>NC_134845.1:81359912-82559912 GCF_965363235.1 Mytilus galloprovincialis | reverse complement strand
TTTTGATTCTTGCTGTGCATTAGCTGATTTTGTGTCATGAATGGATGCCCAATATCCTTTGTTTTTCTGTTATAAGCAAAACTGCAGATCGTGTTTGTTTTTCGTTTAATGTTTAATAAATATTTAAAAATAAGATTCGAGGCTTTTCATTGCTTGCCATGCTGTATTGGTTTTGTTTATTGTTGTAAGCTGTATTGGTTTTTTTTTCTATTGTTGTAGGCTGTATTGCGACCGAACTGCTTACTTCTACTATCTTGTTATTTCTATATTACACTTAAGATGCTTTCCTATACCGGTATAGTTAACAGACAAGATATAATAGTTTGGTGGCATAAAAATAAACAGACATTATAAGTTAAAACCTAAAAGGGGAAGAGGTCGAAGAGGTCCCTTTGTGCCGCTGCTGTTTGTCTGTCAGTTCAAGTCCACGTGAGAACCACAAGGCTCTTCACGCCGATGATGTTTGCTTTTCTGTGTAAAACCATACGAGAATATGAACGAGTGATTGCCATAGTCCGGATTTCGTTATATGAGCAATTTTGATTGATTCTTTTTTTCAAGATATAACAGCGTTAGAGAAGGCAGGGGCGCTCGGTCCACCTTTTGTGCAAAATTTATTTAGGAAATCACTGAAACATGACTCTTAGGCAGCCCCTCTTTCCATCCTTCCCCTGATGAAATTTTATTGATCCGCCACTGAGAGGGACAATCCTTTAATTTGTATGACAGTCCTGACACACTGTGTCTATCATTACATGTATATGTGTATACAATTGAAAATTGCGCGTGTATCTGAAATGGGTCGGTAACAGCATTCAGTTATGTCTGTTTGGCTACTGTAAACGCGTATGCTAAAGAAATGCAAACCTCACTTCATGCATCTAAAACGCTTCTCTGGTATAAACT
The DNA here is from genome assembly GCF_965363235.1 of Mytilus galloprovincialis. Classification (NCBI taxonomy): domain Eukaryota; kingdom Metazoa; phylum Mollusca; class Bivalvia; order Mytilida; family Mytilidae; genus Mytilus; species Mytilus galloprovincialis. The sequence goes on along the minus strand of NC_134845.1, from coordinate 82,559,006 downwards.
GCCCTCAAGATCGGTTAAAGCCGTATATTCGAATTCAAAATATGTATAAGAACCGGAACAGTTGAAGAGCTTTAAAAGTGACATGTAGACGACTTTGCGGTTTTGGGTGCAAATATATCAATCATTTTAAAATAACATTACAGTTACGTAATTTAGTCATCACATAAGTAATGTGTTGCACAAAAAATGAACTTTCCTTCAAGGCAATAAACATATTGTTAATTTATATGTGTGACTGTTTTCCTCCTTTGTGGTTTTAGGATACGTCCTTGTTACTGAGAATGTCATTCATGAATGTTAAATTTGTTAAAATTTACACCTTACTATTAACTCGAACTAAATACGAACTATTGCATAATTATTGTATGTTTTGACAATGTTCGTTTGCAGTATATTGCTTATGTCTAGTCATTAACCGGTTGTTGGTCTTATCCGGAAGAAGACAGCCATGCAAATGAAAAGTATAAAAACTGGATTATGACAGTCATTGTCACCGCTATAATCCATATTTAATTGCAAAGATATATACAAATAACACACAAGTTGAATTGAACAGTATGATTGACTTGAAAATATATAATTCTTGTTTTCGTCAACTAGTCTTTGGTCTAAATCAGTAAAGCTGCGTTCCCAGCGTGATAAAGCAATAACCAAATTCTGATACAGTCGGGATCAAGATAAAATGCTTGACTTCAATAAGCGAGGCGAGCGCTGCATGTTGAAAGGAGAAGTAATGCTTACTTATTTCAATTACGAGTTTATGTAATAGGTAGCTTTGACATAAGCGGGTATTGATCTCATAGGAGGCCACCCGCACGCTAGGCGAACTTAATACCACGAGTTTGTCGAGACAGTTCTATCAAACCATACCGATTGAACTTCTAAAGACTACTGACATTCAAATAAAATTAAAACGAGAAAGAACTTGTCATCTCTAAAAAAGAAAAACGTCACCGATTCAATTCCAATGTATTGTAGTACAAAATTGACATCCATCTCAAATTGTAAACAATGTATTAGTGAAAGTCAGCATGCCTAATGTAATTTAAGCCATTATCTTAAAAATGATATTAAGAAATAATTAATTTCAAATTTGAATATGTATGTGAAGGGCGTTTAAACCTGCTTATTGCGTAAACATATCATTCATCCAAATGCAGACTGTATTGTTTATGATAAGACGAGACAGTCTTATTTTATTATCAAACAATTGTCACACATTTGTGATATAAGTATTAAAATGTGAACGTGAAAACAAATGAAAGACATCTTTACTGGTTCTAATTTCTGTCAAATCACGACATTATAGAAAATCACATGTATTTGAAACACAGACTTTTTTGGGGGGGTTCATCTTTGTCAAGACCAATCAGTGCACAAAAATAGGGATGAATGAACTCTACGGAAAAAGCAACTGTAAGCATATTTACACTGTATATCATCTCCACCGGATATAGGTACATGTACCCTTGGCCTGGTTCTCTGTTCATTGTCCAAGAAAAACAACATTACTGTACAAATACCAGAGTATAGCTACATGTACCTGGTTATCCGGTGGTGATGATACACAGGGTGAAGGTTTTGTACCATTAAAACATTCAAACAGGCAGCAATTGTTTGCACCTGTCCTAAGTCAGGAATCTGATGTTTAGTAGTTGTCGTTTGTTGATGTGGTTCATAAGTGTTTCTCGTTTCTTGTTTTTTTTTATATAGATTAGACCGTTGGTTTTCCCGTTTGGATGTTTTTTATTAGTAATTTTAGGGACCTTTTATAGCTTGTTGTTTGTGTGAGCCTAGGCTCCATGTTGAAGACCGTACTTTGACCTATAATGGTTTACTTTTATAAATTTTTACTTAGATAGAGTGTTGTCGCATTGGCAATCATGCCACATCCTTCTGATACATGATAGCTATCTTACTACTTTTAGAAATATCATATAGCTGCAACACAGCTTTATAGTCGTTTAGAAAGAAAGTTCAGGGGTTGATCTGATTCTTAAAAAAATCAGGCAGATGTGTAAATGAGTCAAGATGAAATTTCAAACAGCGGTTTGAGTTTACGAAAAAGTTGTTATGACACTGATCAGCGTACTTGACTATTGTCGAAACTGTTTAAAGAATGACTGTAATATTTTTTCTCTCTATGAAGAAATAACATAAAAAATGTGGTGCACACTGAATAACGCGCGTAGCGGGTTATTTAACAGTGTGCACCACATTTTTTATGTTATTTCGAATAGACAGAAAAAATATTACAGTCATTTCTTATAATTTAATTCTAAATTCCATTTTAAACCGTAGAAAACCTTGAAAAAACGTTGATGACGTTACGGTCACATGACTAAATTATGTCTATGGTCTGATAACAAAATAACGTCAGCCAATCAGAAGACGCGTTACATCCAAAATTAAATTATATCCAAATAACAATCATGAGTCCATAAAAAATACCTGATAATAATATTATGAAAAAAAGGTGTTTTACATAAATTCAGAAATGTATTGATGAACAATATGAAAACAGTTACTATATGGAAACCAAAACTAAAGAAACAAAACAGAACTGCGGGAGTTTCGGGTAAACTTCGGAAACATTTCAGTAAAATTATGTTAAATGTCAGCTATTGGTATCAACTATACTGACAGATCTTTAAGGTTCTATATATATGCCATCTAAAATGTCCCTCGCAAGCGATTTGTCGTGCATTCAAAAGAACAAGGTTTGACATGTTCATTGTATACGTATAAAAACAACAAACTATGCATTGTATATAAACAACAATAAAATGTGTATATAGACCAGACAGACCAGACAGACGTATATCAAGTCAATTCATTTATACTCTCGAACCTCTATTCTATTTTTTTCCTGCTAACATCTGTTCCATGCAACAATTAGTGATTAAACTGTTTATCTCATAATTGGCAACGAATTGAATTAATAATTTAAAGAAAATTAATAAGGGACATGTTGCAAGTCTAAGGCCACTTTTTTCTTTGTAGATAGTCATCCATTATCTTGAGGAGACACACACGTAGCCGTTTACTAATGGTGTAATATTTTTATTCGTAATTGATTAACGTATTATTTCCGCATAACATTCAATTGTGTCAACGTTAATATTATGCATATGAACACTCTGGTGGGGTCGGCTTCACGTGTATGTACTATGTACGTATGTACTAGTAAATGCCGCCGTTATCTGAGGAACGACTCGAAAGCTGCGAGGGTGCATTGGCATCCATGTACATATTGACTATCGGGATTAATGGAGATGTGTAACTAACGTATTTGTACGACAATGTTTTACAAGAACAATCAATCTCCACCCAACACAAGAGAATGCTAGGACACCGGGAAGTCTGTTATTATAGTGGAGGAAGCCGAAGTACTCGGCGAGAACCATCGGGCCATTCGGTAGAAACATACACACCGGAGAGATATCAGAAGATTGGGGTCAACTTTGACCAACCGAGGCCTCCAAAGTACCCTTTCTAGTTTAAACTCCCATCTGTGTACCAGAGAAGTGTGTGGGAGGATGAAAACCACCCTTGGGATGTACTGAAATTTCCCGGTGCCCCGAGTCGGAATAGAACCCGGGACCTTCAGCAATCTAGCCATTGGTCTTTTTTCTCTTGGTCACTAGACCACGAGCCAACACTAACTATCACTCACTGTTACATGGGTTTGGGTCTACTGGTGTCTGTTTGTCGGTACAACGGTCTTGTAGTAGGGTGTTCACGGTTGCTGCAAGTCATGATTTTACTTACTGAGACTAAAACAGAGAACTGTCTTCATTTCGTTCTTTACTCCAACATAAATGAGGAACTCAATGGGGAATCAATCGAGCTTAATTTGACAAATGGAGCCAAGGCTCCGTGTTGAAGACCGTACCTTGACCTATAATGGTTTACTTTTATAAATTGTGACATGGATGGAGAGTTGTCTGATTAGCAATCATACCACTTCTTCCTATATCTCTCTATATCTTATCAATGTATTAAAATATCAGTCCAGATCGATAAAATGGTGCACTTTGTTTGAGATCATGACAAAAAATACTATAAAAACTATAAAAAGCATCTATTAAACACACCTGTCCTATTAGAAATAGTGAAAGTATTATTGCTTGTAACATAAATTTTAACTTTACAAATAAAATCTTTTATGATCAATCCATTTGTCTTGAAATCAAGTTCTAAAATCAAGAAACAATTTGTCTAACTTAATTGGACGCCAAATTGAAGTTTGTGGATTACTTTGTACTATGAATATCTTATATTGAAAATTAACATTATAAATTTAAGTCTCCACGATTTTATGATTTTTTTTAGATTTTCACAAAATTTCAGTTTTTGTCAGAAATGGTTTTGGAATTAACTATGATGTCATGAAATATACATCGCTTTAAAAATCACCATGTGAAATAGATTGTTATCTGTTTTCATTTCAATGCAATCATCGTTAAAGTCAAAAGCTATCTGAAAACAAATATCGTGCCGCGAGCATTTATGTTTTTTGTCGCACTTTAAAATGACAAAAATTAACAGAGTTGCAAAACAAAGCTTTTTTCAATATTTTTTACTTTAAACTGATTGTCATAAGTTTATCATTCGTAGATATTTCTTATGTATATTATCAACTACTATCTTATTAAACGAGTGAGAGAATAACAATATAGATAAAAAGATTTACAGGGATAGATAAATTTATAACAACTTTCTCTTAAATTGTGATAGTTTTATAACATTGTGGTTATTTCGCAGTTGATTTCAAATAAAATCTACATGTTTTAAAAGACGAGTCTGTTTCTCATAATATTGAAATTACAAATAAATACGTTTTTTGTTTTTCCCTTTCATTTGTTAATTTTGACCCGCCTTTATTTTCAAAGATGAAACATACATTTGTACCTAAATGCTGGACAAAAAAAAATTTATACTGATGAATCATGCTGAAAACTTATTGTGAAACTTTAAGACAGCGACCATTCATTCCTATTTCTTTTATAATGAGGGATATGTGTGTCCATGACTTTTAAATATTTACTTTGACGTATTTGGGTAAACATACTTTGTTTTAGAAGAGAAACGAATATTTTTTTTTTCATTTGAAATTAAAGTACAAAACAACAAATATTATACCTGTATGTTGTTTATCATGAAAAGCTCGTTTTTATGTGAATGAACCTGTAGTGTCCCAAGAACAACAACCAATTATCATATGTCTATAAAAAGGTGAATGGTGGGTGCTAAAATATAATAAGAACCAAAGGTGGGGACGCACTCAGTATCAAGCGTAGAAAACTGTTAAACGCCTCAACCAAAATAGACAATCTCCCATGCAGAGTTATAGGTGTCATACCACCAATTACTCCTCCAAATTTAGAAAGTAGGCCTACTCGGACAAAAAATAGTGCATTTGATGGTATTGTTCACCTAAACTAACCAACAAATTTGCAGAAATGAAACTTTTGTTCAAAGAGAATTATATTAAGACCATTTTGCGCCAAATTTTACCTGTCTAGGAGTTTGCATTTAAAATTGATGATTAATGCGCTCCATGGTATACTAATTTAAGATTTCCAGAAAACCAGGGGTTATTTTTAGTGGTACCTCCTTTCGGGAGCTCTCTTCTTTCTTATATGATTTTAAATGTATGTTGAAAATTGGCATGCAGAAAGGTGACACCTGTACAATTCAGCATATACCTAGTTTCTATGAAGTTAAACTTAAGGTAAAATATTTAGAAAGCTGTGAAAATTGCAAAATTTGGTTGAACAGATAGGGACTTTTAATTGGTGATGTGACACCTTTAAAGTCCTTGCTATCTCTCAAGGACCGATAACTCTGCATGGGAGATTGCAAAATTGGACGACAGAAAATAAAAGGTACACGGAAAATTGAGGACTAAGCAACATGAACCGCATTTAAGCGTGTCCATCGAAGTCTATCATAATATGCTCAACACAATTTAGAACAATTAAATAAGATAGAGAATGGGAAAAGGGAATGTGTCAAAGAGACAACAACCCACTCGAATAGTAAAAAACACCGAAGGCCACCAAGCATGTGTCCTCGACACAGCGAGAAAATAATAAAATATTTATTTGTAAAATTTAGGATAATTAAGGAATGACTGTAATATTTTTTCTGTCTATGAAGAAATAACATAAAAAATTTGGTGCACACTGAATAACGCGCGTAGCGGGTTATTTAACAGTGTGCACCACATTTTTTACGTTATTTCGAATAGACAGAAAAAATATTACAGTCATTTCTTATAATTTAATTCTAAATTCCTTTTTAAACCGTAGAAATCCATGAAAAAATGTTGATGACGTCACGGTCACATGTCTAAATTATGTCTAACAAAATAACGTCAGCCAATCAGAAGACGCGTTACATCCAACATTAAATTATTAGAAAATGCTTTACAGTCTTTAATTTAGATTATTTAAATATCTTGTTTGATTAAAAAACAAACCAACTCTGACATTTTCTTTTTTCTCACAGGAGAAATCGCAGTTTTAAATTTACGGTATAATAGTAGTCGTAGTAGCCAAAGATATTCGTTAGAGATGTTGTCTAGATCTGATCGATGGGGATATATCTGACATTTCAGATTGATGGTTAGAAGTACATCAGTATGTCTAGAAAAGTTATTTGATACATAATTTAATGTTAAAGAGTTTAAAATTTACTATCGGCCATGTGTATAGAGACAACTGGGTCATCTTCAGTACACATCTGCGAGCAAAGGAAAATAAAAAAAAAATGAAAAAAATAGTTGAAATTTGAAAAAAATAACCTATCTGTTAGCGAAGTGTCTTAGAAAGGCACATTTTGATTCGCAGTATCAAACGCACCTAAAAATATTTCGCGTTCAGGTTCATCATTTAATGGAAAAACCATCACCGAGTTTTGCACGTTCATTTTAATACCTTAAATTTCTTTTTAAATTAGACACGTTTAAATATTTCAAGCAGAATTTCAATTTCAGAGGTTATCAAATAAAAATCAAAGTTCATTTCTTGTTGACAAGTTGATTGACATATTGAGGGACATATTTCACACGTGCAGGTGTAAAAAAAATACTGTGAAATAAAAAACGCAATCTTACCACTCGTAAAAGAAATAGTGGCAATAAAAGACAACCATTATGGTGTTAAACTTATAACTACGTGAAGTTAAATGCACTTGGTCTTGATAAAGTCTCCAATGCGCAATTTAATCAGATTTTGTATTTTAGCACGCGGAAATTACATGCTAACATCGGTGGTTTTTGGCGTACCCTAAAATAGCAAACAATTTGTCAAATTTGTCCTTTCCGGTTCAAACATGTGTACATGTACAGCACAACAATTGTTCTGAATTATTAAAGCAATGGTAATAGGAAAAGACAGCTTAAACAGCCATTCAATCATCGTTGTGTGAGAACGGTGTGTTTGATTAGTACTACATAGTACAATTTAGACATCTGTGGTTTGCTTAATTGATAATGATAAATCACCTACACATTAATTTTACGCTAAGGATCGTCCCGTGGTTAGGTGTGATAATGAAGGCATGCTTCTATTTCACCTTGTAAACAACTGTAGGTTATTTAATACTTCAGCTGAAGATTATGAACTTAGCCGTAGAAAAACCAAGGAAGCTAAACCAATAAGGGGATTGCCTTTGTACTTGATGTACAGTGGGTTTAAAAACACAATTGAAGCGATTTGACCGTTGATATATCTAGATGTAGGAGTCGCCATTCGTTTACCGGATATGTTATAACGTATGTCCATGAATGTTGTCAGTTCTTGAAGTCGACCTTAATAAAACATTTGTTTATTGCTTTATATGCGTAAATGGCAAATAGCAGACCCACTCGAAGCTTGTTCGTGATCAGCTTGTGGTCATGCAGTGGGCAACTAGTTTATGTTAGAAAGCTTACTTGACTGTATATAATCAATTTAAGCTTTCTGACTTTAAAAACAGCAAACAGCAATATCTGTTAATTTATATTATTAGTATTTAGAAACTAATCATTGGAAACCACCATTATCAATTATTGTTTTTAAGTGATAAGACGTTCATAAAAGTGATGAGCATACATTTTTTTTACAAGTTCTATTATTTTATTACACTCTCTTCCATTAAATAATACAAATGTTTGACATTTAAGTGTGTTTATAACCCGTGTCTCGAAAAAAAATAATTGCCAGTTACTACTGTGCTTGATCTTTGGTTCATGCAATGTTGTTTACATGTTAACATATTTAATGGAAATTACATTTTCCAGATAAAAACTGTGAAATACATCACTTCATACTTGAAGGTTGTCGAGTAGAAAGAAACTACACATGCAGTTAACTATCGCAATAATCTCCGTTGCTTCTGAAATTTCAAATGTTTACATTTTCATAAACGACTCGTTTTTTAATCAATGCTGTATAACACATCATAATATAAGAAAATTGAGGCAGTTGTGTTAAACTTTGTATCTTAGTGGGGGGGGGTATGATTGTTTTGTTTTTGTGTCTATTTCACTGTGGTGTATTCGCGCGAAACACATGAAATAAATCCTGAAGTTAGAAGAAAAAAGAACGTTTAATGTCATGGTTGGAAATAACAAGGATTTAACATTTTGTTTCTTCGATTATTGTAATGTAAACTGGACCTTGACAGGGCGGATCCAGCCATTTTATAAGAGGGGTTCTCAACCCGGGATAAATGGGGGGTTCTAACCACATGTCCCCATTCAAATGCATTGATTGATCGTCCAAAAAAGGGGGTTCCATCCCCGGAACTCCCCCCCCCCCCTGGATCCGCCAATGCTTGGTGACCTAAAAACAGAGTAAAAGCCCTGAAGGAAACCGAGTAATTCACAAATTGAAAAGATTCACGTAGGACTTTCTTTTAATTTAAAATTTTGAGTGTCATCTGACCAGTTCAAATATCAATAACAGCTAGAAAATATAGAAAATATTTTTCCTCTTTGCCATTTAGGTTCTTAAGTACCAGGGGCCTGTTTATCGAAACTGTCTTAAGTTCCGTCGTAAGAAATTCGTAGGACAGAATTTAGGATAAAGTTAGGACCGACTTATGACACGTCTCAGCATCAGCCATGCACATCGACGTTATCTTAGGATTATCTTAGCAAGGACGTCCTAACCGATGTCCTAAGTATTGGCGGAAAAGATTAAATAAAAACCCGAATGTCTTTGCAGGTGTTATATCTTAAAGCGAAAGTTAGAAAACAACAAAAAATAATTAAGCTGAAAAACTCAAAATAAAAAAGTTTGACAAGAGAAAAATCGAAACATAAAAAACATTAAATTGCGCATTGTCCAACAACAGTTACATTGCAAAAAAGAGTGCACTAAAGAAAACAATGTCAGGAAGACTGTGTAGAAGTTTGGTCATAAATAAATTGTTCAAAAGCAAAATGGAGTGGAAACTTTGAGGGATTATAAGTTTATGAAGTTGTAAACTTTTTCAGTAATGTTAAAGGTAAACTATTATTTTCTAATTGGATTAATTATTTGTAAACTAGACTGAAGCCGGCTGCAACTTTTAGCAGCCATTAAAGATAACATCCACATTTTTCCAGCAGCAACTTTTGATGATATGTCTAAAAACCCAAAAACTGTACGAGACTCAAACATTCAAAAAATCGCAAAATCTTAGTTGAAAATAATAATTTACAATGTATACGTAACAGCGGAATTCGAAAATTTCCCGTTTTAAATATGTATGTGAAGTAAGCGGCCGGTTCGTCATTCGATATTCAATATCCACTGTCCAAATAGTAAACCTATATTATCAACTCATGTGCTTTTTACATCAATATTTTTTTTTAACTAATGTCAGTTTCCACTAGTGGCCCAATACCCATTTTAATAGTTACTCCTAATGATATGATTTGGTTTTGCATATAAACAGACTTAATTAAAACACCAAAATGCATGTTACAAATAAAAAGATTTAAGACTAGGAGAATATTTATTTAGCTAGTACAACAATGTAGTCTACAATGTTAACCATTTCCAGCTATTTCGAGGTGCATGGTTATTTAACGGATTGTCTATATGTTTCAGCTAGTCGGAAAAAGTTTAAAATCTTTATTTTTCGTGCCATTCGATTGCGTATATTTTAGCACGAAAAGGAGACTGCATGATAATGTCCCTTAAATTCGAAAATGTAAATTGTAATTTTAATCCACCATAATAATAACATACTCGTATCAAAATGTATTTTGTCCAAAAACTAGGTTGAATGTAATCACCTTTTTGCACTTTTACATGGAAAGGTGTCAAGATTATCTAAACATGTTCATTTATCAATGGAATTAACTTACTTATGTAAGACTTGAATATTATATTGTAGAACTGTATTGAAATTTTAAGGGGCACATAATCGCCGTTATAATAAGATACCATCTTTATTATTTTAAAATTATTTTCAGATTTATTTCTTTTTTATCTATTTTTTAATTTATTTTATTTTAGAACGTTGAAAGCAATATAAAAACGCTAAAGAGAAAAAAAATGCCATCCGAACGATACAATTTAAAAATATATATATATATATATATATATATATATATATATATATATATATATATATATATATATATATATATATATATATATATATATATATATATATAAATATATATATATATATATAAAGAAGTCAAGTACAAAGGAAAATTAAAGGAAAATTAAAGGAATTAAACGATTTCGGTATTTTTGTTTTCACTTAAGGCTATAGGAAATACAAATCCATTCTCTTGAAAAGTATAACAATCGAACAAACGAAATATGAAAGCATTTTATTGAGGACATTATCTGTAAAGACACATAAGTTTAGACTAAGCTTTTTTTTAAACTTTCGCTTATCTACGAGAGTGGCTAGTTTGATGTGAGGCTGATCAAGATTCACGTTATGTTAAAGGGGCACTAGCTACGAGATGATAAAAAATATAAAGTTTGATTTTTTTTTGTTCAATCAATAATGAAAGTGAAATAGTGAAATGACAATTCTCTTTTCGCAGCCAAAAAGGTTCAATTTTGCCAAATTACGCTAAGAAACATTGATTATTAGTTATTCACTTGCAAGTGAATGAGTCGACCTCTTTAAATCCGTATTCATGTGAACTTCAATTTAACCCCTAGCTAGAGATTGACAACGCATGCATTGTACATGTATGTGTATTGGTTATTTAAAGAAAAAGAATGTCAACAATGAAAGTGAAACTACGGTAAATCATTTGATTACTAATTCGATGCACATAAAATTATTCTTATACGGCAAAAAACAATGAGAAACATCTATTTTTAATCTATAAAATAAAATCAAACAGACCTATAAAAATCCAATTGCACGTGTTGGTTTAATCTATTCATATCTTTATTTATGTTTACATCGCTTACATGTATATGGTCATCTGAGGTCAAATCGATAGTTAATTAGATGACTAAAATACACACGAAACGAACCTATATATTATCTACCCTATGCTCTGTAAAACTGTTTATTTAAGACTTTTGATAGTTTGGATAAATGTTTTACATTGTTATAAATCAACTATGAGAATTTGAGTCAAATCGGTGACCATGAATTTGACAGCTAGTGCCCCTTTAATTAGCCGGAAACAAGACACGGATCCGAATGATGCAATTATAGATCTTTTATGGGAAATAAATCAATTGTTCAAATCGCTCTCATTAAATTGGTTTCTATAATACTAAAATTACGAGGTCCAATTTGTCAGGCGTCATCACGCAAAAACGACGAATCAAAGAATTCAACTTTATATACAACTAATATAGTACAAAGGTGTAGATTAAAAATTACACCACTCCAGGCCCTTTTGTTTTCCACGTAATTAATATCGCCAATAATAAGGAAGTTCCGGGTCGAGTCCGATACCGATACCAATAGTATAATCACCTGTTACCTATTACCTTATCTGTACGTTCCGCATCTGACAGGCGCACCACCAAACGGTGTATTCAGGATTAATATGCTATATAAACGGGTCATAATAACAGGGTTGACACTACTAAATTGTCAAATTGTTACCCATTGTAGTATTTTAATCCGTAAGACTTTCTAAGATAACAATACGAATACTAAAAATCTGGACTAAAAATAAGTTTCAATTTGTGAGCGGGCATGACGTAAAACAGCGAATCAAAGAATTCAACTTTATTTATAACTAATATAGGACAATGCTGTTGATTAAAAAATACTCCATTCCAGGACCTTTTGTTTTCCAAATATTTAATATTACCAATAATTGATAAGTTCCAGTTCGACGGGTTCAAACAGAAAGATTTGAAAGCAGAGAAAATTGTGTATCTTATAATCGGCATGACTTTATCAGATGACAGTACTAATACTAAGATAAGGCTTTCGCATAGTTATATACTTTAATTCAGTCACGGACCCGCGATATCACGGGTGTGTTCTAGTATTTTATAAATGAGATAAGCTGTATTATCGCAAAAATAAACAAAAACGGTTTTGGTAATAGCAATACAAACACAAAACAAACATATTTAACAAGCCTAAAAATGGCCGAAAGTTGTAGTCTGACTTTACCGATATCAAATATGTACGAATTATTACCGTATCATTAATTTTCGTCTTATTTGCAGGTCGTAATTTATTAGTCTATAGCTTAACCATTAAAACCCGAACTATTGACTAGTTATTTTTATAGTTATGTAACTTCAATAATTATTGTGACGAATTACGCTCCCAATTTGGTGTTAAAATTTTATCAGCAATTTAGTTTTCTTATTAAAAGAAAAAAGTCAAGAGTTCAATAAGATATTAGACGGGAGATTAAAGTATATATCAAAGTCCATTAGAAAAATGAATCAAACCTTAAAATACCAAATATCGATATGAAAATGATAATTAATTATTCAAAAGTTTCAATAGTTTGAAAATTTGTTCTCAAAGCCTGTCTGCATGGGTTTATTTATGTATTCCGTTTCCGTGATTAACACCTAAATTTTCAAAAGTGTTTAATTGTATCTCTGGACTGTGACTTCACATGCCGCTGTCTTACAAAACAAGAGTTATCTCCCATGTATGCAAGGGTTTGTCGTTCTTTTGTAGATATTCAGAAAACGATATCTATAGGGAAATGAAAAAATTGAAAATCCAAACTTATCGATCTGTCGACAGGGAATATACAACCGTTTAATTGAATTGAATCTTTTTTTTTCGAATTGGCCCTGTTCGAAAAGCAATGTCAACTCTTGATTTCTATCGACAGTGGAACGTTTTCAGTATTGCACATGCTGATTTATCAGTATTAGGGCTGATTTCTTCATCTATATTATTAAACGAGAAGACCTCATTTTGTGTGTCGCTTCTCTTCCTTCCACGATAAATTAATCAACATGCCTCTGTGTTCTATAGGTAACATACATAGTCGCATTTGTCATCCATTCTGACTTAAGATTTTTCAGATTGAGTTATTTTTGGAGAAAAACGACAAAAAAGAAGTCCGGATATTGATTCCGTCATCAGACTGACTTTTAGATGTAGATAAGACTTCCGGTTTGGCACATGCACAAGTACAACCAATCGTATGATAGATAACAAAAATGAAAAATAAATAAGCTAATCAGAGCGTTCTCCATATCATGGTGTTTAGGTCACAAGGACCACAACTATTACACCTCCTTAGAGGATAGGACAATTATTTTTCGCGTTTATCTACATGTTAACTACGATTATACTACTTTAATATATAGAGACTCTGTATTCTGTCTACTGTTTTCTTTGAAATGTTTACTATTTAGGGGGTCATACCAGTTGCATATATATTTGAAAAAAGTAAAACACGTTGAAACAAGAATATGTCCATATATAGTACACGGATGCCACATCGGCACTATATTTACTGAAGTTCGAGTTGATTGGACTTAAACTACCTCGACCAAAAACTTTAACCTGAAGCGGGACAGACGGACGGGCGAACCATCAAACGAATGCACCGATGCACCGACTAGAAAACATAATGCCCATAAATGGGGCATACAAAATTTATTGTTGAAAGTGAATTTGAAGGTAGTGATTTGGCAAAAATATTGTTGAAAGTAAATTCGCAGGTAGTGATTTGGCAAAAATGAAAGTAGGGTAGAGATTAGAGGGAGGCAGGACCTATTTCTGGACGTCGGGATCGGGTGTTTTTAAGCTCGGGATTTGGGGATTGGTTCTTACGGGATCCGGGAATATATTTTTCGATTTCGGGATTTTGGGATATGAATTTCTTTAAATTCTGCATCTCGGGATTTCATGTTTTTAAGTTCTGGATAATTGAATTTAACAGAAAGAAAACAAGTATCGGACTTTGGAAAAAGGAAGAGGGCTTTTGATACCTTTTATGAACTTATCCATACATAATATCTTTTACAAAAAAATCATCCTGTAACAGTTCACAAGCTGTATATGCCCGCGATTTCGCGGGTGTGTTCTAGTATCATTTAATAAGTTAAGATTATACATGTTGTACATAAAAAAAATCTGAATGGGTAATTATGGATAATATAAAGTTTGGGTTTTAGTTGCATTGTGGTAAGCTAAATACAATAGGATTGAGGATGTTTATAATTGATATTAAATTTTCATTGTTTGTTGGCTGCTATACGTCCAGTGGCAAATACTACATGTATGTTCACGACGATTCGTCATTGATATTTCATTTCTAAAAAATATTCCAAAAATCAATGGTATTCGAATGTCTCGGGGTATCTTGTACTACAAGGTTGTCTTTGAAGCAAGTTATTAAACAGAAATTAATCTTTAACAGAAGCTCATTTTTCATTGTAAAATTAGCTGCATTATCGAAATGTATGGGGTCTTGATTACGTTTTATTCTCCCTTTGATAACATTTGCTTCTTAAAGCTTCTTTACTTACAACTGCGTACTAAGATGAATATACAAGCGTATTTATTTCTGTTTTATTTCAACTTGATAGTGGATTAAATCAAAGTAGGCCTGCATAGTAGTACGTGCTGAGAACACGAGTTAGAGGTTTGATCGGGATTAGATTGAAGCAGGTAGAAACAAAAATTTCTGCTGATATTGTAAGTCAAAGGAAATGTAACAAGATAGGAATTGTGTTTTTGTTTGTTAAACAACCTACAGGAGACTGAAGACAAAAATCGTCGCTTCTTTCAGTTATTTACATGTAAATATAAATGAGACAGCAATATTTAGGGAAACATTCGATTCGCAAGCTGTTTGTTACCTATCTAAGGGCAACTTCTCTTTGGATCTCACTTTGCCTCTAAGCGACACGACAAGTTTTCACCATACATATTTAAAGTAAAGTCAAAAGTTATATTCCCATCCAGACACTTAATTGCCCATTTGTTCCCTTGGGCTGTTTTCTGCTCTTTGGTCTGGTTGTTGTCACTTTGACCCATTCTCCGTTTCCATACATTCTCAATTTTGTTAAATGCATGTTCGTTTCACTTGCTTGTTTAGACAAAGATACAGTTTGTTATAACTTTTTGGTTTGTTTTTCCATTTCAAAAATCTTAAATTGCAAACTATTCGATAATTGAAAAATGGACTATTATACTAGTGTACAGTGAAGTACATTTATCAATATTCCTTTATTCCTTATTGAAGATGTTATATGAGTATGAGTGACTACAACAGTAAAACTGACCATGGGCGCCCTCAGCAAGAGTAAGCTGAAAAGTTTCATGTGTCCAGATAGCTTGGTATTCTCACAAATATTTACAGACATGGCTGAATATTTATCTATCCCTAACTCGATATACAAGTGAAACTCATTACTTTGTATGATATAATTAAAAAATGGCCACGAAACGTCCTTGGCGTAACAATATTCATATCATGTGATTTATAAATTACAACATAAATCATATGGATTATGATATAAAGAATTTCATAAGTGACGAATTTAATTTCTTTGCCGAGGAATGCACATGATCAAAGGTGCATTCTGAAAGGTGGTCTGTCTTCGCCACCTGAGGCAACAATTACCTCACAACTGGGGTGAAGTGTTGACTACCATGATTTATTTCCATTATTTATAAATGAACACTTTACGTTCTTGTTTAAACATTTGTACGACTGAGATTTAACACCTTCTTCAAGTTTTTCAAATTAAATGGTGTCAAGTTGTTTTTATATTACATAATGTCAATATACAGTAATCAAACCTAAACAGTTATATATGTACAATGTAAGTAAGTGTCCTATTGTGTCATATTATATGCTGTTTAAATGCTCATCCGTTGTATACGAGATCCCTTTTATAGAAATCAATTTTCTTATGGGTAATATACATACGATCTTTTTTCTTCTTCTCAAGATAGGTTTGTAAGTTTGTAAACAAAGGTGAAATGTATTCCATGACTCTGCAGAAACAACAGATTCACACTTTGAACATGTAGATAAAATCTACAAAAAATAGATTATTTCATGTTGTTTGTTTTACTTGTTACGAACGAATATATGATTAAAATAAATTAACGTTTTTAGTTCCTTTTATTGAAACACCAACCCAACACCACAAATAACTCAAATACATTTAGATTTAAATAATGAGTACATCTAGATCTGTTCAAGAGAATTGATAAATAATGCCAAATGTCCAGTAGCAACTATTTCAGACATGTTTTACATTATGCATCAATTTGCTTAGATCAATGAGCTTCTTTGTTGGGTTGGTGCCTTTATGCAACGCTCTTCCGGGTATATAAAATGAACAATTTACTTCCTCTTCCCGTTTAGTCTATGGTTGATAAATTTGTCCCAAGCAGTAAACCAACTACATGTAATTACAAGATTGATTATTGTTGACATTTCAGAGGGTGGTAAAGGGTTATTTTCGTGCAACGTGATCGCCGTTTTTTATTTCACGTTCAACGTGTTTTTACTTTTTTATTTGACGTTCAGTCGTGCAAGACGGGTGCCTAGTTCAACGTGTTCTGCTTATTTAATTTTACGTGCATCGTGATTTTCAGTCTTATTTTGCGTGCTCGGTATTTTTCAAATAAAATTCAAACACTCGGCAGAGATCGTCAAAAAATACTTTTTTAAAAGCCGTAAACCAATTATATCATAAATGTGTATACTAAATCGGGAATATCAATTAAAAAAAAAAGAGTCAAGATATACAAGAAGACAGTGACTCAGTCACAAAAGGTTCACATAAAAGTATTTATTTTTCGTGCAACGTTCATTCAAGAAATTTTTTTACGTTCAACGTGAAATTATGTCTTATTTCACGTTTTTTTTTTCGTGCAAGCACCCCCCTTTACTACCCTCATTTCATTACTAGAAGTTCATAAGAAATACCGACAATGTTGTCCAATCCGATCAGGGAAGCTTTTAATTAACGATTGGTAAACATCTTACAGAAACAACTTTTTACCTCTGCTTGCCTGTTAACTGTTGTCGGGTAAATTGTTATAACGGCTTTTTTCAATTTTTTATTTATTCGAGCGTAATTGCCGAGTCTTCTGTATACGAAATGGGTACCTAGCGTACATACTTTAATCCTGACATTTACGAAGAGTTTAATGACAGAAACAACTTATCCTCTCTGTTTACTTGTCCGCTGTTGACTGTTAAATTGTATAAGGGCAGAAACAAATTCGGCGACGTCAATTTGTTTTTCGGGGGGATTTCGAAATTGAATATTCCTCAGTGGCGGATTCAATGGGGTTCGGGTGTTTGAACCGTATCTTCTTAAACTATCAATGCATTTAAATGGGAACATATAGTTGGAACCACTCTTAATCCTGGGTTTCTACCACCACTTTGAAAAATGTCTGGATCCACCCCTTTACCTGGCCAAGTAAGAGGTGAAAATTATTAATCTTGCACACGTCAGGATGGAAATTAATATTCAGTACGCAATTTAAAGAAAACATATAAAAAGATGAAAATTATTTTTTTGCGCATCAAATCCACGGGGAATACAAGACGAGTGCATACATGTATCAACAGATAAAAAAGAATGCAATCCGCGAAATATTACCTTCACCTCCCTCGTAAACATATTAATGGTGTCCCTTAATACCGTTAGGTCTGTTTGCGGTTATTCTCAACAGATTAATTATAGATTGATAGATATGACTATTTTAATGATCTGGTAATATCTACGAAACTATAAAAAAAAACTTCATGTATGCTTTTAGAAAAAAAGTAACAGAAATTGCTTGCTTAAGTTCGACATCTTGTTTCTTAGTTGCGGTTTAATAAACGTGTTTAGATTGTTCTGGTGAAATATCTTTTAAATTAGTTTTTTCAAGCACCATTGCCTTCTATAAACGTTTGCAATGCCGATCTTTTGTTGAAGGTTATTTTACTTATAAAATTAAATATAATCGATTATACAACTATATATTTATATATATATAATATACGATGATTTAATTACAATACCAAAATATTTATTTTTAATTTGTGAATATTTATACAAATGAAATATACCAGATCGTCAGCACTTTTTTTAATTCTGTTTCAACAATTATCGTGCATTATTTTTAACACCTACATAAAATGTAATTTCATGCACAATTTAAAATTATGTAAAACGTTATTATTTACTATAAAAACGTCAAATTTGACATAATGATGCTGATTACTAGATGAAAAAACTGATGAAAACGACTTTAATGTCAATTGTTTCACCTCAAAGATCAAAAGACTACAAAAAAAACTCCGTCGCCTGCAATATATGTTCTACTGTTAATGTGCACGCATGACCTCCAGACGCTGTTAATGTGCACGCATGACCTCCAGACGCTTCATCACATGCATATGCACCAAATTACAAGATCATTAAAATTGTTCTCAACATATATTTGTTAAAGGCCATGCCAAAAAGAATACCTTAATATGTACTCTTAAAAAATAATACTTATAGTAATTAGCAGCATAATAAAATCCGCTTACTGTGGTTTTATATATTTTCTTCCGTAGATTGAGTTTAACTTGCAATTCCGTGGACATTTGATTTCGTAGCTTTAGCAAAGACTAAACATACATGCTTCTCATACGGCTGATGCGTAATATTCAACGGCAATTATCACATGCATGTTCAATGAAAAATGTAGCATGTCTGTTCAACGGCAAACATATCTGACATTGGACTCGGACTTCTCTTAAACTGAGTTATACTGTATATATTGCTGTGCGTTTGTTTTTTCTACATTGGGTAGAGGTATAGGGTGAGAGTTGTGATCTCAAAAATCATGATTAACCCCCACCGCAATTTTGCGACTGTCCCAAGTCAGGAGCCTCTTGCCTTTGTTAGTCTTGTGATTTTTAATTTTAGTTTCTTGTGTATAATTCGGAGTTTAGTATGACGTCCATTCTCACTGAATTATTATATATATTTGTTTAGGGGCCAGCTGAAGGAGGACTCCGGGTGCTGAAGTTTCTCGCTGAATTGAGTGCTTCGGCTGTTGTCTGCTCTATGGTCGGGTTGTTGTCTCTTTGACACATTCCCCATTTTCATTCTCAATTTTATGTTCATCGGCAAAATGTCGCATGTGTTTTCAGCGGCAAATAGTTCATGCATGTTTAGAGGGAAATATTGCAAGTATGTGAAGCGAAAAATTTAACATGCATTTTGAACTGCAAATGGAACATGTCAAGTTGCAAGTATTGCATGCATGTCCAGCAGCAAATGTTACATACATCTAAACGTTAAATATTACGTGAATAGTCAGCGACTTCTACAATCCCCTTTCCTTTCATGAATGTGACCTACCGAATTAGACTATTTACCCGATTTGTTATAACATGAGCAACAGGACGGCTGCCATATGTGGAACAGGATCTGCTTACCCTTCCGGACTACCTGAGATCACCCCTAGTTTTTGGTGGGGTTCGTGTTGCTTATTCTTTAGTTTTCTATATTTCGTCATGTGTACTATTGTTTGTCTGTTTGTTCTTTTCATTTATAGTCATGGCGTTGTCAGTTTATTTTCGATTTATGAGTTTGCCTGTCCCTCTGGTATCTTTCGACCCTCTATTATAACATTCATTTTCAGCGGCAGACATTTCATGCATGTTCAACAGTTAATATCACATGCCTTGTCAGTCCCAAATATTACATGCATGTTCAACGGCAAGTATTGCATATATGTTCAGCTGCAAATATTACAAGTATGCCCAGCGGCGAATATTACATACATGGATATGGTGATAGCATGTTTTATTAGTTTGACTGGCTCATTGAAACAGATCACGATATGCTTGTCTAATGAAGGACGCTTGCTGAACACTAGCATAACTGTCTCTCCGACCCAACAATGATTTTAAAATGATTGATTGATTGACTCAAACAACCAAAACATAAAAAATGAGGAAGGTAAAAGTAAAAACAGTCAACTCCATTATAATTTAGTGTTATCAAGTAAAGCAAATAAACAAACCTTAAAAACGTTTCATGTAAGACAAGGAAGATATTTTAATGACAAATCAACGATTACGTCACTTTCATATAAATAACCAATCAGAACTGTTACTATTTTCACTTTCGAAAAGTAAGTCTTTAGTTCAGTGAAAGAATTTCGGAGTCCTTGAACTTTGATCTTGTCTTTTGCGTATTGAAATTTATAATACTGTTGTAGAGACGAGAAAAGAAAAAGGTATTTATATATGAGCCTTTAGTCCATATCATTTTGTAATGGCAGAAAATTGAAATTATTTTCTATTATCTTTAAAAAAAATATATGGTTTATATATTATTGCTAAAGCAAACGAGTGGTAAGCATGTCCTTTGTTGTGTAAATATTTGACTAGTTATCATTTCCATGACAAAAAATGATAATTCCAAACATAGATTTTTGCCAAATTAATTGTGTAGATAAAATTAAGTTAAGTTACGCAAGCAAACTTAAAAGTGGAAGGATGACCGTCAAGTGAATACCAGCTGTTCAATCATAAGTGAGTAGTGTATGGCGTTGGTGTCCGTCTAAATCCGTACGTCAATTGTATGCTAACATTTTCACATTTAAAACTTAACTTAATTTCTATCTGCCCCACTCCCCCCCCCCCCCCCCCCCCCCCAATAAACTTGAAGAAACGAAACTGTTTAAAGGGATTGGTTTATTACCAACAGCAAAATTCATATTCATATTATATATATTTCAAAAAATGGAAATGGGGAATGTATCAAAGAGCAGAACACAGCCGAAGGCCACCATGTATATATATGTTAAGGAAGATTAGTCAAATATAGTAATTTAATCATCCTAGAGTTGAATCGTACTTTCCCAAGCCCGTGTTTTTGTACTTTTACACTTTTTACATGTATACGTTATGTGACGAAAATGTCACGTATTCAATAAGGTTGTCCCGCTGTTAGTTCAAATCTTGACGCAGTTGGAATTATATTCGATTAACGAAATACAAATATTATTACATACCTTCGGGTTTTCAAATATTTCGTCACCGTTTGTAAAAGAAAGTATACGAAAAGAGGGGTATTTACACGATGTAATCGGTTTCAGAAGATCTAAAAGCGGTTGGAAATATCCCAAATTGTAATGCTATTGACTCCTAAATTAAGTTTTAATTCTGAAAATGAAGATAGATCGATTCTGTTAATCGCATATGGTATTTTCATTAATTATACGGTGTAATTAAAAGAACATTAATCAATTTAAATAAATACTCACACGCTGTTTCGCTTTCGTTAAAATTAAAATTATTTTCTGTAAATATCGGCTTAATTAATTTATGACCAACTGGTATTTTGGTTATCGTAAATAATGTTTTAGAATTTTAACGTTCCGCAATATTATTTTTGCAAAACGAATTATAAACATAAAAAGCTCTGATATAATGATGATGCTTATGTAATAATATGTAATAGATATAAAGATTTATTACGAAATACCAATGAACTAAATCTAACTGTTAGACAAAATATGTTGAAGTGAAATTAATGAGAATCTGTAAAAAAAATATATGATCTTATGCATTCTACGACTGGGTTTCTAGATAAGTATTCGTTTAGATGAATAATTCTCGTGTATAGTTAACAAGTTTCAGCGACTGTTAACTGCAATAAGCTTTATCAACCGGGATTAGGATTAGTTTCAAAGACAATCTAAATCAATTGGCGCACTGGGGACAAAAACAACTCAAACAAATTGAAAATAATGATTTTTTTCTTATAAAAATCCTCTTTACTAACACCATCTCTACCTTGAATTCTCTACAATGAATCACACCAAACCACCTTACAGTTCTGTCGCCCTGAACATGCACAAAGTATTTGCCACTGAACGTTAAACATACAACAATAAATTAAATCATTAGTTCCGGGATGTTTTACTCTCCTGAATAGGACCATACTCCGGGCCGTATCTGAAAGAAGTAAAAGAAGTGGAAAAATTCAAATTCGATTCATTGGATATTTGTTTAGTGAAGAAACAAAAAGGTAGTAAAGGTTGACTCTATGAGTTCGGTACAAAGCTATTTATAACAAACCTTACATCACTGTCAATTTCAATGTTTGCTATCTTTATTACATTACTATTTATGATATAATAAGTTAAAACCAGGTGTGATTAAAATATGTTTTACAGTTGACACGGCTACCGTTAGTTAGTCTTTCTGTATAGTTTACGACTGTGTGATCATTTTGTTTAGACGTTATATATAATAGACGTAAATCAAGAAATGTAACTAATTATAGATTGTTCTTCTTATAGCTCCTTAAACAAGGATGTTTCTCATTGTTGAAGGCCATTCAGCTACCTAATTGCTTTTACCCACTTTATCTGAACTTTGGTGGAAAAGCGTCTCATTGGCAATCATACCATATCTCCCTATCTCCTTATATTCGGCTTTTAACAGTGTAATTTGAGTTTTTCTAATTGTTGAAGCTAAGGTCATACTGTTGCCTATAAATGCCTATATCCACTTTATCTGAACTTTGGTTGAAAGTTGTCTCATTAGCTATCATACCACATCTCCTTATTTTTATATTTCTTAGCTGATATTTCTACACGGCTTTGTTATTCAATTTAGAGTTGTGACGTGGTTGTCAGTTTGCAAAGAATTCCAATCAAACCGGTACTAGAATTAATTATCACATCGTGGTCGTGTTTGATTGACACATCATTATCGTGTGTGATTTACACATTTCTATCGTGTTTGATTGACCAATCATTATCGTGTCTGATTGACACATCGCTATCGTGTTTGATTGATAAATCTTTTTTGTGTGTGACTGACACACCGTTGCCATGTTCGATTGACACATCGCTATCGTGTTTGATTAATAAATCTCTATTGCGTGTGATTGAAACATCTTTATCGTATGTGATTGACACAATGCTATCGTGTTTGATTGACACATTGCTATCGTGTTTGATTGACAAATCATTATCGTGCGTTATTAACACATCGCTGTCGTCTTTGATTGACACATCATTTTCGTGTGTGATTGGCACATCGTGGTCGTGTTTGATTGCTACATCATTATTGTGTTTGATTGATAATCCTTATTGCGTGTGATTGACACATCTTTATCATATGTGATTAACACAATGCTATCGTGTGTGATTTACACAATGCTATCGTGTGTGATTTACACATTGCTATCGTATTTGATTGACAAATCATTATCATGTGTGATTGACACATCGCTATCGTCTTTGATTGACACATCATTTTCGTGTGTGATTGACACATCACTATTGTGTTTGATTGTTAAATCTTTATTGTATGTGATTGACACATCATTTTCGTGTGTGATTGACACATCGCTATTGTGTTTGATTGATAAATCTTTATCGCGTGTGATTGACACATCGTTATCGTGTGTGATTGACACATCGTTATCGTGTGTGATTGACACATCTCTATCGCGTTTGATTGGTAAATCTTTATCGTGTGTGATTGACACATCGTTATCGTGTGTGATTGATACATCGTTATCGTGTGTGATTGATACATCGTTATCGTGTGTGATTGATACATCGTTATCGTGTGTGATTGATACATCGTTATCGTGTGTGATTGACACATCTCTATCGCGTTTGATTGGTAAATCTTTATCGTGTGTGATTGACACATCGTTATCGTGTGTGATTGATACATCGTTATCGTGTGTGATTGACACATCGCTATCGTGTTTGATTGATAAATCTTTATTATGTGTGATTGACACATCATTATCCGACTGTCATTGATAAACTGCTGTCAATCACACACGAACAAAGTTAAAACTATACAAATTTTACCGAATAAGTCAATTTCGACATGTTAATGACAGTATACTGACAAAACATGTGACTTTTCTGCTCTAAATAGTTTAGATTATGTCAATCTGTTCATTTATCAATTAAAATTAACATATTTTAAACATTGTGTACATTTTTTTAATTTTGCCAGTTCAAGGGCCAAAAAGACTCTAAGACTAAACGTTTCACTTCATTTCTTATTTTGTATAAGTGGAGCTACATTGTACACTTAATACCAGTTCGAACCGCTTTTCACGTTCTTGTTTTAAACTAGGCCTGTTTAATTCTTCTAGGTCAAAACATTATAATAATGAAACTTTTCTAGGGTAGACTGTAGTTCAGTTGTTGTCGTTGGTTCATGTCTTTCATTTTTCGTTTTTCGTAAATTGATTTATATGAAATAGGCCCTTAGTTTTCTCAGGTGAATTGTTTCATATTTTTCAGTCAAGGGCCTGTTTATGGAACTATAGGATATGGGGTTTCCTCATTGTTGAAGCCCGTACGGTTGTCTAGGCTCTAATTAAATTGCTAACATCCACTTCATTTGTACTTTGGGTGACAGTTGTTTCATTGGCAGTCATACTACATCTCCTTGATTATGTATTATCATTTGAATAGTACAAACTTCTCCCTATTATGTATTACTATAATTATTATGATGAGTTTATTTACTGAAACTGCCGTATCATTGAAATAGTGCAAATTTCCCAAGAGATTAATTTCAAATAAAAAAACGATGTCTTAACCATAAGCGTAAGTGTGATCAGATTTATACTGTACACGGGGGATGGAATAACAGCTTACTCAATCATAATTGTTTAAAATGGGATAAATCATTTTAATGTTTTATTAATTCTATTTCGTTTACATTCGTAATTGGTTTTATTATAAAAAGCTTCAGATACATACATTTTTATGGGTGTTCGTCATATTTCTTACTTCAAATGAACATAAATACACGAAATGAAATATATTAATTGTTGAAAGGTTGAAAGAAAACTGAACCCTGTGAAATGGGATAGAAATCGTATTTTAAACTGAAAATGGAATTTTAAGGTCGTATATTTGCATTCCATGTCATAAATCATTGTGTAAAAGAGACGAACAGTTATTGCATGCATATTTTTAGACATAACTGGCAGTAGATTCAATTTTTTTGATTGATTGATTTGAAATTATCAACATTTTCATCACTACTGTGCTGTTTCGTGGCTGCCAGTTTGTATTGATGGCGGAAGCCTAAGCGGGGAGGTATGTTTTTTAAGCTGTGGTCAAGCAGATGACAAAAAAAAACAATACCCCCTTTAAAGTTCAACACAGCCTCTGTAGAGGGTAAGAAAAACTGCTTTCATAGAGCACGTTCTTTAACGGTACTCTCATAGAATTTAAACTGAAAAATAGACCGCATGCCACCTTATAGGCTCGAGATTGAACAATTTATTACTTTAACGGATGATGCACTCCCTTCGGTACTCTTTTTAGTCTTCTAGTATCCTTTCTGAAACTGAGGTCCCTTCGGTACTCTTTTTAGTCTTCTAGTATTCTTTCAAAAACTAAAGTTCCCTCAGTACTCTTTTTTGTCTTCTAGTCTCCATTCAGAAACTGTATAAAAATTGGAAATGAATGAATTCTTGACAGTACTTCTTTTTTACTTTGAATGACTTTTTTAAACGTTGTAATTAGATTCCTTTTATCTTTTTATCTTTTTAATTTAATAGTACAAAATCTGATGAAATTGACACTAAACAGATTAAAAGATAGTAAATAGAAAAGATACAATGTAACAAATTATTGTATTATCCCTTAAGTTCGTCCTATAAATATCTGCATACAAAACATAAAGATCCCAACAGAGTTATTATCATGTTATTAAAATACAATTTATATTCCTCATAAAAAAATAACCATTGATCTTAAAACATCTTCTCGTGTCCAAACAATAATTTATGATATTACTTAAAACCTCTCAACAAGATTTTTATAAATGATAATGTCTTTAAAATGACATTTTCATTTACAAAAAATGAAAATTCACTTAATTTGAATGGACACTTTTTATAGTTTGACGTGTTCTTTTGAAGTGAATTAAAGTATGATCAAAATAGAAAGTAAAAATTAAAACGTCAAGATTCTAACGAAGATGAAATAAATTAAATTAATATATTATAGATGTAAGAATAGACCGGTCGGGTCATTTCAATCAAAGAGGGAAGAGAAGAGATTGAGAGATGGAAGAAAATGCCATTGACTGTTACAGTACTACATGTAGCCAAGTCATGAAAGGGAATGAGGGAACTTCAAGACTATAAATAAACAGTTATACTAGTTTAATACTTTACACCAGAAAATTATCAAACAAAATATGTAAGAAAATTTGTATTGATGCGCATTGCGCATACACCAAAACAGAAATCTCACCAATTATCAATTTGACTGTTCAATATTCATATGAAAAGCTTTATTTTGTGTTCTTATAAAACATATGGACTGGATTAGCAAATGATAGTGTTTATGCGCATGTCAGACTCGATATGCATCATTGTGTCTCTGTATTAAGTTAGACTATCTGGATCAAATGGTGTTCGCTCTTTGTATGTCTTTATTTTTATGAGTCAGTTTTCTTTCTATACTGTTTATTTGCGTTGCCAACGAAAAACAGCCGGTTTGTTAACTGCTCTACTGCCGTCCGTCCGTCCGTCTGAATTACTAGAGTTTAAAACTTTCGTAAAACTTGCATGTGGCTTCTTTGAACGGGTAATGTATTATGTAATATTAAGTATGCAGGTTGGCAATGACGAATTGTAGTCTGTATGCAATGTATGTATTTACAGCGCAGCCACTTCCTGTTTGCGTATAGTTTGAAGTTTTACAATACTCTCATTGAACAAGGACATTTTTTTAATTTCTTGGCTTCCAGAAAATGTGATGATCAATCTTGTTTCAGTATGAACCAATTGCATGCATCGACGCAAGTCCCGTCAGACCCGTAATAGTGCTTAGGTAGGATTCAATTACAAAGACTAGTAAGTGCTGATTTCATGTGGAACTCATTGGGTTTTATACATGTGGTTTTTACATAGGTTAGAAACATCATAAATGAACTTATTCTGTTTGGAATATCACTTTCCGGTGGTACATGTAACTTTACGGATCAGATGATACTAGTAGTCGGAAGTAGTACAACGTGTATTATATTTTACCATATATATTAATTATATGAAAAATTCCCTGTTTCACATGTTTTATTTGAAACATAAACAATTGAAATAATAAAATCATTGTTCTACTTGTGTCGAAAAATAAAAAACAAATGCGTAAATAGTACATGTAAATAAAAAGGTGGACTCAGTGCTCTGATTATTGACACAAAGGGATTCAAAGTTTAAGTGATTCCTATAATCTTCAGTTTCAATATTTTATACTCTATATAACACTACACAACAATATTATACATCCATATATCAGTATCACATGTACGAATTTAAAAGACTTGCTAAAGACCAAAATGTCATCGTCATAAAAGAGAGCAATTTTGTAGTTTGAAAGACGAAACCAAACGGTAAACATTTCAACTGATATACTCCACTAGTGGTGGCAAAGGTAGCTGTGTGTCCTGTTTCGGGGTCAAAGTCACACAGCCAATATCCGGACAAGATATCGGAAGTACTGAATATGTTGTGGTCAAATGTATCCTCTAGCCTTGGTAATGGAAAACAATTTGGGCGGGTTATCTTGTTAACGTACCTAAAATCCACACAAAATCTTCATTCCCCTGATGTCTTTTAAATACACATGACCAGTGCTAAAAAACATACACCCATAGATATGCATTCCTTATGAAAAAAGTATACATGTAGATCAGAAACGCTATGATAATATCTTTACTTGTTTTACTTTGATATAGATAAACACATGCAAATGTTATACTCGTGTGAAAAGTAAAATATTTCTGACAATTTGATAAATTTGTAATCAGAAATAAAAAGACTTTTTGCGTAATATTGTCACTTTTTGTCTGACATTTTTATTCGCTTTATGATTCTACAATACAGGCATTGAAAATAAGAGTACATTTCGACTATCGTCTTTTAAATCTAAAGTTTGTCTCATCCTAGACACTGATCTATTTCTAAAAAAAAATATTATTATTAAACATATCGCATTAAACTTTACTTTTTGTTGATTGGTATTTAGATATTTCATGTAATTACGTGTAAGACCACAATCCTTGACAGCGGAAGATACCCCTAGATACCCCTTGTTATCTAATATTTTATTCTAATGGGTGGTATACCAACTTTACAACAAATAAAAATGACAAAAGTCGTAATCTGCAGCAATCATACGTAGTTTGGTAAATTTTATAACATAATATAAAACTTTGAGAATTCATCCTCCCTTTTTGAATTCAGCATATATGGAGGTGCTGGCAAGGCTGACAGAGAGACAAAGCATACTATTCCCAAGTCTTATTAAAGTGAACGTCTGCGTCCTTATGTTTCTTTTGGTATCTATTCTAACATCTGAATCGGACTTCATTCAATTGAATTTTACTGTGCGTTTTGCTGTATATTGTTTTTTTTTCTACATTTGCTAGAGGTATAGTCGAGGGTTGCATTTGAGATCTCACAAAACAATGTTTACCCTCCCCCTCTTTTTTTTACCTTTTATGCGCCTTTTCCAAGTCAGGAGCCTCTGGGTTTTGTTAGTCTTACATATATTTTTTTTAAATTTTAGTTCAATCATATGTTTTGGAGTTTATTATAACATCTATTTTCACTGAACTCAGAGGCGGATTTAGGGGGGGCAGGGGGCCCGGGCCCCCCTTTTTGGGAAAAATTTGGTTGCTTATATCGGGAATCACTGAAGCGTGACTGGCGCGGGCCCCCTCTTAGGTCAGTCAGTGGGCCCCCACTTATGAAAATTTCTGGATCCGCCACTGGAACTAGTATATATTTTTGTTTAGAAGCCAGCTGAAGCCTGCCTCTGGGTGTGAGATTTTCCCGCTGTGTTAAAGACCATTGGTGCCTTTTGTTGTTTTATGCTCCTTGGTCGGGTTTTTCTCTCTTTCCCAATTCACATTCTCAATTTTATTATAAATGTAATTCTACCA
Organism: Mytilus galloprovincialis; assembly: GCF_965363235.1. Classification (NCBI taxonomy): domain Eukaryota; kingdom Metazoa; phylum Mollusca; class Bivalvia; order Mytilida; family Mytilidae; genus Mytilus; species Mytilus galloprovincialis. The sequence continues at coordinate 82,529,620 of NC_134845.1, read as the reverse complement.
TTATGAAAATTTGTTAGCCCTGGATGTATTTTTGGTAATTTATGTTGTTAGTTGTACGTTACAAATTTTCATAGAAAATTGAACAACATTGAATAATAAATTAATGATATGAAAATAAACTTTGAGATACATACTTGATCTGAACTTTCATAGGAATATATTCCACTGGGCATTAAGAGTTCGCTTCTCAGTTTCAAAATAATAAGCTTTTCAAAAATCTAGTTTATATTGATTGGGGAGTAATAAATGAATCAAAAGAGCAAAATAGGTCAATGTGCTAGTTTTCGAGATATTAGCCATTGAAATGTTGGCGGGAAAATGTTCTCTCTTGACTTTTCATAGATTTATCATTGACAAGCTTAAGTTTTCAAAAACTATCAAAAAAATAATTACAGTTTTATAACTATTACAGGTTGCTCATCATTATACATGTTAAAGATTTATACAAAGATAAATGGAGTTAATTAGCAATTTTTTCTGAGGCATTCAAATGGATAAAACCAGAGGATTCCGAAAACCTGTTAAAAATTCCATAACATGACAAGCGAACATCCTTAAGCAACCAACAATCAATCAATTTGAGACTCATTAATACTGTATCCGAAAATACACGGACAATTCCGGAGATATCATGTGGTACAAACGAAATGTTCCGATACGAATTTCTATAACACTGATTCGTCTCACTTTTCTCTGAGTTGTTTATAAGTGAATGTACCTTTTGAACTATCACAATTATGCATGTCGTATCTGTCTTGTACATACATGTTTCATATTCCCATCACAATGACATGTTTCGTCCTCCATCACATTGATGCATATAATTATTGTCACCAAAAATAAACAATCATACATCAATCATTCAGTTTTAACCTAAATCTTACACGTGTTGCTTTTTTTACGTGTTCTACATGTATGTCCTACTATACATGCGTGGCTTAAAGTATCTGGGCGTCACTAGTAAGTCTTGTGTGGACAAAATGCACTTCTGGCGTATTAAATTTTTTAAAACTTTTAACAACTCTTTTGTTAGTTATTATTCGTGTGTTTTTTTTTTGTCAATTGTGTTCTCCTATTTATATATATTGTAGTCATGTAATGTTGTGTTGTCATTTTAATGTTATATTTCACATGGCCATAAAAGAGGGAGGTTTGGCATGCCACAACACCAGGTTCAACCCACCATTTTTCCTTAAAAAATGTCCTGTACCAAGTCAGGAATATGGTCAATTTGTTATATTATAGTTCGTTTCTGTGTGTGTAACATTTTAATGTTGTGTCGTTTGTTTTCTCTTATTTTTGAGTGTGAATTCACATTACTATAAGACGTGTCACGGTACTTATCTATCCCAAATTCATGTATTTGGTTTTGATGTTATATTTGTTATTCTCATAGGATTTTGTCTAATGCTTAGTCCGTTTTTGTGTGTGTGTGTGTGTGTATGTGTTACATTTTAATGTTGTGTCGTTGTTCTCCTCTAATATTTAATGCGTTTCCCTCAGTTTTAGTTTGTTATCCCGATTTTGTTTTTTGTCCATGGATTTATGAGTTTTGAACAGCGGTATACTACTGTTGCCTTTATTTAAAGAATATAAAACTATTGTTGGGCTATTTATAGACAATCCTTGACCTTGTATAGCATTAATATCTTTACGATAAATAAAATGAATCAAAAGTTTATAAACAGTTTGACATATTCTTTTTGTGTTTGTGTTTTTGTGTTTGGTTTGTTTTTTTAATGTTACAGTTCCTTGCTGTTCAGGCAATTTGCTATTGATATTCACTTAAAATTCAGTTCACAACAAACTACTGTTTTTTTTATGCTCTTGAATGAGTGATATAATTTGATTGTTGCTTTATTTACTTGTTGTTTCGATATTTGTATCTGTTTTTGTTGACATATTGTTGTCTTTTGGTTTACTGTATCGTTGGGTTGTTGGCGTATACCTACCATCTCCTTATACTTTAATCTATGTATTTATTTTCGTTGCCGAAAAATATACTTAACAAGCTAGACTATAAGATAATTCGATACTTAGCTTTATAGCTTTTTAAGTTGCAGAAACATAACGCTACTCGCCGTATGATGCCACTGAAACGATGAAACCGAAACCAATAAAACGTAATTGTTATTAATATAATGAATATAAAAAAAGCAATATACATATATTATTTGCGGAATTAACCTTTCTATCACAATATACACATCACAATTATAATGAAAGATCCTTTTAATTTTATTACATCTTAACAAGGGTGTTTTCTCTCTTTACAGATAGAGGTTCAGCGGTATAATATTTTAGTCCTTTTTTATTTCCCTTGTCCTCTTGAAGTTCGTTTTGAAATCGGATTTTATGTCCCTCTATTTAACTATTATCATGTAAACGTTTAATTTATAGGTATACATTTTTTACATCACGATAACTCGGTTTTAATGTTGCATTAATTGAAAAATAATAAGAAGTTAACAACAATAATGTTTAAAGTTTCCAGCCATTCGTTTACAAAGATTAATACAAGATCGTGAAGATTTCACCCTCTATTTAGATTTGTCAAAGTTTTTTTTATTAAAGGGAACCCCAAAATCGTTCTATCATAAATTAGTTTGAACTTCACATGAACATTAGGCTCTGAAGAATTAACATAAGTATTGTAATCCCCGTTCAGGTTGCAAAATTAAAAAGTGAGCATTAAAGCAGCGAATGTTGATGTCCAGAAGAACATAATTATCTCCAATTTCTGTCGCTCTGTGAATAAACCGAATAATTTAACCCATCATCCGTATTCGATATGATTGACTGTTGGTTTCTAAACGTTCAGTGGCAAATATTTCATTCCTGTTGAGGACATACTTGCATAACCCTCGTAGAGAAACGAAATACATCGACTGAACTATTCGGATTACTTTTTCCTTGGCGAATGAAAGTATATGATAAGTTTTAATCGTTAACTTGCAAAAAAGTACAATTTGAATGACATTATGATTAATTGCAATCTTTTTCTTTTTTTAAATATTTGACAATTACATTTTCTACCCTTCAGATTAATTTTTAAAATTTTCTATTTTAATTCAAATTTTTAAAATACGGTCCTTTAAAACTGAATTAAGTAGATTTTAATAAATTTATCAATGAATTTTCAAATTCCCATCAAAACTATTTTTCTACCTTACATTCATATTGATCAATCTAATGTTCATACAAATTATTTGGATCACATAGATAACAGCAGATAATACCAAATAAAGTCATCAAAGCGTGTGATCTTTGGTATGAGGGTCTGTGTGGTAGTCATTCCGATTTGTCCTTTCAGCTTCACTGAAATCTGTATTTTCAGATGCGATATTATCGAAATAAAATTGAGAATGGAAATGGGAAATGTATCAATGAAACAACAACTGACGAAAGAGCGTATACCAGCCGATGGTCACCAATAGGTCTTTAACGCGTCGAGAACATCCCGTATCCGGAGGTCCCTAAATAAAAATATGAACTAGTTAAGTGAAAATGGACGTAATACTACACTCCAAAACATGCAAATAACTAAGTTAAAAACACGCATACACACAAGATTAACAAAGGCCAGAGTTGTTATGTTTTCTCTATTCTTTATAATTTGTTTTTACCACTATTGTGTATTCTCTATATTTTTGCATCTCATTATATTCACTGATGTTTAAAGTCATATGAAACGAGTGAGTGGGGAAAGATAATGTTTATCCAATTCTCGAACCAATGCATGTATATATCATAAACTTAGTCCTCTGTGCACGAATTTCGTATTTGTTTCTCTCTGTCTGTTATGATTTAACAAATATTGCTGCTCATTAAATGCCGTGTTTTGAAGCCGAAGTTTACCAATTGTCACCTTATAGTAAACAAATAACAAAAAGTATGATTATTGAGCACGTGTTTAACATGAATAATCAGATAATTATTGTTTATTTTAATGACAGATCCATGCGTATTTCGACCACCGGATTTTTACGAGGAGGGTTACGCTCAGGTCACTATGCATATGGAAAATATGTCGGCGAATTGCTTTCTTCCAGCTTCCTGGAAAGAAGCAATTAAAAATATTTAGAAAACTTAATATTCTAAATGTGAACAAATTAAAGAATTTTCCTGAGAAAAAAGTATATGTACATAAGTTGTATAATGAAAACTATCCATTTAGTTATAAAAAACGTATGCATATTTTTTTTTAATTTGAGGTTTCTTATGACTTTAATGATTGTTCGCCCCGTTTTCTCTATATTCCTTTCTGTTGTCTATTTTTCTGAAGGTTATATGCCCATTATTTCTATTCTGTAAACCCCATCCAGAGCCTCTGGTATACATGTACATCCTTGACAAACATTTAAAGGATGGGTTGTCACGACTGCATTCATAATACTAGTATTGAACTGCGTGCGAATATGCATGTTGCATTCATGAAATATTTAGTGTTCTTACGCAAGAACTACTTTATGATGACTTTTTAATAATAATCCATGTAATATACATGTGAAACGTTAATTTAATGTGAGTTTAATACAATACACGTCACAGGTGTGGGAACGTTCGTCTAGTATTCATTGTAGTAATGTCATACTGAAATAAACGAAGGGTATTTCATATTTGCAGTAAAAGTGTCAAGCATATTCTCACACACTTACGACGCGTTTAAATTGCGTAGTATATACCTTCGGTCTCTTGCTTCTTGTAAAATTGATGATAAATAGGATAAATGAGGGCCCTCATGGGGTTTTTGATTATGTGATTACTTGGCCGTTTTTTTAATGATTATTTGATTATTAAGCCAAATATTTCATGATTATTTGATTACCTAGGACTGTATTTTTAGTTTATGATTATTTGATTACTAAAGATAAGCAAATATTTAATGATTATGTGATTATATTGGCAAAAAAATGGTGATTATGTGATTACTAGGACCCCCCATGAGGGGCCTCATAAATGTACTAGTAGTATAATTTTCTAACCGTACAGTAAATTACTACATTTAGTATCGATGTTTTATAATATAATATGCACGAGGGTCTAGATGGAGTTCAACAAACTATAAAGTAATGGGCAAACATTTCAGAGTTAAGGGTAACAAAAATAAAGAAAAGAATAAAAAGGGCGAAAATAATAATAATAATAAGAGAAAAAAGGCTTACAAAATTATGAAAGAATAATGGGGTGCTAAAAAATAAATAAAAGAAAACAATGGATTATAAAGAAATGATGAATAAATGGTCGTGAACCTCGAAATCTCTGAAGGACCTAGTTTGTAGGTCTTCGCATCGGGTTTAGGAGGTCGTTGATTCGAACCACGGCCATGTTAAACTAGACATGTAAATTGGCATTTCTGCTTCTACTAATTTGCCGCTGGACGTTAAACAGCCATCATCTTCATCATGCAGCAGCATTATACTAGTATTATGTTCAGTCTATATAAACGTGTTCTTTGTTATTTTGAGACTTTGGTCTGTGTTGTAAGTTAGACTGGATTTATGTTTAATTTCCATTTGCAAATATAAAATAAAAATCATCTAATTGCGCCAATTTTATTTATTTTTTATTCATATAAAACAACTAAATGATTTAAATATAATAAAATTTTCCCGCTTTCTGGATAGTTACACAATACAAAGTCATCATCTTTGTTTGTAACAACACCTATACCATCCAATATTCTGTGAAATTCTGCTTGATTTTTAGGTTAAGCCGGCCGCAGTTTTCTTCTCTCTTTATACATTGACTGACGCACATATTTTAAATCTTTCTTTTCTAAATTTTCTTCTTCAATTTTGAAGAGCTCTGAATTTATTATTTTTGAAGGTAGCTCTGACAACATATAGGTTGCTTTTATTTGCATGCAGTCCTCAAAATTTGACGTTCTAATTTCTGGACACTGATAATGAAAACTTTATATTTCTTTTTACAAATGAAAACATGGTATTTTATACTGCCAAAATCTGTTTGTATTCTCTCTCATTCTCTATTATTTTTTGTCTGTTTTTCTTATAAACATTTTTGTTTTGTTGTGTTGTTGGGATACAGTCTTATTGGCGTATGTTGCACACGTCAATTGACGAGTGTGTGAGTTTATTGTGGAGAGCATTTTGGTATGCGGTGGAGTTAATAAATACATGTCTGACATTCCTACATGTTAGTAACGGATAATGCGTTTCAATGTACATGTAGCTGCAATAATCAGTGACATCACCACAAGTGGGATGTCATCACAAACAGGTTTTACTGGAAGTCTACACCAATTAATAATCCTTGTCTCGTTTGTGTTTTTATTTGCATAAAACATTTAAGATTTTTCATGTAATACACATTTTATGGACGAATTAAAAGTTCCTCTCGGGCGTTCAACGTATAAAGTCAATATGAGGAAACTGATGCGTTGTCGTAGGTCACGTTTGACTTTAGTGTTTGAAAAGCAGTGTCATTTCTCTACATGTACAAGTACTCTTGACCTTTAATTGACACTTTACTGACAAAAAGTTTGAAGTGACTCGTTTGAAGCTACAGGTGCGAGACTAGATTTTTAAATATATTTTTATATACTAAATGAACTAACGGTAGTGTAGTCAATATGTATACAAATATTTTGAAAAACTCGTCTCCGGCACTTGTGAAGCTAGGTGACGCTTTGCTTGCAAAAAAATGATGCATTCCTTTACCGATATTCCTGGGTTGTCGAGATGTTAAAGTGTTATTATAAAAGAGCGTTCAATATGTGCAAGGGTTCGAATAAAAGAAAATATGTTGGAAACGTCAATGAAATACCAGACAAACGACAAAAAAAAAAAACAGTTGCAAAGAAAGGGGCGTACATTTCTTTAGTCTCGCTCAGCTCGACGCTTTATCTTGCATCGTTTCAAGAATCTTACAAATAGACAAAAAGATGTCTAGATGGCAACATAAACTACAGTCTTCCACAATACACAGATGCTTTTTCACCATCATTTGTTTAGATTCGCCCAGCCCTCACTGTATACCAATTGTCTTGGTTTATCTGTACTACTTGAAGTACACACTTTGTTCAAATGATTACAGTCAAAACACTCCTACAATATAAAGATGTATAAATAATTCTATATGTAATATACATGTTTATTTTAATAATTCAAAGTTTAAAATTGATTTACACAGAAAGCCTATATATTGACCCTATCTATCATCATCCAATATCTTGTCGATACTTCACTCTTACCTTTTATAATAAAGTCGAATTTTTATACTGTCCTTTCGTTCTTCTTTTCGACTTGATAAACAAGCCAATATGTGGATCGGTCTTTTTTCTTTAATTCTTACAAATAAGTCATGTGTTTTTCTTTCATTTTCTATGTGTTAAGGATGTACTGTACTTAGGTGAGGATAGGTAAAAATTAAGAAATTAAGAATTTAAATGTGATACTATAAGCTGGTAGAGCATCAATTAAGGATAAAGATAAGCTAAAAATATTGATAGGTCATGGACCTCCTTTTCGAGATATTTGAGATTTGAAATATGGCGGGAAAAGGCTGACTCTGACTTTTACCTTATATTTGCAGTGATATTATTTGGGTCTCAAAACAAAAGAAAAAAAATCAAGAATCTTCTTAAATATTGGTAAATGACCTTTCATGAGCTATTAAGGATGTTTGCTACTCTGTTAAAAAATAACAAGCTTTTTAAAAGACTGTTATAAATTGATAGTATATAAATAAAGAAACTAAAAAAGTAGAAAAAATGGAGGGTTCGTGTGCTTGTTTTCGAGATATAAGCCACTGAAAATTTGGCGGGAAATAATTCTCTCTAGATTTTTCATATATTTAATATTGGCACCTTATCTGTTTCAAAAACTATGAAAATATAACAAGAATTCTAGAAAATTTTGAAATATGGCTTTTCAAACTTTATGTAATAAAATTATGAAAAGGAAAGTAGGGGTTAGTGGGCAAATTTTTTTCATGATAATACATGGATAAAACCAGAGGATTCCGAAATCTGGCAAAAAATCAAAAAATGGAGGAGTAAACATCCTTAAGTCTTATATGAAAAAATAAATGGGTGTTATGGGGCAAAATAGTTTACATTGTATTGTATGGAAAACACTAAGGAGTCCGAACATTTGACACAAATTCCAAAACCTCACCTAAGTACATCCTTAAAACAGAAAGGTACTAAGCTTGCTAATACAACAACCATCCAAAGAGACCAAACAACTTTCCAGGTTAGCTGGATATGTTTATGTTCTGATGTGACTTGTTATTATTTTTTTTTTTTGTATACATTTTTTTAGGGGAAGGGAGGAGCTGGTTGACAATGGTATAAAAAATGTTTCTTGACTAAAATATGTGCCTCAGAATTTTTATTCATTTAATTTCCAAGGAAATGTGAAATTATGGGAATGCCATTGAAATTTTTGTATACAAATATTTAGATACACTTTACCGTCAGTATTCAAGTTGGTCCTCAATATGTGACGAAACGTTTGCCACTGAACGGAAAGCAAACAGCAGTTAATCAATTTAATATAAATATAGGCCCCTATCGTTTGTTTCGTCGATTTTTATCGCATAATTTGAAAAGTAATATCTCCGTTTTTTGTTGTTAAGTTGTTGGTTTTTTTTTGTTAGTCTTTTTTTTTTTTTTGGCGGCCGATATTTTTTATACATTAGAAGATGGGATTTCTGCTTATCTAAAACTTCATTAAGTTTTTTATATTATTAGGCTAAACCTAATCTTGTAGACGCTAATTTATTGATTTTAACGCGTTGCCCGAAAACTGATACGTGTACGAAAGTTTAAGGATATTCGCTACTCTGTTTGAAAATAGCAAGCTTTTTTGAAAGACTAATATGAATTGATAGTATATACATAAAGAAACTAAAAAACAGAAAAAAATGTAGGTCCGTGTGCTTGTCTTTTGAGATATAAGCCATTAAAAATTTGGCGGAAAATAAATCTCTATAGATTTTTCATGCATTTAACATTTACACCTTTTTTGTTTAAAAAAATATGAAAAAATAAAGAATTTATAAGATTTTTAAATATGGCTTTTTAAACTTTAAGTAACAAAATAAGTGGGAAAAAAGTAGGGGTTAGTGAGCATCTTTTTTAATGGCAATACATGAATAAAGCCAGAGGATTCCTAAAGTCTGGCAGATACTCAAAGATAGAGGAGCAAACATCCTTAAAATAGACTATATTGGACATAAAAAAAATAGTAGTATTACCGTGCACGCGCAAAGACATGTTTCCGGAAACATCATTAATCGGGTACTTCTAACCAACAGACTATGACTGGAAAATTAACCAAGAATCTGTACCTGTTGAAGACAGTCATATTCATCTAGGCATTGAACTAAACGGAAAATTAAACACACTTGCACGAACGACAAAAGCTTGTAGGAAGGGTAGAAACACTTATTTTGCAATTGCCAACTTAAGAGGTGATAATACGAATCCTTTAGTTCTCGTCAAACTGTACAAGTCAGTAGTAATTCCTACTTTTTTATATGGCTGTGAAGTTTGGTGTGACCTGAAGAACCAAGATATCACATTACTGAATAGACTTCAGCATTTTGTTGTAAAACACGTACAAAAGTTTAAGACGTCAACAAGATCAGATATGTGTGAAAGTATGGTTGGACTTCGTAATATAACCTGTGACATTGAAAAACGTAAACTATATTTCTTTGGAAAACTTTGTAAAACGAAAAACTCTTGTCTTGCAAAACAAATCTTTCTACAAAGACTTTTTTCGTGCCTTTTAGATGGACGAAACCATATTGGATTTATTCCGGACATATTAAACATTCTATGTAAATACAATCTGTATGAATTTCTTATAACCTATATTAGTGATGGCAACTTTCCTGATAAGCTGCAATGGAAACGTATTGTTGTAAATGCAGTTGAATCAAAACATGATAATGACTGGCTGATTCGCATTAATTCGGACAATGACTTTAATAGGTTCAAATATATTCATAAATCCGTATCTGCAGCTCATGTGTGGAAATTCCCCTCGAACAGCTCTGAAATTCGCACTGCATTGTTTATCGGAAAACTTATATCTAACGCTCCAAACCATGTTTTCAAATTTTGTGAAATTTGCGACCGTCCGTTCACTGACGTTTTCGTGCATGCATGCTTTGGCTGTACGTGTACATCAAATATGCACAGCACTTGGATGGACTTAATCATAGAAAACTTTTGTCTCGACCTCTATGTTGAACTAAGTGAGTGTGATGATGAATCTTTATATACAATCTGTCTAGGAAAAAACCCTTCAACTATGCTCAGTGATTCCGACTTAGAGTCATTCAAGCGACTTTGCTACATCCATGTTACAAAATCTGCATCCGAATACAATCGTCAATTGAGCAATATAGTATAATGCTAGCACATGTAATATCGGCAGCACGCGATATACTCTCTTTTTCTTTTGAACTGATCATTTTCATTATATGTAAATATTGCGTATTGCACACAACTTTATTATTTATATGTTCTGTATTCATGTTTTAATGTATTGTTCATGATTATATAATTTATGTAATCTCTGTAAAGAGGAAATAAAGATATGAATGAATGTGTTTTTCTTCCATTTTCTATGTGTTAAAACAGAAAGATGCTAAGCTTGGTAATACGACAACCATCCAAAGAGACACAACTACTTTCCAGGTTAGCTGGATATGTTTATGTTCTGATGTTACTTGTTATACCTTTTTTGTGTTTTTGTATTCATTTTTTTGGGGGGAGGGGGGAAGCTGGTTGACAATGGTATAAAAAATGTTTCTTGAATAAAATATGTGCCTCAGAATTTTTATTCATTTAATTTCTAAGGAAATGTGAAATTATGGAAATGCCATTGAAATTTTTGTATACAAATATTTAGATACACTATACCGTCAGTATTCAAGTTTGTCCTCAATATGTGACGAAACGTTTGCCACTGAACGGAAAGCAAACAGCAATTAATCAATTTAATATAAATATAGGCCCCTATCGTTTGTTTCGTCGATTTTTATCGCATAATTTGAAAAGTAATATCTCCGTTTTTGTTGTTAAGTTGTTGGTTTTTTTTTGTTAGTCTTTTTTTGTTTTGGTGGCCGATATTTTTTATGCATTAGAAGATGGGATTTCTGCTTATCTAAAACTTCATTAAGTTTTTCATATTATTAGGCTAAGCCTAATCTTGTAGACGCCAATTCATTGATTTTAACGAGTTGCCCGAAAACTAGATTTGCGACAGATACGTGTACTAAAGTTTAAGAATGTTCGCTACTCTGTTTGAAAAAAGCAAGCTTTTTTGAAAGACTGATATGAATTGATAGTTTATACATAAAGAAACTAAAAAAGCAGAAAAAAATGGAGGGTCCGTGTGCTTGTTTTTTGAGATATAAGCCATTAAAAATTTGGCGGAAAATAATTATCTCTAGATTTTTCATGCATTTAACATTTACACCTTTTTTGTTTAAAAAAATGTGAAAAAATAAAGAATTTATAAGATTTTTAAATATGGCTTTTTAAACTTTAAGTAACAAAATAAGTGGGAAAAAAGTAGGGGTTAGTGAGCATCTTTTTTAATGGGAATACATGAATAAAACCAGAGGATTCCGAAAGTCTGGCAGATACTCAAAGATAGAGGCGCAAACATCCTTAAAATAGACTATATTGGACATAAAAAAGTAGTATTACCGTGCGCGCGCAAAGACATGTTTCCGGAAACATCATTAATCGGGTACTTCTAACCAAAAGTTACAAAACGAAAAGGTCCTCAATACATGTAGATCTTCAAAAATCAGTTTGTTTTCGGGTAAACTTGGGATGTTTGTTGTATACCCAACATATCGATCCTTTTATATCTATACAAATTATCAGTATGGTACGAATTGAACTATTTGTAATCGGTCAGTAGATCATTGATACAATTTTAATATAACTGTGTTTTAATTCAACATGGCACTATGACATATCTACAAATCAATGAAATAATACATATTACGTGCAACGAGGTGCATACAATGCATCGAGTTGTGCATACGTGAGCAAAGACATCTTTCATCACAAATTTTATCGCAAAAATAAAAAGTCCATGTGGTTATTGTATAGACTTCGACAACTAAAAATATGTGTGATGCACGTGTTTTCCTTTTGGGGCTTTTTCTATATTTGAATGTTGTAAAGGTTTAACTTAACGAGATTTGATTTGTTAATTGGTAATACGTTATCACATACACGTCACAATACAAAGTGACTTTGAGATACATGATTTATGGTTAAAATATATCGAAATTTTTGGAATATCACACTTTGGTGAAAGGTCTACGGAGTACTAGTCTGTAAGTCAGCTTTTTAAATTTTCGTGCGGTATTTGAGATATGATATTTTATGGTATAGAGTGAAAAGACATTTCTGGAATATAACACTTTGCTGAAAAATCAATTGAGTGTGTGTTTGTCCGTTGTTGTTCTCTTTTGTTAGAATTTTCGCATGATATTTGAGATCTTTATTTTGTGGTATAAAATAAAGGGGCTTTTTTGGATTATTGCAGTTTGCTGAAAGGTCCAGAGATGTGTAAAATGTAAGTTATATTTTTGTTTTTCCTACTTTTTTTACTGGTTATTGTGTCTTTCGTTATTGCTTATGTGCTTTTTTTGTATTTTGTTTTTTGTTTGTTGGCATATTATGTTGTTTTTTTTTAATAGTTATTCAGATTATAACATAAAATTAACCGCTGTAACCCTACTTATTATGTATGTTTGTTTTGTCTACACATTGGTTTTTTTTTCAAAATAGCGGAGTTTTATACGACTGTCATACAAGTGAGAGCTTAATCTAGCTATAAAACAAGGTTAACTCCACCATTTTCTACTTAAGGGAATGCCGGAACCAAGTCAGGAATATGACAGATGTTTTCCATCTATTTCATGTATTTGTGCTTTTGATTTTGCCATTTGATTTTTCGTTTGTAATTTTCCCCGTAGTTCGGTATTTTTTTTTTTCTTACTTTGTGTGCTGACATATTAAAGGTTTAGATGCCAAAAGATTTTATAAGCCGGTATAATCTTAATGTGCGGTGCTTTTTAAGAGGTATTAATCAAAATTAATGATACTGAACGAGTTGCGACTTCCTTAAACTTTTTTTCGAAATTTTACGTAGCATACATGACTGTTAAATTGCGTAGTTGTAAATCAAATCTTAATTATTTTAAAATTTATTACTATTATATTTAAGCATTGATTGAGTGTGTCTGATTGCGTTTGACTTGTCACTATATAAAAACTACTTTTTAAATACGGTCGCATCTTACAGTTAAGGATATGTCAATTGATTGCGTTATGATAGATCATAACAGGTGTTACTAGTGGGGCAGGAATTTGCATCCTTCTAAAGCTCCTGAGTTCATGCCCGTTTTTTATGATTCGCTTGCTAAATCTTTTTTATTTTAAATGTTTTGTTAACTGTTGTAGATCTTTAGTATTCTGGCATGTTGCTTTGATTTTAGCGCTTTTTGGATTTGTGTGCCTGGAATATTTTTTTATTCTTTTTTAATTTATTAAATAACACGGTATCCGTTAACAGAATTAAAGACAACATTGTATATCTAAGTTTAATCATGCACTGTAATTGAAAACGGTTTAAAAAAACTAATATTCTTCAGGATTTTAGTAGTACTATTTCTGCAAAGAATTTAAATCATTTTGTAAAAAATAAAAAAGACCGTTAGTAGAAATTTAACTATATGTCTTATAGATTTTTAGTAGTTTTTGTGATGGCATATGAAGACAAATGAATTCTTGTGTTACATAATACGTAAATTGATATCATTTCAAGGAAAGTTATAAGTTTAGTTCTTATCATGAACTGTCACCAATAAATTCAATGTATGACTTTTTTGTGTTAAAGTGTTTCATCATGAATGAAGTAGTATTGCTATTTTCAAGTGCTCTACAAAAGTTACAATTGACATAACTTAAAGGTTTACAGTCGGATGTTTAATATCTTATCAGTAGATTTGACAAAACAGACATATATTGGATAGGCTTTATTTAAACTAATGCACGCACGATGATAAACCACTCTGGGGAAAAACGACAATCGCTAAGTTTTGTGAATTAAGATCTGGTATAAGCAAATATAATGACGAGTATAACATGTATTGCACAAACCTGGCCCCAGTACCCCAAGAATACATATCTAGAGTAAAAATGTAATTATGATGCAATAATAATACTTTACTTAAATCTTTGATAAACTTTGAAAAATATGTGGTCGTAAATCGTCCAAATTGTCGTAAAATGCAGGCCAACAATTTTGAAAAGGGGAAGGGGCAGGGGATTTATTGTTTTGGTTTGTGCTTTATATTTTCAATGCTGAATAACACGACGAGATTTGGAAGACAGATTCGTGCAATAACTGTAACGAAAGTTTTATCAATGTTTACTTTTCATTGCTCGTCACGAATCTTCAAGATAAATCACGTGATTTTTTAGTCATGTTTGTCATGGTCGCACCAAGCACCAAGCTATCTTATATTTATGTCATGCTGCTCTACGGAGTAGTTATTTTTTTTAAAGTAGTCCCTTGTGATTCATTAATTTTCTTTTAAATCGATCAAAATTTAAATTTATATGCAGTATTATTTCACAATGAATCCGTAAATTCATTATTTTTACAGTTTTATTATATAATAACAGTTTTAGTTTATCTCACTATAGTGAACTAGCAGGCGAGAATTAGTCAGTTAAAACAATTTGACTATACTATACTTTACCATGCATGCAGAGCAATAAAGAGAGTTTCCTTACGAAATATATCATGAACATGATACGACTCGCTCCCGTTTGTATGAAATATTACTGCTTTGGGAGTATCATTATTCTGAAATAGGAACGTGAAACATACATTTATTTCTATTTCAATATGAGATAGGTTGCAAAAGCAGCAACGACTATCAGGTATACCAACTGAGATGTATAGCAAATTGAAATCTTCGTTATAAATGAATGTCTCACTTGCAGATAGACAGTCTTAAATAAAATAGAAATCGATGCCTGTATGTTCGGCTGTCTTAAATAAAATGGTTATTAGCTAATTTCAAAATATTCAAGTTTCGAAAATTTTGATTTTGTTCCAACAATAATTGAACTTTTCGCTGATTTCTTATTTTAAACTTTATAATTTTAACACTACACAGAAGTGTCTTTACAATGCAGCCTATATATAATTAACTTTTCTTCTGTAAATTAGTTTTAACAAGTGTTATATTATTCAAACAGCCCGATAAGTGATGTAATGTACGATTTCCGACTATTATGCAATGACCTTACCACTCATATTAAGTGAAAACAGGAAAGTATAAATCAAACGGAAAGATATGTGCCATGTGATGATAAAATGAGTATTCCTATTTCTGTATTTCATCAGATCAAGTACTTCAAATCTGCTTTTAGCGACTACAAACTTATTGTTAACATTTATTTTAAAATTGAATGCTTATTTCTGTAAATTTATTGGGTTGTAAAAGCGTCGCTTGAAGTGCATTTTGCTTATTTGTTTATAAAGTTGCTCAAATTATATGCTTGCTGCAATCTGTCTGTTCAATTGAAAATCAGCATCATTTGTTATTTTCTAGTAGTTATGTCCTATAAGTCTCAATCTGCCAATGAATCTGCCAGTCAAATAGCGACTAACAAAAACACATTTAAGTTAGGGAGCTACCATTTGATTTTTATGGGGGGGGGGGGGGGGGGGGGGGCTAGGATGAAATTTGAAAAAAATAGGCAGGACAGGAGTTTTGAGTAAAAAAAAAAGGGCAGGATGAGACACTTGCAAAAAAAAAAGTCAGGACGACAATTTAGGTAAAAAAAGTCAGGATAAACTAAACAAAAAAAAGGCAGGACCGAACAGAGTGAAAAATAAAAAGGCAGGACAGAGATTACAGCTAAAAAAAAATGCAGGACAAAATTTTTCATCCCCCCCCCCCCCATAAAAATCAAATGGTAGCTCCCTTAGTTGACTTTTCGACTTTTTCATCTTTAGCCATGGTGTTGTCAGTTTATTTTCGATGTATGATTTTGAGTGTCCCTCTGGTATCTTTCTCCTCTCTTTGACATTATCTCTTTGACATTAAGTCAAGTTCAAATTGTTTAAAGGTGCACGAATGTAACATTCTTTTCCTCTTCATGTTCTGGTAATTCGAGATATAATTTGGTTGAAATGCAATGCAAATTAAAGGGAGCAAACTCGTTTTTTGTTTTTTTAGATGTAAGATCAAATTGAATTAGTAGTTTTTAATTCAACACTCTTTTGTCATGTGACTTTATTTTATTTTTTTAAATAAATAGAATTTGATCGGTAACCATTTAATGTATCTTTTCTTCTAGTTTCAATTAAATGTATACAGTTATTCGTTGACTAAGGGATATTTGAGCTTTGACGTACCACCTCAACTGAGTCTGAACAAAATAGACTATATCTAGTATACCTTGCAACTGTAAATTAATGTTAACCAGTGTTATATCACTAGAATCTGAGCACTTCGGTTAAATGAAGCGATATGAAATTTCCGACATTGATGAAATGACCCTTCCTTTCACATTAAGTGTAGACATTCTAATCAAATGAAAAAGGAATTTGATTGGAGGTGATAAAATATGTACTTCTACTTTTATGAATGAATATCGTCTTACGTTCAAACTTAACGCGTAATGATATGGTTAAATAATGCATTAATCTGTAGTGATATCATGTGTACACAATATTAAAATGTTCGCCTCAAAATTTTTCTTCATTTTTGAGACTCGCTGTTTTTTTAGGTGTACAGTAAACAGATATGTACTTTAAATAAAAATTTAATCATGAAGATTAAAGATAAAGCACATCACTATCTAAATTTTCTGTTTATTTATTACCTCTCAAATAATTCAGCAGTTTGTAGTTGTGTGTTGTTAGTTTTTGAACGATGTCCTGGCCTTGCACCAGTACATCTTCGCTAGCCATGCACGGGTTACGATCCACTGGATCGTATCCCTTAGCCAAGATGGCACCAGTAAAGACTGTCAGTTTTTTTCTGCCGAAGGACCATGGATGTTCTCTCCGGGCTCTCATCCGCTAATAAAAACTTACCACCAAAAAATAGCAAACAACGCTGAAAGTGGCGTTAAAACCAAACACAATCAATCAATCAACATTTTAATTTCATGCTATTTTTTTCCGAATACTTTGTCTTTGTAATTGTGCTTTCTTTACGTTTTTTGTATCGGTGAACATTTGAAATGTTTTTTTCCACCAATGTCATAATGTCAATTCAGTTACCGAATCTGAAAGCAACGACAATCCATAAAATAAATATGAACACTTTGAAAAGTTCAAATTAAACCTTTTGTTCACCACTTCATTTGCAAATCAAATGTCATGATTAATTCTTAGACTATATTATCAGACGTTTTCTCATTTAGATGTCAAATTAATCAATCTCAAATTTAACTAAATTCAAAACAAATCAAATCATCTTGCGGTATTTTATATGGGTTTTCCTCATTGTTGAAGGCCGTACGTTGACCTTGAACTTTTACGTCATTTTGGTCTCTGATGAGGAGTTGTCTCATTATCTATCAAACCACATCTTCTTATTTTCATATTGGTTTGAATTCAACATTCAATGTGATATCAGATTTAACTTTGTCGAAATATTAAAATAAACTTTAGGTTAACCTTTTAAACTTTCATTTAATCAGAGGAGACATGGTTTCTTCATAAAGCCAATAATTTGCCATAATTTAGTACATTCTGTTTAGATTTATCAATGGCCAAACTGATACATTTGTTGTGAAATTAGATTTCAAATAATTCCATGAGATACCAACTTATTATGGTCTGGTCAGTTTCGATTACGTTCTATATACTAGTATACGGTCAACAAAAAATGTGAATAATGTCATAGGATACCCGGACAGGAAAGTTGTAAGTAGTATTTGATATATTTTCTTTTTAATATTATAAAACATAAAGTCGAAATAGAAATAAAAAAGGATGATGAGAAATTTGAAAATATTGTTGAACTTAAAAATTACTTGCCCTGAATTGTCCTGAATTAATTGAATTGGACGTTGAGTGAGAAAGGTTTTAAGTTGATACAAAGATAAAGTCGTGGAAGAAAATAATTAAAACTTATGTTGTTAAACTTTTTATTTAAAGCATTCACACTTCAAATAAATAGGCTAAAAATAGAGACTTTGGTGAAAGGTTGACAAAATTGTGTTTAGCAACATTTCATAGAAATCAGGCTATCATATGATATACTAGTTTTCATTTCAGAGAAAGTTGTTATAAAAAAGAAATGCTAAAAGATGTTTTTTCGACGCAGGCGCTGTATGTTGAAAATTGACCTGTTTTCATAGCATTTTGGCACCGGAGCCAAAATAATACTAAATAAATAAAAGAAGGTCATAATTTATAAACTAATGTTATTGTAATATCGTCCTATAACTTAAAATATTTCAGAATATTTACTCATAAAAAATAGACAAAAAAACAACCAAAAAAGCATTTGGGTGCAAACACAAAATTTTGCTATTTGTAACGCCATGAAAAGAACGCTATTTCTAAAACTTACTTTATTTTTCAAGTACAACACACGTTTATGTCCACCAACTTTATATTAAAAAATATAGTACGCTACTAAATAATACAGATTGATAGAATACTGTTTCTCACGAATGCATAAAAACCTTACTGTCACCTACATATTATTGGTTTAAAAAGCCATATATGTTAACCTAGTTCTATCCTAGCCATATACAGTTTCTTTTTCTATTCTAATTTCAATTCTAATTTCAATTCGTCTTGTTAAAGGCCAAATTTAAAACGGAAATTTGCAACCCAAATGATTAATTTAAAACAAATTTTGTTAAAATATGTGTCATTCAAAGACCTTGACATACTAACGATTCAATAACCTCAGAAAGGAAATCGTATTCGTATCTGATGCTTAGATTTCACATGATGATAACTGATTTCTTCAAACACTGTGTAGACCTTGAAATTGTAATGAAGTTACCTTGCTGTTGATACCGTCAGAGTTATCTAAACGCTTAAGGTTGCCGAAGGTGGTCTGCATTACGTCACAACTTGAATGATTTACAACACGTGAGAACATCTGTTGACATAGCGCTGCACTGAAATGATATCACGTGATAACTTTAATGTTTATGCTGCAAAAGACCATAAGGCAAATAGATTTAGATAGGAAAACTATGTGTCTTGCGTAACTCTTACTACTAACTGCATAATCTAATCCAATTAGAAGTTTTTATCACGGTTATCTACCTTATCTCTCAGAATTATGCCCCTTTTGACGTTGTTGATAAGAAAACCCAAACTTTACCCGATAAGTCAGATGCCTCTGATTTGCAGTTTGAAATAAAAAAGGCGGCCATTTAGTTGTATCAGTAAAAAGTAGGGCTATAAAATTTAAGCAAATTAAAATTTTAAAAAATCAAGGTCGTTTTTACGTACGTACGTCAGTGAACGCTTGTATACTAGTGACATCTATTGATAAGCTGCGTTTATTTTCATTAAAATGATACACCATTGATATCGACTTATCTTTATCAATGAGGAAAATCATCTACATTACGCGAGAGGGGAACGATAATTTTCTGCTATGCTAATTTGAAAACAAATGGTTACCCCAGACATTAATATATCAACAAATTAGAAATTCGATCGTCAACCAAGTTAGAAATAAACAGACTCTACAATCTGTGTACTAGCATCAAGTTATCAAAACTCTTGTATGATTTCTAATCTTCTGGCGTTTGTTTTCTGCACCCTTTACCAACGGGAGGATATTTAGAGGGGTAATTAAAAGGTCCCCATTCGATGACAGACAAATAGTATTGATAAAAGAAAAGAAAGAAAAACACCAAAAGTTTTTACATCAAACAGAAAGTTAATATATATAATAAATTTATTGTACTCAGATGACCAGGAAGGGTCTAATTGTCATACTATAATATAGCTGTTGTCGTATCACGTTATAGAAATGTCCGCTTACTCCAATGTAGCTGCCGCCGTATCAAGTTATAGAAATGTCTTAAGCTAATTTGAAGACAGACTTATGAAGGCCTAAAGGAAGAGATTTCTTTTACTCATAAGTAATCTAGTTGCAGTGATAAAGACACGCATCTTGATAATTATCAAATGTAATTCAGTGCCAATGTAAAATGATTTTATCCAGTAAACTGCCGAATGATAGAAATGTAATATAATATACAATTATACCGACATTGCAGGTGGCAGAACTGTTGATTGATAACTAACAGTATATGATAGCATGGATAAGCTCATTCTTTAATGAGAAATATATCTAATAATCTAATTTAAAATTCTGAAATTAAAACCTAAGTATCAATGTGGTTCTTATTCTGAATAAATTTGATTAACATCGAAGACTTTTATAGTTGACAATCTATTTTAACTTCTTCATATTGAAGAGTGATACTCTATTTAAACTGGACCCCTGTTGTGTTCGCAGTCTACCTTCGGTGCGGAGATATAGATGGAATGGCGGACCAGTTTACAATATATTTTAACTCTTTCATATTGAAGAGTAATCTTGATACACTATCGATATGCATCTGATATATGTCACGTGACGTTAAGTCAATATTGTTTTCAGTGTATGTTTTTGCTTTCAGACCGCTTGTTGTTTCATTCGAATTGTTTTGTATATTGTCATGTCAGGGCCATTTTATAGCTTTCTATGCAGTATAAGGTTTTCCTAATTGTGAAAGTTGTACGACGACCTGTTGTTGCAAACTTCTACGTCCTTTAGTCTAGTGAACATTTGTCTCCTGGAAAATCATATCACATTTTTTTATTTTCATATTACATGTACATAGGTACTGTACTTTTGTATCTAATATCTAAAACTATCATTTATCAAAAAAAAAAATGTTCAAACTTTAATTACAAATTAAGCATGTTGAGAAATAAATGACGAGGGTTACATTTTGCTTTGAAAAGAAATGTTCATACTCATTTATCTATCATATAAATATGTTTTCAACTTCAAAGTTCAAACAAATTAAGTTCGTTTGCTAGCGAAAGCAGAGGGAATCCTTTGAAATATATCGACCTGGTGACTGCAATGCACTTTAAAAGTTCTCAGAATAATGTTTCTTTTTCTATCTTTAAATTTGAAAACTCTGCTCTACATTTTACGATATATAATATCTATACATGTAGTAATGAATGCATATCGGTTGATGTATTGGATTATACTTGAACTATAATGTGAACTACAAATGAATATCTAGACAGCTGTTAACCTATTTAGGGTTGAACAAAATTTCTACGGAAAGTATGCATCTGTATGAATCTTATAAGAGACCGAAATTCCTCTTCAATCTTCAATTTCGTATTTGAAAGTTAAAAAATCCACCAAAGTCTTTATACATGTACAAGTATACGTGCATTTGCATAAAGTCGATTTCTATCCCATGCAGCTCATATAGTGTTTATTATCATTTTAGTGTATTTATTATTGTAATGAAAACAATTTGTAGTTACATATATAGACTGATGCACCGATTGCTATAGATCTCTGCTCTTTTTAAACATAACATATCAAAACAGGTCGAACCGTTGCTGATAATGGTTGCATCAACTTCTGATAAACTTTGGTAGACAGTTGTCTCAATGGCCATTATTTAAAACTACAAATAAAAATAGTGATTAACGTATTTATACTTTTGAAATTAAGCTGATTGTTGTCTCCGAACGTAAAATAAAAAAAAATTACTGAACTCCGAGGAAAGTTCAAAACGGAAAGTCTCTAATTAGAGTGCAAAACAAAATGATAAAACACATCAAACAAATGGACAACAACTGTCCTATGCCTGACTTGGTACAGGCATTTTCAAATGTAGAAAATAGTTGATTGAAACTTGTTTTATAGCGCCAAACCTCTCACTTGTATGACAGTCGCATCAAATTCCATTATATATACAACGATGCATGAACAATACAGACAAAATGTCTTATTATATATCTTAGCGATTGATATACTAAACTCTCAACACAATCCCGTTATGTTCAACAAATAATAATTACAATGGATGCATGTTTCATTATGATACTAAAAGTTTATTCTGATTGGCTAACTGCACATCACGTGTTATTCCGTATTTCGCGCTTCATACAAAATGTACTTCGGTCAACGCTTTTACACCCCAATGAAGTTACAAAAAGAAGCATGCAATTCTTAATTAAAATAATTTTTAACGTTTTGTTCAACAAATATTAAAATAACATTTTTTCCAATATTTCTTTTTAACACCTTTTTAAATGAACCTCATAAAAATAAGTGTTGGTCACTATACCCATAAATTAAACTATCATTTTCATCATGCCCTTTTTAGCATTCCTGACACACAGACTACTACTTTGTTCAGTAGAAGTACTTCGTTCTATATTAACTTTATAAAGTACATAATCAAAGTTAATTGATATTGTTTAAACTCTTAATTCAAATTTGCATGTAAGAAAGAAATTTACGAACATCACCTTTTACACCTTTTGAGGTTAAATTACTGTTTTTGGAGAATGTTATGATTGGTACAAAATAAAGTAGGTAAAATTATCTTCTTAAAATGAGGTCTGAATGTGATAATGTATAAAAAAAAGAGATAGATTTAATTGATATGTTTTTCAAATGCATGCTTGCATCAAATGTTTAAACAGGCGTATAGTATATCATAGTATATCATATACAGATATCAATGGTAGTAAGTATATAAGAGTAACTTGTGTGAATATACAACCATGAATAAATCAAGGTAAGATTATTTTATTACTTTGTCATATTTTCGTCGCGACTTTTCAAATTATATGAAGTAATACAATTTTAATATTATTTAGGTTTTAATAGTCAATTTTATTCAATAAATAAGAAATAGAAAAATACTTTAAACTTTAGAATAATAATCCGCTCTAAATTGATGCAAAAGTTTAAAATCTGTGACATTCAACATGGCTAATCGTAACAATAGTATTGAATAAATTTGTCTACATATTTGTTTTGAATTAAACATCTTATACAAGTGTATTTGTAATTTGATATTTGACTCTATTTCAATTATTGGAATTCATATTTACCAATTATTACTGCTGGAAAAATACTTTATTAGGGGATTTTGAAGCTTAAACACCAGACTCTCCTTCTACCACGTCTACTTGTATTTTTGTCCATCTGATGAGTTAGCCTATTTGATCCTAATTCAACTGATTTTTATAGTTCGTTCTTATGTTGTACTGTTACACCACTGTCCCATGTTAGGGAAAGGGTTTGGATCCCGCTAACATGTTTAACCCCGCAACATTATTTATGAATGTGCCTGTCTCAGGTCAGGAGCCTGTAATTCAGTGGTTGTCATTTGTTTATGTGTGACATATTTGTTTTTCGTTCATTCTTTTATATAAATAAGATCGTTAGTTTTCTCGTTTGAATTGTTTAACATTGTCATATCTATAGCTGACTATGCAGTATGGGCTTTGCTCATTGTTGAAGGCCGTGTGGTGACCTATAGTTGTTAATGTCTGTCATTTTGGTCTCTTTCGGACAGTTGTCTCATTGGCAATCATACCATATCTTCTTTTTTTATATGTCTCCTTTTATGATCTGGATGGGGTCCTGCATTTCTGTATTTTCAAATTTTTGTTTGTATTTGAAACCATTTTTCTCTATTCTTAAACATTTTGCCTTCATTTTCCCGATTTTTTAAAATGCTGTTCTTTCGTTTTGTTTATCATTCTCTATTCTGCAAAACCCATCTTTATCCTCCCCTAGCTAATCACTTCCATCCACAATATACATGCGACGTTCGATATTGTTACTTTTCCGGAGCACCAGACACTTTCTCGGATTCAAACTACATCCGCTTGAAGTTGTGCGCATGTCTTACTGTTTATTTGTACAACTAAATCGTAGAAAAGAAAAGACAGAAAAGACGAAATACACCCCCCCCCCCCAAAAAAAAAAACAAAGGTGATATTATGTGCTCTGAAAGTGTCTGCAGATCCTGCTCCACATGTGGAACCGATCGTTGTTTTGGTTTGGGTTTGGTTTAATTTTTTAATGATGTTGTCATTTACTTCGACTATAGACTTATGATTTTGATTGGCTCTTTGGTTCTTTGGCACCCCTAAAAACCCTTGATCCATGTCGACTCACTTCCTGATCTTAATAATATATTGATTGATGAATTGATTTCGATCACAATATGCATGAAACACTAGTCACTGGACATTAAGTAATTAATAAATTCTGTCAATTCATTAGTTAATTAAGATCTCTAAGCTCCGTAAACCGATATAAAGTAAAAAGAAAGGGAAGGCAGCATAACTTCTTGATTAGGTACCAGTCTTGTTTTACAACTCCAGTTTCCGGTCAAAACATGGAGGGAAACAAAATAGTGCATTTTTTTCTGAATTTTTTTCTGAACTCATTTTTTTCTGTTTGATTATAGGTTTATTTTTTTTCGATTAAATCACAATTTCACATTAGTACATACATGATATGAACATGAAATTTTTTTTCTATGTAGCACTTTTTATTTTTTTATTTTCTAAGATCAGCTGTTTTGCATGTAAGCCTATGGAGCAGTCAATTACAAGACTGCAAACATTATACAGAAGATGCCTCAGTTAAGCTATAGTATGACTTCCCTTTTACGTTCTTATCAATCTTCGCACAGCTAAATATATGATACGAAAAGTAACCATACAGACTGAGGATTTGTTGATATAGGCGCAGGAAAGAATGATGTGTTTTGATGCGCATCTCCGATATGCATAATTTGTCATTTTCCCTGAAAGGAAGAACTAATTATTGGAACTACTTGAACCTAAACACTTCCGGGTGCGGGATTTTTTCGTTGCGTTGAAGACTCATTGGTTGCGTTGGCTGTTATCTGGCCCTAAGTCGGGTTGTTATCTCTTTGACATATTCCCCATTTCCATTCTCAATTTATTCTTTTTGTGGACAGTGTTTTTCTAAAAACTTATAGCAAATTAATAATTTAATATTTAAAAAATAAATATTTAAAATGAAACACCTGAAATTCGTTGTGAAGACAAATTCAATTTCAAGCTATCGCAATTTTTATACCAAGACTGTACAACTTTACGTCTTAAAACTTTTGCGCGTATAAGAGGTAATGCCTTTGTATTACACTGTGCTGAAATCAATTGAAAATTTATCACTTTTGCTTTCTATCTAAGTGAATTTTGTATTCAGAAAATGTGTTCATGTGCTATTACATGTATTGAATATACTTTCTAAACCGTTATATTTACAAGTTACGCCTGACAATTTATTTGCATAAAAATTCATAATAAAGTACTAGTATTGCATCATCGAAGTGAATTAACTTTGATCTTGAAACATCTGTTATTGTGCAACTCCCACATCTTACTGAATCAATTTTATGAATGAAAATACCAAAACAAATCATTAAATGAATGGAAAGCATACATATATTTGCTAGTATGGTATTAATATCAACAAATATTTATAGCGGCGCCTTTACAAAACTCAATTTTAAAAGGTAAAATATGTTTGTCGTTGTATATTTAATTTTTATATCTTTGAAGAGTATAATACACATTGTGCAGTTGATAAATTAAATATGAAATACCGCTGTGCATTGGATATATAAATCGCGTGGTGCAACAGGCGAGGAATAAATTAACGGCACGAAAATAAAGGGGGGTAATTTGAATGTGAAATGTATCAAAAATAAAAAAAATTTTTAACTGATAATAATTTATGGTATAAAATAACCAACTCGGTAAGTCACAATTTTTTTTTTACAGAGTATTTCATTCAGGTATATTTACATTGCAAAGCAATTTCATGCGATTCATTGTTTTGATTGATCGAGTCAGTCCAAATGGATATGTTTTATTTGTGTATAAAAAAAAATGAATATTATGAATGCACGTGCTCTTCGTGACAAAATTGAAGAAATGTAGAGTAAAACAAACGGAAGTCGTGATGCAATTTTTAATTTCATGGTTGTAGCATAAAAATGTAATTATAATAGTAAATGCTTCTTTTTGTAATGTTATAGGGTTGTACAAGAATGTGCACACATTTCTGCTTTCGTACAACATGTTCTACGGTCGAGAATATGCTCCCCAAATATAAAATAAAAACATTCAATTCTTTTTTAAACACATGTATATTGTACATTTCGTAAACTAAGTTTAACCTTTACCGAATAAAACCCCTATAATAACTACATGTACCAGGTCAGAAGCTTGTCACGGTACAATCCTTTCCTATTTGGATATTTAAGATATTCATTGATTTCTAGATGTTTGAAACAGTAATTACAATCTTATAATACATAAACATTTGAATAGTATCAAGCTAAATTTCAAGATAAGTATTTTAACACTGTAGCCCACGGCATCCATTTACTAAACAACCAAAGTATACCGGATTTGATGGTATGACAAAGAGTGATCGCCAAGACATTTCTGGATTATACAAAAAATGACGCGAACCAAAAGACCTTAGAAAAGGAGTGTCTACAATATGAAAAAGGGTTGTCACATTTGTAAAGAAAAACAAAATGTGACGCGAACCAAATTAAAACAATTTTACTAAAAGAAAAGGAGTGTCTACAATTTGAAAATTATTGTCACATTACTATTTAAAAAAAACACTCAATGTGTAGACGTTTATATATAAGAAAAACTATAGACACTTGTCAACATGCATGTAATTATAATTTCAGTCTGTTGACATACTAAAAGCTTTTATGTTTTTCATTTTACATTTCCGCATACAAACCATTAAACTTTCGACATTGGGTTTTTAAATGACCTCTAAAACTGTTACTTTCTCCTTTTGAAGATTGCGTCATAATTTATGATATTATATAACAATGGTACATATGTCACTCTGTATGTTGTTACGTTGCATCATGGGGATTATTTATAGCTGGCTAGGTAAGACATGTGATTTTTTTTGAACGAAACGATATCTGCAATATGTATGTATTTAAATTTGGATTTGATGAGAGAAAACTATTCAATCAATTCATGTTATTTATGTATGTATTAGTTTAAAGTTACATGAATTTGTCTGGTCACATATTACGCATTTGTTCAAACAGAAAAACATGTTCATTTGTTTATTTTTCTTAATGTTAGTTTAGTTAGACATATTGATATTTATTTATTAAAAATTTGATATTTTTTTTTATAACTACCGTGTTTTGAATTGTTTTTAGGTAAGCTCATGACTATTACTTTGTGAAAATATTAGAAAATGAATTATTTTTGAAAGATTCTTTCTGATCCTTTATTTGTTATTAAAAATATTCTTTTACTCTGATATACATCCGAGAAAGCTAAAGTGTAATATCATACAAAAAATGTTGTTTTTTTTATGTAAACTGAACACGCTTTATGGTATAAGGGCACGGGAGGGGACGAAAGGAACCAAAAGGAATATAAAAGACCTTGGAGTGGTGACGCAACCACGGAAGTTCTTTTTCTTATTGTTTATTTTTAAATTCCCGTAATTGATCCTGTAATTAGAAATTATCAATTTTTACAAGGGCATTTAATTTTCATTGACAATCAAGAGCTAGCGGAATGAGCAAATTTATCTGAACGTAATGTTTGTAACCTTTTAAGTTTGCAAACCTTTTAAGTAAATATTTTTTTTGTTACACTAAGCTAAAAGCGTTTGATAGCAGTTGTAATGTTTCACTCAAAACTGGTAAAAACGACGATATATCACTTTCAACTTATTATGCTTTGCGTGGGCAGAACCAGCTTTGTCTGGTAAAAAACAGTCTACAATTGATAAAGGGATATTTATGTTTAAGGTGTATAATAACAGGAATCAAATCAAAATTTGTCAAATGGACTATCCCTGCCCATAAATGGTCGTCTTGACTTCCGCTACGAAAATCATTTCTTTTTCTTTTTTCTTTTACAATTTAGAGTGGAACAAAAAACTATCAAAATCCTCTCTAATGATTTTTTTACGCGAATTAATTGCAACAGTTAAAAAGGTACAGAACACCTAAAGGAGTTAACTCTTTGAAAACCATCTGAACGTTTTTATTATATACTTTTAGTAAAGAGAAATAAAGCTTCTCAATGATCGATCAACATTAGAACTTGTCAAACTGCTATGTTTGAAACTTTCCAATGAAATGCCTGTAAATTGTGTGGTTCAAATTTCTCGAAATTTTTATAGTTTTGTCAAAAGGTCAAAGCTAATATTACGTCAAAATTTTATTAGTTTTATACTATCCATATCTATTTTTAGTCAAAGTGTTTGGTACCCCTTAAGGGTCCCAATAAGAAAGAATGTTGTCTCAAGTTTCGATCAGGATGCCCCCATATGGAGTGAAATGGAATTTGTGAATGTATAAATGAAGGTCAAAATCTAAATATGACATTCAGAAGTGACGAAAAAGGTACCAGAGACGAAAATAGCCGAGATTATGTCTAAAATTCCCACAGTTATCAATACACTGTCAATTTCACAGCTGGCGATATTGACATTTCATAAAATATGTGTACATGCACTTTTATTTGTAAGTCGTAGTATATTATGCATACTTGCAAAATGGAGAATTTTAAAGTTTTATTAAAACAATAAATAACGAGTGTAAATGATACAAATTAAGTTGCCTTGAAACGAAGATCAAAATGAAACATCGAACGTTAGAGGACAAACTAACCAGAGGACAAGAGCGATCTTAATAGGTACTTGATGGTAGATACCAAAGTTACTCTTTAATCGTGAGTGACATTGACATAAGACGATTTTGTTATTCGAACATCGGTTTTAAAGGAAAAACTAAGGACAAGAACAATCTTAATAGGTACTTTATACCATAGTTACTCAAAAATCGGGGGTGACATTGACATAAGTTATTCATCATTAGAAATATGACGGATGCCATTAATGTAGCGGGATCTTTAACAATTCCGAAGAAAAAAATAATATCCAAGGATTTAATGGGTTTTGTAATCCTCACTTTTTAATTTTCTGTGTAGTGTTTTGTAGACGAAGTTTGTCTTTTAATCGTAATTTCTTTCTGCCAATGTACTGTCTCAGATTTTGTCCGCCTTAAGATATTTGATTAGCCCCTTCGGTATCTTATACATTTTGTTTATGTCGTGTGGCGTGTTTGGTTTTTCCCTATTTTTAGAATTATCGTATTATCTTTCATGCATTATTTCACAATTTTCTTATTTGTTTGTAACCTGTACACCTTTTTCCTAGGTATAGGTATGAAGATTAACGAAAATAAAGAATTAGGGAGAATTTGTTATGCAATATTCCTAAAAATGTAGTTCTGAAATATCTATGAAGTTGTAAGTAACGTTCAATTTCAAAATATATGTTCCAAATATAAAGCGTAGTGCTGGTTCAAAACAACAACACACCTTGTAGGTATAATTACTTAATAGCAAGATTAAAGACATTACTGCGTTACGTAACTGTTGTATTTGTATATGCTTATGATATAAGAAGATGTACTTTAATTTTAGTATGTAAACACAAGCTTCTTTTTAACAACTACTGCAGATGTGCATATTCCAACGTCCATTGACATTTTATCAGAGATACTTCAGAAAAAGTGAAAGTCATATTTGTCTTGGAGAGGTATTCTGGTGCATTGTGGGAACTTGAATTTCAGTTACGCCAATTATCGAGCCCCGTAGCGGAACATTTCTGCATTAAATAAACAATTAAAACATATATGATTAACGAAACGCATCTTGATATATCATGTGAAAAAGAAGCTGATATATTACGTAATAATGCTGTGCTTTAAACATGCCTCATTCATAAGCTGGGTTTAGATGTCTCATTCATAAATAATCATTATCCATATTTGAAATTCTTTAAAACGATTCGGATTTTCCAATAGGAACGGGTATAGAATAATCCGGGTCACTACAATGACGTAATTATTTTATTTCCCTTTCAAATATTTAATTTCTAAAGGAATTTTATTTCAAAAGAATTGATGTTAGACAGAAATGCTATCAATTGACTTTTGTATATGTGCCAGTGTTGAGACTGTCAAAGGCACTCGTTTAAAGAACTTAGCTTGCTATGCAGTTTTAGTTTTTTCTTTAATATTGTTGAAGGCCATACATCGACCTACACATGCCATAGTTGCTAACCTTCATCATTTTGTCTCTGATGGAGGGTTGTGTCGTGTCGATACTTGGGGGTGTTTTGTATCGTACTATGCTTGATAACTTTTTGCCGCTCGCTCATTTGTCGCTTGTGTTGTAAGAATGTCTTCATCATCAGATGTTGTAAATCTTATTTCTAGTTGTTTTATAATTGATGCTAGATTTGTATTGGCTGAATCTGGCAAACTTTGAAACCAAATTTTTGCTGGACCAAATAGATAAAATGTTAACGCACTTATGGCGTTTTTGTCTGTTAGGTTTTGCAGTTTAGTCCACGATAAAAATTGGGAAATCCATGATGAAGGTTTTGAAGATCGGTCATATATTGACGGTTGAAGGAGTGCTGTTGCATTAAATATAGAAGGTTGTACCTGTGATTTTTGTTGTGCTTGGTCCTGTTGTTGCATGGTTGTATGTTGTATTATTCCTTGTGTGTCACTTTCTGGATGTATGGATTTTCAAATCAGAGAGTAGACAACGCACCCGCAGGCGGGCGTCAGCTGCCACCCCCCCCCTTTTTTTTTTATCCCAAAACGCAAATGTGTACGTCTAGTTCAGTGAATTAGACGTCATACTAAACTCTGAAACATATAAATGAACTAAAATTAAAATTGTACATATTGTGTAGATCTCTGTTTATTATTGAAGACTATATATTGCCTTCTTTATATTTCTTTTTGTTATAAGTTATCCGTTAGCTTGAATTTCATTGATGTATCAACTGGGTTTCCTTTTATATGATAACTATTTCTTAAACAATCTTGACAATAAAAATGTTAAAAGATACATTTCAACATAAAAGTAAAGGTTATGTTTTTGCTTCATACATGTACAATTGTTTATGTGTCTATTTCTTCCGTCTACGAGCTGGTATTTACACACAAGAATTCAAAGTTACATCATAATACGACTTAATCGTCAGAATACTTCAATCTTAGATTATAAAGTGCGACATGAAGATGTTTTCTTAATATCAAACTATTCATACGGGATTGTAAGTACATTGTAGTACATGCTATTTAATAAGCGGAACATAAAAGATGGGCTCTTCTCAAATACAGCGAGGATAAAAGAGGGGCAGAGGGGCCTGATTGGGGGGGGGGGGGGGTCGGGGTCTCATTCACGAGTTGATTTTTTTATCAATCACGATTCAAATAAAATAAATTTCCTTGATCACGGATCACGAAAATATGAAGAAAAAAAAATGTACGGAAAAACGGATCACGATAGCGATAATGCGCAGACAACGAAGAACGAAAATAACCCATCAGGCCCCTCATAAAACAATAAAATTACCGTCTGTCAACCTTCAATTCAAATTGATAACAATCAACTATATTCTATTTCCGAGAGCTAAATGAATATCCTACAATTCAAAGCTTAATTCCGTATTTTGATAAACACTTCGTGAAGCACTAACTTCTTTTTATATTAAAAAAGGTAAACAAGCAAATTTACATCGCGATTAAATATACCATTGAAAGTAATCTATTGAATTAAAGACCAATGTAAATATAGTGAACTCGTAATAACAGCATGTAATATAGAACTGAATGTTTGATATGTGTTTTAGATATCTTTGTCAGATAAATTTTGTGAAGTACCGGGATTTCAAGACTGATAACATATAAGAGAAAAACAAGCCCTTTGCTTTAATAAATAGTTTTTTTTTCAACAAAGTTTTTTTTACGTACGCATTGTGATTTTGTGGAATAATTTTTTTTTAAATCAAGTTGGTAGGTTCTGAGAGTGTGTCGACCGGGTGAGAAATGACGACTTCTTGTGGAAAATGAGGATACTCATAATTGTCATTTTACGATGCAACAGGCCGACTGTGGATTCCCGAGAGAGTTGTTGCAAGACTTATTTAACGTTAAAAAAGCGGCGTTGTACACTCCCCACACATTTCAAACAAATCTTCACTTTGTCACCAGGTTTACTTCCGAGGTTAACATAGCTCAATACTGCATGACAACGCTATAATATTATGTACAGGAATCAATATGGGGAAAAAATCAATTTTCGGTGGTATTTTTAACCGCAGTGCAAGTTTGTTATCAGTAAATGAGTGTAACTATTTTGTACATCAATAACAGAAGCAACATGTTTTTCGATCAGCATTTTAACTGCACGAGATGGCATGATATAAATATTATCTCGTCTGATTATAAATCCAATTAAAACATTAGAAATACCGTACACCAATAATGATTATAAATCTGGTAAGATGAATTAGTCATATAGAAAATATGTTTGTTTTTGTTTCAAACCTTCCTTTCAAATTTTAATTACTTGTAAACATTGTGTATAAGTGGTGAAAATGAGTTCAATTTTGCGACATTGTACTGGTTTCTACTCTATGTATTTAGTTGTATACTTCGGTGTCATTTGGTCTCTTGGTTAGAGTCTTTCTAATTGGCAATCATACCATATCTCCTAATTATCATTTTTACGACATCCTAATTATCATTTTTACGACAATAAGAATAAGTAAATGTGAAAACTACCCACCAACGTGAACAATTATCCAGGGGCGGATGCAGGAATTTTCGAAAGGGGGGGTGCTAACCCAGGGCAAAGGGGGGTGGAGGGGGGTGCAAAACATATGTCCCGATACAAATGCATTGATCGGCAAAAATAAAGGGGGGTGCGCACCCCCGGAACCCCCCCCCCCCCCCCTGGACCCGCCACTGATTATCGGCAATTGTATGGCCTTCAACAATAAGAACAACCCATATCGTACAGTCACTTTTGATGTCCCTTTTGGATCTTAAAACATTTCATGTTAATCTGATCTGACTGATTACATGAAAAAAATGCCGCTTTTCTTGTCTTGGAAAATTATAGGCAATTGTATTCTTAAAACTTCGAAAATATGTCTATTTTACCATTTTTATATATTTTGAAATTCCTAGTTTATGCATAGTTGTTTACTTTTCAAACGTTGGGGGAAAAAACAAAAAAAAACCAGCATCCTTCTTTAACTGCATTTATCCACAAAGTCATGTTTTAAACAGTCATGTCTTTCTTACTCCACCGTCTGTGTAGTTAAGAATAACTACAACATGTTTTCGAAAACATATGTAATAGTTCATTTGCTCTTCTGAGAGAATGCTTTTCTTAATCCGCAGTCCAGAAAAAATACATGCTTTAGACAGGCACATATAGTCATTCTGATTGCTTAGAGAATAATTGTTTATATATAAGTTAAAAGTAGAGTACATGTAGGTAGATATTTGATTATTGTTACAATACATTCGTAATTACCTATATTGATACTGTTATCATTACTAACGATATTTCTCTCGCCATCAGTACAAAATGCAACACAATCAGGCAAGATGCCATTGTCTGACCCGTAGAGACTGCCAATGTTTTTATTCCGGTTAGATAAACCCTGTTTAGTGTGGCTGTATTTTTTTATTCTCTGATAACGGACTTTTTTGTTTCGTCGATAGATAGTCATGAAGTGATACTAAAGAATCAATTCACGTATTTGTACAATTAAGATTATTGTATTTATTACATATGACACGGAGAAAACCTAATTTGTTTTTACTTTAGGTAATTTCATATTACGTATAATTTTCAAATTAGTTGAAAAATGATCTCGCTGTGAAAACGAGAAAATTACTACAAATGTGTATTTAAGTAACTTTGTAAGGTCTTTTTGTATCGAAAACTGAAAAACATGACATCGCAACTTTAAAATTATTTTCTAATTTTAGGATCAGAGACGGAACAGCTCCGCAACATTCCCAGGACGATTCAGCTATATCATATGGAATATATAGTTCATTAAATAACACATGTAATAAATGTTGTAATCGTGATTGTGAGAATAGTTTCATTCATATAGATAAAATATATCATCAGAAATTCATATCTGCACAAAACACGTGTTGGGATTGTAATACACTACGACGATATTCGGTCAAGCCAAAAATGTTCCGGACTTTAGGTCACTGTGTTTTGTTTGTATTGTTTGTTTTCACTTGTTTTGGAATATTATATGGAAATTCAACTCGTCAAAACAAAACATTCATCAGTGAAGGTGACAATGAAATAGAACTTGGAGGACCATCAAAATTTCAAGTCGTAAGTATATATTTTTATACTTTTCATCATGAGCAACACGACGGGTGCCAACATAATGAAGCAGGGACTGCTTTATCGTCGAATGCTTCTGAATTGATTCATATAGGCCTATTTTAGGATACGGTTCATCTTGAACTATTTCCATTTTTGTTTTACTAGTATTATAGTGTTGTGTGGGCTGTGGTGTGACTTTTTTGCTCTTTACGCAAACAATCGGTTCAGTTAGGTTGGGGGAAAGGGAGGGGGTTACACTAGCAAACAAAAGAGTGGCGAAAGATACAAGAGAGACAGTCAAACTCATAGATTGAAAATTTACTGACATCGCCATGGTTAAAAGCGATCGCGCAAAAATCGTTTCATTTGCCATTATCAACTTCAGCATTATAATTATCACAGGGTACAAGTTTATAAAAATAGCCAATTGAAATATTTAATTTGTTTTATGAAGCATCGCTTTCGATAGTTCTTGAGCATCATATGCACTGGTCTGTGCGTCTGTTCGTTTGTCCATCCGGTATCAAGTAAAAGGATTTGTTTCTGATGTAAAATAAACCCAAGAAAAAGGAGGAGGATTTCAGATTTTTAGATGATACAACTTTCTACCAAGAATTAACTTTGACGTTGAGGACCAGCCCTCTACTCCTCAGTCACCCTGGTCTTAAAAGTTAAGCTTGATTAGTGCCATTGAGACAACTCCTCGTCGAAGTTACAACTTGTAAAAGTAAACCATTATAAGTCAAAGTACGGCCTTCAACCCGGATCATTGGCTCACACCAAACAGCAAGCTATAACTGGTCCTTTAAGAGTCGTGCATTGGCCAAGTTCTGTGTTTATATAAAAAGTCATAGCACTGCGAAAAGTGAACTTATTAACTACATAGTTATATGCAATTAACATTTTTTCTAATTTGTTGCATATTTCAGTTATTTTTTTCTTGTATAAGTTTGTTCAATTGTTATATGCCATGAATCCTTAAGGTTAGAACGGTGTTTTTAAAATTACGTTATTATATAATTATGTATATGAGTAAACAAACATTACAAAACTCATATATATATATAATATACTGCAATTTATTACTTTTGTCATCTTTTTTAATAAGATTTCAAACGAAAACATAATATCTTTAAATAACAACATTTTAGAATCTTAAAAGTTCGTGAAATAAATCACAGGCTACAATGTTTACCCATTACCCGAAATGACCCTACTTTCGAATACTTTTACACTGCTCGTTTAGTTTAAACATATTTATTTAAAGTGGATTGGGAAACAAGTTTTGCAACCTATATTAATCCCTTTCCACTATTACACCGCTCGTTTGACCTTGCCGTTATCTTCGCTATCCAAGGGTTATGATCCCCAGAGATTGGGAGGGGATCGGCCTAACCCTTGGCTAGTGAAGTTGGCCTTGTCGTAAAATAATCAACACTGAATGAACTGGTTCTACGTTATAAACAAAAAAGATCTGGAATATGTTTTGCATAATTTTGAACTCATTTCTTATATAAATACATATGCAGTTCTGTACATGGCTAGACTGAAGGCTTAGTTCGACCTTTACCTTTTCATTCACTTTGTATTTGACAAGGTGACTTAATTACTTATCTTAAAATTGCGTAACCGCAAAGACCATAAATGTCATCTCGTAACGAAAATAAATTCCATACTTAAAAAAAGGGTTAACAGTATCTAAGACTCTGTTTAAAAATCTATTGAAGTTAGTGTTATATAAAAAAGAAAATTTATTTCTCTATTTATTTTGAACTTTAAATAACTCATAGCTGATAATACCAAATACTTGCTTACTGTGAGGTCTAAACAACATTTCAGGCAGGAAAGTCAGTCAGAGCCTGAACCTGAATCTAAAATTAGAAATTAGAACTAGTGCTTCCTCCTTCTATAATAATTAGAATATATGTTTCCCTCCCTTGAGGCGGAAATGTGAAATGAACCTATATCATAGCCTTTGATTCGAATATACGATTTGTCCGCATTTTTTGTAGCAAAGGGGAGCAATTCACTCAGATGTGAACGTTGTAACAACGTCAGTGTAAGTGAGAACCTTGTCGTGGGTGCAGGTTTTGATGCATCTCAAAATGTTCAATTCGTAGCTACTTGCATATATTTTGCCATACCCTTTTTCATTTTTTTTTTATATAAACTCGGATGTGAGAGATAAGAGAAAAAGGGGGTCACTAATCATGTTATGAGTGGTTATATACATTGAAATATGCCACTATTTCAACATTCGTGTTAAATGATAAGTTCACGAAAATAAGATTAAGGATGCTGACTACAATTGTAGACGTTGTTTCCCTTAGCTGCTTGTGTGTTCTCTATTGTTTCAAATATTTTAAACAATCGGGAAGAAATCTCGAAATTGAAATTTTGAAACAAGTTCGATGATTTAAAAATTTATTCTTATTTCATGTATTGTAAGCGTATCTGTAATATCTCACGCTGGACGTTTTACAATTCACGAATCGTCGCTTTCTATGCTCTGATTTCGTAACATGCATACTAAAAGAAAGATAAATTTCCAAATCATTCATAAAATTGATGAAGCATATTTCGTTAATTACATAAATACCTGTGAAGTTTAAAATAGTTACAGTTTTGTTCGACAATTCCTTTGACTCAATGACATCGTATACACTTTATGACGAACTAATGACGATTTTGGCACTTTTGCATCATTCAATTCTTAAGATGAAACAAAGTTGTTACTAATAAAAATTACGGAGTGTGTAAACTGGTGCCGTAATAAAAAAGGCATGTTGGTGTAGATCTAAACATTGAAACGTTCACCTATCATACTGTTCTTATTGTATACATTTAGTATGTCATCTTGTAACGAAAATAAATTCCATACTTAAAAAGGGTTAACAGTATCTAAGACTCTGTTTAAAAATCTTTTGAAGTTAGTGTTATATAAAAAATAAAATTTATTTCTCTATTTATTTTCAGTGAAAATGAACACACTTTAGATAACTCATAGCTTGTAATACCAAATACTTGCTTACTGTGAGGTCTAAACAACATTTCAGGCGGGAAATATCTGTAATATCTCACGCTGGACGTTTAACAATTCACGAATCGTTGGAACGTTCGGTTCACCTATCAAGCTGTTCTTATTGTATACATATAGTATACATTCTGATATGACGTCCTCATTCCTAATTCGCTTGATGCATAGTTATTTCGCCACGGACATATATAAACAATGATTGCTACATGTACGATGCCAAAACATTATTGACCAACATGTTTATATAGGGCACCTCCCATTTATCATTTTCATTCTAAATTTCTTGATCAAGATAAGTTATTTTATTTTCACGGCTAGCATCAAAAACAAATGTCTTGTGAATGTTATTTATTTAAGTAAGTTTAAAGCATTTTTTTGTGCTTAGAAATAATAAAAAAAGTGAAGACTTAACAAAAATGGCAAACATGTCTATTGATGTCAAACATTAAAACACTCTTCGAGCGTAAAACCGTTCTAAATGAGGCCTAGAGGAACAGCAATAGCACGATAGATATTTCAATGACTATAACCATTGAAATGTACAATAATGCAACCGCTTTATTTTCAAAGCATGATTTCAGGGCTGTCCTATTGGGCTTCCTATTTGATAAATGGACAGACTTTTTACAAGTATCACTAGCAGCGTTAGCTTGCCAGGCCCCCTTTTTCAGAATCCTTTATCTGTATCATAGTGATGAATAAATAATGAGGTTGCATCATCACTGGGACATCAGTTAATGCAGCGGAAATGAACACAGAAACAGACGATAAGAAGAAAGAAGTGCAGACAAAGCCACGATAAATCTTTTATTGAAATAATGAGAACAGAATTGATTATCGTAGTACAACATTGTGCAGCATATGATGCAAAATTACTCTCGTTGATCCAAGTTACTTTTTATCTTATCGTAGAAATCTCATAGTAAAAATAAATAAATCTTTCTTTTATCCGATCATCAAAATCTTCACTTTACTAAAATCATTGAGAAATCTTTCTTTTATCATTTACCTGCTATAAAACCTGCTTTTGATATAAGTGCAGATAGATCACTCCGACGCATATTGAACAAGTAACTTAACAACAGTATCTTTGCTAAGTGATTTTTAATGGAAATATTCTAAAAATATTTCATTTTAAATTATTTATTAATTGAGAGCATTTATGCATTTTTAATCCGAAACTCTATTTAAATTTTTTTAATATGCATTTGTTTTCGGACATTAGTACATTATAACACTTAAAATCAGTGAAAAGCATTTGTGCAACATAAACATTATCTTTACTGACATCTAAATGTGATTTTGTCGGATGGGAACATGTAGGGAACATTCTGTATGCGCATGTCCCAATTCATAAGCAGTGGTTGTCGTTTATTGCTGTATACTAGTATCGAGTTTGTTTTTCATTTCTTGTTTTGTTTGTAGATTAATAAAAAGACAAACTATGCTGCTTTTGTCCTCTGTCCTATTGACTGTTTCTATATTTTTGGGGATCTTTTGGAAGTGACATAAATTTGTCTTACAGTTTTTATTATATAGATTCATTCTTAATCAATTATTTATGCTACACTTCATGAGATATTGTTTCTTGTTTTCAAGAACATTGTTTTCAAAGTCTGTCTTCTCACTATTTCAATTTCAAGATTGTAATCACTTACTCTTACTTATACGGAGTTTGGTGTATATTGCATTATATTGTATAATTGTTTGATTGTATTGTGGGTATCTTTGGGGTCTAAGCGTGACGCGGGATTGTCGATTTTTTGTAATCGTGACACGTGAAAGTGAAATTATTGTGCTGTGAAAACGGGAAACAAAGTCTAGAGGGACACGGGAAATTACAAAAAAATGAGAATTGCTTACAGTAAGTGGGATCCGGGATCAGAAACCTTTAATGAAACCCCCTGTATTGCTTGACCCTAATGGGTGTAATTTTGTAATAAAGATTATGATTGTATTCGACCAAGAGTAACTATAGAGACGTTAGCGTTTTCTATACAATTTGAATGTGTGGTTTCCGAATAACAGTTATTTGAAATTTCATATATTCTCCTTTAACTGCATCAAAGCTGCATATCTTTCTGCCGATTTTATCACATATCTTATTCAATTATGTCTAACTAACTGAAACTAATTTATAATTTATTCTTTTCTTCAAACATCCGTCTGCAACTTAAAGCATGTAATTTGTTAAAAACGCCACTCAATTATTGTCAAATTATAAATAATGTTTTATTTAAATGCAGTTTAAGTGTAACAGGTTAAAAACATTTTGTGCAAACATATAAGTTCATCGACACTATTACTATACTAACATCAATGTTTTGTTAAAGGTATTTATTCTAGAGATATAATAATATTTTGATAACTTTAAGGATGTTTAAGAGATGTTAAAAACTATGACAGACG
Organism: Mytilus galloprovincialis; assembly: GCF_965363235.1. Taxonomy (NCBI): domain Eukaryota; kingdom Metazoa; phylum Mollusca; class Bivalvia; order Mytilida; family Mytilidae; genus Mytilus; species Mytilus galloprovincialis. The sequence continues at coordinate 82,489,828 of NC_134845.1, read as the reverse complement.
GAAGTTTCGGAAGGAATACAAAATAAACGATTGAAGAAAGAAAAAAAACATTTAAAAATAGATATAGAATAAGAAAAACTTAAGTAAGAAAAAAAGAAAATCTAAACAAACAATTTTCCACAAGAAAACTAAAAAAATAATCTAAGATAAAAACTCTAAAATCGGGAATTATCCAGATTCAATGAAAAGATAAACATCTCTTTGGGGAGTTACCATATGATTTTTATGGGAGGAATGGGGGATACAAAGGCAGGACAGGAGTTTTGAGTAAAAAAGATAAGCAACTTGGCCAAAAATGGGCATGATAACAATTAATGTAAAATTAAGTAAGGATAAACTACTATTGAGAAGACTGCGAGGTAGGACAGATAATACAACAGAAAAAAGAAGGACAGTTCATCCTATCCCCCATAAGAAATCAAATAGTTTCCCCTTAATACCATACACCATATATCGGTAGTACTAAATATACAAGATTGATTTATAATATAACAAAACTGTTTGTCAAGATTTGGTTGGCAGTTATGGTACATCAGTGTCACAAATGACCACGGGTATGTTTCGATTGTCGAAGCTATTATTTCATGCTCCTTTGCTAGATTTGACATCACTAATTGCCACTTTTAAAAGAATTGTACTATTTGAGCGGGATATGCATCCTTCCTTAGCTCCAGATATTAGCCCTCGTTTTGGTAGGTTTCTATTGTTATGTCTTTACCTGTTGGTGTAGTCTTTCTAGACGATTGATTGTCTTTACCTGTTGGTGTAGTCTTTCTAGACGATTGTTTGTCTTTACCTGTTGGTGTAGTCTTTCTAGACGATTGTTTGTCTTTACCTGTTGGTGTAGTCTTTCTAGACGATTGTTTGTCTTTACCTGTTGGTGTAGTCTTTCTAGACGATTGTTTGTCTTTACCTGTTGGTGTAGTCTTTCTAGACGATTGTTTGTCTTTACCTGTTGGTGTAGTCTTTCTCGACGATTGTTTGTCTTTACCTGTTGGTGTAGTCTTTCTAGACGATTGTTTGTCTTTACCTGTTGGTGTAGTCTTTCTAGACGATTGTTTGTCTTTACCTGTTGGTGTAGTCTTTCTAGACGATTGTTTGTCTTTACCTGTTGGTGTAGTCTTTCTAGACGATTGTTTGTCTTTACCTGTTGGTGTAGTCTTTCTAGACGATTGTTTGTCTTTACCTGTTGGTGTAGTCTTTCTAGACGATTGTTTGTCTTTACCTGTTGGTGTAGTCTTTCTAGACGATTGATTGTCTTTACCTGTTGGTGTAGTCTTTCTCGACGATTGTTTGTCTTTACCTGTTGGTGTAGTCTTTCTCGACGATTGTTTGTCTTTACCTGTTGGTGTAGTCTTTCTCGACGATTGTTTGTCTTTACCTGTTGGTGTAGTCTTTCTCGACGATTGTTTGTCTTTACCTGTTGGTGTAGTCTTTCTCGACGATTGTTTGTCTTTACCTGTTGGTGTAGTCTTTCTCGACGATTGATTGTCTTTACCTGTTGGTGTAGTCTTTCTCGACGATTGTTTGTCTTTACCTGTTGGTGTAGTCTTTCTAGACGATTGTTTGTCTTTACCTGTTGGTGTAGTCTTTCTCGACGATTGATTGTCTTTACCTGTTGGTGTAGTCTTTCTAGACGATTGATTGTCTTTACCTGTTGGTGTAGTCTTTCTAGACGATTGATTGTCTTTACCTGTTGGTGTAGTCTTTCTCGACGATTGATTGTCTTTACCTGTTGGTGTAGTCTTTCTCGACGATTGTTTGTCTTTACCTGTTGGTGTAGTCTTTCTAGACGATTGATTGTCTTTACCTGTTGGTGTAGTCTTTCTAGACGATTGTTTGTCTTTACCTGTTGGTGTAGTCTTTCTAGACGTTTGTTTGTCTTTACCTGTTGGTGTAGTCTTTCTAGACGATTGTTTGTCTTTACCTGTTGGTGTAGTCTTTCTAGACGATTGTTTGTCTTTTTCCTTTTGGCCATAGCATTGACTGTTTTCCATCAACTTGATTATGTATATACTGGACGGTTACCATCTGAAAGTAAATGGTCTTTTATAAGAACCCCAAAACAAAAAGTATATATCATGGCCATTTCTAAATTAAGGGGATCAAAATCACACCCCTCTCTCCAACCAAATTCAAAACTTGGAAGTTTTATATTTAGATGAAGACCCCCCTCGTCGTATCGCCATTTCCGATTTAACCTTCATGTACAATTATAACTCAAATTGCCAACATTTAAATACATTATTATCTTATTACTGTCTTACATGTTTATCGTCGCACTCGATTCAGATATTGCAAAGACCTACACAGTTACTAATTGCATCATTTTGAGAAAAGGTTAAAATTGCCACTAAGGCAACAACTATAATCTTGGTCGACGTGGAACAATGGAAGTTATGTAAGAGGTATCTGTTAGCGATTATACAGTAGAATATTTACGTTTTATAAATTACTGTTCCATTCATTCGTATAGAGGAATGCATTAAAGAACGTTTATGTTATAAGATTTTGTCATATAATCAGACTTCTGCGCATACTCTCACTCATCCGTTAAACGTTTGATGTCAAAATCAACATTTCAGACATACGTTGTAAAATCATTAAATTACACGTTACAGTTGTCGCAATCGCTTTGAGTATTTGACATGTTTCGCCTTGTGAAAAACTTGTTATTTTAGCCTGTTTGACTTTTACCTATGATCTTGCTGCTATAAAAACAGATATACTTCTTAGTTTGTTATACTGTTCCAAGGTTTCTCTGTGAAATGTAAACCTTTTAAAAATCTAAACTTAATAATTTTAAATATGTATAATAGAAAAAAACAAAGATTACTAGTAGCTCATTGAAGATAAATGTGAAGATCTGAAAAGTAAATATTTGATGCCAGCATAATCAGAATAGCAAACATAAATATAAAGTTATGTTTGTGTCATACACATCGTTTAAAAATCCCATTGAAAGTTCATTTCCAGCACGGGAGGTTCATGTTTCGCAATGTATTATGAGTAATACTGAACTTTTCTATTATCCGTACTTATTTGTCGGGATGATTCGTTTACGTCAAACATAATGTTGCCCTCATCATATACCTTTTGATTTAAAGTTAGGGGAAGCTCTTTCCTACTGATTTGTACAATTTATTCTCAATTCATGCTGTCTCATGATAGGGAGGGCCGAACATTTACAAACACATTTACCCCCCCCCCCCCCCCAAATTATATATTGTGTGCCTATTCCAAATCAGATCAAACCAGTAGTCTATACTTCGGTGGTTGTCGTGTTTTTGCTGTTTAACATATTTAGTTTAAAGTTGATGGTATCCAATGCCATTATGTACTGTTATAAAATACTCTTCTGTTCATAATGTCGCTGTATGGAATCTACTCGGATGTACAGTCACCGATAAAAGAGTGCACGACTGAATGATGTCTATATATCCAAATAATATATTCAATCCACATATTTGCCCAATTCAGACCTTTTGTGCCGTCTGTATACTTAAAGTTATTAGTTTTCCTTAGTTTACTTGTAATGTTGTTTAAAAAAAATGTATTTACTTCTCAAAATATAAGACCGTTTGTATCGTTTTCTCATGCTGTACGTATTACATCTCAAGGTCATTCTGATAACAGTATTACAGTAATTACCCCCTTGTTAAACTGTGAACATCAAGGTTATCTGAACGTTTATCATATCATTTAACACTGGGATTTCCCGAAGTTTTTTTAATAGAAACTTATCTCAGATAAGACAGGTCATTTTTGACACTTCGAAAATCCTTAGGAATTGGTTCTTTCAGGAAAAGCACGTTTTAATTATCATTTCAGAGATTATTCGGGTTTTTTTTACAGTCTTTTAGACACTTTACTATTCACTGTATAGGAAAGGTTTTTGACAACCATCACTCTAACAGAGTAGAGTATACTAACTTGTTTAATTACGTCCGTCCGTCCGTCCGTAACTCGCTTCTCGTTTTACATTGTTTTGTATTAACTTGAGATGGGCGAACAGTTTGTTATAATGATACACGTATAAGAGATTTTCGTAACCTTTTTCTTAGAAAAGAAAGTCAAAACTTTTTTCTATATATGGTACAAAATTTGTACTCTTTGAGAGGGGGGAATTTTATATTAGGTCAGTTGGTTGATAATGTTGCGTAGTAGCAAGTATGCAATATCTACATCCAGCGTTCACCAACTTCCTGTTTGCCGATTGTTTGACATTTTACAACACTTTTTAATTGTACATGTCTTTATAATATTAGCGAATGAACTCAGTTATGCTTCACTTGAATTTTTCCTCCACCAAACAATTGAATTGAGCGATGCAGGTTCAGACCAGGTTTTGTATTGTTTTTACGCGAATAATACCAATACTACATAGAGAATATGTAACTTTTCATTTTGATGCAAATTGACAAGTCTAAAGAAAAAAAAACGTTTGTTTATCATTCAATAACCTCCACAATTTGTTATATGCACAAATTCACGTAAACCATACCACCTTTCGCAGCCAAATTCAAAATTTTCTAAACTATCCCGAGGACGCACGTGCAGCATGAGAATTAATTTACACGTCTGTTTTAGTTATTTTTATTATATTTACGGAATCTGAAGTTGCTATAAACAAGCAGACAGAGATATCAACATATTGTTAATCTTAAATTTAGATTAAATCTGCATGCAACACTTAATTAAACATGCTGTAATCATATGGGATTTAATGGTATGTTGATTTACCTTGAAGTTTCTGATGTTTTTGCAATATTTTGAAAAATACTGCATTATTTTTTAGACAAGAATTTTGAAATTGTCTACCAGGTTAACATTTTTGTGTTTACGTCACAACAATAATTAATGCGACTGTTACTAGAAAATGCAGTTTTGTTTTTACTATAAATGGGTGTACCTAATTAGATAAATAAGTTATCTGCTCAGAGATTTTTTATAAACATTCATCAAGGACGATAAATCAAAGAATATAAAAATACAGAACGATGTACTTTTTTATTTTTATTAAAAGGGGCATAACATTAACAACCAAAACTGCCATGACGACAAATTGCACGAAGAAGAATGCAATTGAATATACAGTTTGAATGTAACAAATGTATTAGTTAGCGTGTTGTCTTGAAAGAAATGTGTATAAAAAGTAAAATCACAAAAATACTTAACTCAGAGGAAAATTCAAAACGTGAAGTCCCCAATCAAATTATAAAATCAATGGACAACAACTGTCATATTCCTGTCTTGGTACAGACAATTTTTTATAATTTAATTTTGGATGTAACGCGTCTTCTGATTGGCTGACGTTATTTTGTTGTGAGCCCATAGACATAATTTAGCCATGTGACCGTGACGTCATCAACGTTTTTTTCATGGTTTTCTACGGTTTAAAATGGAATTTAGAATTAAATTATAAGAAATGACTAATATTTTTTCTGTCTATTCGAAATAACATAAAAAATGTGGTGCACACTCCTTAAATGTAAAAATTGTGGATCAAACTTTGTTTTCTAACTAGCTCATCCTCTCACTTGTATGACAGTCGCATCTATTCAGTATCTTTAAATTGTTGATAAATTTCATCCTAATACGAGAAAGTTTTGCTTTGAATTTTTGTTCGTGCAGATCTTATTCCGAGCGATGTTTTCTCTACCTTGTTATTTATCTTTTATTATTATTCGAGTTAGGTTTTCCTCTGCTTCTTTAAACGACCTACGTTTACTTTGTCTTATTGTTATTTCCGATCTTTATGGGACTGCTTCATGAGTTCTTGTTCGGGCTATACCCGGTTAGCCCTATCAAGTGACCGGGTTAAATATAGCCGAAAGGTAAAACGAGTGGAACCGGCTGATTAAAAGATTGCAATAGAAGTTAAAATTTGCGCTTTTTGGTTTCTACGCTTTGGAATATAAAAAAATTAACCTTTTAATATATTTTTGATGTGCATTTTTTTTTTATCCGAGGACTTATTCGTCATAAAAACGTTTTCCCAAGATAATTTTTTAAATTTGAAAATAAAATATATGGCTTGGCAATTTAACTCTACTAAACGCTATATAGATGATGTTCTTTCACTAAATAATTCAAAATTTGGTGACTGTGGAACGCATATATCCCATCGAACTAGAGATAAAGGATACTACAGATACAGTAAAGTCGGCCCCATATCTTGACTTACATCTAGAAATTGACAATGGGGGTCGGTTGAAAACAAAACTTTACGACAAAAGAGATGATTTCAGCTTTCCAATTGTGAACTTTCCATTTCTAAGTAGCAACATTCCAGTAGCACATGGATACGGGGTATATATCTCCCAATTGATACGATATTCCCGTGCTTGCATTTCCTATCATGATTTTTTTTATAGAGGGTTGCTGCTCACAAGGAAGCTATTAATTAGTTCCAAATGGTGCAGTTGAAATCATCCCTTCGTAAATTTTACGGACGCGAGTTGGTTGACCGTTACGGAATAACCGTTTCACAAATGATATCGCATATGTTCCTTACGTCATAACTACAATCCCCTTCCCTTTCATGAATGTGACCTACCGAATTAGACTATTTACCGGGTTTTTTATCACATAAGCAACACGACGGGTGCCACATGTGGAGCAGGATCTGCTTACCCTTCCAGAGCACCTGAGATCACCCCTAGTTTTTGGTGGGGTTCGTGTTGTTTATTCTTTCGTTTTCAATGTTGTGTCATGTATTCTATTGTTTGTCTGTTTGTCTTTTTTTTATTTTAAGCCATGGCGTTGTCAAGTTTATTTTAGATTTATGAGTTTGACTGTCCATTTAGTATCTTTCGTCCCGTCAGTAGTGGATCATTGCAGTATCACATATTATAATCTGATTGAAAAAAAAACAATCTTCACCTTTCCAAATTCCCGACTTTTACCTAAAATTGCGCTTTCCGCCATACTTTTATTGACCGGCTGATTGTCTGCCGGTAAGTGAAGACCGGTAAGATCGGCGTATGACTATTATGTGCACCGGCGGATGATTTTACAGAAAATGAAGCGACTGTGCCTATACCGGAAGTACCCACCGGGCTTACCCGTGTTAAGTCGCTATGGCATATGAAGTACTACCTTCCAACTTTTTAAAATCCTGTACTTATACGAGCTAAGTTTACTTTCACAATTTATAAATCCTGAAAATTATACATTTAGAAACTGGGTTTTACTCACGTTTTATATCTTGATCTTATTTCATGCGACGTTTGTTGTAAATATATTATGTACTTTGATTTAATCTTGAAAATTATTTATTTCAGGAAAATTATTTATCTCGGGGAGTATCTTTAGAACAATTTAGAACTTTGTCAAGGAAGGCAAAAAGTTTTCGTGATATTTATAGAATGTTTATCCAAAAGAAAAACGTAACGGATGATCAAATCGACAAAATATTAACAACAAGGACATTAAAAGGAACAATTCGGAAGAAAGAAATTTATTACGACGATACAATTTATGATGAGGCTAATCCAATAGATCCTGATGTTCAAAGAGGTAGGTTAAAGTGTTTAAAATGAGAGAAACTGGTTTGTTTACGTCTTTCAATTAACAAAAAAGTGACAAATGATTTTGAGCTATGTGGCGTGTCTCACTCGTCTGTGACGTGTCTCACTCGCTAATGCGGAAGATGAAAATATAAATATTTGGCAGACATTTTTAATTTTTTTTTTTGAAAATTAATGAATTTATAGATTGGAGAAATTCTAAGGGCTATTTGAATCCAATATTCCATTTAACTTTTAAATATTTTAAGTTTGACGTAGAGTGTTGTTTTCTTTCCGTCTTTAAAAAAAGTCTTTTGATATTGTTTTTTTTTAATCATGTTATTCAAGTGTGTAGAAATGGGGAGGTGCATGCATCTATCTACTTATCATTTTGTTTTGTATCGTTGTCACGTGCAAATTGTTTTATGTGATAAAAGGACTAAAGGTTATACTTTTAGACAGTACAACTGTCATACAACTGTTCTAACATTTTTTAACCTTTAAAGATTCCTTTCAGTTGCTGATGAGGCTTTTTTGCATTACTTGGCAGTAAAAGAACACCCTTTAGGAAGTTGTAATGATCCTACACCAGAACTACATCATATACCACCGGAAGGAAATAAATTATATTTCCCAGAATACACAATTCTTCATGTATGTCGGAATGTAAGCGGATGTTGCTGGAATCCAAGTCAAGAATGTGGAGAAAAAGATATAGAAATAATAACAAAGCCATTTATTGTAAGTTTAAATTTACTAATAACATGAAGATTGTTGATGATGCGGAATACCCAATAGTTTAAAACTTATAAAAGCTCCTATGTTCATTGTATATAAGGTGTAATTTTGCACTCTATTTTACTATTTAGATATAGGAATATGTGGTGTGAGTGCCAATGCGACAACTCTCCATCCAAATAATAATTTATAAAAGTAAATCATTATAGGTCAATGTACCAATAAGCCTTCAACACGGGGCCTTGGCTCACACCGAACAACAAGCTATAAAGGGCCCCAAAATTACTAGTGTAAAACCATTCAAACGGGAAAACCAACGGTCTAATCTATATAATAAAACGAGAAACGAGAAACACGTATAAATTACAAAAACAAACGACAACTACTGTACATTTGTTCCGATAACAATTACATTCATAAATGAAATTTCTGCTTCCCAATTTTTTTAAGGCATGTTTACCTGAATATCACAAAATGTTCTCTGAAACATCGAAGAGGCAGATGTTTTGTCAAAATCTTTTAAAAAATTATGCAATCATAAACAAATTTACAAATTATGTTACGTATATTTTTATAATAAACTTAGTGATGAATACCACTGTTTTTTATATTGTAGTGTTATGTGTTGTTTTATTTCTTAGGTAGCAGAAATTCAGCATTCTCAGAGAGGTGACGAGGTCAATATACCAGATTCTAACAAAGTGGAAGTCAAATTTTTCAAAAATGTCACTCGGTGTGGATGTAAAGATTTGACGCCTTTACCTCAGTAAGTTTATGTTTTTTTCAAAACTAAATGATTTGCTTGTCCTTGTTCAATTACAACTTATTTAGCGAGTACTTATTTGGCTTTGAATTGAAAGTTTCTCCATTTGTATTAAAGAAAAATTGATAGCATACCAACAAACATTTAAACTGCCTACTACTGTGTAGAAACATCTAAAAAGATATGAAACTAAAATGTGTCCCAAGTACGGACGCCCCATTTGCACTATAATTTTGTATGTTAAATGGATCGTGAAAATGGGGGAAATCGTGGAAAATCTCTAATTTGGCATTAAAATTAGAAAGATCATATCATAGAGAACATGTGTACTAAGTTTTAGGTTGATTGGACTTCAACTTCATCAAAATCAACCTCGACCAAAAACTTTAACCTTGAATTAACGGACGAACGGTACCACATACGGACGGACGCACAGACCAGAAAACATAATGCCCGTAAATGGAGCATAAAAATAATCAAATTTAAATATGACAGTCAAAACATTTAGAAATAAAAAAAAATGTGGTATACGTTTTACGTTATTGAGATAGCCACCGAACTACACAAGCAACATGCCAGTATATTTCTCTCTATAGACGAAAAAGAATTTAGACTAAACCTTTCTTTTTATATAAATTGTTATATTGTTGTCCTTCATGAAATTTGATAGAAGTCCAAAGAAATAACCATTGGTAAAAAACAAGTAAAACTAATCTGTGGAGAGATGCTATAATATATATTGATTAAAATGAAATCAAGGTGATACGAAACCTCCAAGACAGACATATACACATTACAGTCGGACCATACACCAAGAGTTGTTGACCTATTTTTAACAGGATTCTCTTATTTGACTCTTAATTCCACAGAACATATTAGTAACAACTATGTGTAAATATTGTAACTGGTTGTGGATTTTTATGGACGTAAATTATTATTTAAATCTATTTTTAGCTGCGATAAACACTGTCCATTTCCATTCATCAAGAAAAGACCCGGATTAGAATGTGTTTGTGACTGTAACGATGATACACTTCAATGCTTAAAAATCAAGTTTGGAATAGATCCATTGAATGGTGAAGATTTTGAGTAAGTAAAGTTACAATGTTTAAAAATTAAGTTTGGAATAGATCCGTTGAATGGTGACCATTTTGAGTAAGTAAAGTTACAATGTTTAAAAATTAAGTTTGGAATAGATCCTTTTGAGTTAGTAAAGTTACAATGTTTAAAAATCAAATTTGGAATAGATCCATTGAATGGTGAAGATTTTGAGTTAGTAAAGTTACAATGTTTAAAAATCAAATTTGGAATAGATCCATTGAATGGTGAAGATTTTGAGTAAGTAAAGTTACAATGTTTAAAAATTAAGTTTGGAATAGATAAATTGAATAGTGAAGATTTTAAATTAGTGAAGTTATTTCAAAGTTCAGAGTTTGGTTTGATACCCTTTCGGGTTATTCCACAAAGACTTTTAGATTGTAAAAAGGCATATATAGATATAAGAAGATGTGGAATAATCGAGTGCCAATAAGGTTACTCTCCATCTAATCACAATTTGTATAATTAAACCATTATAGGTTAAAAATGTGCCTTCAACACGGAACATGGGCTCACACCGAACATCAAGCTAAAGGGCCCCCAAAATGACAAGTGTAAAATCATTCAAACTTGTAAACCAACGGTATAATGTATATAAAAAATAAGAAACGAGAAACACGTATGAACCACATCAACAAACGACAACTACAGATTTCTGACTTAGAACAGAGGCAAACGAATGCAGCGGGTTTGAACATTTCAGTGGCGGATCCAGTCATTTTAAAAACGGGGGGTTCCCAACACAGAGTAAAGGGAGTTCCAACTATATGCTCCCATTCAAATGCATTGATCGGCCAAAAAAAAGGGGGTTCCCACCCCCGGAACCCCCCCCCCCCCTTTTGGATCCGCCACTGCATTTTAATAGGTACCAACCTTTATCCCTTGATAGCTTAGTGCTAGCAAAAACTGTTTGGGTAGAGTTACATTTTGTTTTTACTGTAGACCACTTAGTGTTTTAGCTCCAAATGTCTATTTGCTTGTAATTGTTCTACTTCTATTTTTCAGCTGTGTCAAAAGTGGTCGGTGTATGAAGCCTTTATGTGATTCTGGTGCATTTGATATGAGAAAAGGATATTGCGGAGGGACTCCGAATGCAAGGTTACATGTACATTTATCATACAGACGATCAAAGCGTAGAGCTATAACTTCTTCGCACCGGAAACAGTATACTAAATTTAGATTTTTTCAAGAAAGAGACCGGAAGTCATAGAATATTGATTTTTTTTTTTTCATCTGACAGCGTTATTGTTTACTACCTCAACATTTTGTGCCATACATTTCATCTCGTGCCTTATTAAATTATATCAAGTTAACACTTCTGAATAATATGTTGGATGGCCAGAGATCAACATCATAACTTGACAATCATACAACGCTAGAACGCTAGAATCGGCTGCGGAATGAGGAGAACATATTCAACATAATGGTTTGATATGTGTACATTACTTTACGTTTAAATATATCATTGAGTGTGTCTTGACAACTCTGTCTCCAGTTAAAACAATGGGGATTTGTGTTGTCCAAAATTATTTAACACATGTTCCTCGTTGAAGTCCAAAGTTTGAAATAGTGGCGAAAATTCACTACAACTGAAGCTTATATTCACTATTCGAATAATGATTGTTCAATGGTAATTTTAAACGTTGTGTAACCGCATGATATTGTTCAGTTTGATCGGGTTATCTTTTATTTTCTGAAAATGTATCATAAGAGTGAAAAATCCTATTTCAACAACAATTGGCGATTGATTGACAGCTGAAAGTGAGATGCACATATATTTTTGAAAGTTTTTGTATAAAATAACTTATCTCAATGATTAAATGACAAAGTGTGAAACTTTTTTATTATAACGGAACGAATCTCCGACAGACATAAGTGATATTAAAATATATTTATATGTCTAGATTGATATATGTGATATGATAATTAATAGACGTACTCAGTAAGCATAATTTTAGAAGTCCTGTTCGACTTCTGTGATTCCTCAGAATTCAAGAATAAAAAAGGTGATTAATATAAGAGTTAACTTTTTGTTATGTATTTGTACATTTTCATTTCTCAATATCGATTTTTTACAAGTATTTTAACATGTTTGTGTATTTATATTTTCTCGCGAAAAAGTATAAATTCCTACGGTCAATTGGCAAAGAACGTGAAGACATTATGAATATCTTTGTTAATTTGTCTGACTGACCGCCTGACCCATAATCTTGATGCACATGCACATTAATACAATTCATCATTTAAAGATCTACTTTGTAAATGGAATGTGTTGTCTGAAGGTTACATTTGTCGATTTGTGGCACCCTTTGTGCACTATTTTGTGCAGATTGTCAAAAATTAAAAATAATTGAAGAGATTACATTGTGGAATAAAGAGAAGACACTATGCTGTTACTCATTGTTTTCGTTCCCTCAAATTTCTAAGGGTACGTGAGATTTTTCGTCACTTGGCCGTCTGTCGTCTTCCACTATGACTAACTTTTACTAAATCGTTTTCACGAAACTACTCTGCTAATTTGGATCAATTTTACCGCAGTTCTGGTTGGAGTTTCTAGTAAAACACATACACAAATATCCGATGATCTCACCTGCTAAACAGCATGGCCGCTTAAAAATAAATAGAACATTATATAAGGTCATTCGTCATAACTCGGCCGATTCCGTAAGAGAGAAGCGGAGTCATTCGAGGATTGCCGATTGTATATAAGGTGTGAAATGTAGGTATCGTTAGTTATCGTTTATATCGCTACATAGAACATTTGACGGTGAAGACATGAATGGAATGTCAACATCTACTTACTGTATGAAATTTTGACAAAGTATTTACTTTGACCCTTTGACAAGAATATAAAATTTTCAAAAAATTTGAACAAACCATTTTTTCAAAAAAAAATCACTGAGTAGATAGCAGTTTGACAATCACTAATTTTGATCATTGAGAAGCTTAATATTCCCTTAATAACACAACTGAATTAAAACGTTTAGCTGATTTTACATTATCTCCCTGTTGTATTAGGTACCACCTTAACAATTAACTTGCAATCTATAACAGATAGAGGAATCTAATGATCTGTTGCAGGACAAGAACCAAGACTAAGTAAGCATGGCCTAATTCGTAAGGCTAAACAAACTCATCTTTTTTGTCATAAATAAACTTTAGGTTACACTGGCTTATGTCCCTTTAATCTGTAAGGTGTGCATCTGTAAAAAAAAAATAGAGCTCGTAGTAAGAAAATACATTGAATAATTTGTCATCTCTGAACGAAAATAAAGGCAGAATTATAAATTATAAGTATACGGTCTCACTTATAAGTAATACCTTTAAATTATTTGTAGTTTCTGTGTTATGCTGTTGTCTCAGTACGTCATGTGCATTTACCGTGCATTTAAATAATTCTAATTTCTTTCACTTATTTCTAATATATTTTTACTTAATTTATATATGTACGACAAACCTTGCTTCCTTCTACAGCTGTACTTTTATTGTTTCTCATGTGGACGAAAAGCTAACAATTCTCAAATTTTTAACTGATAAAAGTGATAATTTATATAAAAAAGCGTGATATATCATCGTTACCCATTTGTGGCCCTGCTCCATGATAGGACTGTTGTCTCTTTGACACATTCTCTATTCCAATTTCATTGTGTCTATTTTATTTGATATGTAGTATACATTTTAACTTCAACAGTCATTTGAACGTTACTAAAACTCCAAAGACGAAGGTACCAAGAGCATGTAGTTTTTGAATTAAATATGTGAGGATTGGCATTATATGTTTTTAATTTAAATGTTGCATTACCTTAATAGTATTTTTTGCTTATTATATGGCTCTTATATTGGTTCGATAAAAGGGAACAAGAAACTGCCTGTTCAATCTTGTATACATGTACTATCCTTAATCAATAAGTTAAGTATTTATATGATAATATTCTTGTGTGAGCCGACCATGCAAGGGCTGTATAGGCAGTCAAGGTCGTTAAAACTTCAATTTGTTTGAATATTCTTGTTAAAACTAAGGAGTTCTAACTTTATAAAAAGCTGGTCTTAAATAAATTTCTCGACAATGATGACGCGAACCTTTGTAAGTAGAACACTATTATTGTAGTACTCTGCATAGAAGTAAATAAAATCAATGCAAAAAGACACAACATGTAAACTGACCTATAAGGGTTTACTTTTTTAAATTGTTATTTGGATGGAGAGTTGTCTCATTGGCACTCCCACCACATCTTCCTACAACTAATTAAGGAACAAGAAACAACAAGTAAACTTAAGGAACAAGACACAACAAGTAAACTTAAGGAACAAGACACAACAAGTAAACTTAAGGAACAAGACAAAACAAGTAAACTTAAGGAACAAGACAACAAGTAACTTTAAGGAACAAGACACGACAAAGACACATCAAGTAAATTTAAGGAACAAGACACAACAAGTAAACTTAAGGAACAAGACACAACAAAGACACATCAAGTAAATTTAAGGAACAAGACACAACAAGTAAACTTAAGGAACAAGACACAACAAGTAAACGAAAGGAACAAGACACAAACAGATTGAGTTTAAGTTGATATCGGGATTTAAATGAGGTTCGTGTTGCCCAGTCTTTTGTTTACCATGTTGTGTTCTGTTGGAGACGGTTTATTGTGTTTTGATAGTTTTCCGTATGGCATAGTAAGTTGGTTTTCGAATTTTTAGTTTGGTATATTACTTCTCTCTTTTAAGAAGATCACACAGTTTCATTTTTTTTTTTTTTTTTTTGTGGTTAATGTTTGGAAGTTTAACCTTTAAATACTGACAATTGTACCAAATACTATTTCTACATTTTTGTATAACATTGTAATGGAATTATATTTCTGACTTTGTTTATACATTCTACAACATCCTTTCGTCTGATAAAAACAGGCAATACCACGTAAAAAAGACAAACATTTCGCAAAATACTATTCACAGAAAACTAAAGATGGACAATAAAACAACTCCCAAAATCCAGGGGTTTGTCCATAACTCGCGTAATATCTCATCTCTGATCTACCGATTCATGTTCAAATAACTTTTTATGGATATGTCCATACCTAGCGTGATATCATATCTCTGACTTTCCAAGTCGTGTTCGTATAATTTTCTGAGTTTATCCATATCTCGAGTAATATCATTGTCAACAACTCACAATGTATCACTATGAAAAGTATGTACAACACATTTGTATTTCGCAACCACAACAGATATCTATTTTTTGACAAACTACACCTATAATGAACGGAATAATAATAATTGCCAACAATTACATAAAAATAGTTATATATCAAAGTATGAAAACATTAGTTTTTTGATTTAGCAATAAAACCTCATCAGATATCGTGAAAAAATGTCGATGTCTGTATATTTTTTCTATTAAAAAAAATTCAGTCGTTAAAGTGTTTACAATGTCGTGATGATTTTAAAAAAAGGATTATCACATAGATGCCACCTTGACTTAAAGTCATAAAACTTTAGAGTCAGTTTTTTGTACTCATACTCCAAAATCAACCAATGAAAATGCTGGATTTCATTTTTCGAACATGATATCTGTGCTCCGAGCACTGAGAAAAGTTCTATGACTTCAACCCTTTCCAACAAAACATTTATGACCAAAACCAGTTAAACTTAAGCAAAGCATCATATAGAAAATTTACTTTTGATTCTATTTATTTATCTTATTATTTATGAGTTTTAGGTGGTTATATATTCTATATAAATCGGATTTATGAAGTTGGACCAGCATTGTAAGCATTAGTTGAAATTAAATGCCTTGCTCATTGCTCATGAAACTAACAGCCAATGTCTTTTTCAATTCAAAATCTGTGTATGACTTATTCCCATGTCTAGTGAATGAACAATAGAATTCAATGTGCAAGTTTGTTATTAATGCCACCATTTTTATTTTTTTCTTGGGGTTAAATTCCGATTCGCAGTTTGTGTGATCGTGGTTTGCCTCAAAATGAACATTTTTCCATAAAGGGAGTCTTGTGTTTCCCAATAAAACACCAGTACATTGTATTTTCGCATACCTTGCTCTTTTGTCTGAGGGCATTTTAGATGGATAGTAGTTACATGTTATATATTCTAAGAAATATAGTCTATTGGTGTTCAAGTTTTTAAGAATTTTATATCGGTATTTAAGGAATTTTATATAAAAAAAAATATTGTTAAGTTAAGATATCAAATATTTTTTGGTGCTGTAAATTATTATAGTTGTAAAGTCATGAATTATTAATAATTATTTATTATTTTGAATCTCTTCTAAGGCCACACTATAAGTTGTATTATCTTTTCTCTCAAAAATACAAAACGATTTTTTTGCAGATTGAAAGACTAGATTTATTTTATCAAATTATTTTTTTAATCAATTTATTTTAAGTATAAATCCTAATATTGAATTGATATAATGTTTGATTTTTAATATTTAATACAAATGCAAAATATGAACATGTTATAATAATTATTGCAAAAAAAAAACCCAAAACAATTCACTTTTAGCACGTTCGTTTTCAATTATGATCCTTTATCTCTTTAAAAGACATCATTACAAAAAAATAATTTTATACTGTAGCATAAACACACAGTGTGAACATTCTGTCGAAAACATCATTTTGTGTGGCCTTAGGTAAACCTTTTTTTTTATGTTCAGTTGTATATGTACATCCATATAGTGGAGAAAAATGTTGTTATGACTGTGGATAATTATATTCACATTTTGTTGAACAAATAAACAATATAATATCTTTGATTTATTTTAAGAAATGCATAATGAACCGCCGTCAACCACTGAACTACAGGCTTCTGACTTGAGACAGGCCACTTTATTGTGCCTGGGTTAAACATTTTTGTTAGCGCTCTATCCTCCTCCTATCCTAGGACAGTGGTGTAACAATACAACACAAGAATAAACAATAAAAAAGGCTCTCATTGTTACTCATACCAAATCCTTTTATTATATCTATCCACTTCTCAGATTAGTTCATACAAAAACAATATCTAACAAAACACACAGAGTTGACGTGGACGGATGCTTATACATCTAGCAAAAAAATAAAATCCTAAAAATACTGAACTCCTAGAAAATTCAAATAGGAAAGTCATGGATAATATGTACAATGTTTCCCTTTGCACATAAAGTTATGTTATCACATGCTTAACTCACTACAGCAATTCGCAACCCAATTTTCCAATAGGCATGCATTTAAAGGAGATATGATGTTTAATGAATAATTATGAAACACACAATTTTCGATCAGAGTTCAACGTCTGATGCAAAAAAAAAAATTAGACACCGTCACTGTTACTTTTAAAGTTTTTCTGCTCTTTGTATATAAAGTAGAAACACTTATGTCCATCATAGCAATTTACATACTGTCCAGCCGAGAGGGTAAAGATCGGTAAACCAGGATGAAGGACGTAAAATGTAAGTACCTAGGTACCTAGTACAGTGGTTACGTGTTACCTGTAATGCATCACCTTGCAGCGAAATTGGTGTCCAAATAAAACACCGATTTTAGCTCTTTAAGTGTTCTTTAACCTGAATTATTATTTATGAATAATAAGTAAAAAAGGAAACACAATACATATGCATAACTTCGAAGGACAGACCATGTCCGGTTCAAAGATCAAAGCTGAAAAAACATTATCAACAGAACGCTTCACAATAATCTAAAATATTAGCACAAATCCTAGAAAAAAAGTCTATGAACCACAAAATAATCTTGACCTTAATTATTATGAATAGTTAGTAGAAAGAGGGAAAACATATAACATACATATACATTTTTTTTATCTACGAAAGAAGACAATGTGCAAGGACCAGAGATTAACAAAAAATAAAATTAACAGAACATTCAATAATCTAAATATTTATTACAAATCTCAGGAAAAATGCTATGAACCAAAAAAGACAATGTCTTGTGAAAGAATATCAAAGATAAAAAAAAAAATTAGCAGATCACTTCACAATAATCTTTAAATTCCAGCAAAAAAGGTGATATGCACTCAGTATTAAAAGTTCAGAATTTCCGGCTCCACTAATGCCACACCTGTTTTTTTCAGTGACATACCTGTTCTTTTCCTATATAAACAATCAGTGATTCATTTTTTTTTTTTTTTTTTTGCTGAAAGTTTGTTAGAATGTTGTCTATGCAGTATTCAACAAATAGCCGCTTGAGAAAGGAAGTGCGTTGACCGAAAAGCTTTGCTTGCAACAGGTCACCAATACTGTCTGTAATCCACAATCAACTATTGTATGGATTGATTCAACAATACACTACCTACATCAGGCATATAATTTGTAACATCATAATGTCCACCGTACGTATAGCAGCGTATTTCCCTAAACACAAAATTAATACCAAAAATTAAGCATGGGTTACTATAATAGGAGTGAAGAAAAGGTGTCAGTATCTATCTATATACTATTACTCCTTTCAATCATTAGGATATTCAGATATTTTGTATCCATACAATTCAACATTTACTTAGGTATCTTCAATTGTCAACTAAACTTTAGCGAAACAACCATTCACTATGTGTCTTGATCACCATCCCGTGGGAATAATTCATTCATATCCAGGGCAGTACGAAAGTAACAATATATTTTTTTAAAATAGAGGAACGAGAGAACCTTTTTTGGGGGCGTTGGGAGTAGTCGATTGTGGTAATTTGGCATCGTGCCTTTATTTTTGCGGGATTTTGTTTTTACCCTAATCGGGACTCAGGAATAATTAATGATTACTTTTTTAATCCGGAAAAGAATTCTTTTTTTTGTTGTTGTTGTTGAGAATTTGGAGTAATTAACACTCCCACCTATCAAACCTATCATACGCAGGTTCTGCAAAAGAAATCGACCACGAAGAAGGACATGATATTTTGACTGGGACTGAGAAAAGGAGATTTTAGACAAACTATGTTCAGTGGACCGTGAAAATGGGATAAAATCTCTAATTTGGCATTAGAATTAGAAAGATAATATATATAATAGGGAACACGTTTACCAAGTTTCAAGTTGATTGAACTTCACCTTCATCAAAAACTACCTCGACCAAAAACTTTAACCTGAAGCGGAACAGACGGACGAAGAGACGGACTGAAGTATAGACTAGAAAACATAATGCCCGTAAATGGGGCATAAATGTATTTATATAAGCCGCTATACATTCTAACCATAAGATGACATGGCATATCGATCCCCTGTACAAGGATGACGTCATATGATCCCATTTCGGTTCTGGCTTAGTAGTTCCGAATCGTTCAGTCATACATGCGTATGTATGGGTTTACTTTTCTACATTGGCTAGAGGTATAGGGGGAGGGTTGAGATCTCACCAACATGTTTAACCCCGCCGCATTTTTGCGCCTGTCCCAAGTCAAGAGCCTCTGGCCTTTGTTAGTCTTGTATTATTTTAATTTTAGTTTCTTGTGTACAATTTGGAAATTAGTATGGCGTTCATTATCACTGAACTAGTATATATTTGTTTAGGGGCCAGCTGAAGGACGCCTCCGGGTGCGGGAATTTCTCGCTACATTGAAGACCTGTTGGTGACCTTCTGCTGTTGTGTTTTTTTCTATGGTCGGGTTGTTGTCTCTTTGGCATATTCCCCATTTCCATTCTCAATTTTATTATCATCCACATCCACTATACATTTCAACGATCAAATTAAGTGATACCCCTCAAATGTCATCAAACATGCGAATTTGAAGGGTGTGGTATTATTATCCCTTCACAGCAGCTTGGCTGTTTATTTAATTTTATTTATATAGTTTGCTCGTGTAGAGGGTAAAATCACAAAAATACTTAACTCCGAGGAAAATTAAAAACGGAAAGTTCCTAATCAAATGGCAAAATCAAAAGCTCAAACGAATGGATAACAACTGTCATATTCCTGACATGGTATCGGCATGTTTAATGGGCTTAACCTGTTTTCGAAGCTAGCTAAACCTATGACTTGTATGACAGTCGCATCAAATTCCATTATATTGACTACAATGCGTGAACAAAACAAACAGACATAATAGGTAAAGATGTCACATACACAACAGTCAATACTGCTCTACAATCCCAATAAAAAAAACCAAAACATGTAACAGAGAAATATAACAAAAAACATAATTTGCCATATTACAATGACGGGATGTATAAGTACAGAGCCACGTCATATATGTAACGAAGAAACATAAAAAGGCACATAGACAAAGCACAAATAAAAAATTGAAAGACAAGCAACAAACAAGGCAGACGTTTCACAAAGAGATTATATGTGTCAATGCTACCCGGTTAAATCAACAATTTTCTACCCCAAAATAAGTCAGAAATATGACACTCATAATCCATCCGTTTGATGTGTTTGGGATTTTGATTTTGCCATTGATATTAAGGGACATTCAGTTTAGAATTTTCCTCGGAGTAAGGTATTTTTGTTAATTTGTCTAACATGATTGAACATAATGTTGTTCAATATGCAATCTCCATTCGCAACGTGACTGTATATTTATATACCTGCACCTCCGAACAGGTGTTTGACATAACTGTTGCATATTTTATTTAAGGAATGACTGTAATATTGTTTCTGTCTATGAAGAAATAATATAAAAAATGTGGTGCACACTTAACAACCTGCGGAGCGGGTTATTTAAAGTATGCATCACTTTTTTTATGTTATTTCTAGTAGGCAGAAAAAAGTATTACAGTCATTACTTATAATTTAATTATTGTTGACGTCACGGTCACATGACTAAATTATGTCTTTGGGCTGATAACAAAACAACGTCAGCCAATCAGAAGTCGCGTTACATGCAAAATTAAATTATTTAAGGAATGACTGTAATATTTTGTCTGTCTGTGAAGAAATAAAATTAAAAAAATGGTGCACACTGAAGAACGTGCGTAGCGGGTTATTTAACCGTGTGCACCACATTTTTGTATGTTATTTCGAATAGACAGAAAACATATTACAGTCGTTTCTTATAATTTAATTCTAAATTCCATTTTAAACCGGAGCAAACCATGAAAAACCGTTGATTACGTCACGGTCACATGACTAAATTATGTCAATGGGCTGATAACAAAATAACGTCAGCCAATCAGAAGTCGTGTTACATCCAAAATTAAATTATTTAAAGAATGACTGTAATATTTTTTTCTTTCTATGAAGAAATAAAATAATTCTTTATTTGCAAAACAGACAAAAACCAATTTTGGTTATGGCAAATACATTGACAAAACAAACATGATCAAACATAATGAAAACTCGACAATATTATAAGAGATATGATAAAAACAGTATACATACATCCTGTAATCCTATGGTTTTGTAAACGTATTGGTATGTTATGGCATTGTTGTATCATGCATAGCAGTCCTTCAAAAAAAACCTAGAGAGTATGGTATGATATGTTATTCGTCACAGCTCGGATAATTCCGTACCTTCAATTAACAGATATATGGAGCTCGAGGTAAACAGAGTCACTCGTAGTTCGCCGATGTTATGCGATACAACATAAAGGCAACAGTAGTATACCGCTGTTCGAAATTCATAAATCGATCGAGAAAAAAACTAAAACTGAGGGAAACACATCAAATATAAGAGAACTACGATACAACCGAAAAACAATACTAAAATGTTACATAAACAGAAACGAACTATATTATAACAATGCCCATTTTCTTGACTTGGTACAGGACATTTAAGAAAAAATGGTTGGTTGAACCTGATTTTTCGGCTTACCAAACCTCGAGCTCGCGCTTTAATGGCAATGTTAAATATAACATTAAAATGACAACACTATATGGCAAGATTACTGTACAAATAAACGGAAACACATTCAGGACAAAGACATACACAAATAAACATTACAATAGGACATTACGACATGCTAATAAGTATCAATTCTACCAAACATCGCAGAGACAAAAGAACTACATGATGCCATATTACTTTTAAGGTTGGTTTCCAAATAAATTCATCATAGATACCAGGATAAACTTTTGTGTTTACGCCAGACGCGCGTTTCGTCTCTTTAACTTCGGATTTGATTCGGTCGTTAGTAATTTGTCTTATGTAGACGAAACACACGACTGCCGCAAAACATAAGCAATGCCATGTTTTCTTTTATATCTTTTTTTTTTATTAAGGTTCCGATACAGAGCATACGGAACATGTGTTAACTAATGAACGAACGCCTAAACAGATCTTATATGTGAATTATTACATTTGTGTGTTCACAATTAGTTGAAACTTGCTAGTCGATTAATTATATAGAAAATTGTTTAAGCCACATACATGTACAACAGTTAGTTACCTTAAACACCTTAAAAATAATTAAATTTGCAAATTGATGTATACCGAATATAAAGATATATTTATTCTCCTAAAATAGAAATAATTTATTCCACTATTCTATATTTTAATAATAATAATAATAATAATAATAAATAATAATACATAATAATACATAATAATAATAATAATAATAATAATAATAATAATAATATGTATTTATCAATGTTATAAAGAACACGTGTATTTGATGTGACATTTGTCACATGACTATACATACCGGTTTAAGGTATATTCTAGAGTAATGAGTATTTCACGAGCTAATACAAGCGGGAAGAATTGTAACGGTAAATATGTGTGTCATTCGACGCTTGCATTTCGGACAGTTCTGTCTGACTATTTGACCCCCCACACCCACCCACTTGTTATTTTGTCAATATTATAAATTGATGTATTCATGCTTATGATTGATGTGGATATTTTGTTAAGATTATACAAGCTTTTAAAGATTGTAAAAGATTTTAAACAGTCATGAATTAAAAAAAAACTTTTGAACTGGCAAAAGAGAGATAATTCAATAGAGACACAGTTTGATGTGTTCGTTATAAATTTTCAAATGTGTAACTTTGACACTTTTTTTTTTGCATATACCAAAAGGTACAATTACATAAAATATGAAATTTAAGGACAATTCAAAACGGAAAGTCTTTTATAGAATGGGAAAGTTTAAAGCACAAACACACCTAACGAATGGTAGAAATCTGTCACATTGCAGATACAGTGGAGATCACTTCTAACCTCTCATTAAATCTGTCAGGAGAACTGTTCTAGAACAGTACGTAGAACTGTCAGCCTGACACCTTTTAGTCAGTTCTAGGTTAGAACTGTTCTAGCTAGAACTGATTTGGTCAGTTCTACCTAGAACTGATTTGGACAGTTCTACCTAGAACTGATCCTGACAGTTCTACCCTAGAACTGATCCTGACAGTTCTAGCTAGAACTGACCAGATATTTGGTCAGTTCTACTTCTAGAACAGTTCTACGGTTAGAATTGATTTCTAATTCTACGGCTAGAATTGATTTTTATAAATTCTACGGCCAGAATTGATTTATAAATTCTACGGCTAAAATTGATAGCTATGGTTTTTTTTTTGAAAAAAAAGTTTGTTTCCAGTTTTTGGTGAAAAAAATAATTTGTTTGGACCCTGAGAAAAAAAAAAGTTTGTTTCATCCTCAGCTGCCACTATATGTAATGCTAAAATTGAAAGAAAAAAATTGTTTTCGGTTTGTCGCTCAAAAAATAGATTGTTCTTCGCCGAAGTCGAAAAAAAAAGTTTGTACAGAATAAAAACCCATAGCCCCCCCCCCCCCCCCCCAGAAAATCAAATGGTTGCTGCCTTAGAGAACATGTTTAACCTGTTAACCCCGCCATATTCTGCATGTATGTGCCTGTTCCAAGTCAGGAGCATGTAATTCAGTGATTTTCTTTTGTTGATGTGTTACATAAATTAGGCCGTTAGTATTAGGGGGGGGGGGGGGCATTATTATTTGAATTGTTTTACATTTGTTATTCCGGGAGTCAGGATGGCTCATTATCACATAACAAAATTATCGGACCTCAATAACCAATATAATATCTGTTTACGAGTAGTTTCCATACCTCGGACGACCTGTTTAACAAAAATCTTTTGACCGCATCAATCTAAACTGCCTTTATTTGCTTTTTCTTTCTGCAAATCTATATAGGTGCACAGTACTTCAGTTTTAATTTTAGGTCTAGAGGGACTGTAATATATACAAGTAACAGCAATTTTGGAAAAAAAATGTAATTGTTCACATCAATTTATAGTGCCAGCATGCAGGGGCAGCTATATCCAGGCTGGGGGTCCAACTATATGCTCCCATTCATATGCATTGATGTTAAAAAAAAGTGGGGTTCCAACCCCTGGACCCCCTCCCCTTGATCCTCCAATGAGCATGTCCTTGTTTTATTCAAAATATTGAATCATAAACAAATATCAGTAGTTTATATACTTCAGACTGAGTCGTGTAATAAAATCTTTTGACTGCATCAACCAAAACTTACCATATTTGCTTTTTATTATGTAAATCTATATAGCTGCACAGCAATTCAGTTATAATTTTAGTTCGAGAGGGACTGTAGTATATAAATAACTGCAATATTGGAAATCAATGACCACAAATTTTTTTTTCGCATTAATTGAGGGTGCCAGCATTTCCTATTTTTATTCAAGATATCGCATCAGAAACAAATATCAGTAGTTTTCATACCTCAGACTGACTCATGTTACAAAATTATTTGTCTGTATCAATCAAAACTGACCATATTTGACAGCATCAACCAAAACTGACCATATTTGACCACATCAACCAAAACTGACCATATTTGCTCTTTTTTTATACAACTCTTATAGTCGCATAGTAAATCTGTAATATTTTTATGTAAGGATGGAGTGTATTATCATTATAATACAAATGATCTATATTATAGGGTTATTGCATTAATATTGGGGAATATTGTTCCGAGTAGAATTTTATATTGCACGTGCTTATATTTTTATATCAGGATGGATTGTTCAATATAAACATGATAAAGGAAAGCAACATTGGAAAACAAAATTATGCTCACATCAGTTTAAAGTGCCAGCATGTCCAAAACTGAACTTATTTACACTTATCATGTAAATATATATGGCCTCATTGTAAACCAATAATATTTCTATGTCAGGACGGATCGTATGATAAAAATGACACCAACTTTGGAACACAATACACCTATATTGCTAATCCTGGCTGACCCGGCCTCTTGAACTTTTGAAGCATACAACAATCACTTTTCCATTGTGGCGTCAGATATTTTGTTTTATGATGTCAAATTTTTACGGGAACCTGTGCGATATCCAGTAATGGCAGACAAATAGCGGTAAGATGTATTTATACCATATCTAAAAATTTAGCGCACCCTTATTTTCTCTCTGTATCCATAATAATGAACCGTCACTAAAGTGACTTTTTAAGTCAGTTAGTTTGTGATGTTTTTTTTTAAACAAAACTATTTTACGGCATCATCCAACACTCACATGACTGATTCATATACTTTATTTTAAAATAAAAAGTACATGTATGGGAAGTTCTCTTCTTGGAATAGTATACTGTTAATATAATTTGAAGACAAACGGAAGAAGGCAAAGAAAAATGCATGATTTTGTTTGTAGTCGAACGTCCAGTGGCAAATGCTTCATTCATGTTCAGATGAGTATATTTTTTCTGAGTTTCAGACTCCCAGATATCATTTATAATCGTTATGGATAAGTTTGGCTAAATTGACGAGATGGTGCAAATGTATATATAGTTTTTTTACGTTATAATACAACACTTTTATCATTAATATCCCATAATTCATCCACTGTACAATTTTCGTATGAACATTTGTCAAAACAGAATCTTAAATGAATGTAAATCCAAGGCAAACAAGGTAAATTAAGATTAAAATTCCATGAATTAAATGCAGAGATATATTTATGACATGTATGAAGAGACTGTTAAAAACGGGGAACGAAGAAACGTAAACAATGATGTTTCCTATGCAATCTTATAAAAATATTTCTCCGATGAGTTGGATAACCTCCTATTCACTTCGATATTTTTACATGTAACGTATGATCAGAAAGAAATATAGAAAATCTGCTATTATATAGCAAAGTAATTGGAAGTGATTTATTTCTTCTAAATTCTAAAGTGACCTTACTGCAGTGACGTCAGTTTAGAACTGTTCTACAGTCCTGACTGATTTAGTCAGTTCTGCTGACAGTTCTACGGTTAGAACTGATATGGACAGGACTACCTAGAACTGATTTAGACAGTTCTACCCTAGAACTGATCCTGACAGTTCTACCTAGAACTGATTTAGTCAGTTCTACCTAGAACTGATTCTAACAGTTCTACTTAGAACAGTTCTAGGGTAGAACTGTTCTAGGTAGAACTGTTCTAGGACAGGTTAGAACAGTTCTATGACAGTTCTCCTTACAGTTCTAATGAGAGGTTAGAAGTGATCTCCACTGTATGGTGCATACATTTACTTATGTTGGTGGAATAAAGCTCAATTTATAGCTAGCAAAACCAATATTCCCACACCGTGTAATTTGGAAGATATTAAAAAAATCTTTATAACCGTTATTTACAACGTTTAGTTGAAATAATTATGTAAACAATGCTAGCAGGTAGAAATAACTAATAACAAGAATGTGTCCATAGTAAATGGATGCCTAATCCGCACCACCATTTTCTATGTTCAGTGGACCATGAAAATGAGCAAAAACTCTAATGGGATTAAATTTAGGCAAATAATATAATAGGGAACATGTATACTAAGTTTCAAGTTAATTAGACTTCAACTTCATCAAAAACTACCTCGTCCAAAAACTTCAACCTGAAGCGGGACAGACGAACGAACGAACGGACGGACGCACAGACTTGTAGCATATAACTTCTACTATCCACCATACACGAGAAATGACTTTAGGGTGAAACTTGTACTATCTTTCAAACACAAGTGTTGTCGTAAGAATATAACTTGTATTATCAATCAAACACAAGAAGTGAATTTAGGGTAAGACTTGTATACTTTCAATCATACACAATATTTTTTTATTATATAACTTGTTCTATCAATCATACACAAGAAGTGATTTTATTATATAACTTGTTCTATCAATCATACACAAGAAGTGGCTTTAGGGTGAAACTTGTACATTCCATCATACACAAGAATTGAGTTCAATATATAACTTGTAACAAGTGATTTTATGGTAACACTTGTACTTTCAATCATACACAAGTGTTGACGTAAGAATATAATTTGTACTATACATCATACACAAGTGTTGACGTACGAATATAACTTATACTATCAATCATACACAAGTGTTGACGTATCAATATAATTTGTACTATACATCATACAAAAGTGTTGACGTAAGAATATAACTTGTAATATACATCATGCACAAGTGTTGACGTACGAATATTACTTATACTATCGGTCTAACTCAAGTGTTGACGTGAGCATATAATTTGTACTATCTATCATATCCAATTGTTGACGTAGCATATTACTTGTACTATACATCATACACAAGTGTTGACGTAAGAATATAATTTGTACTATCCATCATATCCAATTGCTGACGTAGCATATAACTTGTACTATCCATTCTACACAAGTGTTGACGTAATAATATAATTTGTACTATCGATCTAACACAAGTGTTGACATACGAATATGACTTGTACTATCAATCATACACAAGTGTTGACGTAAGCATATAAAAGAGGAACGAAAGATACCAAAGGGACAGTCAAACTCATAAATCTAAAATAAACTGACAACGCCATGGCTAAAAATGAAAAAGACAAACAGACAAACAATAGTACACATGACACAACATAGAAAACTAAAGAATAAACAACACGAACCCCACCAAAAACTAGGGGTGATATATGACTTGCACTATCAATCATACACAAGTGTTGACGTAAGAATATAATTAGTACTATCCATCATATCCAAGTGTTGACGTACGAATATAACTTGTACTATCAATCATACACAAGTGTTGACGTAAGAATATAATTAGTACTATCCATCATATCCAAGTGTTGACGTAAGAATATAACTTGTACTATCAATCATACACAAGTATTGACGTACGAATATAACTTGTACTATCAATCATACACAAGTGTTGACGTATAAATATAACTTATACTATTAATCATACACAAGAGTGACATAAGAATATAACTTACACAAGAAGTAACGTAATGATATAACGTGTACTGTCCATCACAATCACGAAGAGACTTATAGCATTACTTGTACTCAGATAGGTCTCAGCTATCATTACTATAATTCCTTTATTTTTTATTGGTCATAAATTTCGCTTTCACCACTAGTGTGTATATCATTGTGGGCAGTACTTTTATTAGAAGAGATGGTCGGAATGCCCGAAAAGAACTTTCTAATGGGAAACTAGCAAACCTATTTAGTTAAGATATGAGTCAAACTAACCTTATCCCAAACTGGCAATCAAACTCACAACACCAGTGTGAGATCACTGTAGCTTGAAACGAAATACGGTATGGCATTTTAGAAGTAAAATATGGCAAAGAAGGACGTAGCAATGGACAACAATAAACGGCATACGATTATTTCTAGATGAACCGTTTTGTATCTGTGCGTTTTGAGTTTGAAGTATCCCTGTGGTTTCTATGCGGATTTTTTTACGCACAACAACAATATTATACCATTTTTAATCATTTTATTTTAACTGTTACACATACAGTAATTGTTCTCCAATAAACTTTTTCTTCAGTCATCATTATAACTGAAATAAAAAGATTGTTTTCGTTAATTTATAATAACTGTACCTGTTAAAATTTTACTGCACTCAGCGCAATGGGTGCGAATGCTAATTTAAAATGTTTGCAGTGTTGCTTGAAGCCCAAAAATTTGAAAATAAAAAAAAAAAAACAACATTAAAATATGAAGAGCTCATCAAACGTTTAAGGACATGCAGTTCATAATATATATAGTTTATCAATGACTATAAAGTAAATTAAGTATTTACGTTTAAACTAAAACAAAAAAATCAAGCATTTTATTAAGCTTGTTTTGATTGAATTTTAAACATGCATAACTTGTCGAAGAAATGACTTTTATATAAATTTGTAGTTTGGCTTTGCACACACTTTTCAATTCAAAAGCATATTGACACGTTGAACCAATACATGTAAAACCGAGAAAATTACAAATAACAGGGTTTCATTCGGGGTAACTGGTGAAATGTGAATTGTATTGATATAAAATTATTACTTTGGAACTTGAAAATGTCGTTTTATTTTAATCAGAGCTTTATTTGTAATTTTTGTTTCTATACATCATTTGAACGAAATACTCGATTCAGCTATTAATTGATATGGATAATACAACGATTATGTCAAACTTTAAATAACCACGGCTTTAAACCAAATGTGATTTTTTTCAACCGAGGCCTTCTAAGGTTTTGAATAATCTTCAATTCCTAAAACTACCACACGAAGATACGGTAATAGACAACCGCTAATGATCGATGTTTATGACAGGCATATTTTTAATTTTTTTTTTAACTAACAAAGATTTGGGAGACAATTTGCGGCTCGTTTCTGAACAGTGATTTTTTTTCGATGAAGTGTGTGATTCAAATTTCTGAAATGTTTATACTTTTGTCAAAAGGTCAAATTATATGTATTTATAAAATTTTATGAAAATTAAACGAGCCAAATTGACTTTAGTCAAGATAATTTGTACCACCCTAACTTAAACTTACATGCAACATTTCAATCCGCAGCATCCTGAATAAGAAAAATCTTCACCACGTATACACTTGTTCCTACAAGTCCCAGCACAGTTTGGTACACCTGTAAAATAACACACTTGATGACTTGCTTTTTATCTTATTGACTTAATTTAATAACAGTAACGGCACGTAACCTGTTTGCACAGCTTCCGATGTGCATTTCTTCAATTAATGTCTCCTCAGTGAAATTGGAAGTCATAAGATTTGAAATTTCAAAATCTTAATACATTTTTTGAAAACTATTATATTAAAAAGTACCATTGTATTTACAAACGCGGACATGGATTAAGAGCGGTGTATGAGAGAGACACATTTTGTTTTATTCAAAAATATTTTTTTGTTATTTTATTTATAACTACAACAAATTTCAATAAAACCAATATATCCATATTGTCATGCCAGTCTAGAAGTGTTGAACTACGGGTCTGATGAAACCCTCAACAACTTACAGTCAACCAGTAGACATATCACATATTAAATGATTTATAATTTTGTATCAATATCAGCCCATTTGTTCTCATCTTATTAAAAAGTCACCCCCCCCCCCCCCCAAAAAAAAAATGAACCCGAGTTGGATAAGTCATGTTATTCTCATATTTCTGATTTTAAGTTAGTAGTTGTCATTATCATTTATTTCAAATGGTCTATATTTTTTGCTATAACTGACGACCTTATATTGAATATTTAGATTTTTGGTTTATAGCTCTTCAATGTTTCCGGTTCTTATATGTCCTTGCCTTTCAAATATTCGGCGTTGAGCGTTCCTGATGAAGGTAAATCCAAAAATCACTTCGGACGCATGAAATTGATAACGTGTTTTCATTTTTAGAGCTTATAAAACGAACTAGAACTGCAACACCCATAACGTCAACCTTCTCAGTGATAACGACCCAGGATCATGGATCACCTGAGGTCGATCTTTCGGGACGTTTTGAGACGTACAACTTTTAATTGATAAAAACCTAGGATCATGTATAATCGATTCTGTTGGAACTTTTCAAAGATTAGAAAGTAGACTATTTTTCAGTAAATTATGATTAATTATAAATGTTCCGCATATCATTTTTTTTATTATCTGTGAAAGCTACATGTAAATTACTTACACGGTTCAGGTGTCGTTGTCATAATAGGTGTTGTTGTTATTATAGGTGTCGTTGGTTCAGGTGTTGTTTTCATAATAGGTGTACAACAAAACCTGGTGCCACAACATCCGTTTGTATCTTTTATTCCATTACATGTTTCACCGTCATTCATACATGTAGAACCATCAGAACATGTGTCTATGAATAAACGGATGAGTGATTAACAGGTTGATCACAGCAGAGACTGCTTTGTGATAAATTAAAAAGAAATTTAAATTCATATTTTAAAGAAGCAGAGATACCAAACTGGCAAAAAAGGGTTACAAAAGTCTAATAAACCAGTGCTCTAGAGTTTCATCGAAAAAAAGACTTTCATCGTAAACAGAGATGTAATCAATTGCTTAGGTGGATAAACATATTCTGATACATTTATTATAACTCGAATACGGAGAAATAATGGAATACCTGTTTGAGTGAAGTTTGTTGATATGGGACGGTTTTCGTTTGTATTGCTATAAGATGCGTTGTTGATATGTGTTTTAATCATAAAACAAACTTCCCCGGGGTTTTCCTGCATTGCTAAGGAATAGATAATCAAATCCATTTCTACTTGTGACATCCTTATAGTGGTATCAATGCTCTTCAACTTCGTACTTTATTTGGCCTTTATAAGATTTTTTATTCGAGCGTCACTGATGAGTCTTTTGTAGACGAAACGCGCGTTAAATGTTATTCCTGGTATCTACATGTATGATGAGTTATATGTAATAAACCCATAAAACATACCATGATTACAAATGTGTTCGCCAGACTCGCGTTTCGTCTACAAACTACTCATCAGTGACGCTGGAATGAAAAAAATTAAAAAGGGTCAATTAAAGAATGAAATTGTACATAGGGAATAGCGTTGAAAGAAACAAGTCATAAAAGTAAACCATGATAGGTCAAGTCACGACATGTAATATACGGTATATTTAGATTTCATATTGTGTGATTCACAAACATTATGCAAAAAACAAGATATACATGTACCTTCACGATGATTAATTTATAGTGTAGAGAAATAAAGTCTATTCTCACATGTTTGATGAAGAAGCACCGTGACCAACTATAAATGGAACACGGATCATATGATCATATCGATAGCGGAGTGGATTCAGGAAAAGTCATGTATAAAAAAAGGAAGGAAAAAAACACAAGATCTGTATGTGTATTCACAATGATTTATTAGATATATTTGTGAAAAAAAAGTATTTCGAAATATTCTATGTCATGGAACTTATTTACTTGGTCGATGCCACTGCTGGTGGAGATTTATTTCCCCGAGGGTATCACAAGCCCAGTAGTCAGCACTTTTTGTGCTGACATGAATTATCATTGATATTGTTATATTTATAAATTAACTGTTTACAAAATTTTGAATTTTTTGAAATAATGAGGCTTTTCTACCTCAGGCATAGATTACCTTAGCTGTATTTGGCAACACTTTTAGGAATTTTGAATCTCAATGCTCTTCAACTTTGGACTTTATTTTTTTTTTTCTAACGTTTTTGTATTCAAGCGTCACTGATGAGTCTTTTGAAGACGAAACGCGCGTCTGGTGTATATACAAAATTTAGTCCTGGTATCTATGTTTAGTTTATTTTCAATTCATTCAGAATAGTTGTTGAAAATTTGGACCACACAGAATATTTTCCAAATGAATCAATTTTGCGTATGCGTACAGTTTTTTTTTCTCTCAAATTTGTATTCATGACTAGCAAATAGGCCTGAGCAATAATCATACCAGTCGGTATACATGAAATATTATTGCTTAAATGAGTTCGTTACCTACCAGTACATTTGCAACATGCAATACCACATTTGCACTTAAAAGTTAGTTTTTCCACATAACCTCCTGATGATGAACATCTATTAGAATCGGAACAATATCCACCTCGACCGGTACATGCAACGTTCGGTTCGCCTGTAATTTCATAACAAATTATTTTAGAGTTAGGTAAATAAAAATCTTTAATATGTAACATATTATATTCTTGTAAAATGAATCACTGCTTTAACTAGATAAAACGACGAAAAAAAATCACAAAATCACTTATAAAAAAATAGCAATAAGACCCTCCCCCCCCCAAAAAAAAAATCAATTTTTTTAAAGACTTTTAATTATTTCACAACAATAAAATAAATTATAAATGTGCTATGTGTTAACAATTTATGTTGAAGAACATTTTGACACAGTAATGTGTTAGTGTTTCGTAAAAATAGGATGAAAATAATTTTTTCACCCATCAAATTGATAGGTTTTAGAAAAGCCATACTGAACAACACTTTCCTTTCGATAGAATTCCAATTTTGGCTAAATTCATTATCTTTCAAACCAGAAGTAAAGCGTCGAAAACAAGAAACAATCCACAAAATCACTTCACAAAAATATAACAAATAAACTACACGACACACCCCAAAAGGCATATCCCTCAAAGACTATCAATTATTTAACGGCCGTTGAGAAATTGAACATGGAAGTTTTACAAATTTGAGGTATGCGAATGTAACAACCTCTACCTACATCGATGTATATTTGTAAACTTCTTTTATTATTATTAAAAAGTCCTGAAAAATTAACACTTACCTTTATACTGATTAATCATTGTTATTGCCACAAACAAAACCACCAGAGTAGTTTTTCCCATGTTAGCTACGTGAACGGTAATTCAGAGAATGCGTGAAACGACGATGGTTATAGCTTAAACATCTAAAGGAGTCTGATCAATGGACCACTGCAGAAATTATGTTGCATTATGGGATTGTTATTGTTGTGAGTGTTTGATTGGTCCATACTTCATTAACAAAGGAATTGCATGATGATGATGTACGTGTGAACGTTCTTGACAACCAAAGTCAAAGGACGTTTATCTTGTTCTCATTATGAACACTTAAAATAGAAATATAACATTACTTTCTACAGGCGATAATTTTAATAACAACATACTTATGTTAACGATGATATAATCATTTCTTCGACCAACAGAGGTATCGACCACAGTCAAACAAATTGAATAAATAAAGGCAACAGTAGTATACCGCTGTTCAAAACTCATAAATCTATGGACAAAAAACAAAATCGGGGTAACAGACTAAAACTGAGGGAAACGCATTAAATATTAGAGGAGAATAACGACACAACATTAAAATGTAACATATACAGCAACGGATTAAGCATTAGACAACATCCGATGAGAATAACCAATATAACATTAAAACCAAATACATGAATTTGGGATAAAAAAGTACCGTGACACGTTTTATAGTATAGTGAATTCACACTCAAAAATAGGAGAAAACAAATGACACAAAGGAAACACAACGTAAAAATGTTACACACACAGAAACGAACTATGATATAACAATGGCCATTTTCCTGACTTGGTACAAGACATTTTTAATGAAAAAATGGTGGGTTGAACCTGGTACTGCTCTGATGCAATTAATTGACATGAAGCAACACATGAAATACAAAACTGTCGATATAATTTTTCTGCGGTTTTCTAGTTTTCCTATTCTGTATGTTATTTTGACATTTTTTGTTTTTTTTTTTAGTTTTTTCTTGGCAATTTAATTGATTTTAAAAAGACATTCTGCCAAAATATTGTTCTTGACCAAATACTTTAAAACTTTTACATTTGTTCAAGCAAACTTTAAATCAATTACAATTAAATTGTGTAACTATCTAAAACATGCATGGGAAATTAGATCATGTATTGTAAATTGATTGTAGACTACCTTTATTACATTATGTGTCGTTCTCTACTATATGTCGTTTTGTCACATTGTATATACCTGTCTATTTATTGTCATAGCAAGTTATTTATGCTTTTGCAAACAAAATGTTAATTCATTCATTAGATTAATTGCATCTGCTCAAATGCATGCAATTGAGAATGGAAATGGGGAATGTGTCTAAGCGACAACAACCCGACCATAGAGCAGATAACAGTCGAAGGCCACCAATGGGTCTTCAATGTAGTAAGAAACTCCCGCACCCGGAGGCGTCCTTCAGCTGGCCCCTGAACAAATATGCATACTAGTTCAGTCATAATGGACGTCATAATAAACTCCGAATTAACACAAGAAACTAAAATTAAAAATCAAACCAGACTAACAAAGGCCAGAAGCTCCTGACTTTGGACAGGCGCAAAAAATGCGGCGGGGTAAGACATGTTTTTTTTTTTATCTGAACGCTCCCCCTATATTTGTAAATTACTATGTAAATGGAGGTGTGGTCCTAAGGAGTAGGGGCGGGGCATTAATGTCTGGTTTTGGCCCAAGAAAATAAAACATTTGATAACTATTTCAAATTGGCACATAGTGTTAAAAAATGCATACTGTGGAGAAACATAAATAAAAAATATAAAGATTTTTATCTGATGACGCCACAATTACGTCATAATATGTACTGTTTTCACAAAAATGATGAAAAATACAGAATTTATGCAGTTTTCTAACTTTATTTCCATTGTGGAAACATCGTGCGCAGCCAGGAAACAACAAAATAATTTAACAGAAGCTTTATTATAACTATTGACATAATCCCACTAAATATAAAGTTGTTTCTCGGGTGCGCACCTACTTTTTCAATCTAAAATATACTTAAAATTTTATGAAAAACATTGAAAATCACAACATTTTGCACAATATGCAAATTAAGTCATGATTTGTTGCCATGGTAACTCGTTCAATGTCAAATTTGATTTTTTTTTTTTTTTTTTTTTTTTTTTGAAGACTTTGTACCTGAGTCAAGTTTTCAGTAATTAAAGAATAATTATGATAACTTTTAAATTTGCAGTAAATTTTGGGCCAAAAAAGGGCCTTATTGCCCCTAATCCTTTGTCATTTTACTTCAATGAAATTCAGTTACATACTTGATAATAAGTACAAATATGTCTTTTTTTTATTACGGATACATTGCCGAATCATAACAATTTAATGGAAATTTAAAAACGACATAACAATACAGTATAACAATAGTTTTTAACATTGCCATTAAAGTGCGAGGTTTGGCATGCCACAAAACCTGGTTCAACCCACCATTTTTTCCTTTAACAATGTCCTGTACCAAGTCAGGAATATGGCCATTGTTATATTATAGTTCGTTTCTGTGTGTGTTACAATCTAACGTTGCGTAGTTTGTTTTCTCTTATTTTTGAGTGTAAATTGACATTGCGATAAGACGTGTCACGGTACTTGTCTATCCCTAATTCATGTATTTGATTTTGATGTTATATTTGTTATTCTCGTGGAATTTTGTCTGATGCTTGGTCCGTTTCTGTGTGTGTTACATTGTAGTGTTGTGTCGTTGTTCTCCTCTTATATTTAATGCGTTTCCCTCAGTTTTAGTTTGTTACCCCGATTTTTTTTTAGTCCATGGATTTATGAGTTTGAACAGCGGTATACTACTGTTGCCTTTATTTAACTGTGCGTATAATTATGTAAAAAAGAAATGTCTTCAAAATATAAAATCTTTACCACGTTCATATATAAAATAAAAAATTTACGAGTTTTGATCATGATAGTGCTTTGCTCTCTTGGTTGTTATTAATAGAAATCATTCGTTGTTCTTTAATCATCAATAACTATATCAGTAATATTTCGTTTGTTTATTGCTCAATATTAATGAAAATTAGAATTTTCTTAAATTCACGTATAATCATAAAAACCAAGGATAACAGAGGAAAATTAAACAATTTCATTCTACCCTTATGTTTCAATCTCGCTATTATGTAATCATACAATACTCACAGTTTTTACACTCACGGAATTCATTCAATTATTTTTCTTTTAATTCCCCTGTTCATGCATTCTTACATAGATAAAATTGAACGTTTTAGTTAAAATACACCGTCTGGTATCGATTGTTAGTACAAAAGAGGGAAAAAAGGGAGCGATTATGGTCTTTCGGCATGCAAAATCCTGTTTACTGGAGGAACTGGGGACATCGGTTTAATTTTCAAATATGTTGTTTTGTTCTAAAGATAAAGGGCAAATTTTCCATGAATTTGTTGCACTCACTGGTACAAAATCAAAAAGTTTTTAAGACCTACTCCGTGGAATTCGAAGTCGATATACCATACTTATAATATCTAAACCGCATTCAATCTAAATAAAGCATGGTCTATTCGAAGAATTCGACTAAATTTGTATGTCTGCTTAATTTTTTCTTAAATCTAGAAAGAGTGCATACGGTTTTAAGTCATCTAAATGCATCGCTAACTTTCAAACGAACTTGAAATATTCTGATATATGCTATGATGATGATAATATTTTACAGTAAACATAAGAACGGATAATGTGTGTTCTAGTCAAGATTGGAGGACTTTAATTTAAAAATGACCCTGTTTTGATTGAAATTTATGGAAAATTGATCCTAACCCTCTTTATAATGGTTGCCAGAAGGTAAGTGAAAAAAAGTTTGATTTAAATCGAAATAAAAAAAATGGTAGTGATTAATTTCAACTTCTTTTGATATTTTAAAGGGGCACTAGCTTTTAAATTCATGTTCACCAATTTTAATCAAATTTTCATGTTTGATTAATAACAAAGTAAAACATTTATCCAAACTATTAAAAGTCTAAAATAAACAATTAAGGAAGCTGGCTTGTCATGTTTTGGATTTTTTGTCAGATTTTTGGAATCCTCTGGTTTTATCCATTTGAATGCCTTGAAAAAATTTGCCCGGTGACCCTCATTTTTCTTTTTGTAAATCTTTTACATGTATAATGATAAGCCATCTGTAAAAGTCTTATAAAATTTTAATTACTTTTTAACAGTTTTTGAGAACTTCAACTTGTCAATGATAAAGCTATGAAAAGCCAAGAGAGAATATTTGCCCGCCAAAATTTCAATGGCTAATATCACGAAAACAAGCACGGTGACCTATATATTTTTTTTGCTCTTTGGATTCCTTTATTAATCCCTTATCAATATAAACTAGTGTTTTGAAAAGTTAATTACTTTGAAACTGAGAAGCGAACTCCCTTAACAGGGCACGGGCATTAAAAAACGTAGCTTCGTTTCGTGTGTATTTCAGTCTAAACGCCATCTAATTAATTATCGAGTTGACATATAAAGTCATCCGATGACCATATAAGCGATGTAAACATAAATACAGATATGAATAGATTAAGCAAACTCGTGCTGTTGAATTATTCTAGGTCTATTTAATTTCATATTATAGATGAAAATAAATGTTTATCATTGTATTTACCTGTATAAGAATGATTTTTTTGTGGATCGAATCAGTCAATCAATGATTAACCTTTTATTTGTTTCACTTTCAATGTTGACATTCTTTTCCTGTAAATAACTTTACACATATACTTCAAGTGTTATCCATCTCAGGCTAAGGGGTTAAAAGTTCACATGAATACGGATTCAATGAGGTCGAATTATTCAGTGGCAAGTGAATAATTCATAATCAGCGTTTTTTTAGCTTATTTTGACAAAATTGAACCATACTGGCTGCAAAAAGCGAATTATTATTTCACTATTTGCATTTCTTTTATGATTGTGCAAAGAAAAATAATATATTAGATTTTTTATATATCTCGTAGCTAGTGCCCCTCTAACTTTTATCATTCCATGCATAAGTAGCCCCCACGCCTTTTGATCTCTTTAGAATCTCTCCTAATGAAATTTTCTGTACTTATTGTTATTACCTTCTATCCCCCATATCCCCATGGGTGACTAGTGAATATAAATACGGTCAGATTGATATTCTGCCGACAGGCAGTAAAACACTTGGCGTCCGTTTGACTGTGCCGGATGTATAAGTTCGCAGCCACGTCCGTTCAGAATGGGGACGTTAATACAGATGCCTCGTGTAGAGAGAGTGCCTCGTTCTCTTGACGTGACCTTTATAATTGGTTACGTATTTTTTGATTGTTTTACACGCCAATATCAATTCAACCCAAGGTCTTAATAAAATGTGTATTGGTCAATCAACATTAATAATCAAAACAAACTTTTACAAGGATGATTACATGCGATGAGCTAACATATAGCAAACGGTAATTAGAGAAAGATTCCGATTTAAGTATTCCTAAAGTGAAGACTTCAGTAATTTTAGACATATGACTTATGAATTTTATTTAACTAAGGGAATTCTTAGTGAAATCTAAATTAAAGGGACACATCAATTAATATGTTTTATGCATACGGGACGAGGCTTATGTATGAGATAAACATATTCCTTATTCGATGAATGGTTACCACAGAAAAAAAAAGAAAAAAAAAAACGAGCAAATATTATCTACGGAACTTTAAAAATTTATGTCGATAGAAAACACAATATTTTGAAATATATATATAAAAAAAATACAAACTAAAAAATTTGTAAACTTAATTCCTTTCTCAGTTGTGTGATTTCGTTTTAATTAAGCGGGTTAAACATTATTCTAAATGACCCATCATTCTTTTATAACCCATTATCTTTTGAACTTCTTCAATCCCTCGTTTGCTATTGCCGTAATAACTAACAATCAACGAACTGATCCTAAATTTAAACCACATTTTTGAAAATGACTTCCATAATTTCAACTACATGTCCTACATTAATATATATGCAGTACTATTCATGGCTAAACTAATGCATACTTTGACCTTCACCTTTTCATTTACTTTGTTTTTGACAAGGTGACGTAATTATTTTTTTTTTTTGTTAATACTTATATATATATATGTATGAATGCATATGTGTTGTAAATCGCTTAGGGTAATTTTAATATTATATACTGCGCTCTTATACATATTGTATAATAAGTACTGATTACACAATATGAAGGCATTTCAATGTTGTGTTTCTGTTGTGTCGTTGTTCTCCCCTTATATTCGCTGCGCTCACTCGACAAAAAGCTTCATATTGTGACTCGCAGCTGATAATCGATTTATCGGGACGTATTTGCGTCTTGTTAAAGTATTTTCTTAGTTTAACCAGCAACCGGAAGATGCCATGATAGCTTTGGGTCAAACTTATCAACGTCAGGTAAACATTATGACGTCGCAGATAAGTCTGGGTCATAGTTATTGAGGCCGGGTCAAATTATTTGACGTCATAAAGCCGTGATATGCAATTGTATTAAGGGCTGGGGATAGTGCTATAGACAGTGAAACGACCGATAATAATAATTACTTATCTAAAAATTGCGTAAACATAAAGGCCATAAATATAAAATCTTTACAAAGATAAATTCAATACTTAAAAAAAAAGGGTAAACGGTATGTTAGACTCTTTTTAAATGTATTTTGAAGTTAGTTAGTGTAATATAAAAAAATAAAATTAATTCTCTATTGACTTTCATTAAAAATGAACGCAATAAATAATACTAGTAGCTGATACCTGTATACTAAATACTTGCATAGTGTGAGGTATAAACAACATTTTAGGCGGGAAAGTCAGTCCAAGTCTTAAATGTAAAAAATGTATCAAGTTTGCATTCTCTTGAGCAACTGCGATAGCGCAATGATTAAATCGCCGTACTACCTTTCTGATTTGTCTTGTATTTTTTTTTTATCAGGAAGGTCTTGGTGGTGTGATCAAAAAGAAATAAGAAATATACTTTGCAATAGTTGCTGGATTGAAAAATGCATTTTTAGAAACAAGCAAATTTTCGTGTAATTGAGAAAATAGCGATTGAAAAGCGGTGTCATTGTCTACTACGGTGACACTGTTATTCAAGGTTTCAGACTTAACCGTTGTATCTTTTCTCAGCAGAGATTTTGTTGAACTTGAATAATAATAGACAGCACTGTTAATATATGCTAATCATACTATTCGATCCGTGATATTCCCTTGAACTACAATGTATGGTCTTGGTCATATTCTATGTTGTGTCTCTTACGATTATTTTTAATGTCTTCTGTTCACAAAAAGAAAGATGCCAATTTTAAACTTGGCAGATAGGTTGAACATGCATCCCTGGTATGTCAGTTCCAGCGGCTGCCCTCGTTTGCTCGGACAATGTGTTTGCAAAATTAAGCTTTGAAGTGACTGTTAGTGTATAATGTATAACACAAACGATTGTACATTATTTTTCTATGTTGCGTCTTGTGTACTATTATTTGTCTGTTTTTTGGGGTTTTTTTTAGCCATGGCGTTGTTGAGTTATTTTCGATATATGAGTATATCTGTACCTCTGGTATCTTTCGCCGCTCTTTATATTTAACATAAGAAGTGACTTAAGTTTTATCCACCATACACATGAAGTGACGTCAGAATTTCAATTGTACCATCAATCTTTACAAGAAGAGACTTTAGGATATAATTTGTACAATCCATCATACCAAAGAAGTTACTTTCAAATATACCTTTTACTATCAATCATACACAAGAAGTAACGTCAGGATATAACTTGTTCTATCAATCATACACAAGAAGTGACTTAAGGTATAACTTGTACATAAGACAGGCCTCAGTTATCTTTTTCGATTTGCA
The DNA here is from genome assembly GCF_965363235.1 of Mytilus galloprovincialis. Taxonomy (NCBI): domain Eukaryota; kingdom Metazoa; phylum Mollusca; class Bivalvia; order Mytilida; family Mytilidae; genus Mytilus; species Mytilus galloprovincialis. The sequence continues at coordinate 82,448,424 of NC_134845.1, read as the reverse complement.
ATCGCTATAAAACATTAATGGTTGTTGGTCTTTAATGCCACTTTAAGCACTCCTTGATATATCATGGCGAACTTTTATTAATTAATGGAAAGAGACAGAATGCATAGAGAACCATCGGCTTTATGCAGGAAAGCTAGAACACCTAGTCAATGCAGTCATAACCTCTTTTCTGACAAGCCAAGGGATCACTGCAGACTACAAACTAAGTTAGCTTGGCTTCTGGTAGAGGTAAATGCAGATATGACATTTTCGAAGTCAGAAAGTACAGATGAGAAAGGATACAACAGTTAAGTCTGAAACCTTGAACAACATTGTCAACGTAGTAGACAATGACACCGCTTCTCAATCGCTATTTTCGCGATTACACGAAAATTTGCTTGTTTCTAAAAATGCATTATTCAATGCAGCAACTGTTGCAAAGTATCTGTCTTATTTCTTTTTGATAACATCAACTTCCTGATACTATCGATGGACAACCAATAGACGGCATTTAAGACAATTTCTAGATTAAACGTTTTGTGCTGTGGTTTTTAGGTTTTTAGGTTTAAAATATCAACGTCGTTTTTTATGTGTTTTATTTTTGTCGAAATTTATTCGAAAAACATGGGTCATATTAACAACAACAATATTATACATTTTTTTTATCATTTTTTATAACTAGATATGTTTAAAGAAATTTCTCTCTGTTGCCATCAGGTTCAGAACAGAGTCTTTAGAGACTACTGAAATTACTGAAACGATAAAATAGATTTGTTACTTCTATGTTACTTTGTTCCTCAATACATATAGTTTATTTGGATTATATTCCTAATATGTTCAAGTATTCCTTATGATTTTTCATCTTTGAACCGTTTAATAACTTCAAAATATCGGTACTTGTTCCCTTTCTTACACGTAAATGAAGAAAATGTATGATCAAACATCATCTTGGACAACATTTGTGGCTAAACACATCGTGAGCTACATTAATAACTTTGTATGTTATGCCTTCAAACCGTTTATCACATATTTGAACTCTTTATTCGTGATTTAACGGAAATTTCACCTTCGCGTTAAAATGGCTGTGCTATTGCTTAAAGTAAACATTCCATACATTATATTATAAATTCAACACATTATAAATTGTATTTTATTTTGAATTTTCAGATTTTTACCATTTGCTGGATTGGTTCTTGATTTAAGTATAAGTACCTGGTATTCTTTTCTGCTTGAACCCAGTTGTCATGTATACTTAATGGTCAGACCGTAGCAGTAAATCTATACTTAATATAATATTACGAATGTAACTGTTATTTCTGCAATGTTGACAAAAAAAATCTCTTCAGTGTTGCTTGAAGCCAAAATATTTCAATATCCACAATCCAAAACTAATTTAAAGTTGAATAACTTATAATTAATATGAAGTTGTAGTTTATTTATGAAACTACGTTTCCAGTCAAAAGCATTCTAAAACATTGATATATAAGAATATTACAATTTCGGTTTCATTCAGAAGAATTTGTGAAATGTGAAAAAAATCAGAAATGTATTGATTTAAAAATTATTACCTTGGAACTTGACAATATGGTTTTATTTTAAGAGCTTCATTTCAATTCGAAACAACATTTTAACCACATTTAGCTATTGATTAATGGGCGTATGGATAATACATCGATGAGTTAAATATAATCGATAGGTAAATATGTAAAGCTCATGTAAAACGACGTCTTTTAACGAAATGAGATTTTTTTGAAAGAGGCTTTAAAATCTTTTGAATCATTTGTATCTTCCAAAACTACCATACGAAGATACAACCAGAGACAACCGCTAATCATGTACTTGATAGACACATTTATAAAAGCTGTGTTTGGGGGAACCAATTTGCAGCTCGTTTTCTGAACAGGACAATAAATTGTCTAGTATATGTCTGAATTTAACGTCATATATTTGGATATGTTTATTTCCACTTATCTCAACATGCTCAGTGTTTGGGTCTTCTGTTAAAATGATTGTACATAATGTATAATTATTCTGTAAATACTTCCCATTTCAATCTATCAGTTTATAGTATTGAGCATAGTACATATCAACATTTGTGTTTACTCACTTAGAGCGTAATTGTTGACGTTACTGAACAAGATTGGTGTATTGTATGCACGAAAGACATTAACAATCAAAACCAAGGAGTAAACAAAGACTCACGAAACCAAGGGGCATTTACATCAACAGTAAACATAAATAATAAATGACAAACAACACAAACTCCACTTAAAACCGGGAATGAAATCAGGTGCTCCGGAAGGGTAAACATTTCCTGCACCGTATACGGCACCCGTCGTGTTAAAATTATGCTGTTAACTTTAACTTACGCGCAACACCTTAACCCACAGCGCTCAGCTAACTATTCTAATCAAAACATATGCAGAAATTTCAGTGAAGAACTAAAAAAAAATATGCGTTTTTTGATAAATTCATTTCGAAATTGATTATGTATGTCTACAGTACTATTTTTCAATCAATTGCGCTTACAATACATGTTCGTTTACATTTTTATCATTATTGTTATCATTATTTGTTATAGCCATATAACTTACATGGTGGTGGTATCGTTACTGGAGTAGGTAACAAAACCTGTTACCACAACAACCGTTTGTATCTTTGGTACCATCACAGGTTTCACCTTCACTCATACATGTACATGTAGAACCATCAGGACATGTGTCTAGGAATAAAATAGAACACGATGAAAAGATTTCTCACAGCAGAGAAAGATAAGAGATGAAACAAAACATTAATGTATCTTAAGGTGGTACCTAACACTACAGGGAGATAACTCTGTAAAGTCAGCTAAACGTTTTAATTACTATATCTAAATTTATATTTCGGAGAAACAGATGGAGATATCAAAATGGCAGAAAAAGAAAATAACAAGATTAAGCAAAAACATCAGTCATCTAAAGGTACACTCAAATGAAAGGATTGAAAACAAAACCTAAATCATAAAATAAGATGTACTCAATTCTTTATTGGAGGTAACAGGTTCCTGGTTCTCTTTTCCCTCATAATAGGAGAAACGAATGAAGTTTGTGTATATATGACGGTTTTTGTTTTTATTGAAATACAATATGTTGATACTACTCCTATTCATGAACAAAATACTCATACACCGTGGTTTTCTTTAGTTGTAAGAAATAGAAAATCTAATACCTATATGTATAGAACACCGTTTCAGTGTTATTTATGTTTACAATACAATTCTTTAAAATAAGTCATATTTGGTGACGACCGGTTTTGTTGATAAATAATGAAATCATAAGACTGGTATATTTTAGTCGGAAAAATGCATTTTTCAAGTGAGGAATCTGACAGTTATCTTTCGGTGATTCCGTTGATTGATATACTATTAGTCGAGCGTTTGTTTCAGCAGTTTTTATAGACTTTTTTTGCAATCATCTCAGAATTTTTGAAAAAAGACATAGCATATCTTCATTATGTTATACAGCTTTTTTGTCTATCACTTGTATAAAGACCCTGACAATAGTTATGTCGGTCGGTTAAAGAATACGACGATGATAACGACGATAATGACTGAAAACATTTCATTACTTACCAGTGCATTTGCAACATGCTTTCCCACACTTGTACCTAACAGATAGTTTTTCCACCTCGCCTCCTGAGAAAGGACATGTATTCTAGTCTGAACAATATCCGCCTTGTTTGGTACATACAAAGTTTTGTTTGCCTATAATTTTATAAGAAATAAGTTTGAAAATCGATATAAGCATGATATGAAAAAAGTCTACTTTTCTTCAAACCCTATACTTCAAAAATCTTTAACAGATATTATATATTATTCTTTAATATATCAACTGTTTTAACTACATATTCAAGATAACGACGAGAAGAAAATCATCGAAAAATCAAACAACAATCCAAAATCTACAAATCATTTCACAGAAAAATAAGAATTGAAAAGCACAAATCATCAAATAAAACAAGATCAATAAATTTTGAATATCGTCCAGTGCTTCACATTTCTGTTGAAAATGTAAATACTGTAATGTTCTTGTGTTTTCGCCGCCAAAAAAGGATGATGATAAATAGTTAATCTCAATAAATCGGCGTTTCAGAATCTAATGCATCAATTTATCATAAAAGGAAACAACTGCCTGCTAATAAAGAAACATATATGGCCTGTGCTAATTTTGGAAGGCAGTACGGTGACCTATAGTTATATATAATTTTGTCGTTCATTCTCTCTGGGAGTTGTCGAATTACCAATCATACTATATCTTTTTTTTATTTTAAAGTATTACAAATTGGTAGTACGTGGTGTGTAAAACATATGTGAATTCCATATATATTTTTAAAACCGTGTCATACTTGACAAAAATAAATCATGATACTTGGTTTTTTTTTATTCATTTCACTCTGTCTACTTTATCTATCGTTTTATTATTATAACAAAATCATTAGAAATAAACACTTACCATGCTTACATTGAATCATTGATATTGCCAGAACCAAAACGAGTAGAACAGTTTTTAGCATGTTTAATATCTGAGAGGTACTTCAGAGATAGCCTAAAACAACGAAGATGATAGCTTTAAATCTTAATAAGTCGAGCCAATGGACCAATGAAGAAATGATGTTGCATTATGGGAGTTTTATTGGTGTAGGTTTTTGATTGGTCCATATAAGGTTAAAGTACGAGTTCCATAATGCTGATGAATGTGTTTAACAACCCCTAAATAAGTACATTTGTCTTTGACTTCTGAAGAAAGAGTAATATAGCATGTAAATATACTTATAAAAGCAACATAATCATGTCCTAAAAAAAACCTTTACCGTGCTTGAATTAGTTTTGTCTTTAAGAAACAGATGTGAGTTCTAAAAATAACAAACTATCTATTTGATTTTACATGAACAAGTACGGTTAGTTATCATTGTTATATTATACTGTATTGAATAAGTGAACAATTCAACGAATAAACAAAATAGACATTGAATTTGCAGTGTAACCGAAAATCCGACATAATTGTTCGTCCAATATATTCAAGCATGGTGGTATGTTAGCATTTGTATAAATAAATATATTCAAATGAAACAGAACGTGGAAAGGGGTAAGTGACAATTCACCGGTTCAGAATCTAATGAATCCTGGGTAATATTTTCGAAAGTGTACACCAAAACGTCGTGATTGGTTAAAAATGTCATAAACAATGAAAATTGAACCAAAGACGTGACGTTATTTTCATTTTGGGGTACGAACAATGAAATTACCCATGATTCTTTTTTTCTGAGAAGCGAATAGTTCAGTTCTAGTAAAATATGAGTTGAGAATAAATTTAAAACCTCAAAGCTCTATGACTGAAATTGTTTATGATGTCTTTATCTATATTTTAATCAAACTGTTCGCTATTAATATTCGTAGCGTAGTTAAAATGTATATATATAAAATTTGTATTCTAATGCAACAACGTTTGTAACGTTCATTTTGATTGGATAACATCACTTATTTATATGGCATCAATTGACAATTGATGCTATGGGACGTACGCGCAAGCGCAGACGGCATATGACAGATTTTAAATACATGTTTTAAAGTTGTTTTCTGTTAGTTTCATTAGAATGGAGATAACAATATTGTATTTTAAGCTCCGACGGCATCAATTGGGGATTTGATGGTCGCAAATACCCGTTTACTGTCTCCGCTAACGCGTCGCCAGTAAACTTAATCATGTTAATTTGCGACCATCAAATCCCCAATTGATGCCGTCGGAGCTTAAAATACAATACAGTTATCTCCTAATTCGTGCCTCATGAACCTCTGTGGCCGAGTGGTCTAAGTAGTTCAACTAATTTATCATTTACTTGTTAATACCGAGATGTAAGTCAAGTTCGCACGCCGCACGTCGCATGTCTGCTCGACTCAAATCTTAACAGACAACGATTGTCATTTTTTTTATGTCGATGGTTTATGGTTCTCTCCGGGCACTCCGGCTTCCTACATCAATAAAAACAGACCGCCAACAAATAACCGCCAGTGCTGGAAGTCGCGTTAAACACTTATCAATCAATCAATCCATGTGCCTCAGTTGAAAAACATCATGAATCAATACAATAATAAAATTATTTAGTCTATTCGAGTTGTTTATTCTTTAGTTTTCTATGTTGTGTCATGTGTACTATTGATTGTCTGTTTGTCTTTTTCATTTTTAGCCATGGCGTTGTCAGTTTATTTTCGATTTATGAGTTTGACTGTCCCTCTGGTATCTTTCGTCCCTCTTTTTTAATTATATATTTATAATAAGATTATAAACAAACTCATTCCGTTCATTTTGTGTTCACGCAATAGTCAATCTAAGTCTGTGATTACATTGAATAGTTGTATAACATGTTTTTAGAATACGTATTTTTAAAATGAATTTCGATGAAAGATTTATTCTTACTAGTCGGGACAATCGATTGCAAATTTGTTTAGCCATTATGAGCTCGTCTGTGGTAATAACTATGAAGCTTGTAGACATATATATTTAAGCAGAAATACTTTCATATAGTATTCAAATACTTTAACTGCGTGCACTACATCTTAGTTTTTGATTTATTTTCAAATAAAAGTTTTGTCACTACTAAAGATACTTAATCAAAATTCTAAATCCAATATTTCTTATCCACGAGTCCGGTTAGACAACATCAAGCGTTGAATCTCAATCTACCTCTAAGTAACAGACGAAAGTCGCCATTTTGAAGTTAAAAACAATTTTGATATGTGATTTCTTTTAGGATAAACGAATAAATACATCGTTCACCCAAAACAATATCCATAACTATTAAAACCACTGGGTCGATGCCACTGTTAGTGGATGTTTCGTTCCCGAGGGTATCACCAGCCGTGTAGTCAACACTTCGATGTTGGTCATTTTTATAAATTTTCTGTTACAAACCTTTGAATTTTTCGAAAAACTAAGGATTTTCTGATCCCAGGAATATATTACCTTAGCCGTATTTGGTACAACTTTTTGGAATTTTGGTCCGCAATGCTCTCCAACTTTGTACCTTTTTGGCTTTGAAACTATTTTGATCTGAGCGTCACTGATAAGTCTTATATAGACGCATGTATGGCGTATCAAATTATAAGCCTGGTATCTTTGATAACTATTCATAAACAAACCCAAAGAACAATCGTTATGTAAATCACGATGAAACGAAAACCGATTTCTTTTAATACAAAACAGTTTTATTCTAAATACCTATGTTCAAATTATTCATTCTACGTTCTGGTTCAAAATGAAACCGCTCATTTTAAATCGAATCATTCTCTTATAATGTTTAGATACTTGTGTATTAATATGAAATATATATATATATATACACATTTTATATCATCTCTTCGCTTCAAAGAATATTTATATGTTTCTTCTTCAAACAGGATGTGAACATCATTATTACAAAAGAAACTACATTCTTCGCTTGCTACATGTATGACCAAATTTGAAGTTCTTGACCGTCTAATTTGCAATTTGGTAGTTTTGATACAATGTAAAGAAGTCTTATGTGATTCCTCTCATTTGTGTTTGTTTTATTTAAGTTCTGTTCTTCTCATATATTTTATGATGGTACAATACTAAACCACTAACAAGAGGTATTGTGCTCATATGATGAAGACATAATCTTTCAATCAGCTTTATTGAGGTCTGGAACTACATGTCAGTAACTGCTAGTAGTCCTTTGTTAACTTATGTATCATTGTCATTTTGTTTAGTTTCTTTTATTACCTATTCTGACATCGGACACGGATTTCTTTTAAACTGGGTTTTATTATGCGTATTGTTGTGTGTTTGTTTTTCTACATTTGCTAGAGGTATAAATGGGGTGAGATCTAAAAACACATGTTTAACCCCGCCGCATTTTTAAGCCTGTTCCAACAAATGGAAGTTTTTAACGACCTTGACTGGCTATACATCCTGTTCCAAGTCAGGAACCTCTGGTCTTTATAAGTCTGATATGCTTTTTAATTTTAGTTTCTTTTATATATATTTTGAAGTTTAGTATGTCGTCCATTATCATTGAACTAGTACACATTTTTTGTTTAGGGACCAGCTAAAGCACGCCTTCGGGTCCGGAATTTCACGCTGCTTAAATACTCATTGGTGACCTTCGGCTGTTATCTGCTCTTTTATATAAAAAAAAAGAAGATGTGGTATGATTGCCAATGAGACAACTGTCCACAAGAGACCAAAATGACATAGACATTAACAACTATTGGTCACCGTACGGCCTTCAAAAATGAGCAAAGCCATACTGCATAGTCAGCTATAAAAGGCCCCGATATGACAATGTAAAACAATTCAAACGAGAAAACTAACTGCCTTATTTGAATTAAAAAAAATGAACGAAAAACAAATAAGTAACACATAAACAAACGACAACCACTGAATTACAGACAGATTGTAGATCCATTAATCTGTATATGTATATAACATACTAGTAATATTTAGTTTGCTTTTAATATACTGATAACAAAATCAATATTTATACCAATAAAAACAATATTCAATGATCTTATTACAGTGTTGAGTTGGTAACCTTTTAGAATAAGTGTATTTAAAGGAGCGATAAGTTTACAAGGATCATTTCTAAATTTTCGGGCATGGTTAACAACATTTCCGTAAAAATGAGGATGAGCTATCCCGTTTGAAATAAGTTTTCTACAGGTACAACCAAACTTCAAAACTAAATCGTTATATCTATGGAAAAATTTAGTAAAGGTTTTAAGTAACGATATCCCTGGTTTAATAATTAACTAGTAATACATTGATTGCGTTCGTTAAAATCAAAAACGTCACAACAGACACGGGCATAGCGAACGAGCTGTGAAATATAAACACCGTAAGATGGTGCCAAAAGAACATCACCATCTAAATATAAGAATTTGACAATTGCCTTCTAAGTGTTCCTGAATGTAGCTAGTGCTAAGTTTTAGTTGATAGACACCGCACGTTATGTTTCTCAGATCTTCTTCATCAAGAAGTGGAAAATCGTCTAAAGTATGATTATCTGGCTCTTTCCAAATTGTCTGACGCCTCTCCAAATTTTCTTCTTCTACCCTCTGTTTCAGTGTATTGACTCTTTTCGACAGATGGAGCATTTTTGCAGCCAATGCTTCTTCATTGTCACATCCTTTTTAAACAAGAAAATTTCAATTATAATACAAGTAAATAGTTTCACAATTTTTAAATCAAATATGAAAAAAAAGTGTGGTGTGATTTCCAATGAGACAACTATTTACAAGTTTACCAAATGACACAAAAATTACCAACTCTTAGTCGCAGTATGGAGAGTTGTCTCATTGGCACTTATTCCACATCTATATGTATATGCAAAAGAACAATAATAATTAATGTTTTATATTATCATGTGGTATTATTTATCATTTGTCTTATAGATTTTGTTTAGATTGCTTGTTTGGTTAATTTGCTTTCTAATGAATAGTTATGGAAAAGTGATTAATACTTTTTAGAGAAAGTTTTTTTTCTTCGTTCATTTTCTTAAAAATATATTTTTTTAACTTAGTGGAAAATGACAGCTCTCACAGTGCGAATTTCCTTGTGAAAAAAAATGTGTCTTTAAAATATCGCAAATTCGATTTGATCACTATTTATGATTTCATGATATACATAGTATACTTATCACAGTTATCAATACGAGCTATCTTAGTGAGAATGTTTACCTGGAGACAACGGCGGTAAATATTTATTTGATATTCCAAATACAATGCAAACATAATCTCCGATATATGGAACTTGTTTATTTGGTAAAACATGGCTCAGATACTTCCATCTCTTGATTCTTGCATTAGCAGATTCTACTACCCAACGGACCTAGAATGAGAAAAATAGTATTCTAGGGCTATTTTCCTACAGCTTGTAGATAAAAGGTTTGGTTGGCTTGCTTACTGTGTTTATATAACTGTTTGCTCAAACATTGAAATAAAGTTTTACAATTGCAATTAATACATAGGTAGGGCTTCAGTTAATATAATGCTATTGGATGCTTGAGCAAACATATATACGATAAAAGCAAGAAATCCAACCAAACCTTCGAACTACATGCATTAGAAAAATAGCTCTAAACATAAGGTCTGAAATTTATAATCGGTTGCAATTAAAACTATGTTTGTCAATGTCAATTATGTTAAATACATTGTCATTTTTGCGAACAGTAACAACAATACCGTCACGTGTGAAGAATATAAAACGTTTATGGAAGGTGTGCTACCTTTTTTTCGTTATTGGTTTGTTTAATTGATATTTATGTGTAAAAAAACTTCATAGGGGAAAACTAAAAATACGCAGTCCTATAAGTTACTTTTCTTTATTTTTATTAGTGGCACAATAGTCATAGTCTTAGTAGTAACTAACTATGTGCATATGTGAGTTGGGTGTGCTTCGTATGAATAAGAGCATTTTATGTGTAGCGATAAAAATATCTTAACATAATACTATATATAAAGTGACGCTGTTTCAAAATTTGTTTTGAGAATTATACTACAGTATTTTGGCTGTAGGGGTACAAACCTTAGTAACTAATCTGCTTGCATTGGCTTCATCTGTTGTCATCTGTTTTTGGCCTTTCGTTAAAAAGCTTGGCATCTGTGCCTTTATCCCCAAATCATCAAGAAGCTCCAATGAGTCCCTGACTCCTCTGTCAACTACAAATATATCATTGTCTTGTAGCCATTCTTTGATATCTTCTACATCTGTGTTAAACATATGTTTGAGGATTGCCGCATCATTATTTTTGCAGTCGGCCATGTATGGTCCAAGAACAGTCACAAAGTACCCTGTAGTAGTAACAACTACCATTGGTTTAACAAGCGGTCGTCCCTTGTGTAAACTATATGACCGTCTTTGAAAATGAAAATTTCCGCTTTTCTGAATATACATATAGGTGCCATCAAGCACTAAGACGGCCTGTTTGTTTGTTCCATCCCCAAATAAAGTCTGAGCTAGTGGTCGTGTGTGCAGATTAACGACTTCATCATGGCTGATGTGATTAAAACCCAAATTTTCAGGTACGAAATTCTTAACTAAAGCTTGTCTGACACATGAAATACCTCGGCGTAAACTTGATCTTGATATGTTGAAAATGGTAGATAGCACTTTATTTGAAATTCCAGATTTTAATTTAAAAAGGAAAATTCTAAGAGAAGTTCTTGTGCTTCGTGTAGGTGTATTTCTTACTATATTTTTGATGTAGGAATGAAGATCATTAAAATTGTCCTTATTTATACCGGTTAAATTGATAAAGTCAGAGTCAGATAACACTTTATCTGTATCAAAGTCAATTCTTGATTGTTCATTTTGTAAGGCTGTGTATCTTAACTTCTTCAAAAGATCCATAATTGTAGATCTGTTAAGGATGACATTATCATTTGTACAGTTTATTTTACTTAGTTATAGTTATTGACCAAGCAAGTCGGTATATAGAATTTAATCTGCACAGCTCAGGTGACCCTTATTAACCCGAACGACGTAGGAGTTCGGGTTAAAGGGTCATCCTGAGCGCGTGCAGATTAAATTCTATATACCGATTTGATTGGCCCAATAACTGTTTTAACACATGACGTCATTAATTTACGTGAATGTTTTAGATGTGGACGATTTTCCGCAATCCACGGATCCTAAGAAAGGGGGAAATACGACTTTCATTGGTAAGTTTTAAATTGACAACTTTTTTGGGGTTTAGACTTTTGCGATTTAATGGCAGATTTTTTCTTAATGTTTCTGTTTAATCTATTCCCATTTTTTTATTTAATAAGTGACGATTAAGACTTTGACAAATTGAGTACTTTCAAATCGTTGTATGAAAAAAAAATCATAACTGAAAGGGTTATTGAGTTTAGATTAATTGCTTTTGAATTTCTTTCAATCAATGATATGCTTCAATAGAGAAAGATAAACCGAGGAAGATGTTATATTACCTAAATTTTAAATGTTGAATAAACAGAAAATACGTTTCTCTTTCCAATCTTTTCCTCCCCCTCCCCCAAATTTCTTTGTATCTACTGTATTAATTTTTAAAACACGTCCATCTAAATGAAGTCTGATTGATCTCCAGCTAATCTCCTTGTTTTAAAACAAACTTAAATATGACCCCTTTAAATTCGATCCAAAAATATAGGGAATAGATATTGAAAAAGTCGTTATAAATTCCATTGAGTCTAAAACTAATCCAAATCAGATTTCTTTTATTCGGATATTCTTAGCTACATTTCTTTTTTGGCGGAAATGACCAAAAATTGTTTTAACTATCTTTCTTCTGGTTTTAAAACACTAATTTAAGATTTATGTTGTACGCAAAATATAATAAAAATTTAATGTTCAAGGTAAGATGAAAAAAAGAAATGAGAAACCTTTGTTTTTTCCTATTTTGAAACTACGTGTTTTGCCTTAAAATCGTCAATATTGTTTTAGTCTCGCTACACTCGGTGATATATTTTTTTTAATTTGATAGAATAACGCCCCTGTCAAAATCTAGGAACCGCCCCTAAAGGTAAAAATAGATTTGAACTGTGCAGTAGATCTGAGGTAGTTAATGCACACCTTTGCTGTGCATTATCCAGATTATAGTACAGTAAGAACAAAGAGATTTTGCCCATGTCATGTGTTAATTCATGTTATTGCATCTTCTGTAAAATTATCTTCCGTCAAATGTCCCGGACAACAGCGACATCCTGCAGGAATTATAACCTCTTTTTGAAGAAATGCAGAAAATCGTGCTTGTGATGGAACAACAATTAGCTTTGGTCCAGGATTTTTGCATATGAAACAGTATGAATGGCTTTTTGATGTAGAAGGTATTGAAAGAGATACTGATGGTGGACTGGATAAAACAGTAGATCTACGTTTTGCTGGTGGAGCATAATCTTCATCGTCAGATAATATGTGCTGTACAACAGAGGATTGTCTAGTTTCCTGAACATAGTATTTGTGTCTACACGTATTGCATATTTTGTCTTCTTGTTTATGTGCTATCAAAAAAGTCTTCTTCAAATGCTTAAAAATTTGCTACAGATTTATTGATTGATCTTCTTTCATGTGGTTTAGTTCTTTTATTGCATAGAACGCAAGGGTAATACTGTGGACCGCTTCCAGGCATTCTGAAGTGAAATAAAGAAATGAATCTTAATACGCAAACCACGATTGCAGTTTAGAACAGGAGATTTGATGCATGCGATAATGAACAGCAACCCAACAATATAAAACAGAGCAACAATTTTATAACACATCTTATTTTTAATTATTGTGTATAAACATATGTGTTCAGGAATGAAAATTGAACAACAATGTGTAATAAAATAATTTAGTTTCCAGTCCTAACTCACTGCCACTAGGAGTCACACTACAAACAGTATTTATAGATCATATATCATATTTGATAATTTATGGGGGACTGAATATGCAGGTATCTTAACTTGTTTAATTTCTATTACTCATCAGAAAGGCAAGTTCTATATAGAAAAATTGTTAGATAACAATTTCTTCTTAAAAAAAATCAAATGCCAAATAGAAATGTTTCAAAATAATGTCATCAATTAATCAGTAAGTCTAGAAAATATAAAAATATCAGTGGATCCATTCAAACAATCACAGAAATGAAAGAAATGCATTAGGTTTAATGGAAGTATACAAAAAAAGAAGATTAAAAATACTTTTTAAGAACCCGTACTAGCTATACCATGTCGGTCTAATGCGTAACGCTCTAACCATTACACCACATCGTCGTACATTCCAAAGAAGGAAAACAAGAGGTATATAAGTTACAAGGCGGTACTTAAACTAGTCGTCTGATTTTGTTTAATTTTTGTTTTTATGTTTTTAAAATGAGTAAAGATGTATTACTGCTTTAGCAAAGTTATGATATTTTTAAGACGGTTTTTTTAGAATAAATTCGGCTTTAATTTAAAGCTGCCCCATTTTTTTTTTTTTTATATTTTTTTTTTTTATTTATTTTTTTTTTTTTTTTTTTTTTTAATTCATGAAATGCACATTTATACCCCTGGGGGTTGAAGGCATATACAAACAATTTATAGCAAAGCCGACCAATCTTAAACATAACATTTCAAAATCCTTTTTAAGCGTTACAATAACCTTGAAATGAACTCTCATTTTATTTTCCAATAATAGAATAAAACGTTGTATAAACTACGGGAAAATCTCCGTCGGCAGTTGACGAAGCTACGGAACTTTTTATTCCAATTTTTGTTTGTTATTTAAATCTATAAATTAATTTTGACTTACCTCAATACGTAATCTCAAAGAAAGGCATACTTCAGTTGCAAGAAAAGATTTACATAATGGACTACAGTATATATATATATATATATATATATATATATATGTCAGAGAAAATACAAATTCGAATATGTCACCGTCCGGCAAAACTGCCTGCATCCATATTTCTGTTGGTAAGTGCAACAAACATGCGCCATGTAATTTCAATACATACAAAATAACAGAAATATGATAGATTTTATTCAAAATATTATAAAAAGAAGATGAACTATATAAATTGTTTCTATTTTAATATAATTTCGTGGTATATGCATAAGACATTTCGCCACAAAATCTATCGTACCTCGGAAATAACATTGTCGAATCCTGATTTGCTTGTTTGCAAAAGTTTATTTTTCGATGTGGCCACAGACCTCGACCACGCTAAAAATTGTTGCAAACGATTTCAAATTGTCAAACAATTAAAATGAGATTAGAATTACTTTGGTCGAGGCATGTGGCCAATGCGAAATTGAGCCAAGAAGTGTGAAATTCTTCGAAAATTTTGATGTTTTGAGCATTCCGGTTCGACTTCGGGTGTTACGTCACATTAGTGACGTCATGAAAATATGATTTTTTTTTTAACAAAATAACAAACGATATTGGTAGATATGTTTTAACTATAATGGATCCACCTTGTTTATATTTATTTTTTGTCATTTCACAGGGCCAATGTAGGCACTTCGTGGCCATACTCTAAAGAAGAGAACAGATGGAAAAGTAATTTAGAAAATAGAAATGAACTCAAACGGTATTCCAAAATTTATCCTACCCTCTGTGAACATAGATCAATTCAGTTGACAGTTTTATATCCCGATGCAAAACTCGAACTGTTAGTACTTGTGGCTTTAGTATCGGCAGCCATTTATGTAACAAACAGTCTTTTGATATCGTTAAACATTTAATTATGGAGTGTCATGTTCTATTGGACCGAAAGGAGGGAGGCTACCTTCTGTGGTGCTTAGTTCGTTTTTGGTGGTGCTTAAATCTGTATTTAATTAAATATATCTTAAAAGACCCATTGATCTTCAATTTGACCATACTTGTATGTGCCTGTGGACCAATAGGCCTTTCAAACTAACTAAGACTCCAAGCTAAAAAAAACTACATTATGCATTGATTCAAACACAAATCAATGGTATCAGTCAGTGAGAGAGAAGCCCCAAGACAAAATACTTAAGGTCAACAAACAAGTCTTCAACAATAGACCGTAGTCTATATATACATTACGTCATATATGGCCCAAATATAAGTACAAATTAAAAAGTAACCATACAAGTTCTTAAATTTGTCCTAACTATACTAAGGAAAATAAAAACAAATTTCATATTGACAAATAACCATGGCAACAAACCATGACGAAATTTGCATATTTTCCATCAACCTTTAATGTATATTTTGGATTGGAAAACCATGTGTGCACCAAAGAAATAACTTTATATTTGGTGTGATTATGTAAATATCTATAATGCAGCTTCTGTAAAATTATTTTGTTGTTTCTTGGTTGCATATTATTACATAGTGTGACGTTATTACATCAAACATATTGTGTTATTTATTCATATTTCTTGATCTTATGAATTTCTTAACATAATGTGCAAATTTGAAATACATGTATGTGTAGATCTCAATAAATTTATTTTCTTGGGCCTTTTCCCTAGAAACAAATTTAAACAGTGCTATGTTTTTCTTCAATTGGTCCCATATGCAACGGTCATTATGTCGTGACGTCATATATCGAATGACGTCGTTGTTTTGCATGTTATGTCACAGACGTTGAGCTGTCGTATTTTTCGTCATATGAAATGCAACCTTGAAAAACGGTCGGCAACAAAAGGGTTAAGTCGGCCTCATATCTTGACTTACATCTAGAAATTGACAATGAGGGTCGGTTGAAAACAAAACTTTACGACAAAAGAGATGATTTTAGCTTTCCAAATGTTAACTTTCCATTTCTAAGTAGCAACATTCCAGCAGCACCTGCATACGGGGTATATATCTCCTAATTGATACGATTTTCCCGTGCTTGCATTTCCTATCATACTTTCCTTGATAGATGGTTGCTGCTCACAAGGAAGCTATTAAACCAAGACTTCCAAATGCTGAAGTTGAGATGATCCCTTAGTCAGTTTTACGGACGCCATCACGAGTTGGTTGACCGTTATGGAATAACCGTTTCACAAATGATATCGGATATGTTCCTTACATCGTAACTACAATCGCCTTCCCTTTCATGAATGTGACCTCCCGAATTAGACTATTTACCATATTTGCTATCACATAAGCAACTCGACGGGTGCCACATGTGGAGCAGGATCTGTTTACCCTTCCGGAGCATCTGAGATCACCTCTATCTTTTGTGGGGTTCGTGTTGCTTATTCTTTAGTTTTCTATGTTGTGTCATGTGTACTATTGTTTGTCTGTTTGTCTTTTTCCTTTTAAGCCTGGGTGTTGTCAGTTTATTTTCGATTTATGAGTTTGACTGTTCCTCTGTTATCTTTCGTTCCTCTGTTATAATTGGTTACGTATTTTTTAATTGACATGTTTAACACGCCAACATCAATTCAACCTAAGTTCTTGATAAAATGTGTATTGGTCAATCAATTTTGATAATCAAAACAAACTTTTTCACGGATGAGAACATGCGATAAGCTTATATATAGCATACGATAATAAGAGAAAGATTCCGATTTAAGTATTCCTAAGTTAAGTAATTTTATGCATAATGACTGATGAATTTTAAATAGCTAGGGGATTTTTTGGTGAAATCTTAGTTAAAGGAACACTTAAGTTAAGATGTTTTATGCATACGGGACCAGACCTATGTATGAGGGAAACATATTCCTTAATCCATGAATGACTGCCACAAAATAAAAACCAGAGCAAATATCATCTGCAGAACTTTCTAAATTTATGTCGATAGAAAACACAATATTTTGAAATAACAAAATTTAGCAAGTTCTAAAATTTGTGAACTAGATTTCCTTCTCAGTTTTGTGATTTCTTTTTTATTGTGCGAGCTACACATTATTGACCCAACAACCTTTTATAATCCATAATCTTTTGAAAGTCTTATCATTCTCTCGTTTGCTACTGCCGTATTAACAACATTTCTGCAAATGTCTTACATAATTTCAAATACATGTCCTTTATAAATATGTATGCAGTTCTATTCATGGCTAGACTAAACATGCTAAAGGCATACTTCGACCTTCACCTTTTCATTTACTTTGTTTTTGACAAGGTGACTTAATTATTTTTTTTATTTTTTTTAAATACTTATATGTATATTTATGAATGGATATGTCTTGTAAAGCGCTTAGGGTAATTTTAATAATTATATAATAATGTTGTGTTTAACATTGACTATGCGAAAATAGTAGCCAGGGTGAGAGACAATAGTGCACGACCCGAAGGGGAGTGCACTATTGTCTCAAACCCTGGCTACTATTTTCCATAGTCAATGTTAAACACAACATTAATATCATTATTATACTGACTGTGTACTATTTTGAATAGTGACAATAGTGTATTTCAATATAAAAAATATGCCTTTTATGTAATCTTATCAACATATATTTGCTCTCTTAAAAAGACTTTGACTTTGTCTTTATAGCTGCAAGAAAGATTATCAAAGGGATTGATTCAATAGTATGTTTTGAGGTGAAATGATTGATTTTAACTCTGTATCTGAATATAAATCATTACTGACATACAATAGAATACTGGTTGGCCTGGTGCTAGAAGTTGTGTTAAACTTGCTATAAAAGAGGGACGGAAGATACCAAAGGGATAGTCAAACTCATAAATCTAAAACAAACTGACAACGCCATGGCTAAAAATGAAAAAGACAAACAGAAAAACAGGTTCCAGCGGTTTGCTCATTGTTGAAAGCTTAAACTCATGTTCACTTCAAGATGAAGAAGTACAATTAAAGCATTATGTCCTAGATTTGTCTCTGTATTATTTTGGATTTTTCTCAAGAAGGTGTACTCCAAACCTCTTCCATTTCATTTATTAACCTTCTTCACAGTACTCTATAACTTAAAAAAAAAACAAGTAATAGTAACAGTAAATGTCATTTATTACAATTTATCTGTAACAAATGACTATTTTGGTTTCAATAGCAGTAAACATATGTTAACAAATATAAAATAAAGTTTTAACAGAAACTAAGGTATCTTAAAGTCTCTTAAATGTCCTTATAATTCAAGTAATATCTACTACAATGTATTTTCCATTATTGTTCAAATTCAATTATTGTAATAGTTGATATTAACAGTACAATTTGAAATATTCATCAATGGCATCATCTTCATTTGCTTTGGGGCACTTATTTGGTGGTCAGAATTCTCGACTGATTGGCAATAGTCCACCAAAACATCATCAGGTAGTCCCAAAAAGTCAATGATATCTGGATCATATGGTGCAGTTTCAACTGAAATAATTTAAATAAAGTCAGCTTTTGAGTGTGAACAAAGTACCAATACTATTAGGTAACAAATTATTCTAGTTGAACATAAAAAAAAGTTGCACAAATAGTTCTTGGCCATATTTACACATCCAGCGGTACCATCATTTGTACTATCAAAAACAAGTAAAAGCGTACTTTCATTTTTAAAATGTACTGAAGAATGTTGAGACATAAATGTATTTACATGTGTTAAATATGCAATTAATTCACCTGAATGCCATTTTGTTCATGAACTCCATTATATGTAACGGGACATGTAGGAGAGTGACTTTAAGGAAGATCTCATTGTTGAAGACTATGTGACAAACCTTTTGTCATTTATTTCATGTTGTTGACCCAAAATATATGTTGAATAGTTAATACTATTTCAATAGTACCTGAATACAAAAAAAAATACCTTGTCTCTTACTATTTCTAACAGCAGAAACAGTCTCTATTACTGGTAGAGGTATTGGCTGTTCATTCTCATCCGACGTGAAGGTAGAAACAGTCTTTTCCTGGGACAAGCTAACTGTAATAAAAAGAATTCAGTTTGTTTTTACACTATCTTGCATGTAAGGAGAACTATTTATATATTATATAGACTATATGTACAAAAGGACTTAGGAGCCATATGAAAAGTTGTCTTATCAGTATCTTTAAACAGTACAACCCAAGTTTAGTGGCAAATATTAGAATACAATTTTCGATGTGATTTTATTGTGCTATAATATTTGAGGGGAGTCAATGCAACAATGTAGTGTGCTATATTTCATGGTACCAACAAGACGATAAATACATGCATTTCTCCTAGGTTATTTTTTCTTTGCATTTCTTTGATTATTTTGTTTAATTTTATAGTTTACATGATTATACTTACTAGTTACACTCCTACTTTCTGTCTGTTGTAATGTGCCATAGGTACATTTACTTAATGCATCAGACATACTCTTTTTCTGTTTATCTGAAATGTATTTATAAAAAAACAATGAAAGCATTTATATGAGTTCAGAAAATGATTGACAGACAGTAAAATTAATTTATAAACATGCACAATAAAATAAAGAAATGTACAAGAATAGTCATTAGAATAAAGAATATATAAATATTGTACTCAGTCATTTCACACATTAAACCCAATACCTTTTTGAGATTTTACATACAAATTTTGGATAAACTCAATTATGATATTAAAAGCAGAAATATTCTTACAATATTGTTGTAATTCAATGTATATTTTTGTTATTATATGTACAAATGATGTACTGCATAAGATATATATAGATATAATTTAATTTTGGATGTAACGCATCTTCTGATTGGCTGACGTTATTTTGTTATCAGCCCATAGACATAATTTAGTCATGTGACCGTGACGTCAACCTTTTTTCATGGTTTTCTACGGTTTGAAATGAAATTTAGAATTAAATTATAAGAAATGACTGTAATATACCACATTTTTTATGTTATTTCTTCATAGACAGAAAAAATATTAGTCATTCCTTAAATAACTGTAATAAAATTTTAGCAATTGCACAATGAATATTAAATATTTGTGTATAGCATTTACCTGAAGTATCATAACAATAGCTTGATAAAGATGCCTCATTTCTGTGTCCACTGATAGTCTTGATGTGACGGGATTGGAAGCCACTATAGTCCAGCAAGGTTATGCATGTTGACCGGATACAGTGGTTGGTGTATTCTCTAGATAATTTTGCTGACTTCGACAAATTCTTCATAAACACTTTTATGGTGTTCTGTCCAATTGGTTCATTTCTGAACCACATATCATCTTGTTCACTGAATGAATTCTTTGGATGCAAGAATAATCTATTGCTTGCGTTATTGTGTTTCTTTAGATATTTTACAAAAGACTTAACAGGACATCTATCTGTGCCAGTAGCATACATCATTCCCCCTGAACCCTCTGGCTCATTTGTAGTACCTTGGTGGTTTTTTGTTAGTTCTGTTGTAAGTTTACGGACATACATCTGCCCTTTTTGATCCGAGTCAACTTTAAATTCATCAACCTTCAATTGTGAGAGATTTTCTTGACCCCTTCTGCAGAAATATAAGATTGTCTCGAATATAGTTTTATTTAGAAGGCCCTGGGGAGTTGACGTGTTAAAAACTAGTGGGTGTTCATAAAGCATTCTCAAATCCTCTAGGGAGATAGCCTCATGGTGGGTAACAGTTCCTTTTCCCTCTTCTCTCGTTTTCCTGAGTAGGGAAGTAAAGTTGCCGTTCGCTCGGGTAAATTCGGGGTCGGTTATGATGTCAAAAAACCTGTCGTTCTCCTTCAGATATCTATTTATGCTCTGTCGTATGGCTAGAAGAGTATTTTTCTTGTAATATTTTTGACTTTTATTTCGGATGTTGGCATAAAAATCTTGCAATAAGTTTGCGATTTCATCTTTTGTGGCTTCCAAAATGTCAATTTCCATACCTCTTTCAACAATGAAATCTGACAAAACTTTAACAGCAAAATGTTTCAGAACAAAGGAAAGCATGCATACCAAAGAAACTCAAACTGGGGTGATCCGGCTCAGATCATCCCTGTTAGAACAAAGGAGCTGGGATGTAAACTTTGTTATTGTAAATATTAACTCTATATCTAATATAAAAGTAATGAAGTTGTATGCAGGATCGCGGAATTTTTAGTCCGATCCAAAAAAATAATGATAATTTTTACCATAAATGTCTCATTTTGAACAGTGATAGGAGTTACAGTATATTAAGAATAACCATAAATTGACTTGAAACATAACTTTTATTTGTATTGACCTCGAAACAGGATGGCAATACTCGGCAAAGCCTCGTTTTCTACATTTTTCCAAACCTTGTACAAATAAGAAAATAGTATGTATTTTAACTTGATTTCCTGAAATAGAACTAATTTCTTAAAATCAGTTCTCCAATGGTACAACAAAGTTATTGTTTCAGTCTATGCTCTTAATTGTGAAAAATGTATCAAGTTTGAAATCTCTTGAGCAACTGCGATAACACAATAATTAAAGCGCTGTAATACCTTTCAGGTTTGTCCTGTATTTTTTAATCAGGAAGGTCTTGGTGATGTGATTAAAAAAATAAGATAGATACTTTGCAATAGTTGCTATATCGGGAATGCATTTTTAGTAACAAGCAAATCTTCCTGTAAAATAGAAAGAAGCGATTAAAAAGCGGTGTCATTGTCTACTACGGTGACACTGTTGTTCAAGGCTTCAAACTTTACTGGTTTATCTTATCTCAGCAGAGATTATCCAACTTGAATAATAGACTGCACTGTCAATAAATGCTGATCATACTATCCAAACCGTATGACGTGGCTCTGTACTTATACATCCTGTCATTGTGTAATTGTACTATGTTAAGTTTGTGTATTCTTGTGATTCATTTTTACTTATATGCTTAATCTGTGATAAGGATTATAGCACAATATTAACTGCTGTATTATTGACATTTTTACCTAATATTATGTCTATTTCTTTTGTTCACGCATCGTTGTCAATATAATGGAATATGATGCTACTGTCATAGAAGTGAGAGGTTTAGCTAGCTATAAAACCAGGTTCAAGCAACCATTTTCTACATTTGAAAATGCCTGTACGATGTCAGGACCATGACAGTTATTATCTAGTCGTTTGATGTATTTGAGCTTTTTTTTTACCATTTGATTAGGGACACTCCGTTATGAATTTTCCGCGGGAGTTCAGCATTTTAATGATTTCACTTTTTAATCATATGTCCGTTCGGACTATTAAAGGCTCAGTTTCACAGTACTGTAGAATTGTGTTATTTCCGGGGAGGACACGAGACCGAGAATTTAATCCTTATACCTTATAATAAGAAATAAAAAATATAACAATACAACACAAAACATACGAGACAAAAAAAAACAACAAACGACATCAAATAGTATACGAATAATACATAGCTGAAAGGGTGATAGAGAAGATTGTTAACCCAAGGCGAATGCTGTCCCCGCAGATAAAGCCCCAAACAACATCATTTTGTGTGTAAATCTCATTACATAACATGCTTGATAAATGCATTCGGTATTGACAATTCACTTGGAAACTCAACATATACTCTCACGTTGCTTACCAAAGAAGAAATCCTGGATAATCATAGGTCTGTTCCAAGTTCCTTTGGAATTTCAACCAAAGATAGAGAACTGGATCTTCCATCACTGTATGGGATACATAAACCACAGAAGTGTCCTTGCAAACAACGGTATATTGGTGGGTCTTCCAAGTGCTCCGCGAAACCTCTTTCTAAATTATTGACCTCTATAATATCAGCAATCAAAGTCCGGCTGTTATTGTGAAACTGACTATTCTAGAGGTGGCGTGAATCAGATGTGGATACTAAAAAGTTATAAAGATCTTTTAGATTTCATTCAATCTAAGACTCTTTCATCTTGCAATTGTATTAAAACGTTTGACTTTCTACACTTTACACAAGTATTCCCCATTCCTAACTAAAAGACAAATTGAAAGAGTTTGTATTGCTTTGTTTCATAAAAAAAGATTGGCCAACGTTAATACAAGAAGTTTGTTTTAGAAAGGGATAAACACTCTGATTCAAACAAAAAAGTCAATGAAACTGGCATTATCCAGGTGCTTGATTCTGCATTCCAATGGGGACCAAGTGTGCCTTCTTCTTTCTTCATTATTATGAGGCTTACACCATACAGGATTCTTAGGAAAATTTATTAGAAAATAGCAATATCCGTTAACTTTACTTGTCACTATATAATTGACGTTCTCTCTCGCAAAATAATTCAAAATTTGGTGACTATGTTAGACACATCTATCCCATCTTACTAGCGGTAAAGGATACAACAGATACAGTTAGTCTGTCTCATATTTTGACTTACATCTAGAAATAGACAAAGATGGTAACTTGAAAACAAAACTTCTCGACAAAATGGATGATTTCAGCTTCTCAATTGTTAACTTTCCATTTCTACATGTATGAAGTAACATTCCAGTAGTGCCTGCATACGAAGTATAGGTATCCCAATTGATACGATATTCCCGGGCTTGTATTTATGATCATGATTTTTCTTTATAAAGGGTTTCTGTTCACAAGGAACTTATAAAACAAAGATTTCCTAATGGTGTAGTTAAAATCATCCCATCGTAAATTTTACGGACACCATCTTGATTTGGGTGACCGTTATGTAATACCCGTTCAACAGATGATATCGGATATGTTTCTTATGTAGTAACTACAATCCCTCCCCTTTTCAAGAATGTGACCTACCGAATTAGACTATTTATCCGGATTGTAATAACATGAGCAACACGACATGTGGAGCAGGATCTGCTAACCCTTCCGAAGCACCTGAGATCACCCCAGTTTGTCGGGCTATTTCCGATTTATGAGTATGACTGTCCCTCTGGTACCTTTCGCCGCTCTTTTTTTACACAAAAGGAAGTGAAGTCAGAATTTAACTTGTACTATCCATCATACAGATGAGACTTCATGATATAATTTATAATTTATTACTGGAAAGAGTCAGAATGCATGGAGAGAACCATCAGCTTTTGCAGGAAAGCTTGAAAACCTAGTCAAATAAGTCACAACCTCTTTGTTGACAAGCTAAGGGATCACTGTAGACTACGTACTAAGTTAAGTTTGCTTCTTGTACTACACACAAGAATTAACTTAAGGATATAACTTATACTATCCATCACACACATGAGACTTCACGATATAACTTGTTTTATCCTTCATACAATGGAAGTGACGTCAGGATTTAACTTGTACTATCCATCATACACAAGACGTGACGTCAGATTATAACTTGTTCTATCTACTATACACAAGAAGTGACATAAGGATATAACTCAAACTATCCATCATACACATGTGACTTCACGATACAACTTGTTTTATCCTTCATACAATGGAAGTGACGTCAGGATTTAACTTGTACTATCCATCATACACAAGACGTGACGTCAGAATATAACTTGTTCTATCTACTATACACAAGAAGTGACATAAGGATATAACTCAAACTATCCATCATTCACATGAGACTTCACGATACAACTTATTTTATCCTTCATACAATAAAAGTGACGTCAGGATTTAACTTGTACTATCCATCATACACAAGACGTGACGTCAGAATATAACTTGTTCTATCTACTATACACAAGAAGTGACATAAGGATATAACTCATACTATCCATCATACACATGAGACTTCACGATACAACTTGTTTTATCCTTCATACAATGGAAGTGACATCATGATTAAACTTGTACTATCCATCATACACAAGACGTGACGTCAGAATATAACTTGTTCTATCTACCATACACAAGAAGTGACTTAAGGCATAACTTGTACATCAGACAGGCTTCAGCTATCTTTTTCAATTCACAAGCGCGATAAATTTTTTATTAATTGTTGGTTGTTTAATTTCACTTTCAGCACTCTTTCATGGCGAACTTTTATTTATTAGTGGAAAGAGTCAGAATGCATGGAGAGAACCATCGGTTTTATGCTGGAAAGCTTAAAACACTAGTCAATAAAGTCGCAACCTCTTTGTTGACAAGCTAAGGGATCGCTGAAGACTACGTACTTGGCTTCTGGTAGAGTCAAATTCATGTATGGCATTTTTGAAGTAAGAAAATGTGGAGAAGGCCTTAGAAATGGACAACCAATAGATGGCATTTACGATAACTTCTAGATAAACCGTTTTGTGTTGTTTTTTGAGGGGTTTAAAATATCAATGTCGTTTTTTGGTGTTTAATTATGGTCGAAATTTATTCATGTTATTCGAGAAACATTGATGGTCATACTAACAACAACAAAATTATACATTTTTTTTTTATCAATTTATTATAACTAGATATTTTCAAATAAAATTGTCTTCTGTTGGCATCAACGTTCAGAACAGTGTCTTTAGTTTTCACTGAAATAATTAAATAGAATTGTTGATATTACGTTACCTCGTTCTCAATACATATAGTTCGTTGGATTATATTCTTAGTCTGTTCAAGTATACTTTATGATTATTCATCTTTGAACCGTTCATTCCCTTTAAAATATCGCTACTTGTTCCTTTCCTTACACGTATCCCGACCTGCAGTGCATGGTAAATTCAGAACTGGAGAACATTTAAGATCAAACGTCATCTTGGACACAATGTGTGACTAACCACAGCGTGAGCTACATTAATAACTTTCTAATTCATGCCTTCAAACCATTTATCACATATTTGAACTCTTTATTCGTGATTTAACGGAATTTTTACCTTTATGATTACAGCCTTACTTTGCGTTAAAAGGGCTGTGCTATTATTGTCTAAAAATAACATTCCATACATTATATTATAAATTTAACACATAATAAATTGTATTTTGTTTTGTATTTTCAGATTTTTACCATTTGCTGGACTGGTTCTTGATTAAAGTATAAGTACCTGGTATTTTTTTCTGCTTGAATCTACTCGTCATTTATACTTAATGGTCAGACCATTACAGTGAATTTATAGTAAATATAATAGTACGAATGTAACTGTTATTTCTGCAATAAGTGCATGCTGACAAAAAGGAATGGCAAAATGTCTGTTATAGTTCGTTTCCTGTCTTATAGAACACGTCAATTGGTTTTCTCAAACAGAAGGAAACTATAAAAAAACAACGAAGATAAACTTTTCATTTCAGAAAACTTAATAAGATACCGCTATGGGCTCCTGAAACATTTAAATGTCCTACGGTTCGCCGAAAAAAATCTTTTTTTTTGGACCCATGATGGTAAAATCATAGGTAACGAAACACCAGAATCGGAGGATTATATCGTTATTTCGTGTAACCAGGATATATAGTTATCATAGGTACCAGGATTATAATTAAGTACGCCAGACGCGCGTTTCGTCTACATAAGACTCATCAGTGACGTTCATATCAAAATATTTATAAAGCCAAACAAGTACAAAGTTGAAGAGCATTGAGGATCCAAAATTTCAAAAAGTTGTGCCAAATACGGCTAAGGTAATCTATGCCTGGGTTAAGAACATCCTTAGTTTTTCGAAAAATTGAAAGTTTTGTAAACAGGAAATTTATAAAAATGACCGCATTATTGATATTCATGTCAACACCGAACTGTTGAGTACTGAGCTGTTTATACCCTCGGGGACGAAACGTCCACCAGCAGTGGCATCGACCCAGTGGTGTAAATCAGAGACCTAGGAGGTGATATATCCGACGAAGACGACGATTATTAAACTGTTTACAGCTACACGTGTATCATTGTTTACAGCTACACGTGTATCATTGTTTACAAACTATATACTATTTACAAACTTGTCTTAAAATAGATACTAGTGAGCGCTTTTCAATATAACAATTCAATTATTAATCTAAAATTCATTCAGAAGAATTTGTGAAATGTGAAAACATCAGAAATGTATTGATTTAAAAATTATTACCTTGGAACTGGCAAAATGTGTTTATTTTAAAAGACTCATTTCAATTCTACACAACATTTTAACAAAATACCACATTCAGCTATTGATTAAAGGGTGATTGATAATACATCGATGAGTTAAACATAATCGATAGGTAAATATGTAAAGCTCATGTAAAACGACGTCTTTTAACAAATGTGATTTTTTTGAAAGAGGCTTTCAAATCTTTTGAATCATTTGTATCTTCCAAAACTACCATACGAAGCTACAACCAGAGACAACCGCTAATCATGTACTTGAGAGGCACATTCATAAAACCTAGGTTCGGGAGCCAATTTGCAGCTCGTTTTCTGAATAGGACAATAAACTCTCTAGTATGGTATATGTCTGAATTTAACGTCATATATTTGGATATGGTTTGTTCCACTTATATCGACATGCTCAATGTTTGGGTTTTCTGTTAAATTAACTGTACATAATGTATCATAATTCTGTTAATACTTCCCATTTCAATCTATCAGTTTATAGTATTGATCATAGTAAATATTTACATTTGTGTTTACACGAAATAGTTATCAAAGGTACCAGGATTATAATTTAGTACGCCAGACGCGCGTTTCGTCTACATATTCATGAAGTGTTGACTACTGGGGTGGTGAAACCCTCGGGGACGAAATGTCTACCAGCAGTGGCATCGACCCAGTGGTGTAAATAGTCAAAATCCTGCTTCTAACTTTAACTTACGTACAACACTTCAACCCACAGCACTCAGCTCCGATTTCTTTTTCGCCCATATTACAAGAGTCCTTACATTGAATGAAACAGTCTGGTACACCTGTAAATTAATCACAATATTAAATTTTTAGCACAGCATAATTTTACTGTTGTCTGTCTTCTTATCTTTCATCTACTGTTATATATCTATCGTTCTACGAAAAAAGTAGGTATGTTTCCACAAAAACTATTCTAATCAAAACATATGCAGAAATTTCAGTGAAAAAACTAAATAAAAAATATGCGTTTTTGATAAAATATTTCGAAATTGATTATGTATGTCTATAGTACTATTTTTCAATCAATTGCACTTTAAAATACATGTTCGTTTACATTTTTATCATTAGTTGTTATAGCCATATAACTTACATGGTGGTGGTATCGTTACTGGAGTAGGTAAACAACAAAACCTGTTACCACAACAACCGTTTGTATCTTTGGTACCATCACAGTTTTCCCCTTCACTCATACACGTAGAGCCATCAGGACATGTGTTTAGGAATGAAATAGAACACGGTGATGAGATTTCTCACAGCAGAGAATGATTAGACATGAAACAAAACATTACTATATCTAAATTCATATTTCGGAGAAACAGAGATATCAAAATGACAGAAAAAGAAGATAACAAGATTCAGCAAAAACATCAGTCTTCTAAAGCTACACTAAAATGAAAAGACTGAAAAAAAACTAAATCATGAACTCAGATGTACTCAATGCTTTACTGGGGGTAACAAGTTCCCTTTTCTATTTTCCCTAATGCATAGGAGACACGAATGAAGTTTGTGTATATATGGCGGTTTTTGTTTTTATTGAAATACAATATTTTTATACTACTCCTATTCATGATACAAATACCCATACACTGTGGTTTTCTTCAGTTGTAAGAAATAGAAAATCAAAACGTTATATGTATGGAACACCGTTTAAGTGTTATCTATATTTACGGTAAAATCCTTTAAAATAAGTCATAATTGGCGACGAGCGGCTTTGTTGATAAATAATGGAATCATAAGACTGGTATATTTTATGGTATATCCTTTGAAAATGTCCTGTACCAAGTCAGGAATATGGCCATTGTTATATTATAGTTCGTTTCTGTGTATGTTACATTGTAACGTTGCGTCGTTTGTTTTCTCTTACTTTTGAGTGTAAATTCACATTGCGATAAGACGTGTCACGGTACTTGTCTATCCCAAATTCATGTAGTTGGTTCTTATGTTATATTTGTTATTCTCTTGGGATTTTGTCTGATGCTTGGTCCGTTTCTCTGTGTGTTACATTGTAGTGTTGTGTCGTTGTTCTCCTCTTATATTTCATGCGTTTCCCTCAAGTTTAGTTTGTTACCCCGATTTTGTTTTTTGTTCATGGATTTATGAGTTTGAACAGCGGTATACTACTGTTGCCTTTATTTAGTCGGAAACTGCATTTTTCAAGTAAGGAATATGACAGTTATTTCCTTTGCTTTTTTGCAATCATCTGAGATATTTTGAAATTTTGGACGACATATAAAAAAAGATTGCCAATGAGATAACTCTCCACAAGAGACCACAATGACACATAAACCAACTACTATAGACCACCATATGGCCTTCAACAATGAACAAAGCCCATATCGCATAGTCTGAAAGAATATCTTCAAAATGAATAGAATTTGCGGTTAAAAATACGACGATGATAATGACAGAAATAAATTCGTTACTTACCAGTACATTTGCAACATGCTTTCCCACACTTGCACCTAACAGATAGTTTTTCCACCTCACCTCCTAATGACGTACATGTATCAGAGTCTGAACAGTATCCACCTCGTTTGGTACATGCAAAGTTTCGTTCGCCTGTAATTTTATAAGAAATAAGATTGAAAATCAATATAAGCACGATATGAAAAAAGCCCTATGCTACAAAAATCTTTAACAGATATTATATATTATTGTTTAATATATCAACTGTTTTAACTACATATTCAAGATAACGACGAGAAAAAAATCATCGAAAAATTAAACAACAATCCAAAATCCACAAATCTTTTCACAGAAAAAAAAGAATTAAAAACACGAATCCACATGTCATATACTTAAACACGATCAATAAATTTCAAATATCATCCAGTGCTTATTATTTCTGTTGAGCATTTTAATAATATTATGTGCTTGTATCCCCCCCCCCTTTTCCAAAAAAAAAAAGAATGAAAATAAATAGTTAACCTCAATAAATTAATTCGCCGTTTCAGAATCTTATGCATTCGTGGTAACTATTTTTAAATCGTACACCAAAATATTGTGATTGCTTAAACAAATTCTAAACAATGGAAATTAAACCAATGACGTAATGTTATTTTCATTTTGGTGTACGAACAATCAGATTCCGCATAGTCTTTTAGATTTTGAAATGGCAAATTAAAATAAAAAAACAAATCAATACAACACTATTTTACAATATGATTTAGATTTCGGCATGAAATGACCTAACAATTTTTCAGAAAAATACCCATTTACATTACGATTGCAGTTTTGATCCAATTATCATAAAACAGAACAACTGCTGAAAAAGAAACATGCATGGGCTTTGATAATTTTTGTAGGCCGTACGGTAACCTATATCTTTCAATTTCTGTGTCTCTTGGTCTCTCATATAGTTGTCTCATTGGCAATCATATTAAATCTTCTTTTTTTATTTGAAAGGAGTATGTGGTGTACTAATGTGAAACATTTGTGCATTTATTATTTTTTGTTAAAAACCGTGTCATACTTGACATAAATAAAACATGATGCTTGTATTTTGTAATTCATTCCCAATACAATTTATTTAACCTCTGTCCACTTTGACAATCATTTTTTTAAATTTATTTATAATTATTACAAACCATGCTTACAATGAATTATTGATATTGCCAGAACCAAAACGAGTAGAACAGTTTTTACCATATTTGCTATCTGAGAGGTAATTCAGAGATAGCATGAAACAACGACGATGATAGCTTTATATCTGAATAAGTCGGATCAATGGACCAATGAAGAAACTATGTTGCATTATGGGAGTTGCATTGTTGTGGGTTTTTGATTGGTCCATATGTGTTTAACAACCCCCAAATAAGTACGTTTGTCTTTGACTTCTGACGAAAGAGTTATACAACATGTATAACATGTAAATATACTTCTAATAGCAACTTAATCATGTCCAAAAAAAACCTTTAACGATGCTTGAATTAGTTTTGTCTTTAAGCAACAGATGTGAGTTCTAAAAATAACAAACTATCTATTTGATTTTACATGAACAAGTACGGTTAGGTATCATTGTTATATTATACTGTATTGAATAAGTGAACAATTCAACGAATAAACAAAATAGACATTGAATTGGCAGTTAAACCGAAAATCCGACATAATTGTCCGTCCAATATATTCAAGTATGGTGATATTTTAGCATGTGTATAAATGAATAAATTCAAATGAAACGGAACGCGGAAAAGGGTAAGTGACAATTCACCGGTTCAGAATCTAATGAATCCTGGGTAATATTTTCAAAAGTGTACACCAAAACGTTGTGATTGGTTAAAAATGTCATAAACAATGAAAATTGAACCAAAGACGTGACGTTATTTTCATTTTGGGGTACGAACAATGAAATTACCCATGTTTCTTTAGATTCTGAAAAGCCGAATAGGTCAGTTCTAGTAAAAGAGTAAAGAATAAATTTTAAACCTCAAACTGAGCTCTATGACTGAAATTGTTTATGATGTCTTTATCTAAATTTTAATCAAAACGTTCGCTATTAATATTCGTAACGTAGAATAAACTGTACATATAACCTTTGTATTCGTGCCTCAGGACCCTCTGTGGCCTCAGGACCCTCTGTGGCCGAGTGGTCTAAGTTGTTCAACTAATTTATCATCTACTTTTTAACACCGAGGTTGTACGTCAAGTTCGAACGCCGCACGTCGCATATCTGCTCGACTAAAATTTTAACCGACAACGATTGTCAGTTTTTTTTCTGACGATGGTGGATGGTTCTCTCCGGGCACACCGGCTTTCTCTATCAATTAAAACTGACCGCCAAAAAATGACCGTCAGTGGACGAAGTGGCGTTATATGGATCAATACAATCATAATAATTATTGACAGTTTAATTATATATTTATAATAAGTGTATAAACAAACTCATTGAGTTCATTTTGTGTTCACGCAAAAGTGAATCTAAATCTGTGGTTACATTGAATAGATATAGGAATATGTGGTATGAGTGTTAATGAGACAACTCTCCATCCACATGATCCAAGTAACAATTTACAAAAAGTAAACCATTATAGGTCAAGGTACGGCCGTCAACTCGGAGCCTTGGCTCAAACCGAACAGAATGCTATAAAGGGCCCCTAAAATTATCTGTATAACATGTTTTGTGAATTCGTTTTTTTAAATGAATTTCGATTAAAGATTCGTACTTACTAGACGGGAGAAATCAGTTTTAAATGTGTTAAGTCATTATAAGCTCTTCGGTGATAATAACTATGAAGTTTGTAGACTTATATTTGAGCAGAAGTTCTTTCATATTTTATAAGGCATCCAAATACCCGAACTGGGTGTATTACATTTTGTCTTAGTCTTTGATTTATTTTCAAATTAAAGTTTTGTCACTACTAAAGATACTAAATCAAAATTCTAAATCCAATATTTCTTTTCAACGAGTCCGGTTAGAGAACAACGCTTTAATCTTAATCTACCTCTATGTAACATACGAAAGTCGCCGTCTTGAATTGAATGTGATTTCTTTGATGATCAACAAAAAAAATACATCGTTCACCCAAAACAATCTTCATAACTTGATAACTATTTACACCACTGGGTCGATGCCACTGCTGGTGGAGGTTTCGTCCCCGAGGTTATCACCAGCCCAGTAGTCAGCACTTTGGTGTTGACATGAATATCAATTATAACATTTTGAAATTGCCTCAATGCTCTTCACCTTTGTATGTGTTTGGCTTTATAACTATTTTGATCTGAGCGTCACTGATGAGTATTTTGTAGACGAAACACGCGTATTTCGTATTAAATTATAATCCTGGTACCTTTGATAACTATATATTCATGCGATGTCAAGGTTTAACTATATATTCATGCGATGTCAGGAAAACCTATGTTTTACGTAGTCAGATTTCTTTTAATAAATAACAGGTTTATTCTAAATACATATGTTCAAATTATTCCTTATCTGTATTTGGTCTTATAATGTTTATGATACTTGTGTATAAATGTGATGTGACACATTTTATATCAAATCTTCGAGTCAAAGTATATTTATATGTTTCTTCTTCAAACAAGATGCGAACATCATTATTACAAAAGAAGGTAAACTCTTCGCTTGCTACATGTATGACCAACTTTGAAGTTCATGACCGTCTAATTTGCAATCTGGTAGTTTTTATACAATGTAAAGAAGCCTTATGTGATTCCTTTCATTTGTGTTTGTTTTATTTGTGTTATAACTTAACGGGAGGGATTGTGCTCATATGATGAAGACATAATCTTTTAATCAGCTTAATTGAGGTCTGGAACTACATGTCAGTAACTGCTAGTAGTCCTTAGTTAATTTATGCATCATTGTCATTTTAGTTTCTTTTATTACATATTCTGACATCGGACCCGGACTTCTTTTAAACTGAGTTTTACTAAGCGTATTGTTGTGTGTTTGTTTTTTTCTAAATTAGCTACAGGTATAGGGGAGTGAGGCTAAGATATATAAAAAAATGTTTAACCCGTCCGCATTTTTGCGCCTGACCCAAGTCAGGAGCCTCTGGTCTTTGTTAGTCTTGAATTAGTTTTAATTTTAGTTTAGTTTAGTATATATGACGTCCATTATTACTGAACTAGTATACATCTTTGTTAAGGGGCCAGTAGAAGCACGCCTCCGGGTGTGAGATTTTCTCGCTGCATTGAAGACCTATTGATGGATGACCTTCAGCTGTAATCTGCTCTTTGGTCGGGTTGTTGTCTCTTTGACGTATTCCACATTTCCATTCTCACTTTTATTGTGATGATACAAGGTCAAAACATACACACCATATTTAGTTTTGAAAAGAGGCAGGTTTGGAGATATTTGTACTTTAGTCATAAGTTTCTATCAATCGAAAACCGATTCAAAAACAAAAAAATAAGGCATATCATGTCTTTGACTACTTTGTTGTAAAATTTCAAAATAAAACAAAAATAATTGCTTAATTTGTAATCGGGTAATTATATGAATTATCTATTTGACTATTTTTTATGCTCCCGCAACAAAACGTCGAGGGGCAGATAAAATTTACCCCTGTCCGTCTGCCTGCAGTCCGGAGTAGACATTGTTTGTCTGGCAATTTCCTCCTACAGTTTTTAAAGAACAACTTAAATATTTCGTATGTTTTTTAAAAACATAATGAAGTGTGGATGGCCACAAGACTTGATTTTTTTTTAAATTCAGAAAATTCAGTGGCGGATCCAGGGGGGGGGGCGGATCCATGTTCCGGGGCTGCGCAACCCCCCCCCCTTTATTTTTGCCGATCAATGCATTTGTATCGGGACATATGTTTTGCACCCCCTGCACCCCCCCCCCCCTTTGCCCTGGGTTAGCACACCCCTTTCGAAAATTCCTGCATCCGCCCCTGAAATTACAGGTAGGTTTACTTGGTCATTTGTTTGTACACGCTGCATAAAAATATCATGATTTGTCCGGCTATCTCTTCCATCCTACAGTTTTGGAGATACAGCTTTAATATTTTGTAGAAAGTTCTTACACATAATGGAGGTGCATAACCACAGGATTTTGATTTCTTCTAGATATTTTGAAAATTACTAGAAGATTGACCTAGTAACTTTTTTTTATTACTAGTTGCATAACGAGATGATGTTTTGTCAGGCTGTTCCTACAGTTACATCATTAGATCAAACGGTCACCATCTATAAACAAAAGCTATGCCCTTTAGATCGTCATTGTGGAAAAAAAAACATTACGTTTGGTTTATTTTTTGTTGCGCATGAACTGATTATGTTTCATGGATGGATACCCTATATCCTTTGTTATACTATAACAAGTATTCTGTTTTCTTTATAAATTAAGAGATGAATTGATCATCTACAATTGTCATCATCTACAAACACAAGCTGTGCTAATAAGATCTTTATTGCGGAAAACAAAATATTTATACATAACTTAACAATGCTTTATGTTTGTATTTATCATGCATGTGTATATATTTAAACATTATCAAGTTTGTTGCAGTTTTTTTTTTTTATTGCGAGCATAATTTTATTTAAATATTAATCTATTTAATAGTGAAGATAAATAAAAGCAAAATGTATAATACAGATAATACGAATTGTATTTGTCCAAAAAACACCCTGATACCAAATTTCCTAAACAGTGCTAAATTTCTTTTAAGCAGAGTGTCAAAATGCTTGTTGCCTGAGTGTCATGTTATTATAATGTGTGCTCGTCCTTTTTTCTTGAATGTGTCATCATCGAATGAAACTTGACACCAAAGTTGTAATTTTTATGAGCAGCCCGGTGGTCAGTCTTACAAGAACAGAGTATGTTCTCTATAAAGGACTGATTGATTGTTTCATATTTAGGTGCTATAACATCCAGTGTGAAATATTTCATGTCTGTTCCAAACGATTATATAGATATAGGAAGATGTGGTATGAATGCCAATAAGACAACTCTCCATTCAAGTCACAATTTGTAAAAGGTAAAACATTTTAGGTCAAATCACTGCCATCAACAGAGTATTGGCTCACATCGAACAGCAAGCTATAAAGGGCTAAATCATGTCTAGTGTGAAATCATTCGAACAGTAAAACATACGGTCTTTATTGGGTCACTTGTCAAAAAATATGATATATATATCTCCTTTTTCATTTGTTCTGCGGTATATCTGTATGATGTTCAAAAACAACCATGACTTCGTGTTTTTAATTTTTTAATGCATACTTTACCATCTTCTTTACACCTAGTCATGATGGTACACTACCCTATATAATTTTAGGAAAAGTTGTAAATATATAATTGTATTTTCACTTTACACATTTTTACCTTTCAGTTTGTATAAGTTTTCAAAGTATAATTTTAAAAGGAAGTTGTCCTTCATTTCTTTAAACTTATACATTTAAAATCAGTATACATGAAATACTTCAGATGTCCATATCAAATGTAAATACCAAAATTTAAAATCAGCCAAAAAGCTGGGGATTCAAGGATCTTGTGACAACAATAAAAACGATGAATTACTTGATGCATACTGTATCGCTTACTGATGAACATGTTTTAATTTTTTAAATGGTAGAGTTGGAAAAGGTCTTTAGATGCATGTTAATAAGTGATGTAGAAATAACGAAAGTACATTTAGGCAGATAGACTATGTAAATACATTCAAATATATCATCAATAGAAGCCAATGCAAAACATAAGACACTATTTTCTTTCAATTATGACTAAACACAACCAGTGTGTTGTTCCTTAAGTTAACTGAGGATAATGACGTTCATACTTATTCCAATATGTTCCTTCCTATAAAGTTGCAAATGAGGGTACAATTTAGAATACAACCCATGGTTTATGCCACCAATCATAAAATGTAAGTTTTCTACTTGTTTTTTATCAAATCCTTTACAAAACAATATCGAACAAAGCTGGAAATCTATCAGAGAATTATAACTTATTAAAGTCGAGGATAACTTATACACATTTATAACATCGGCGAGGCTTTATCATACCTTAACCTTGCTGAATTGCAATTGGTGGTATTGTGGGTACACAACAAGCGTTGATAGATCGACTGACCTCGATCATAACACTATATGAATGACGCATAGCAGACAGTGACAAATTTGGTGACACAATTTACCTCCCCTGAAGACACAAAAATCTAGATCTTTTCGAAGTTTGTCCCGTTTAATCAAGGGTGCTATATTGCATGATTTCATGGAAATACTATCTCGTAACAAAGATAGAAAGAAGTTGAAATACAAAAAAACTTCCATTTCCATCTTAAATAAAATTGAGAATGGACATAAGGAATCTAACAATAAGACAACCGCCCGACCAAAGAACAGATAACACCCGGAGCCACCAATTGGTCTTCAGCATAGCGAGAAAATCTCGCACCCAGAGTCATGCTTCAGCTGGCCCCTAAAACAAAGATGTTTACTAGTTCAGTGATAATGGACGTCATATTTAACTCCAAAACTAAACATGTCAAATAGCAAACGACAAGTACAGCTGGCTAAATTAACTTGTTGTAAAATTGGTTTGAAATTATGATAAAAGAAAAAAAATCAGAATTCAAATGAA
The DNA here is from genome assembly GCF_965363235.1 of Mytilus galloprovincialis. NCBI lineage: Eukaryota > Metazoa > Mollusca > Bivalvia > Mytilida > Mytilidae > Mytilus > Mytilus galloprovincialis. The sequence goes on along the minus strand of NC_134845.1, from coordinate 82,411,123 downwards.
AATTCTCTCTACATTTCTACAGGCTGTATAACTCTCTGGAAAATGCTAATTGTCCGAAAATATATTCATCTAGATCATGATGTTCAGGGGGGAAACTCTTAAGAAATCGATCGATAATCGACATGCAGCAAAGATTGGCACTTTTGAAATAAAGTTACTACGCAAATTCAAACGGACATTGTAAACATAGAGAGTAAAAAGATCGAGAAGACCTCAAATAAATATACATAAATTAAAGACTACCTTTTCTTAATATTGTATAAAAAATAGAAAAAAAAGATAGCTACCTTATAGAATAAGTATCTGTAAATTTTGAAACTGCACAGACAATAAATGGTAAAAAAGGTCATACGCATTGGCTTGGAAGCACTTTATATTAGAAAAAAAGTAAAATCACCAAAATACTGAACTCTGAGAAAATTCAAAATGGAAAGTCCCTAATGAAATTGCACAATTAAATGAGACAACACTCCATCCAAGTTACAATTTATAAAAGTAAACCATTATTGGTTAAGAGCCACCTTCAACACGGAGCCTTGGCTCACACCGAACAGCAAGCTATAAAGGGCCAGAAAAATTACTAGTGTAAAACCATTTAATAAGGTTTATCACTTATAAGATAAACCAATTTAATGAAAGAGATTTGATTAATATATTTATTTTCCATAAATGACATACAACATGTACTTGATTATTTATTTTGGTTTCCAATCATATTGTTTCTTTAACTCACTAACATCTGATACAAAGTACAAAATCAATGTAATTTTATCAAGTATTACAATGATTTATTCTAAAACAGAAACCGCAGTGTCACTTATTTATAATGAAATAAGAAAGCCAGAAAAAGAAGAATAATCATTTGCATTCAGATGTTCTGATGCGGAACCAAGATGTCGGACCCAAACTTGATCACCGACGCTCAAGTAGATAACAACATTCAGTGTAGAGGATGCGTAGCCAGGCACGGGAGCTAAAAGTTGACCCAAATTCTGACCATTCTTGACCATTTCGCAATGAACACCATAATTATCCATAGAATAGATTGTTGTGGAGAATTGATACAATCCGGAAACCGGAGCTGTAAAATGTCCCTGACGCGGGTCGTAACCATTACCATGATTTTCATGAATATGTTCAAACTCTATAGTCTGCTGAGCACCTAGGGTCCCACTTGGTTTCCTCCTCGCGTAGAACCCAATTGCTTCTGTAAAAAATAATATGTTAATTTCGTTTTGCTCTTTTCCTTATACAAAATGATATGTTAAGTTCGTTTCGTTCTTTTCCTTAAACAAAACGATATGTTAAGTTCGTTCCGTTCTCTTTTGTTCTTTTCCTTTAACAATGTTATTGCCTCTGAACATGATTATTCCTCCAATTGGTTGTAATGCATTTTTTGGAAAATAATAAAATTGAATTAAAAACATTCACCGCATCAAACATAAAATAAATTTAAATGCTTATAGACCATTATTATTTAAGTAACATATGTTTGTTCCAGGACAATCCATCCGTGCCTTTCCTTTTGAGAACGAAAATAACATGCCAATGGTAGGATTTGAATCTTGAATAAATGAGGAAGGCTAATTTCTACTCCACTTTAATTTTGGCCAAAACACTACTTTCACTTTCAAATATTTTTTTTTCAACATGTTTTACATATAGCAATATATATGCAACTTAGAGGAGTACTTAAGGTGGTACCCAACACCTTAACTAAAATTAATTTGGCACGTTTCATTTTCATAAAATTTTAACAAAGTATTTACTTGAACCCTTTGACAAAAATATAAAAATTTCAAAATATTTGAACCAACCGTTTTATCAGAAAAATTACACTGGTTATATAGCAGTTTGTCAAACACTTATTTATCTCTCTGTAGTGTTAGGTACCAAATTACGGTCCAACGATTTACAGAAAAGAGCGACGATTTACAGAAAAGAACCGAAAAGAACCGAAAAGGACCAAAAAGAACCGAAAAGGACCGAAAAGAACCGAAAAGAGGATACATAATATATATTTATTAAATAAAGTTAAAGCAATGTATATGTACACGGTTTTTTGTTATATTGTTAACAATTCTTCGTAATAATAAATTTGAATGCACAATTAAAAATTTAGATTGTGCATTTATTGGGATATGTGAATTTACAAAAAAGAAACAATATATAACTTGTTTTTTTTTAGTAATATTTTTTAATTCGTCGTACAGAGACATATATGTCTCTGATTCGTATAAAACAAAGGGCTACATGGGAATAAAAGAGTTTTATAAATTGACCATAAACCCACTTATGCATGGTATGGTATCTATATTTCTGACCTAACTGATATTTTTATAATTTTGTTTTTAAATAGATTGATAAACTATTCAGGTTGAGGTCAGAAATATTGATATCATACCATGAATAAGTGGGTTTATGGTCAATTTATAAAACCATTCGGTTTTCCCTTGTACTTGATCTCTTGAAAGAAAACGGCATCACGTCTCACAGTATATAAATACTTATTCAATATGACAAATGACATTGCAATATGAAATTGTATCACTCAGTAAAGTTCAACATTCATAAATAATTATAAGATTCGTTTGTATGGCCCGCCGTAGCGAAATGGCCATTAAATCTTTACCCTTGTCCGTTTGTTCGTCCGTGTTATGAAATTTATGTATGAAATACTCATTACCATATAAAACAGAGTTCGATTTTTGTGGCGTTACTTTTCTATTTTTCTATTCTATAAGATAGGCATCCGACCCTGCCTGTAATTTTTCACATACATGTGAGTTAAAATTAGTCCTTTCACAGTATAAGGTTTTCAATGATTTGCAATTTGCTTATTTCCTTCGATTACAAAAAAAAAATCGATATCCTTTTCGGTTGTTTTCGGTCCTTTTCGGTTCTTTTTGGTCCTTTTCGGTCCTTTTCGGTCCTTTTCGGTTCTTTTCTGTAGATCGTCGCTCTTTTCTGTAAGTCGTCGAACCCCCACCTTAAATAGTAAACATTGCAAGGAAAACAGTAGTCAGAATTGTTAGAAAGAAATACCCCACATAATAATGGGGATCTATATTCCTAGATCACATACACACGGGATTAATTGTTGTCTGAGGCCTATTAGACCTTAAAAAATATAGTATTCGTATGAAACTTCACAATTACTTATCATGATATCATAGTAGTATAAATGCCAAACTATATTACATTCTGACAATTATTAAAAAAGTTTTTTTTATTTTTCATCTTTCTGTCCTCTCTATTAGTTATATACTTCTGAACAACTAAAAGTAATTTAGACTGGACACTTTTAAACTTTTAAGACACTTTGCTTTTCATATTTTAGATGTGTTTGTGTGTCTTGTTAGATCCCAGGATCAACTCATACGGGAATTGGTTGTTGTCTGAGGCTTTATGTGCGTTAAGTTTTATGTCAGACTTCTAATTAATTTTTCACGTATTTCTATTTCATCTATGCAATTGGGGGCATGGATTTAACCTAAATTATGATATATTTTTCTAACCAAAGTCGTTTTAGTTTTATGATCTTCTGGATAATTCTGTTTTATTATCAGAGTGGGGAAATATTTTATCTAAAATATTTCACTTTTTAAGTAAGTAGCCATTGATTTGAAATTGGCATAATATTTATATTTCATATTGCATGTAAATAACCGATTCATAATATCATGCAATTGCTAGCATCTAAAGTTGCTATCAGAAAACATCTGTTGTGTACATGAAAGCTATCAAATTCGTTCATTTAGTCTAGAAGGCCGTACTATGACCTATAATGGTTTATTTTAATAAATTGTGCCTTGGAGGGAGAGTTGTCTCAGTAGCAGTCATATCTCATCTTCTTATATCTTTTAAATGTCTTTGTGTGTCTCGATCTGTTACTAAGCTGGAGTTGGGTTTTTTTTTGTTTGTTTTTTTTGGGGGGGGGGCGAGCGAGGGTTTCTTTTCGAGTTTGGTTATGGGATTGGTTTGCTGAAGGTTATTATGAAATTACTTACCTTCTAATTGTCTTTTATTCTTAGCTGAATCAAGTTCCTTTTTTAAATTCCTATTTTCAACTTCTAGATTCTCTGTAAATATAAAAAAAAAGAAGATGTAAATATAAAAAAGAAGATGTAAATATAAAAAAGATGTATATATAAAAAAGAAGATGTAAATATAAAAAAGAAGATGTAAATATAAAAAAGAAGATGTAAATATAAAAAAGAAAATGTAAATATAAAAAAGAAGATGTAAATATAAAAAAGATGTAAATATAAAAAAGATGTAAATATAAAAAGATGTAAATATAAAAAAGAAGATGTAAATATAAAAAAGAAGATGTAAATATAAAAAAGAAGATGTAAATATAAAAAAGATGTAAATATAAAAAAAAGAAGACGTAAATTTATTAAAGACGTATTGTATGTTAATAGTCATATAGGTTTCAAATTCATATTTTCAACTTCTAGATTCTCTTTAAAAAAGGAGATGTTAATTTATTTAAGACGTAATACATGTTAATAGTTATTCGGGTTTCAAATTCATATTTTCAACTTCTATATTCTCTGTAGATATAAAAAAGAATATGTAAATTTATTAAAGACATATTATATGTTATTAGTCTTTTAGGTTTATGTTCCTTATTGGGCAATCGTCACTGTATGGACTAATTATAAAGCTTTTCGACAAAGTGTTTGGCTACAAATTATTGGAACCTGATTATCCCAGGGTCACCCATGAAATACAAAACTAGAAATAAGATTATTTTCAAATAATTTCACATTGTTGTTATATTTCAATGAATTGTTCTACGTAAAATGATACAAATGGAAAATGTAAATAAAATTGATTTCATTATCTCTAAAAACTATATATTGGAGTATTTCATATCGAAAAATCTATAATGAACTCAGATCCAAATAAGACACCTTATCTTAATTTTAAATCTAATATATCTGGTTAATGTTTATACGTCCGCTATCTATAATGATCGACCGATTAACTATTATATTATCCTCTATAAACTGTGATTATCTCTGCGTTCCTAATACTTATTTATAAATTTATATTTTCAAAAAATAGATTTGATTTATCTCCCTTTGGCCTGAGTTCATACAATGTATGACGAATATGAGCGTTGATAATTTTTTTATATTTGGGATTCCGATATTTAAAATGTCATGTTCTGCATGATTTAGAACCAATAAAAGTAAAACAGTTGTAATTCTTTAAATCTAAACTAAAGTAATAAAATTTTGAAAAGCAATAACAATCATAATTATTCAGGATTTTTTTGTAATAACATGAACTATTTAGAATTAATTCTTATCTGTTTCTTATCTCGTTTTTTGTTCGTTTTTTTCTGTCATATTCCTGACTTGGTACATGCATTTTCAAATGTAGAAAATGGTGGATTGAACCTGGTTTTAAAGCGCTAAACCTCTCAATTGTAGGACATTCGCATCGTACCACCGACCTTCGATATAGGAAAATCCCAATCGTAGAAGCTTTTAATGCAAATATAACATGTAAAAAATAAAGTAGTCACTTCCAAAGTTGAATTTAAAGAATTTCATTTGGAAAAAAACCTTGTTTATCAGTTTATACAACAATGGTTTTCTGTAATCAATAATACTTCAAGTTGAGAATTGTATAAGATATTAAAAATATATATATATATTTGCATTAAAAGCTTCTACGATTGGGATTTTCCTATCGAAGGTCGTTGGTTTGATGCGTCTGTCCTACAATTGAGAGGTTTAGCGCTATAAAACCAGGTTCAATCCACCATTTTCTACATTTAAAAATACATGTACCAAGTCAGGAATATGACAGTTGTTGTCCATTCGTTTGATGTGTTTTATCATTTGATTTTGCCATTTGATTAGGGACTTTCCGTTCTGCATTTTCCTCGGAGTTCAGTATTTTTATGATTTTACTATTTTCTTAGATAAAATTGTGTACCTAATTATCACATTCAATTCACTCCAAGGCAGAAATTGATCAGTTTACTGTCATATTGCAACATAAAGGTCAATAGGAAAGTATTCAAGTAAAAACATCACGATGTTGCATATATCAAACTCTTTATACCTGATAAAAATACCACTTACCATATTGAGAATGAAGATCATTAAAGTCATGCCTTAAAGTGCCAAGTTCTTTCATAATAAAGTCCAGTTTCGATGTTTCTGATGGCTCTCCATTTACAGTTTCAGCGGAATAGCCCACTGTTAAAATAATCCATAAAAACATTATATTCAGCTTTGATTCCTTCTTTAATCCACAGATCTTTTATTGCGATTATTCTTATCACGTCTTTGACATAGTTATTTATTATCTACTTACGCTTCCGAAATTGGCACATATATTATGTCTGTTAATATTCATATCTTTTTCGGACTTAAGGAGCTTCACCTCTGTTATAGACGCAATTCCGTTGTTGAAGACCATATTCATCTTGACCTCTATATATTTGTTCTCCTTTTTTAGTCTTTGTTTTCGTCCGTGCGTCCTGTCGTCTCACTTTTATATCAGATAGCTCTCCGTAACCATTTGACAGATTGTGTCTGTGTTTGTTTGTGTTTGTTTGTGTTTGTGTTTTGTTTTTGTTTTTGTTTTAACTTTCATCGAATCTTGCTTACATAACGTTCTTTATAATCTCTGATTTCATTTCTTTGTCCGAATCATTTGTGTGGTTAATATGGATATTTTAAAGTGTGTCGTTCTATGTTGTGATGTTAAACTCATGTTTCAGGTAAGCTTAATACCTATTACAGCGTTTAAACCCGCTGCATTTATTTGGACCTGTCCTAAGTCAGGAACCTGTTGTTCAGTGGTTGTCGTTTGTTGATATGGTCATACGTGTTTCTCGTTTCTCGTTTTTTATATAGATTAATCCGTTGGTTTTCCCATTTGAATTGTTCGACACTAGTCATTTTTGGGGCCCTTTATAACTTGTTGTTCGGTGTGAGCAAAGGCTCTGTGTTGAAGGCCGTACTTTGACCTATAATGATTTTTCTTTATAAATTGCGACTTGGATAGAGAATTGTCTCATTGGCACTCATACCACATCTTCCTATGTATATTATAACATTCAATTTGGCTAGACATAGACATCTGCACGATACTGTTTATCCCCTCATATACCCTTTATCAAAATTCTATGATTTAATGAAATTCTCACCACAAAATCACTTTTTTCTCAATTTGGTTTTGCCCGAGACATGTAGTACAATTAAATGTCTCTAAATGGGTTTGCCTTTATGGGAAAAAAAGTAAAATAACAAAAATATCGAACTCTAAGGAAACTTCAAAAAGGAAAGTCCCTAAACATGCATGTGCTGGTTTTGTTTTTCATATTATAATTACGTCTATCCATCATCGCTTATAAGTGCTATACAGATAAATCACAAAGATTAAAAAATATATTAAAAAAAATGCATGTTGGATAATTTAAAATTAAAAGATAGAGAACATTTATATGTGAATCATTGTCGTGGATACCAAAATAAACCATTTTAATAAAAACAATCGTACGCCTGTCGCAAGTCACTCGTAATACAGTCGCACGATTGTCTCAAGATTACCAAATTTCGTACGATGCTCGCACAACATTGATTGTCTGTCGAACGACAGTGGTAAGTTCATCGTGCAACATATTTTCGTTTTATTAAAAAAAAAAACAAAAAAAAAACAATTCGACGGGACTCCTCCCCGTCCCCCGTCACAGTGACGACATTATCAGCTGGGTCGTATTCAGCAGTTTCCGAATAATCATTTGTTTCAGCTTATGGTAGGGGGTCCTCTGTCTGGTCAACATCACCCACGTTTACTGCTACCACAAGTCTTTTGTTAATTTTTCTTTTCGGGGGCGTCCTGGTTTAAATTCGATGAACAATTATAATATAAACTAATACAAAAACGTTGTTTCTTTGGACCGAACTTATAATGACACTGAACAATAATGGAAGCAAATGTCAAATGGCACGCAATAAATCGGGACTTCTTTATACTAGTAGTTCGGAGTCAAACGCGCCAGTGACCCACGACTGTAGTGCGACAGTCGTTCGATAGTGACACAACAGTAACACGACAGTAACACGCGCATCCCATGACATGAAAACATGAAAAATAGACCCAATTGTCGTACGACGGTCGCACGACTTTCGCACGATTCACTTGCGACAAACCCACGACAGTACAATACAATTCTTTTTTTCTGTACTGTACCCATCGTGGACATGTCGTAGCTGATGTGACCACTCGAATTATAATATTTTTGTGACATTTTGCACGACAGTGCCATGACAACTATTTTATAGATCTTCCACCACAAAAAATCGTACGATCTGTTGTGACCGGGGCTTTATTCAAGAGAAGAGACAACAACCCGACCATACAATCAGGACTCTACTTTGTCAAAATTATCTCCCCATTACGCCAGTTCATTTTCACAATCGTAGAAATGGAAGCCATTGTAGGGATGACGCGCTGCCAATTTTGCTCTTGCAAACCGATAAATTTATCCACATTGCATCATTACGATCCTTATATGTCAGTTGTATTTTAAAAGACAAATGTTTCAACTAGCTAATGGGCATCAGTAAATGATCTTGTCTGCACTGAGTCAACTTAAAACTATTGTCTGATCGGTTGTCAGGTGGAATTTTCGAAAATTCATAAACATTTAAAAAAAATTCTAATTAAATATTTCGTGGATTTTTTTAGTGGTTGAAGACTGTAAAACCCTAGTTTTCACACACAAAAAACAATATAATTTTTCGAAGATATGCATTTTCATCATCCAACTCGGAAGACTGTCGTCAAGTACTTTTAGTAAAAAAAACTAGCTATTCGAACACACCTTCTCATTGTGATTCATTGGATAGGTATTTCACTTGACCCATATTTTTCATCTTTTAGTACTGTAATTTTTTTATGTTATAAAGTTAACCTGTAGCTTTGATATATAAAAATGATAGAATCTGAAGCGAGACGATCTATGAAATATTCTTGCTTTGTACGATATCGAGACAAAAGATTAAACTCAAACACGCCCTAACATAAAAAGGTGCACTCGATTTTCGCTTTTCGATACGATAGTTACCCATTTGCTGGAATTTTATCTTGAGTCACATAATGGAAGGGCAGACACGAAAATTACTGAACTAATAGATTGATATTTTTTCCGTCCGTGGTATTTTTTTATTTTTTTTAAATCGGAGGTTATGCATTTTCTACATCCAACTTGAAAGATACCCATGTCGTCGACTTGATATCTAATGTTCTGCTTAACTATGTACTAGATAAATTGAAAACTTATGCAAATGGTGTTTTTAAAAAAAAACACTTCGTAATTGAGAAGAAAATTGTCATTTTATTTGTTTCTGTTAGCTTTTAAAATTTTGAAAAAATCATATAAATTAGTGCACTTTATTCATCTCTACAAACATTTGGTTTCGTTAAGAATATATTTTTAACAAAGTTTTTAGATTTCTTGCTTACTATTTGTATGTTTGTTTGACTATTTGTAATAATAAATATAATGAAAAAAAGAATTGAGAAATGAATCAGGAAGGCAGAGAACAAAAATAAAGAAAAACGACACTATAATAACAAGAAACTATATTCGGTCGTGGGCCGGCCTTCTGAAAAGAGTCACAGAAGCTGTACCTGTACCATCAACATCTTACTGAATTGACTGCACGTTAATTGTCTGTAAAGTCCTGAATTTACCACAGTGGATAAGTCCAAATATTTACGGAAAAAATTAACACGACTAAATAATTGATTCAATGTTCAGTTCAAATTGGTCGTTTTAGACTATAATCATTTGGTAGTGAGGGGTTTTCAAAATCAGAGACAATCTTGTTTATTCCTGTTCTATTTTTAGGCAAGTCGGTCATCTTTGTTAGCAGTTGGGGTCTTCGGACATACCTTTAAACTAGATGGCTTTGTCCAATAATTGTGGCCAATTATAGCTAAATTTGACGTGGCAGTTTCAGAGAAAAGGAATTATGTAAGAGTTAATGGGCGACGATGGTCGATGACAAAATGAAGACGGACAACAAATGATGGAAAAAACTGCCAACGGCCCTTTGGGACATGTAACCTATAACAGAAAATCCAGTGATGACATCAAAAAATTTAAAAAAACAGGCTTTTTCAGTGGTAGCATGGGAGGCTACGAAACAACAATCAGTTAAAACTTAACAGTCTGGAATAGGACGCAAAAGATAAAGATCAGACGACGTTTTCTGTTATCTGATTTAAAGATCCAAGACCGCGGAAACTTGTCGATAATGGGTTGAGACATCAATCAATTAATGCAATTTTGGGCGAAAGGACTTTGTGGGGACCGTGGGATCTATGTTTACAGGAATTTGGGATTTTCACTTATCGGGAATCTTTTTTAGGGAATTTTACGGAAAAGCATGCTTTATTGTTTTTAGGAATTCTTATATCTCCTCTCCAGTCTATGTTGAAAAATTTTGACTCCAGAATTTTCGATATCACAAATTAGTAAAAAAAATACTAAATTTAATTATCAGTACAAGTACATCATTCGTAAATATAATTCAACATGCAGACATCTTATTCGTTCAGGTATATCATATCAAATCTTTAATGGTAATATTCTGTACAAAGCACAAAAATGTTGGCATTCACCTCAAGAGCTACACAAACACTTCAATAGACTGATTCGGAAGGGATATAGTTACGAAACTGTTGTCAGGACATTAAAGATGGCATATGTTGGTATTACTATTGATTCACTTATAGTATCATTACATCGGAAATAAACACATTTATTCTAAAACCAGTTGTTAACATGATACGGGTTAATATGTTCTTCTAATATTTTTTATGATGGTTTGATACTAAAACCCTAACGGGAGGAATTCTGCTCAATTTTTCATATGACAGAATATAATCTTTCTATCAGTTTAATTGAGGTCTGAAGCTGACATGTCAGTAGGTCCGAGACCACAATTATTTCGTAGTGCATTTCTTTTAGAACATAAATGAAAAGAAAAAAAATCCCACCTGCGCTTTCTCAAAGAAATTTTTACAGTGTGTTGTACTACTTTTGGGACAAATTATATCAAAATTATAGAAAACTTCATCGTCCCTTACTCAAAAATATGGACAATTTTATCTTTAGGGCGTCTTGAAATCTTTTGACAGCTTCCGAAGTACTATTTTTCAACCTTTTTTACCTGGACCAAATCACTACTTTCCTTTAAAATTCTGGACCCAAATTTTTTAACAGTGCAATTTCACCCCCCTACTTGCAATCTAAGGCATTAAACATGGAGAAATAAATGGAAGGGTTATAAAAATTAATGGCAAGTAACTCACTATCAACACTAGGGACTATATTTATCGAAAATCAAGGGACGACAATTGTGGTCTTGGACCAGTAACTGCTACATGTAGCAATCTTTTGTTAATTTATATGTTATTCTCATGTGGCTTCGTTTATTTTGTTATCTATTCTGACATCGGACTCGGACTTTTTTTAAAGTAGATAGGGTGTCTTCCTCCATTTTGAATTTTGAAATACCAGAAAACAAGGTATAGATTTTTTATAAAATGTGCAAATTTTGAGATTAGTAGGTAATTCGTGTGTAAGATATTTCATTATAATATAGAAAATGCCATGGTTTATCATATTTAGGGTTGTATTTTACCAAAAAAACAAATACGTTCGTTTGATTCATTTTTTTCCAACTTTGCCAAATAAGGGGAGACAACTCAAATGCAAGGACAGATAATTCAGATATTGTTACTTTTACAATAGATTGTGTTAGGAATTTACCCATTTTTATTATTTAGCAAGAAAACGAGTCCGGTGACCCCATTTTTTCTTCGTCTTATCTGAAAGAATATTATTGAAGCTATCTTCTCATATTTTATCTCAAAATTCTATGGTGTAGTTTTCGTTTATGACCGAAAATTGGGGTTTCCATGCATAATCTATACAAAATCGGACAATTTTGCACAACCTGTAGTGTGAAAATAAGTCCGGTGACCCATTCTTTTTATTAATGTTCTTAAACGAGCAGGATATAAACTACATTTTGGCAAATTATTAAGAAATTCTATGGATTATAATTTAGACACCCCATCTATCTAACTGAGTTTTAATGTGCGTGTTGCTGTATGTTTTTTTCATTCTACATTGGCTAAGTGTATAGGGGGAGGGTTGAAATCTCATTAAACATGTATAACCCCGCAGCATTTTTTTGCCTGTCACTAGTCAGAAGCCAATTGCCTTTGTTAGCCTTGTTTATTTTTTTACTTAAAATCATTTATATGTTTTGAAGTTTAGCATGCCGTCCTTTTTCACAGAACTAGTACACATTTTTGCTAAGGGGCCAGCTGCAATCTGCCTCTTGGTGCGGGGTTTTCTTGCTTCGTTGAAGACCTATCGGCGGACTTCGGCTGTGTTTTTATTTTACTCTATAGTCGGTTTATTGTCTCTTTGAGAATTCCCAATTTCAATTCGTAATTTTATTGCTATCAAGATTTGATAGAAAATTTACGTTTTTATTCTAAATAATAGGGATGTTCTGGTACCTAACAGAAAACCCTGGCCGTTTTTGGCACAGCTTTTTGAACTTTTGGTCCTCGAGGCTGTTCAACTTTGTACTTGTTTTGGCTTTCAAACTTTTGTACCTGGCGTCACTAGTAAGTCTTGTGTTGACAAAACGCTCTTCTGGCGTATTAAATCTTAAACCTGGTGACTTTTGTTAGCTATTATTCGTGTGTTTATTTGTCAATTGTGTTCTCCTATTTATTTGTATTGTAGTCCTGTAATGTTGTGTTGTCATTTAAATGTTACTAGAACACACCCGCGAAATCGCGGGCATTCAGAGCGTAGTTTAAAGTATGTAAAGTGTTGTTGGAAGAATTTTGTGAAATATTGAATGACTGGAGAATTTCAGCAAAAGTATCATAAATCATAGGTTATTGGGAATAGGAAAATGTTCAGTTTTTTAATCCCTCCTCCTTTATTTCAAAAATTCCCAATTTGTGGTTTTCTATCAATTTCAATATGAATATACATTTAGTATGTTATGAACATTTAAGTAAGGAGCCTGTACTTGAGTGGTTGTCGTTTGTTTATGTGTTACATATTTGTTTTTCGTTCATTTTTTGTACATAAATAAGGCCACTAGTTTTCTCGTTTGAATTGTTTTACATTGTCATTTCGGTGCCTTTTAAAGCTGAGTATGCGGTATGGTATTTGCTCGTTGTTGAAGGCCGTACGATGACCTATAGTTGTTAATTTCTGTGTCATTTTGGTTTCTTGTGGAGAGTTGTCAACATGGCCATCATACCACATCTTCCTTTTTTGTAATCAATGAATTTTGTAAAAGATTTAATGACTGGAGAATTTCAGAAAAGGTATCAAAAGTGCACATGAATAATTTTAGCGCTTATCTGTATATTATGAACATTCACTATGTAAATAAAGTGTATTTACTTTCAATTCTAAGTTTTCTAATCGATCCATGGTGGTCATTGATATAGTATACAGACCCTCTCTATTTAATAAACTCTAAACGTGTATTTACTTTCAATTCTAAGTTTTCTAATCGATCCATGGTGGTCATTGATTATGATATAGTATACAGACCCTCTCTATTTAATAAACTCTGTGACCACCGTGGATAGTAAACTTGAAAATGATAGCAGATAGAATTCTGAAAATACACTTTATTCGTAGTATATATACAGAAAAACGCAAACCGGAAGTATAATCTGACTTAAAATTTTGTCCAATGACGGGACAATATCCGGATGCCCTTTTTCTCGTTTTTCTCCCAAAATAACTCAATCTGAATAATCATATGAATGGATGACAAATGCGACTATGCACTGTACCTATAGGACACAGAGACGTGTTGATTAATTTATTGTGGAAAGAAGAGAAGCGACACCCAAAATGAGGTCTTCTCGTTTAATAGTATAGATATTTAACATGGCCATAATAGAGGGAGGTTTAGCATGCCATAAAACCAGGTTCAACCCACCATTTGTTTCTTTTCAAAAAATGTCCTGCACCAAGTCAAGAGTATGGTCATTGCTACATTGTATATTATAGTTCGTTTATGTGTGTGTTACATTTTAACGATGTGTTTCTATTGTGTCGTCTGTTTCCTCTTTTATTTGAGTTTGAATTCACATTATTATAAGACGTGTCACGGTACTTTTCTATCCCAAATTCATGTATTTAGTTTTGATGTTATATTTGTTATTCTCATCGGATTTTTTCTAATGCTTAGTTCGTTTCTGTGTGTGTTATATTTAATGTTGTGTCGTCATTCTCTTATATTTAATGCGTTTCCCTTGGTTTTGGTTTGTTACCCGGATTTGGTTTTTTTCTATCGATTTATGAGTTTTGAACATCGGTATACTACTGTTGCCTTTATTTATTTAATCGAAATTCCCAAACGGAATAAGTACTAATACTACATTTGATAAAAAACAATCAACAGTAAAGAAAATTTTATTTTTCGTATGACTTAATGATGTAAATTCGAAATGTTTTGGGATGATAAAAAGTATCATTTACAAAAATTAGTTGATCGAGTTGATCAACATATCGAAAAAGAAAATGGCTATGCAAAATGATAGGGAAATCATTCACATAGCAACATATCAAAACCGAATCATGACTTTCCGGATACCTTTTAAAAATAGAATCCTCGAACTGAATCTTCCGTTCGGCTTCCCAAATATTTGCCTCGGTCAAGAGCGTATACATATACGTAGATGATCAATTTTTCCATCACGTCACGTGATGTACATTGAAGTAGTGAATGTCGCGATATCAGATTGCAAAGAAAACTTCACAAATTAACAAAAACACAATAAAACTGATAAAAAGACAGATAGGCAATCATAATCATGTGTGATTATTGGAAAAATGGAAACATGACTTTTGGTTTGATTTATTCAAATGAATACAGTTTTGTGATTCACACAGATCTTTCTGTCGTTCTTTCTAAGTCCTCTCTAATGTATTTGAAATACTGTGGATTCATTATTATTCGTTGGATACCAATTTTCGTGAATTGATTGTGTATAGGGTCCATTAAATTTACGTTCAACCAAGTACACTTTTTCTATATCTGTTTATGCAAAAATGGCGAAAAACATGAAATTCAAATTCTATGAAAAAAACAATTGGCTTCAATCCACGAAAATTGGTACCCACGAAAATAAATGAATCTACAGTACATACTGATTACAAAGATAAACAAAGAATGTTATCGTGTAACTTTATTCAGCAGAAAATGTCAAAAATTAATACCCAATATTGCCCTGACGTCCTGCTTTATAAAATAAATAAATGCTTCCTATGTTGTATACATTTTTAAATGTGTTGGAACTGATTGTCAACGAATTTTTCGTTAATGGACGGAATTTATAAATAATTTAATTGTCAATTTATCCCTTATTGTGCTTCTTCTTCGCCTTCTTCTTCCTCGAACTCTCCTTCCTCTTCCGCTGTTGCATCTTGGTATTGCTGATATTCGGATACCAAGTCGTTCATGTTGGATTCTGCTTCTGTGAACTCCATCTCGTCCATACCCTCACCAGTGTACCAATGCAAGAAAGCCTTACGACGGAACATGGCTGAAAATGAAATCAGTAAATTATAAATAATGAAAAGTTCTAAAAAATGAAAATTTTTATATTCCTATTCGGGTCTTCTGGTTATCGGGACTGCCTCACAATTAATCTCTGATGTCGGAAAGGTGGAACATATTTGAGCTATTATGGTTTACGTCATTTGTCGTCTGCCATTGCAGTAGCATGGTCATGTAATACAAAATGATTTGAAGAACAGTTTATTCGTCAACTAGTTACTTGGGCTTATCATAGTCCCCCAGCCACTGAGTACACGATAAAATACCAGTTATATATCAGGTTTTTCTGTTAATATCTTCTAAGTTAGTTCTATGAATTCCTTTTTATTTGAATTTATCGTATGTTCATTAAAAGAGATGAGCGATACCTACATGTATATGTCAATAAACAAATTACTTTGGATCTGCATTCGATTTTCAACTAAAGTCAAGAACCTATACAATATGTCGAAGTCTACCCGATTCTAAGTATAAAGTTTTGGATGAACATAATTTGGAATGGCCAAATTCTGCCAGTAAATATTTTCCCCGCCCGAACTGCCTTACTAGTATGCTGACTTACACCTTTTTGAATTAGTTTGTATCTAAAATATGCATTTTCCTATTTGAGCATTTTCCTATTTGAGCAAGTCTTCCGTTTTCACGTGTGCAAATATTTTTTTTTTTTTTTTATTGCGATCAGTATGTTTTCTCCTTCTTTTAATGCAGCCTTTCTTCAAGTAACTAACGATAGTAACATGGTTACCGCAATATTTTCTTAGACTTACCAGTAAACTGTTCTGAGACACGCTTGAATAATTCCTGAATGGCTGTTGTGTTTCCAACAAATGTGGCAGACATCTTAAGACCACGTGGTGGAATATCACAAACTGCTGTCTTGACGTTGTTTGGAATCCATTCAACGAAGTAACTACTGTTCTTGTTTTGTACATTCAACATTTGTTCATCAACCTCTGTGAAAATAAATATTCTATATGTCAGAGAAGTGTCAGAGAAGTGTCAGAGAAGTGTTTATTAGCCTTATAGTTTTTCTAAAGATGGTTTGTCTTATGTATTTCAAAGGTAAACCAATTCAGTTTCGCGTATACTTTATTTCGCGTTTATGTCTTTCTAGTCGACTTTGCAGCGACTGGTCTGGTTTTTGCGATTTTCCAATTTTCTTACATATTTATTTATTATAAACGGTTTTTCATGTATTCGCGACGATTTATATTCATGTTATTGTCTACTTGCGAATGTCGCGAAAATAAATCGCTCGAAAAAAAATAGTTGGTGTACATTATTTTTTCACGAAATACATTTTAGGTGTATCAAATGATAAGCCTGGTATCTTTTGTGGGTTTCTTTTCATAATTTTTCTATGCTTTATTGTTTTCTAAATAACCAGTAAGAAATATGTCATGCATAATCAAGACGTTTGCGATTATAACATCATGATTAAATCTGAAAAGGATACGTATGCATACCACAATACTAAACAAGTAAACACATCTTATTCAATTCGCCGTTTCAGAAGTTTATGCATTCTGTGTAATATTTCCACAAAGCGTACACAAAAACATTGTGATTGGTTTAAAACGTTCTAAACAATGGAAATTAAACCAATGACATGAAGTAATTTTCATTTCGGTGTATAAACAATGACATTAATCATAGTTCTTTTGATTCAATTACCTTTCATTGACATCCTTCCTCTGAAGAGGGCACTGACTGTGAGGTATCTGCCGTGACGTGGATCGCATGCTGCCATCATGTTCTTGGCATCAAAGATCTGTTGGGTAAGTTCCGGTACTGTTAGTGCACGGTACTGTTGGCTACCACGAGATGTTAAAGGTGCAAATCCGGGCATGAAGAAGTGAAGACGAGGGAAGGGTACCATATTGACGGCTATTTTCCTGAGATCGGCATTAAGTTGACCTGAAATAGGGAAAGATTTAAATTCAAAGGTTTATTTTTCAGTAAACAATGTAAAAGTTTAAAGTAGTTATGTTTCTGTTTACCAAAATTTGGAACTAAGTTTAGAAGGTAAATGATCATCGTGACTGATTTGAAAAATTTGATGCTATTTATACAACACTGTTTCGTTTTTCGTGAAATTATTTTTAAGTTCTGAAATAATATGTGTTAATTACAGATGATTTCATGAATTTGTTGTTTAATAATAACAAAACTAATCATAAAGCAATGTACCTGGGAATCTAAGACAAGTTGTTACACCAGACATGGTTGCGGAGATGAGATGGTTAAGATCACCATATGTTGGTGTTGTAAGTTTCAATGTACGGAAGCAGATGTCATACAGAGCCTCGTTATCGATACAGTATGTTTCGTCTGTGTTTTCAACCAACTGATGTACGGAGAGGGTTGCATTGTAAGGTTCTACGACAGTGTCTGATACTTTGGGTGATGGTACAACGGAGAAAGTGTTCATTATTCTGTCTGGGTATTCCTCACGGATTTTGCTAATCAATAGTGTTCCCATTCCAGCGCCAGTGCCGCCACCTAGTGAGTGAGTAAGTTGGAATCCCTGAACACAGTCACAGCTTTCTGCCTCTTTACGTACAACATCTAGAGCAGAGTCAATAAGTTCAGCGCCTTCTGTGTAATGTCCTTTTGCCCAATTGTTACCTGCACCGCTCTGTCCTGTAAAAGAAATTATACTGTTAAAAACTGTTATTTTTAATTAGAACCCAGAGAAATCTTTTTGTCATAAAATTTTGTCAAACATTCTATCCACACTGATCTGTGTCCACACTTGTTAAAATTAGAAAATACTTATTCTAATTGAAATCATGTTTTTGTTGGGATTTGAACAAAATCAAACATATTAATCCCTTATAAAGGTTTTCAGTTATTTAACTATGTTTGAATAAATGCCATTGAAATGAAAAGATGAAATACCAAAATTTCTAATTTTCAAAATTTCAACAGTGTAATTTAAGGGTTATATATCTTACCGAACACAAAATTGTCTGGTCTGAAGATTTGTCCAAAAGGTCCTGATCTGACGGAGTCCATAGTTCCTGGTTCCAAATCAATAAGAATACTTCTGGGTACATATTTGCCTCCTGTAAAAGAAAACAAATATACATGTACCAAATGCGACATACCGACCGGCTAAGTTTTCAACGTATGTGATTCTTTTGCTTGATTCCTGATTTGAATAGAGGTTAAATTGTGTGTAGACAGGAGTAAGTTAAATTAAAAAAAACGTTTCATAGCACTGTCTCGAACTTTTAAAAAGAGAAAACACTATGATCGGAGCTGCTATAAATACGTTCTATAGGCCAACATGGTTTCTTTTATAGGGCAAGGATTTAAGATTAAACATATCTTCAATTAAATGTCAATGTTACATTATTATGATTATCATTGATGTTGTTGTATGTTGACATTGTTTTTGTTGTATGTTGACATTGTTGTTGTTTTTGTTTTTGTTGATGTATTTGTTTGAAACAGTTGAATTATCGCCCTTTTATTTCAAAATTTTATCTACTTTTTTTTCATTTTGAAATACATGTAAAATACGCAAATAATGCTAAAAGACGAAATTGTAAATGCTTAAACACAAACTGGATGTTAAAAAAGAATCTACAAATAAAACTGACCTGTAGCCTCGTTATAATATACATTGATTCTTTCTAACTGTAAATCTGAGTCACCATGATATGTTCCTGTGGGGTCTATTCCATGTTCGTCTGATATTACTTCCCAAAACTAAAGAAAAATGAAAAAAGAAAAAAATTAAAGTCGGAAACATTTAAACATGTTTGTCCTGTAATAAAATTGAAAATGGTGAATGTGCCAAAGAGATAATAACTCGATTAAAGATATAAAAAAAAAACAGACGAAGCCACCAGTGGGTCTTTAACACAGCGAGATTATGCCGCACCCGGAGATTGGCTTCAGCTGGCCCCCAAACTAAAATGTGTACCAGTTCAGTAAAAATGTATTCATGATTAAATGAATTTGAAAGGTGTTTCTATGATTTTTCTTCTTGCATGTCATGATATATAAAAAGAAAATAAAGTATTTTAAAATCTCAAGGAATTAGAGTTTCATTTTGGACTTTATATTTCAAAATTTCTTCATTCATTACTAATTTTGTTTTAAATAAAAGTCTTAAAGGTTTTGAAACGTGTATTAAGAGTATATGTAATGCTTTGAAACAAAAGAGTAGAATATTTGATATGCTTTTCGCTTCGGTTATAAATCTATGGATTGTGCTTCATGTACAAAGTCGGGTATGAGACAATTGTTTTCCGTTCCGTTCATTTGATATGTTTGAGATTTTAATTTCGTCATTTGATAAAAGACTTTCCATTGGAGTCTGTATTTTTGCTATTTTCCATTTTCCTTCGTGCTTCTGCCTAAAAGGTGCACATCACCGTTTTACATTATGTCCACAGATGACAGCATAATATTTGTATAGATATGTATTCTTTTTCAATTATATTAAAATTTAATGCTAATTGGCTCCTAATCTTAATGGTCGTCAATTTGATGACGAATATCCTATAATATTGATATGTGCATTTATTTTAAATGAATTGAAATTTGATATCATGTACAATCTTTGCCCTTACATGTCCTGCCATTGTATCTTTTTAATGTTTTTGGTACAATATAAAATAGTTTGTCGTATCAAGTGTCCAAGTATATGTCATGGAATATTTTAAATTGTCAGGTTTATTTTAATTTGTCATCGAGTGAAGGAAATAAATGTTAAATTAATTGAGGGGATTTTTTTCATGAATTGATATTTTTGCTGATCTCAGTATAACTTTACAATTATATAATATTTTGGATTACTATCATATTTAGTACTAAAATTTTATCTAGATTTTTTTCAAATATGCATCAGTAAATCAATGTAAAAGTAAACTAATCTTTTAAAACACATGAAACAATGAATGTTTTATTTTGAAGTGTTCATTTCAAACTTTGTCAAATGAAACTTTCGATCAAAGCTTGATGTTCGTTTATGAATAAGTTATCACCAAGAGATAAAGGGTACGAAATTTTATTGTCCAATTGATTTATTGATTTTTGGTTGTTGAACGTCAGTGGAAAATATTTCATTAATGTTCATGAAGATATTCTTGTACACATTTTGTGTCTGATGCATGAAAATATTATTCTTATATAAAATAAATGAGACGACAACAGAAGGACTCATCATAGCTAAAAATCGTTAAGTGTTCAAAAGGCAGTCTTAAGCAACTCCGAACTCTCAGGTAACGAGAGTATTAATTTAAATACAATAAAAGAATTAAATTCAACCAAAAAATTAAAAATATCTGCCATAACATCATAAGCAGATGCATTAATCGCAACCTTATTTCGCCTCTCTCTAAATGTTTTTTTAAGAAAACAAATTTTTGGAGAAAAGCAATAACAGACAGGCATGCAGAAGAGAAATTGATGAGCAATATAATTTTCAACGAAACTTGATTGACGCGTTGTTTTATTAAATATTACAATAATGTATTGTATTTCGTAGAGATACTCTTAAAATTCATCATTATATGTTCAAATCGCTTAAGAAACTTTCAGTCGGTATTTGAGCGAACCGGCATTGTTTACGGAGATTAAAGTTTATTATACTCGTATATCCGTTGCTATGTATATTTCTATTTCTCACGTTGATTTAAACCTTAAATCTTTTCAATCACCCAATACCTTACTATCTGTATATTTGTACTTAATAAAAATGCACCCCAAGCATACAAACTGATCTGTTATCTTATTATAAGCAAACAATAAAGAATTAAAGAGCGTCTTTGACGGTCTATCACTATATATCAGTTGTCGTTGTTTGCTGACCCCTTATCACGTGATCTGACACGCCATTGTTTGCTTTGTTTACCTATATGCATCATCCATCTACCGCTTAAATTCAGAGACAGGTAAAAACATGCAATTCCTGACGCAGCCGATAGATGATTCCAAAAATAGACAATCTAATGCAACATGCATGGTGCGCGTGTCGCTAGACGAACTAAAAGTTGGATGCTCGTCCTTTACTGAGTACACGTAACTGAGTAGTGCGTTCTGATTTCTGATGTGTTTATCACCTTGCACTTTCAAACCACTTTGTGATTCTTGTGTACTTTTCTGTTGTATAGAACAAGTGTTTTGCTTCTTTACTTTTATTTTGGTACCCAAACGCCGCGAATCAGAAGGAAAGAAAAAAAAACAATTTTATTTTTTAAATCAAATTAAAAACTGACGTCATCAATCTCAGTCATCAATAGCAATTTTATTTCAATTTTCTTCCCTTTTAACAAAATTGAAAGAAGTAATTAATTATCTTATTTAAACATTTAGATACGTTTAAAGTAACCAAATAAGTTCTCACACCTAGTAATCATTAAATACACCTTCAAATCATATGTATTATCATTAAGCTTTGGTTCTATTAAACAGAAAGTGGCGAATATCAGATTGTGACAGATCCGTAATCTCTGGTCTTTATGTTATTCATACCCACCTGGACAGAAAATGGCCGGCCTTTTGAACTGTCAAATTAAGGATTTATGTCTGTTAATGGGTATTATAGATTAATGACATTTTTTAAAGAAAATATGCAACAAATATTAAACTGATAACCGCCCTTTGAAAGGAAAGATTGCAATCTATGGACTAGATAATATTTTACCAATGTTTGTTAACGCGAATATTTAAGCTGAAACAATAAAGAAACATTTAAGACTTTCTACGTTACATTTTAATCAATACTAATTTTTGAATTTTCTATCTTTCTTCTGTAGAAGACAAAACTCCCTCTAGGGCAAACGCTATCGGAAATGAATATCACTACTGGATAAGGTATATTTATTACTTTTCTTGATTTAATACAGATATGTGTTTCTTCAAACTATACCAAAAGCGTTCTGACGAATGTTATTCCAGAAGAGCGCTTAGCATTGGATTCGTGCGTGAAGGAATGTTCAGAATATTTTATGTTACAGAAGAAAGATTTAAATACTGGGTATTAGCAAATGCAAATGACATCAACCCATGCGTATAGTAGATACATGATACAAAAAAAACATATCGCCTTCTTAAAACGAAATTCGACCCTCCATTTCCAATTCTTAGTATATCTTAAAATCAAAAAGCTAGATGATTTCTTGGATTCAAAATCAATTTCAATTGCTAAGTATTTCGTCACCTTATTATTGTTTTTTTTATTTCAGAATATATATACAGGTTTTCTCTAAAGCTGTCTTTATTCCATTATTTTAAAATGTATGAATTGTTCTTTGCGCAAATCGTTGAAACAGAACTAATAAAGCGAGTAGGTTTACCCACAAACTTGGTATTTAAAATCCCATTCAAACGGTTACAAATCTCTATTCAAATGATTCGTTACTGTATCTAGATGTCCGATGATAACGGTATAGTTTTGTACAATTGTTGCTACGAGGTTGGAATGAACCCGTATCAGACCAAAATATCAACACCTAGTTTTTGTTTGTGTCAATGATGAAGAAAAAAAGATTTATTGGTTTTATTGTGTAGATAATGTACAAAAAATAACATGTCATGAATTAACAAAATATGGCACACAAAATAAAACGGACAAAGTTGCTTATATTTGAACTTTGAACTTTGGTGGCTAGTTGTCTCATTCGCAATCGCTATTTTGTTTAAAAAGAAAACGCGTGTTATTAACGGAAGAACGCAGGCTTTCAAATTGTTTTAAGTATTCCAGATATTAAAGGTAAATTAAGAAATCCAAGTCAGACGCACGAAATTCACAGTAAAATTGAGAATGGAAATGGGGAATGTGTCAAATAAACAACAACCCGACCAAAGAGTAGATTATTTCAAGGACGTATGGTCCTCCTATAAGTTATCTTAATTCTCCGTTGTATACATTACGTTGTTTAAAAAAAACCAAGTAGGTCTTGTTCTTCCGTTCTTATAAAAGTCAGCAGTAACTGATTATTCTTTGTAAATCTATAGGGGAAATATGAATAAAAGATTTAGAACGCACGAAACAAGGATGTATACATTCAATTTATATATCTAAATGCTCATTGAAATACATTGCGTTGTTTTAACTATAAGTAGGTCTTGTTATTCCGTTCTAATAAAAGTCAGCAGTAAATTATTTACTGTAAATCTATTGGCGAAAAATAAACAAAGAGTATCAATGTATATCGTTCATTCTTTCACCCATGAAACTACTATTTTATTTACTTGACGCATACTGTACCAATAAGATAAGGATTTTTGTTTAAATTGGTTTTGAATTTAATCTCGATTATTAAACATTGGCTTTCCTTTTTAATTCATCTCAGATAATATTGTGAAAGCTTAAAATCTTCTGTTGTATTAGTTCGTTTTATTATTGTTTCAAACGTGCTTGTCGGAAGCTTCAGTTATCAAATATATAGACCTCTAACCCTATCAGGATTTTATAAGATCTTTGAGAATTCTAATCTGTCATTCTTGTTTGATTACAACTTATTTACGTCTAGATAGAACTCATTCGGACCTGATGATCGAGTTCGGAACAGCTATAGACAAGTCATCCTTTTACGCAGATTTGATCATTTAACAAGAGCCACGGTATGCCTTGATTTAAGTTTTTGATGTTTTGTTGAAATACATTGCATGTAACAAAAACATAATAAAAAATCATTTAGAACTTGAAACAACACCCATTCAAGCTCGAACTATTAAGCGTTAACGTAAAACAAAGAATTTTTTTCGTTCAGTTGGTATTCTTATTTAAATGTGTTCCTACTGTTACAAATATCAGGACACAAATGCATTTGCTGAAGGATGAACATGTATATAGCAATTTTAATTCAGGGAGGTTCTTAAATTGAAATGCAAGACTTGATAAAATTACAAAACTCAATCTCCTGAAGCAAGGATTATACTTTTCATTGGTTTTGTCTATTTTCCCGTTTTAGTTGAAGTTCTTCATATCTTTATACATTTCTAGTCCTCCAAACTCCTGGATGTAGTTCCTGGTCTCATGATTAACCAAGGACAGAGTACATGGCGTTTAAATAAACTATTGACAAAAACTCTTTCGTAAAAACGAACGACTATAAACAAAATCTACTTTTGTTGAAAATAAATTTCTTAATTAATTTTCAATGATATATTTAAACCATTTGAAACTTATTCTATCTCTATAAGCGATAAGTCGCAACACAAAATGATGCACTCTGATATTCTATTAAAATGTGAATTTTCAATGGTGTAAATATACTGCTTGTAAACGTTCAACTCGAATTCACTACAAATCATTCATAATACATGTCTATTTAACTTCTCTTCGTTAAAGATTTAAAAGGGAATGAAACTTGATATACTATGGAACAATGCAGTTTACAATAGCATTTAAATAGATGCATTCCGCTGGGTACAGGGGTAAGGAAAGAGAATACAAATCTATCATTCATCGTTACCAAGGGAAGATATATTGATTATAGATTACAAAAGTACTTTTGTTTACTTAATTATCTGTTTTATTGCACAACTGTTTATTTTTCGTTTGATCAAAAAGAAAAGGACGAAATTAAAAAAAAAAAAAAAAAAAAAAGATAAATTGCATCACTGCTTCAAGTTATGCATATAAAACTGACAAATCAATATAAGAAACTGTTTCATTTAGATGTAACTTCCTAGAGTTTTAAGTTTTTATTTATTTGTCTGTTTGCCTTTTTGTCTTTTTGTCTTTTGTCTAATTTATAAGTTATCTAATTTATTATACCGAAAAATGATTTCTTAATGTTAAAACTTTGCATATTTAATCAGTTACTAGTAACTGTTTAACGTAGAAGATGCTTTATCGGGCAGAAATATAGATTTCAATAATTGTATTTGTGATTGAAATTGATGAATATACTAATATTCAATCAAAATACTAATGTTAAGATCGCATTACGTATTTTTCAAAATGGTATTTTTATCTAAGGATTTCAAACTACTATATTAGCATTCTTTAGAAAAGACAGACCGCAATAATGTTAACAGAAACCAAACTTACTTGACAAGGAAAAATAAATTTACTTCTAATTTAATAAACTTATTAGATGTACTGTACCTTAGCACCAATTTGGTTACCACACTGACCAGCTTGCATATGAACAATTTCCCTCATTTTGTCTGTAATTTATTTGTGGTTACGGAAAATATCCTTCAATATAGGCTCTTAGCCCTTCGTTTCAGTTCTATGTGTATCTTACAAACTAAAAATTTAATTTATCAATTTATATTAAAATCAGGGTTGCTTTACTGTTATTCCTCCGCGAATTAGTCCTGCCTTAAAACAATATTTGTATTGTTACTCGGACCACGTGTCTTTGTTGAATTTGTTATCATTAAATAAAATTTAAATGATTCCTGTATAAAAGATATAACGGGTGTTTTGTTTGACAAAGACAAATGATGGACGAAAGATTTGACAAGAATAATCAAGTTGCAAACAATACACCCTGTCAACACATCGTCAAATTTACCCGGTAACGAACAATTCACTTCTCAACATGACAAACGGTTTCTGTGTGTATTCCGTTGTCACATAAAACCGTTATATACTTTAGTTTATATGTAAGAAATTTGAAACTTGAATTCTTTCTTAAATATTGATATAGTGTTGTTTACTTATGAAAACGCTACTCTTTTTGTATCTATTATAAAAGTGCAAAAGGTCTGATGTCGGATAGATACAAAAAAAATATTATATATAAATGTGAAAAGTAAAATTTTGCACTTAATATCAATAAAACTCATCATAGAAACCAGGATTAAAATTGGTACACCAGGCTCATCAGTTACGCTCGATCCAAAAATGTAAACTGGCCAATATAGTTGATGTTAAAGAGCATTTGGTACCTAAAAATCATTTTATGACTAAAATAGCCTTTGACTATCCTGAGACTTCTACTATAACAGTCTCAAATAGTACTGACAGTTTTATAGGATCATTTTTTCTTTGTATTATTAAAGAAGACCATGCAACATTGTGCATTGTTTGTTAAGAGTTTGATGACTTGGTCTGATATAATGCAACCTATTATTTTTTTTTAAAACATTCCAAAAATCTATTGAAAGCAATTTTTCTAAAGCGATGTGTGTGTATATACATTTAATGATAGTATTTATATCCTTGCAATGTATCAAGCTCTAAATTACCATTTGTGTGTGGAAGTTATGAATAAATTTAACCAAGACTACCAAAGCCTATCAGTTTTAGATCGAATTTAAACTTCATGCCACGCATTACATTTTTCAAACAAATAATCAAAGACAACCACTGCGTGGTAGGATTCCCGCCTTTGTACTTTGACCTTTGGCGATGTTAAACCTCAACTCTCCCCTATTTGATCGCAACTCAGTGGCTGATCCAAGGAAGATTCCGGAGGTGCGTTTGAACATCCCCTTTTTTAACGATCAATGTTTTAAAATGGGGACATATATGGTTGGACGGAAGTTCATGAAACCCCCAACTTGTATGTTTTTGTTGTGTCTGTTTCTTTTTTGTTCTTATTTTACCCAAGAAAGACTAACCAGTTGACGGGATAACACATTGTACGAAGCGATAGGGTAGTACACGAGGCGTCTTCAAGATAAACGACAAATGCATAGTGGCGGAAAAGATGTCTTTTTTTTGGTGTATGCTTCTACCCTTTAACATTTTGCTTTCCGACGACGACCGACGACGAGAAACTAGTTTTTTAAGTTCTTGTTTAACTGTAGGAATACGATGTTTAGAATTATATGACTACAAATGTTTTGTAAATATTGCAATGTACATTTGCCCATTTCAATACATGCAGGGGTGGCTTTATAAATATTTTGTTTCCTTACACACAAATTTGGCAATCAGTTCGTCAAAAAATTGATGTTTTCTTCAAACTTGACCAAACATGTGAACTTTATAAATCAGAGTATAGAATGTTGCCATCTAAAACTGGTTATCAAATCATCAAAATGACTGGTACCTATTCAAACGTTGGGGGTAGTTGCTATGGTGATCTATCTACAATAAAATGTTTGAAACAAATAAATTGTATACAGTAACGATTTGACAAAGTCTATCTTTATTCGCCATCCTACAGTCCTTGCATTAAAACAAATGGTTGGAATTTAACACTTTATCGCGATGCATCTCCATTTATCCTTTAATAAAAGAATCATGGCACTGTGTATTAAACCCTACTCATCGATGCTTCACACCTTTTGTGTTCTATGTATACACTTTATGTGCCCTTTTGTATTCTATGTATACACTTTATGTGCGTACTAATTATCTTTATATAAAGTTTAACTAGCACCTTTAAGTAAATTCTTATCTAGTTTTGTAAATAAATTATCAAATTGTCCAGCTAACATGTAAATACAAATAAAAATTGTTTGCTGTTAACATAACTAATAAACAAACACACTGACACGATTCTAAAGCTGTTGATGGCACTTAAGATGAAAATCAAACTTCATGAAGATATATGATTAAAATTAAAATTGTCAAAATAAAAATTTCTGCTTCGTTAGCCAATTGTGACTGACGCATTTAGATCGGTACTGATCGACTTAATGGTAGAAGTTATGATTAAACTGTTGTAACTTTTTCGATGAACTACCTTTTCTATTTTAACTATAATATAGAACTCACTCTGTGTTTTTGTTAGATGTATTTCTATTTGTATCCATTTTATGACGGTCAAACCTTTTCGACTAATTTTTATAATTCGTTCTTATGTTGTACTGTTACACCACTGTTTAAGGTTAGGGGGAAGGTTGTGGTCCCGCTGACATGTTTAACCCCGCCACATTCTGTATGTATGTGCCTGTTCCAAGTGAGGAGCCCGTAATTCAGTGGTTTTCTTTTGCTGATGCGTTACAAATTTGTTTTTCGTTCATTTTTAACCAGATTTTTGTGACAAAAATGTCGGTTATTGATTTGGGGATGTACGGCGGGCGGGCGGGCGGGAATCAAATGTTGTCCGTGCATTTACTCATGAACCGTTCAACCAAAGCTTTTAAAATTTTAATATGTTGTTACTGACAACTAAATAAAGATCAAGTTCAATAATGGCGATTTTTACTCTTACCGTTCAGGAGTTATGGTTCTTGAAAGATTGAAAAATGGAGTTTCCAGTCGTGTCAGTGCATTTACGCATGAACTGTTCTACCAAAGCTTCCCAAATTTTAATATGTTGTTACTGATGACAAAATGGAGGTCAAATTCAATAATGACGATTTTGACTTTTACCGTTCAGGAGTTATGGTTCTTGAAAGATTGAAAAATGGAGTTTCCAGTCGTGTCCGTGCATTTACGCATGAACTGTTCTACCAAAGCTTCCCAAATTTTGATATGTTGTTACTGATGACAAAATAGAGGTCAAGTTCAATAATGATGATTTTGACTTTTACCGTTCAGGAGTTATGGTTCTTGAAAGATTGAAAAATGGTGTTTCCAGTCGTGTCCGTGCATTTTCTTATGAACCATTCAACCAAAGCTTTTGAAATTTTTATATGTTGTTATTGATGACAAAATAGAGGTCAAGTTCAATAATGACGATTTTGACTTTTACCGTTCAGGAGTTATGGTTCTTGAAAGATTGTAAAATGGCGTTTCCATTCACATTGTTGCATTTTCTCATGAACCATTCAATCTAAGCTTTTCAAATTTTAATATGTTGATACTGATGACAAAATGGAGGTCATATTTGATATTGACGATTTTCACTTTCACCATTCATCAGTAATGGTTCTTGCGATATTGCCAGGACACAAATAAATATTAATAAATCCGGTTTGCTGTCGTTGTGACAGCCTCTTGTTTGTACATACATTAGGCCGTTATAGTTTTCTCGTTTGAATTGTTTTACATTAGTCATTTTGGGGCATTCTATAGCTGACTATACAGTATGGCATTTGCTCATTGTTGAAGGCCGTATGGTACCTATAGTTGTTGATTTCTCTGTTATTTGGTCTGTTGTGGGGAGTTGTCTCATTGGCAATCATACCACAACTTCTTTTTTTTTCAATAATACAGAGTAACTCAGAAGTATTGTTTTACAAGTCGACCTAAAAATGACAGAAAAAGCTAAAATTATAAACGTAACAATATAATTCAAAGAGTCACCCGAGATCATCCTATTTTCAGAAGCTTAAATGTTATTTATAAATCACTCCCTGTATATATTTTCTTCTTTTTTTTTTTTTTTTTTTTATATAAGCTTTGTATTTTTAAAAGGTTTGTACAAACACTGGGTCGATATTACTGCTGGTGCATGACGGTTTGAGGATATCAGACACGCACTCCTTTCCCCTTTTGCATACATGACCGCCGCCAGATTTAGGAAGTTTTTGTTTTAACTGCATGTTTAATTCTACAGTCAAAACGCGCGTCCAACGTACTAAATTATTGGCATTATTAACCTACAGAGTATTATTCGCTCAACACGGCCCTTGTTTCAACATTGATTTTGAAGATTCCACCTTAAAATACTAACTTTTACGGTAACTCTGGAAATTTTTATGATACATGACATAAAGAGTACTCTCGTGTATAATAGAATAGAAAAGAGTCAGAATAATAAAAATAACCTGAAGCTAAACTAAAATAAAACGATGGGATACTCTCCTGCTTTGCATCTTTGTACAGAAAACAGAGGCGGATTTAGGGGGGAGGGGCCCGGGCCCCCCTTTTTCAGAAAAAAATTGGTTTGTTATATAGGGAATCACTGAAACGTGACGGAATCCCCCTCCCACAGGCTGTCAGTGGGCCCCCTCTTATGAAAATTTCTAGACCCGCCACTGGAAAAAAAATTGGAAAACTGACCATACAAATGAATATTAAAGTGACTACTTCAGCGTCAAGTTAAATGCATCGAGTTCTATCTCAAAATATTTTTTTAACATTTCAAAATATAATATATTTTGTTAGATCACACAGAGTGAAACATGCAAGTCAATTGAAGAGAAGTAGAAATACATGTATGCGATTAGAGATCCATTACTGAAATTGATATGGCGTGTCGATAAACTTTTTATTTGATGAAATAAGCATCTAAATAACTTTGATCAAAAAGGTGAAGTGTCAAGTCACACATCCCCAACCACGCAAACATATCAGATTTAACTCTTAAATTCTTTGTAAATGTAATCTTGATAATAAATGAAGTGTTAAGTAATTATATACTGATAACACCATCTTAAAGCCCAAATATTTTCCCGTTATAGTTCGCTGTTGAAGACTTCGCATTGGATACTTATTTATTTCTCTATTGTTGATTTTTAATTTATTTATTTTCACGGTTGTAGAAAATTTGGTATGAATGTCATCATAGACACATGCATACACTTCGAGAGTTGGAAAAATTATTTTCCTAACACCACTTTTAGTGCACCAGATGCACATCTCGACAAGTATCTTCAGTGATGTTCGTGGCCATTATATTGAATATCTAAATGCTAACACAAATGGTGAAGATAAGATTTAAACCAAAAATGACCTAACGTGTAGACAAATCCGGACAAGGAATTAGAGCTTTGCATGAGGGAGATATATTTTAAGCCAAATATGAAATGTGTGATGATATGGTATAGTTCAACAACTTGCCATAATGTTTTACCCAATTTGTTCACTAAATGCATATATGGCAAGTTAAAAAAAAACTAGGAAAAAGTTCAGAACACTAGCGTTTAACATATCAACCAAGTAAAAGACAACCACATGAAATCCAAATAACTGCTTAGATGGGCGCGTCGACAGAGTAAGTGGTTTCTCTTGCTATGTATGCATGCTATGCTTCTCTGGAGTATTTCAGCTAATTTTACATACAAGCTATCTGTTAAGTAAGTATTTGACACATCGAAAAATCCTGATCCTGTTTGAATAAAAGTGAATTGAAAATATGTGTTGGACGGACGGACGGACGGACGGGAGGACTAAAAAGGTGAAAGGATATAGCCCAAATCTTGTATGAAATCGTATCATATACATATAATTGATATGCACTTCTTGCTACTACGATGTGAAAATAAGACTGAGCAGTTATAAGTCTGATTTATTATCATTATGTAACAAGCTTAAAATCCAACAATCTCTTTTTTTCAGTTTAACGTCACCTCTATATGTTTCTTTTTATTTGACAACAATTACCTATGGCGACTTAATAGTCAAACACTGACGAAAATAATACATTCCTCTGTTATATATTGTTCTGGACCTCAGTACATGCATTAGTGTGTAACCTTAACATAAAGTACTCGGCAACGCCGCGTTTCGTATTTTTCCCTACTTAACACTGCACATTAATCGTAAAACAACTTAATCACGTCAAACAAGTACTCTTTAACACAATTTAAAAATCTCACAAGATAAATATCATTCATTTCATTTAACCAAAGGGGTACATCACTTAAAACCTGTATAGATAAATTAACATTCGTTTTATTTTACCAAAGCGGTCTGTTTGATTAGCCAATGTCCCACTCATCATTTGATAGGCAACAATGGTATGATTTAAATAATAATTTTCCTTTCATTTAATCACTAACACTTCTGTGCATTAAATCAATATTGAAAATAAAATGTTTTATCTTCAGAAGGGGTCTATCACCAAGCGATATGTCCTTGACATTGCAACCTGCAAAACTTATGACGCTTCATGTTCATTTGCCTATTCGTATAGTCTCGATCATCCATTCGCTTGTTCAAAATATATTGTTATGCCCCATTTATGGGCATTATGTTTTCTGGTCTGTGTGTCCGTTCGTACGTCCGTCCGTCCGTCCGTTCTTTCGTTTTCAGGAGGGGTCTATCACCAAGCTTTATGGCTGTTCTTGACAATGATACGTTCGTATTGCCTATATATGTTGATTTCTATTGCTTACTTTTGTATAGATTTTTGCTTGCAAGAGATTAGCTGAATATAAGATGTAGTATGAATGCCAATGAGACAACTCTCCATCCAGGTCACAATTTATAAGTCAAAATACGGGCTCACACCGAACAGCAAGATATAAAGGGCCCCACAATGACTAGTGTAAAACCATACAAACAGGAAAACCAACTGTCTAATCTATATAAAAAAAGTTTATTTCCGGAGATTTTTGGTTGTGTAGTTTTGTCCTGTAATCTTTTCGTTTCAGCATTAAAAGAAGAGTCGAAAGATACGAAAGTGGCATTTAAACTTATAAATAGTGGAAAGATACCAATATGACGAAGGGGTCATCAAAATTAATAACAAGTCATAGACTCTTGATACCAGATATACAAAAGGGGGAAACCATTTATAATTGACAACACGGTAAGAGCTTCATTCCTTGTTGAAAGCAGTACGGTGACCTATAGTTGTTAACTTCTGTGTCATGTGGTCTCTTGTGAAGAGTTGTCTCATAGGCAATTACACAACATCTACTTTTTCTTATATCATCATAGATATCAATATTAAAATTGTGTACGCCAGACTACAAAAGACTCACAACTGGCACTCGAATAAAAATACTATTCAAAAGGTATAAAGTTGGAAGAGCATTATGAACCAAACTTTCACCTATCAATCCGATTTTCCTTAATCATTTCATCTTTTTCATTACTCACTTATTGCCTCTATTGTGTGGATTCAAAAAAAAGGGAAAGTTGGGTGTAATATACTTAAACATAATCGTAATATATGATCATATATCAAATGTGGATGTATTATAACATGTATAATATGGACCAGGATTTGTCAAATATATAAAGTTCATAAATGTCATATGAGATTTTTTTTTCCAATATTGCGGCTTCAGATCGGTACTCTCCTAAACAAGATCAAAAGTGTAACTTGTCTGTTAAATTGGCAAGTAAAATTCAAGTGGAATTAGCACATCTTTGTGTAATCTAAAACGAGGCTCTTATAATTCTCGATAATATCTGAGCCTTTATTGACAAACTGTCAAAATTTTAGATTCTCTTTAGGAATTTAGAGTCTTCCTCGTTTGTCATATTCTTTTGTGAGATTTAAATCTTTATACAAAATAAATAATTATGAACATAAAACAAACTAAATTGAAGTAAATATTAAGAAGTATATCAACTTAGTGGTGATAGTATAATTTATTGAAGATTGTTTGAAGTGGGTTCATCAAATACTGTTATGTCAAACAGATTATAGTGTAGACTTGTCTCGTTCAGAATTACTTTGAATTTCATTTGTAGTGATCACATTGTTGCCCTTTATATCACATAGTTGCCCTCTCTATATCTCTTAATTATTTGAGACGTTGAGTTGTAGTCTCGTTTAAAAATTGGTAGTTATCAAATAGTCCGTTTCTATGTATGTAGGCGTTTGTTTTTGTACTATTTTTTAAGATTGCCATATGAGAGGGAGGTTTGGTAAAACATAAAACCAGGTTCAATTCCCACCATTTTTTAGCTCACCTGACCCAAAGGGCCAAGTGAGCTTTTCTCATCACTTGGCGTCCGGCGTCTGTCGTCGTCGTCCGTCGTCGTTAACTTTTACTAAAATCTTCTCCTCTGAAACTACTGGGCCAAATTCATCCATACTTAGCCACAATCAATATTGGGGTATCTAGTTTAAAAATTGTGTCCGGTGACCCGGCCAACCAATCAAGATGGCCGCCATGGCTAAAAATAGAACATAGGGGTAAAATGTAGACTTTGGCCTATATCTCTGAAACAAAAGCATTAAGAGAAAATCTGACCTGAAGTAAAATTGTTTATCAGGTTAAAATCTATCTGCCCTGAAATTTTCAGATGAATCGAACAACCCGTTGTTGGGTTGCTGTCCCTGAATTGGTAATTTTAAGGAAATTTTGCCGTTTTCGGTTATCTTGAATATTATTATAGATAGAGATAAACTGTAAACAGCAATAATGTTCAGCAAATTAATATTTACATAAACTTCAACATGACCCCATGGTCAGTTGACCCCTTTACGAGTTATTGCCCTTTATAGTGAATTTTTAACCATTTTTAGTAATTTTTTGTAATCTTTAACAAAAATCTTCTCCTCTGAAACTATTGGGCCAAATTTAACCATACTTGGCTACAATTATCATTAGTATCTAGTTTAAAAAAATGTGTTTGATGACCTGGTCAACCAACCAAGATGGCCGCCATGGCTAAAAATAGAACATAGGGGTAAAATGTAGATTTTGGCTAATATCTATGAAACTAAAGCATATAGAGCAAACTGTAGTAGGGTCAAATTGTTCGTTAGGTCAAGGTCTATCTGCCCTGAAATTTTCAGACCAATCAGGCAACCTGTTGTTGGGTTGCTGCCCCTGAATTGGTAATTTTAAGAAAAAATTTGCAGCTTTTGGTTATTATCTTTAATATTATTATAGATAGAGATAAACTGTAAACAGCAATAATGTACAGCAAAGTAAAACCTACAAATAAGTCACTATAATAAAAATGGTCAATTGACCTCTTAAGGAGTTATTACCCTTTATAGTCAATTTTTAACAATTTTCATAAATTTTGTAAATTTTGTAAATTTTTACAAAAGATTTTATCTACTGGGATAGATTCATAGGTTCATTAGATAGAGATAATTGTAAGCAGAAAGAATGGTCAGTAAGATACATATTAAATCTACAAACGCATCCCCATCACCATAACTCAATTTTGTCATGAATCCATCGGTTTCCTTCGTTTATGATATGCGCAAAGACCAAGGTGAGCGACACATGCTCTTTAGAGCCTCTTGTTTTCTTATAATGTCCTGTATCTAGTCAGGAATATGGCAGTTGTTATCAATAATCCGTTTCTATGTATGTTGGCGTTTGTTTTTGTACCTGTTCAGTGTTTCTGATGTTCCGTTGTTTTCCTCTTATAGTTGATGTGTTTCCCTCGGTTTTGGTTTGTGACCAGGATTTGTTTTCGCTTAATCGATTTACGACTATTAAACAGCGGTATAATACTGTTGCCTTTATTTGACGTATACCATGTCTTGAATTTTATTCATATACATTTCGCAACAATTTGATAGAAAGAAAAAAAGTATTTTAACTGCGTTATATTTGTAAAAATGAGAGGATATATCAGGCAAGTAAAGTCTGACCTCTGTATTATTGAAAAACATGATCTTTAGTAAACGCGGTCGATATTTAAGGTGGTACCTAACACTACAGGGAGATAACTTGTAAAGTCAGCTAAACGTTTTAATAACATTGTGTTGTAAAAGGAATATTAAGATTCTCAATGATCAAAATTGGTGTTTGTCAAATTGCTTTTCTGACAAAGCGGTTGGTTCAAAATTTTTCAAATTTTTATATTTTTGTTTAAGTGTCAAAGTAAATACTTTGACAAAATTTTATGAAAATTAAACGAGCCAAATTAATTTTAGTGAAAGTGTTGGGTACCACCTTAAGAAAATTTTAACAAAAAACATGGTGCCAATTTTAACGTGACGGCGACTATAGATAACCATGGGACCATATTCTATATAGTAAAAAACCAAACAACTTTCAAGCTCATCACATGAGCATCATATGACATAAAACATTAAAATGAGGTCCCATGTGTAGAGGCAAGTTCGGATTTAACGAAGTGAAATTATTACATTAGTATAAAATCCAATTCGATTGGGATTTTTATTGGTCATCGACATTTGTTGCTTATTTTTTCTGTTCTTTTTTAGAAGTAGGGGTGGGTTATATTCCACGACAAGCCCCGGCTAAACCACAACCCCGTACTCTAGTATTATTGTATGAGTCGACATCATCAAAGGCGAATAATAATCGGGTGTGTACTGGTCATGAACCACAAAAACAATGTATCATCTCACAAATATAAGTAACGTTCCTGAAATTTTCAAATCAAGTTGTGTATCTATTTCTTCTTTTGAGGGTGCAGTTTTTTTTTTACGACTGGTTGTCTAAGTATAGGTAAAGAGGGAATGGACATTCTTAATTTTTTTTAGCCAAAACATATTTTGCGTTTACCAGCTAAGTTAGGATATAAGCTCAGTGCTTGTTTTTTATACTCTTTTGCTTTTTTCGTTTTATCAAATGTCTTCTTGACTAGAAGATTCTGTTGATATTATATATGTAAATATCAAACTCATAACTTTGCATTGCTCTTCCATTTAAAAAAAATCCTGGATCCACATACGAAGTCGAGAAGAAGTGTTTATAAGTTACAATGATTTTATTATTGAAGAAAGCGAGACAATAAATGTTTCTTGTTAAATATATTCGCACAGAACTTTACCATGTTTACAAGATGCAAATACACTGAAAAGCGTAAAATCAAGACACCATGGCCTTAACTATTTTGTTTACTATTTGTATCATGTTTATATACACTGTATCTAAGATCGAACAGTGATTTAGTTTGGTAAAACAAACACCACGGTAGGCCTATATACACTGGTCCACAAAACGCAACTTTCACTCGGATCATCCGGGGATCATTTACTATATTTGATAATACCTTCTCTCTTTCAATTCGTCGTCGTATCAGTGTATGTTCATTTCTTTGTTATTGTCATGTATATTTCCTTATGTCAATTTCATAAATTTCTTCCTAATATTTGCTAACAGTCTTTTTCATGAGTTTAATGACTAATCAGTGGGATTATGTGCAACAAAAAGCGAATTATATTTTATCAAATAAGTAATATAAGATACTTGAAAAACATCTGATCAAATACTTTCAAGAGACGCTACTGAAAATTTAACAACTAAATAAAGAATTTTAAAAACTCTTCAAGAATTGCGGTCAAAATATGGGTTTAAACTAAACAAATCCTTTACGATTTGCAAACTCTAAACCAACCAAAGTCGAGATAAATACAAAAATGTAGCAAATAAATTTGATAGACGGTACTTCGGTTAAACATGTCTCCAACATTGAAGTCTTCAAAGGATAAACAGAATTAAATAAAATATTCACAAGCAATATATATAAATCTGCACAATAATTGTTTGTTTCAAAATGTAAGAGAGATAACTTTACATTTTCGGCGAACAAAATGAAACAAAAATCAAAGTACTCACGTACTGTTAACTCGGATAAAGCCAAGATCACGGATGACCGACGAACACTGAAATCATTCAGAGTTCCATCTCCTTGTAACATGATTCGATTCAATCAGTTGAATAGGTACTTTGGACACAAAGAGTAGAAAGGGGCAACTGGTCTGTGGGTGTGTTTTATACAATGTAAATTATAGCAATATCTTTATTTATCTGTAAGAATTGGTCTTCAGAACATCACAGAAGCACATTTTAGTTCGCTTAAACTTATCCGTAGTGTATCCTTGAACTTTTAATAAGGGTGGGTGGTTACATGTAAAGCGGGAATGAGGAGGGAGCCATACTTATGTTACACTGCTTTTTTTTTAAAAAAAAGACGTGAATAAGGATACATCATCGCGATAAACTGGAATATTGTCCTCATATATGAAATTATGTTTAGAGAAGGTTCATTGTAAAAATGGTCTGTATATAGACAATATTTCACAAATGAATATTTGGAAATTTTGTCCTGGTAAAAAATATTTTTGTGTGTATAGATACAATATTTTATTCATATTATCATGAAATTTTGTCTCATCAAGAGGAGGTTATCAATGGAAATTAAATACAAGTATTGAATAAGGATATTACAATTGTTCCTGGAATTCTAAAACATCGTTGAAAAAGATCTGCTGATCTAGTATATTCAAATACTATTAGAGTTAGTACATCATCACGTTTGGATGTTCTGTACATTACCGTTAATATATCGATACAGTATAATGTTCAGCGTACAATGTAATATAAAAGGCCTGTTTTTGGCCCCCCTATTTTCTCATTTTTCAAATTCTGTTTTGGAAAGCTACTTATTATTTTAAAACATTCCCTAAGATTTGAAGTTTTACTTTATTTGGATAATTATAAAACTTCAAAACCACTAACTTTTGCAACTGAGTGAGGCGAGGGGGGGGGGGGTAACTTTCTGTTAATATTGTAATAATTATTCATTTTGCAGGTGATTTGACAACAAATTTTTATTTTTAGTGCCTGCGACAACGTGACCCAGGTATTTTTTTTATTCCAATGTCATGAGAACTGTTTTTGCTTTCTAAATCGCCTATTTTTTTCCGGGTCACGTAGGCGCACGCTATTAAATTTTAAGAAATGATGGCCAAAAATCGTTATTTTTCCTTCTTTTGACGTTTTTGAAGACTTTTTACCCCCCTAACCTCATCCATTTTCTTAAATTAATGGTTTTGAAGCAAACTTCAAACCTAAGGGAATGTTTTAATTACCGTGACAAGTAGCTTTCCAAAACAAAATTTTGAAAATGAGAAAATACTATGTTTTAATATATTTTTTTTAATAAATAATTTGATGGAAGAAATATTTTCATGGATATTCTTTCACAGTGAACATATCATGTCCCCCAAGAAATATTGTTCGCAGACAATATTTCATTGTGCAGTATTGATTTCAGTATTGTCATGGACAGAATTTCATAGTGAAATATTGTCCAGAAGGAGGTGACAAGATTTCATGAACAAGGACACCATTTCATAAAAAAAATGTTGTCCTGGGCAATATTTCATTGTAAAATAGTGTCTGTGGATAGAATGTTATCTGAAATTCTGTCCGACAGACAATATTTAATGTTACCGTGATAATCACTCACTGAGTGATTATCACGGTAACATTAAATTATAGGTCTTAAATAAGTCTCACGGTGAACTTTCAGTAGATCCCACCTCTCCCTTTTTATCGAAGTTAGCCTCAGTGAAATATGATCTGACCTAGGGACATAACATATTGCTAAATTAAAAACAAATTTATAAACCTGTTTTCTTTCATCTATCACTTTCATCTGAACGGACACATCAGCTCTCAGTACACGCTTTTTAAAAGCAACTTGTTTCTGACGGGGAAAAGTAGAGTTGTCTTTCTTGCACTGAATCTTTAATTTTGGAAGGTTTTGCCGGCTTGTAAGAGAAAGAAAAAGGAAATATTGTTTGTCAACCTTACTAAGAAATACTAAAATGGCATTGAACAAACTCGCTATAGATGCATTGGACCTTAAAGATAAACGTGTGTTGATGCGGTAAGCGTTTACAAGATTAATTTTTAATGCACAGATCAGTCAATGGGAAATGACCTGTCCTTGACATTTGTCAAAGTGAAAGTCGAAGAAATTATAAATTTTCCGCGAACGTTTCTAATATACACATGTCGGTGAAAACGTATAAAAAATACGTATGTAACGTAACGGTACCCAAATTGCACCTATTAAGCCAAAATAGTAAAAATAATCTTGCACAAGATTTCCTAGAGACCGTAAACAATTTGTATTTTTATGATTTGATACTATGCACATCTTTCAACATAGATAAAACTATTTAGATATGCACAAAACGTTCACAGTATTTATCCACAGGTGAAGTGTTTACTGAAAAAGCAAAATGTACTAAAACGTCATCAAAACGTCCTTCTTTTTAAAATGATCAATTACAAATTATATGTTACAAGTATCCATTTAAAAAAAAAATAAAGAGTAAGCATGGACTAATATCCAATTGTTCAAAATATTTGAAGAAATTAAACAAAAGCTCTGTTATTAGAATTTTGACAGTGCGAATTTAAGCATGGATGCAATTTGGGTACTCCTCATTTCAGAATCATTGATGGTTTGGAGGTCAGTTTAGACCAATTTTTCTATGATTCCATATGGATTAAAAATCAAATTGGTGTACCTATATAATAAAGAAGGATACAGCTACAAAATAACACAGAATGGAAATGTTTGTCTTTATCATAAAAAAACGTAGGTGAAAAAACTGTCAAATAGGTGCAATTTGGGTACCGTTACGTTAGTTAACAATTATGAGTCTTATAAGAGTCAAAGTTCAAACTGTCATAAAGGCTCAATTGGTTTGCTTTGATTTGACTGTCAAGCCAAATCATTTTAAAAATATGCCCCCCCTTTTTTTGTGGGAAAACTTTGGTTGATTCTTTAGGGACTCACTTAAGGATGATTAGAGCAGGCCCCCTCAATGGCAGTCAGTGCCTCTTGACCCCCACCCCACTCCTTATGAAAATTTCTGTATCTGCCACTTATAATTCATTTTGTAGTGATGTGGACTTGTAAAATGATGCTCGGTCTCAGTTGTTTTCATTCACGAAGTTCGTAAGTTTCTGCAGAGGATATCCATATCCACATCAATTAATGTTATTAAATTTTAAAGTTTATTTTTCTTTCAAAGTGAGGCTTGAAGCTACTTGTAGCGTATGAACTTTTGACAGACAGTGCAGTATTTCAGGGATGATTCCAGGTGTTTTCAAATGGGTCCCTTGAACATCAAATTGGGAATTTTTATCCCAATTGGGAATTTTTTATGCATACAATCTAAAACGAAATAATATCATTTTCCTAACCTGTAAAAAAACGGAAAATATATAAAAACTTTCACCTGTACACTGGTTGAAGAAGTTATTGGATTCAGACCAGGAAAGTTGTAATACATGAATACCATTGCATATGATGCACTATCATCTTAACTTTGGTAAACAAGGCATATATTATACCAGCTAACATAAACCTATGGCACTTAAGCAGTTTAGCTATTTATTCGAATTTCAAATTATCTCAAATTATCTCATAATATATAAGATATCTTATATAACATATTAGATTTTTATGAGATATCTCATTTAATATATGAGATATCTTATATAATTATTTTTTTTAAAGCTATCTTATATATTATATGAGATATCTTATATATCTAATAAGATATCTTATATACTTTATACTTAGATATCTTTTATACTTATAAAATATCTTCTATACTTATAAAATATAGTTTATAAGATATATCTCATTAAGTATATGAAATATCTTATAAATTTTTTTTATACAAGATATCTTATATAGTTTAATGGATATCATCTGAAGAAAATCATATAAGATATATTATATGAATTATCTTATAATTTCTATACAATGTCTCTAATAATATATCTTATATGATATATATAGATTCTACCACTGCATCGAGTGTAATACGATATTTATCCACTCGAGACAGTTAAATATTCAAATTTAAAACGCAAGGCTTGCCCGAGCGTTTTAAATATTTAAAATTTAACTGTTGAGAGTGGATAAATATTGTATTACACGAGATTTGGTGGTGGAATCTGTTTCTCTAATGATTTTCTAACATTATGCAGGCAAACTTATTCCTTCTTTTCGAATGATCTGCAAAAAGATGTGTTCTTTCTATGTGACGTCATCAGGCATGGTCGCCTTTTTTCATGCCGTCACAATAAGAAATTCAGAGGAAAGCAAGAACATTCGACGCCATAATCGGATTTTAACCAATGAAGTACTGAGATCAAACACACCACTTGCTGATAAAAAAAAATTTATACAATGGGTGCAGAAAGGGATAAATTGATGAAGAATTAGAGAAATAAGATATCTTAAATAATCTTTTTTATAAGATATCTTATATAATAAAGAAGATATATAATATCGATTATAAGATATCTTATAAATATACTTTATATAAGATATCTTATAAATATACTTTATATAAGATATCTTATAAATATACTTTATATAAGATATCTTATAAATATACTTTATATAAGATATCTTATATATAGTTTATAAGATATATCATATTGTTTATAAGATATCTTATACAATTTATAAGATATCTGATAAAGAAAACTATATGAGATATCTTATAAACTTTAAAAAATATTGCATAAATTTTATAACATATCTCATGAACT
Organism: Mytilus galloprovincialis; assembly: GCF_965363235.1. NCBI lineage: Eukaryota > Metazoa > Mollusca > Bivalvia > Mytilida > Mytilidae > Mytilus > Mytilus galloprovincialis. The sequence goes on along the minus strand of NC_134845.1, from coordinate 82,368,710 downwards.
TTATACATGTTATAAGATATCTTACAAACTAAATAAGATATCTAATGAACTATTATATAAGATATCTTATATAAAGTTTATGAGATATCTTGAAGTAAGATTAAATAACAAAAGAAACGGCTTGCCATATTACCCACTGAAAAAAATCATCCATTTGGTATTTTTTCAACAGATCATCTTTATATAAAACTTACCTTGATTCAAATGGATTTCAAATTGAACTGGCCAATTGTCGAATTCAGAAAAGCAATTACAAAAGGTTATATATATACTTAATTGATAAGATATTTAAAGACCAGTGAACTTTAAAATTATTTGGATCATTTATAATGATGACATCGTATTTCGGGAGGGGGGGTGGGGGGTGGGGGGGTTTGGCTCATTTCATGAATGGTCCATCATCAACATTATTTTCAAAAACGCTCAAACTTTTGTCTTTTGAGGAAATAGAGCAAAATATGAAATAATTTCTTTTACAAAACAAGTTTTAATCAAGTTACATAAAATAGTTGCCGTAATTGGTGACTGAAACTTTTCCGGAAATATCGATTTTTATTTTATTTTCTTGAATTGGGAATTTATATTCACAAACATATTTTTGGGGGCGCTGGCAGATTTAAGGGGCCGCTTAAACTATATAGTGGAATCATCCCTGTATTTGCAGTGAGGAACACCTGTGAATTCTATTTGCTCTAGACTATTTATAAACCACTTGAAAGGAAGCAAGACAGCTCTCCCCAACTTTCTCTAAACTCTCTCCACTTCCTACAAACTCCAGTATTAAAATGAAAAAGAATGTAATCCTGCTGTATAGAGGCCTGCCAAATCACCCTACTAGTTATAAGTTTATTACTGATGAAATCTTACAAAGCCAATCAATTGACCTTGATAGTACATGTACTAGAAGCTACTACATGTATTTTGGTAAGGGGATATTCAATGTGACTTGTTTGCATAGTAATTGCTTTATGACACAGTCACTGTCATGAGAGTCTATTAAAAGAATCATCTACATCCTAAAAAAAATCTAAATTACAATGCAGGCAAACCTATATTTCATGCATTTGGTTTTTTGTACACCTGTATTGTTCTAGAACCCATGTTAAAAACCTCAATTGTTTCAAATAATTAGATAGTTGTTTACCTGACATTGTTGTCCACTTTAAATAGTCCTAAAGCAGCTACCATTTGATTTTTATGGGGGGGGGGCTAGGATGAAATTTGAAAAAAAATAGGCAGGAAAGGAGTTTTGAGTTAAAAAAAAAAAGGCAGGATGAGCAACTTGGTAAAAAAAAAAGGCAGGATGACAATTTGTGTAAAAAAAAGTCAGGATAAACTAGTAAAAAAAAAGGCAGGACCAAATAGAGTAAAAAATAAAAAGGCAGGACAGGGATTACAACTAAAAAAAAATGCAGGACAAAATTTTTCATCCTAGCCCCCCCCCCCCCCCCCCCCCCCCCCCCCCCCCCCCCCCCATAAAAATCAAATGGTAGCTCCCTAAAGCAGACAGACAAAAATTAATTTTGTAGGTCATTAATTTAACTTTTTATAATTTATTTTTACAGTGTTGATTTTAATGTTCCATTGAAAGAAGGAAAAGTTACAAACACACAGAGGTAATATATCATTATAAAAGATGTAGAAATAGTGTTCAAAATGTTGCCACTACAGTAAAAGCAAGATGATTTTACTTACACTGCAGTGAAAGCAAGATGATTTTACTTAATGTTAAGTTTTTACTTAATTATCACATTGGTACTTTGGTGAATGTGGATTAATATAATTAAAATTGAATCTCTCACTCTCTCATTTTTTAATCAGACTACACGAAATACGTCGGACCGTCGGACAAATCCGATGAATAATGGATCGGTCTGGTAAAATTTTGTTGAATTCCAACCGAATGTCCAGTGTTTTTTTTTCATGGATTTTTCTAACATTCTAGCAAAATTGCCAAACGATCTCAAATTCATTTTTATCTTTACTATTCATCACAGCGATGTTTATTTTGTTCAAATGCTAGCTTTATGCCGAAAATTGCCAACCAGTAATGTGTAAATCCCAATAAAAACATATCTGACTGTCAAAAAAACAATGGCTGCCATCATTGGCACAACGGGAAATGTAAATAAAACTGGATCAGATTCTGGGAACGGATAAGGATAATTCCGGGTTTGCCAATTAAATACAATAAATGAATAAAAATCCAAGCAGATCACAAAATTCAGCTATGAAATATACACACTAGAATTGAAAACCAAAAGATATATGAAAAAGAAAGAAGAAACAGGAAATAATATTTTATACAGAAACTTTAAATTATATTTAGTTCACAAACATTGTCAAAATCCAATAAAATGGGACATTACTCTTCACTGAAATGCATTCATGAGCAATTGTGCACAACTTTCATAACAATATACCCTCTTGTTACATCATTTTGTTTTAATTTGTGCATTTTGGGGAGGAGTTAAGGGCACAATAAAGTCATATGTTTGTTGTTTATTGTCGGATAATATACAATTAGATGTAAAAAAAATTGGTCTGGTAAAATTTCATTCGGTCTGGTAAAGCTAGGATGCTTACCAGACCGAATGTCCTGTAAAATTAAATTCATTTGTGTAGTCTGTTAATGACTGGTCACTGCGTGGGAGATCTAACAACATCCCATGCACTTTCACGTCAGAGGTCAAAATCGATTATCCAATCAGCGACCAAGCATTAAAAAATGAGCGAGTGAGAGATTTAATTTTAATTAGATTGAATGTGGATTATAATATATCAAGCAATTTACAATATGTATACCCAAACTACTGTATAGAGATAATTATAAATATTTCCATACAATTACATAAATAAATAATATAGAATAAAACAATAAAGACAACAACACCCATCAATTATCGCATATAAGAGTTTATTCTGGTCAACATGTTTCGCCAAAAAGGGTGGCATCTTCAGGACAATATTATACATGAAATCAAACAGTGAAGTACAAATTTTGCGGTTGTGTTGTTCGCTGAAAGTATCATAACAACAGAGGTTGTTTTGACATTATCGATATAAATAGATATAAATAGAAAGTGAAAGTAAAATAAGAATCTAGTATAGTTAAAAGTGAAAGTTGGTCAATAAAGTTTTTAACGATGTGGTTAGCTGCTATTCTTACATGTCTATGTAGTTGTTCTCATGGAGGTTTCTAGTGGTAATATTGAAGAAATGATGTAAGTAAATCATAAAATGTCAGTTCATTTCCAAATTGGACAACACCCCATTGGCCATCCCTTACCAATTCACTGGCTTTGCTCTAAGGGAAGTACTGCTTCTAATTGCGTCGGTAATAGGGTAAGTGTATGATCGCCGCAATTTTGGGAATTGTAAATCTAGGTAGATTCGTTCATAAAGTTTACTTGCTTATAAAGTGTCCGTGGATCAAGCTTTTCTTTATAAATATGTTTTGTGGTTTATGTGGTTCATTTTGTTTCTGGTTCCTTCCTTTTTTTACTAAGTAAAATGCCTAGTATTCCGAATTATTTTGAATTCGTGAACTTATGTATGGTATGTTGATTTTCAGTGATGGACTGCTTCTTATTTGTATGTTTCTGTGGTTGCTACTGTTTCCAAACCTCTAACATTAAACAATGTACAAAAGTAGATAGAGGAATTCACAATTGATCAATCTTAAAAGTTCTATTTTTTATTGACCTCCTTAATACATGTAATTAGTTTACATAGTTCATTTATTTCTGTGCATTTTTTGGAATTCACTTAGTCATGAAAAACTTCAACGTGTTGGGTTTATTTCTATTATGAAATGAAAAACATTGTAACCTACAGTTATCAAAAGCTGAACAATTAAAAAGCACAACACATTGTTTTTATAAAATTTAAAAATACTTCTACTGGCATGACTGGTGTTTGCATTAACCCTTTCCTCCATAATGATTCCTTTTTGACACACCCCCTTTACTCCATTAATGACGCCTTTTGATGCCTGTGTAGTGCCTCAGTTGAAATGTCTTGTCTAGGAAAAAACTGTATCAAACTTAACAAAATTTGTATCTAATATAAAAAGGATATTCATGAGAATATCTGACTGGCATTTCATTGATGAAATATTCATTTCACAATTGCATTAATACTTAAAATCTGATGGTTTTTTTTAATTGAAAAATCCTTATGCGAATCAAGTATGTAAAAAAAAAATCTATGTAATTCAAGGGTATTTATACACTTTTATAACTTGCCATGCTTGCAGTCTATCAAACATGTAATGATACATGCACTTTTATTGTAAATTGTAAATTTACTTGTAGAATCACAGCGGCTTTACCAACTATTAAATATGCCCTGGACAATGGTGCAAAGTCTGTTGTATTGATGAGCCATCTTGGACGACCTGATGGCAGAAAACAAGACAAATATTCGATGGCGCCTGTCAAAGGAGAATTAGACAAACTTCTTGGGAAGTAAGTATGAGATAAATTTGGTTGTTGGGGTGCTGTCTCATGGAAAAAGTTGTAAGTGTGAGATGAATCTAGATGTTTGGTTGTTGCTCGAAAAAATAAGTTATTAAATATCTCAGGAATGGGGAGGGTTTGGCGCCATCAAACATGTTAAATGTTGCCATATTCTGTATGTGCCTGTCCGATGTGTTTTGTTGCTATATATCATACTTTTGTTTTTACATTTGTCCTTTTGGGGCCTTTTATTGCTTGCTGTGAGATATGGGATTGCTGATAAAAGCGATTGCTGTCTTACATAAGGTTACCTTAGTTCTATATATAAAAGAAGATGTGGTATGAATGCAAATGAGACAACTATCCACAAAAGACCAAAATGGCACAGACATTAACAACTATAGGTCACCGTACGGCCTTCAACAATGAGCAAAGCCAATACTGCATAGTCAGCTATAAAAGGCCCAGATAAGACAATGTAAAACAATTCAAACGAGAAAACTAACGGCCTTATTTATGTAAAAAAAAAAAAAAAAAAAAATGAACAAAAAACAAATATGTAACACATACACAAACGACAACCACTGAATTACAGCCTCCTGACTTGGGACGTTGTTGGTCTCTGGGCATAGCACATCTTCTTATTTTCAAAATAAGGAAAAAATATAAAATTTGAACAAATTGTAGAAATTAAAAATAAAAAATTCTGTTTTTATAAAAAAATATTTGAGTTTATCACATCAGGTAATGGATATGACAGTAGGTTTTACTACCTAAGATGACAAACTTCATGTTCTAAATATATTGAGTTATCTCCCATTTTTATCTTCTACTATGTTTTAATTGTCTCCCTTTCTTTTTAAGACCAGTAACATTTTTATCAGACTGCGTTGGACCAGAGGTTGAAGCAGCTTGTACTAGCCCTGCCCCAGGGACAGTGTTGTTACTTGAGAATCTCAGATTTCATGTTGAAGAAGAAGGAAAAGGTGTAGATGCAGAAGGGAACAAAGTATAAACACAATCTTCCATTCAGAGTTGTCTGTCCTTGCTCATGAGAAAAAGCAAGGACTTAATGATTTATTATTTGCCTTCAACCGAGCCCATCCCCATACAATCTATATTTTTATTAACCCATGCCATTAGTATCATTGGTATGGAGATATGCTCATTTGATTACCTGGAATGCCACTTCCTTGAAACAATAAGTAAAATAACAAAAACATTGAAAGCCGAGGAAAATTCAAAATGGAAAGTCTAATCAGATGGCAAAATCAAAAGCTCAAACACATCAAACAAATGGATAATAACTGTCATATTCCTGACTTGGTACAGGCATTGTCTTGTGTACAGAGTGGTGGATTAAACCTGGTTTTATAGCTAGCTAAACCTCTCACTTGTATGACAGTCACAAAAAATTACATTATATTGAAAACAATGTGCATACTTGTATTTGATTTAAATATTTTTTCAAGGTATGAATTATCTCCCCTTCAGACATTGTCAGATGTATCCACAAAAATTTAACATTTTAATAAAAACAAAATGACAACAAATGAATTTTATGTTTTTTTCTGATTTTCTAATACAATGTGATTTTCCCAGTCTTAAAAACTCAAAAAGATTTTTTTTCTAAAAATATTGAAACCAAATTTAAGACAAAGTTTTATTGTAGTAATGGGAAGATTTCTTTACATATTTCTTTTTAACAGAATTTAAGAAAGACACACCAGGCTATTTAGAGAGCACACCTGCTCCCACTAAAAGTCACTATTGGTAAACTTAAACAAAACACTTTAAAACATTTGTGAAGTTGTAGTAGGGAACTCTTGTTAAACTTTCAATCATAGAATATTGTACAGTAATCTCTATATGTCTATTTATACAGTTTCTGTTTTATTTTGGTTAACTCAGTATTTTCCATTATTTATTTATAGATAAAAGCAGACAAGGCAGCAGTAGACGCATTCAGAGCCTCATTATCAAAGTTAGGAGATGTTTATGTAAATGATGCTTTTGGTACCGCCCACAGAGCACACAGGTAAGAAGGGCAAAAAAGTAAGTCTTACAAGGATTTACTCACATTTGTTAATAATTTATTTGTATGTCCCAACCATAGGCAACTTGGATGCAATAAGTATTGTGTCTTTACCTTTCATTTTTGTTGCACAATCTTACTCAAGTTTGCTTCTAACATACAAATTTTATGAAAAATTATACACAATGCTAAGAACTAAAACTTTTGTCCGTCCGTCAGTCCCTTTTTTTGTTCCCTTGCACTAACTTATGTTTGGTCATGTAAATTTAATCAAACTTGTACATAATGCTAAGAATCAAAACTTGCAGACAGAGTTCAAATTTGGGTCACTTAACCTTTTAGAGTTCTCCCTCTTTGAACTTGGAAAATTGCATTATTTTCATTTCTACACTCTAACAGAGTTATTTTAATAGTAAAAATGCAAATGTTAAAATTAAGATAAAATACTTGAACAAGCAAAAGTATCAAGGTCAATCAGACATGGGGTAATTGAAATATGTAATTGTAATTGACTGTAATTAATTACAATTTATCATGTAATTGAATGTAATGTGTAATTGAGCATTTTTTCAATTACATGTAATTGAATGTAATTAATTACATAGCCAAAATTGCCTGTAATTGACAATTACTTTTCAATTACAAGTCAATTACATTTGAAATTTTGGATCAAAAGATTAAATCTTGTGTTTTCTCAAAAAATTATTAAAAGCAATAATCTTAACAAATGTTGTAAGCTGACAAAGAAAAGCCTTCACAGTATACTTTCTGTATTAACACAACCATGGTAGATTCTTCATTTTGTATTGAATGATAAAAAAAAATGTAGACACATGCCATAATTTTAAAAGAAACCACTAGGAAGTCACTGTCTTGACCTTAATTAGTAGATTTAGATAGATATTTTAAGACATTGATTTAACATAATTAACTTTATTCAAGGACTTAAATAACCAATAAATATAACCTCTGGCTATTTGTTTTATTACAAACTATATAATGACTGTTTTTATAACAGTTATGTTAAACAGATATAAGGCTAATTAGAGAGAGATAAATATACCCCTAGGGCCTATAGGTACATGTTTAAATTCTTGAAGGGATAATGCATATGACAAAATCTCACTTGCAAAATTTGTTCACTATATATATGAATGTTGAAAGAAAACATTTTATCAGATTTAAAAATGAGCTCCAAGAGTGTACTGGAACATTTTACTGTTCCTGATGACTTCCAAAATGGAAATACTTTCAAAGGAAAATGTATGCATTGTGGCACCCTCATTAGTGGAAGTTACTATACTTGAACCTTTTGACAAAGCTACAGTCCTTGTCCAAGGTGAAAAAACTGTAACTGCTAGCTTGCCAATTCCTGTAACACTTGGATTAAAACACCAGTTAAAACTTATATCAGTTGACTATAATTGTAAAATGATAAAATCATTGAAATCTTCTGTTGAAGAAAGATTGTTTCAGTTTGTAGAGGATGAAGCATATATTCTTGCTAGCTTTTTAGACCCAAGATTTAAGACCAGATGGTGTGAAACTGAACAGATTGAGCAGTGTTTAGCTGTTGTTAAGGACAAACTTAGTCAAGTCCCTACATCATCTGAGCCCCCTTGTGATCAAAATTCTCCCCCATGTAAGCGAGCAAAAAATGATGATCTTTTCAGTTTCATGCCAGCCCCATCAGTGGAAAGAAAAAGAAACCCTTCAGGGATTTCTGTAAGTTCAGAAATGGATGATTACTTGTCAGATAATTGTATTGATATGTCAAAAGACCCTCTTTTGTATTGGCATAGTAACTGTCAACGTTTACCACGTCTAGCTAAGTTAGCAGTGCAATATTTAGCTATTCCAGCCACATCTGCACCAGTTGAACGCTTATTTAGCACTGCTGGAAAAACATTTAGGCCGGAAAGGTGCAGACTGGCTGATGGAACATTTGAAAAGCTGATGATGGTCAAATGTAATGGGAAAATGCTTAAATAAGTTATATGACACAATACAAAAATGTATATACTAGTTGAACACTGTCTAATTGTTATAACTATAGAGCAATGTATAATACTTATGTACATATCATAGAATAAATGCATGTTTTCAATGTTTTATCTTAAATTTCCTTTCAAATGTAATTGAAGTAATTAATTACATTTGCCAAGTAATTGGAATGTAATTAATTACATTGGTAAAAAAAGTCAAATGTAATGTGTAATTTAATTGAAGATTTTGTAATTGTAATTGAATGTAATTAATTACTTTCAAATGTAATTGACCCCATGTCTGAGGTCAATAGACCATGACTGAGGGGATGGGGCCGAATAATTTCCATGGAAATGAGATGTGCCAATGCTAATACAACTTAATACCTTCGACTGTTTTCTGCTCTTTGACACATTCAACATTTCCAGTCACAATTTTACTAATCATAAGCTGATACACTGATGACAAAGTTGCTGCTGCGGCCAACACTGGAAACAGCATAATCTGGTTTGATTATTTTTGTGTGGTACTAGTTTTCGTGTATTTCATGGGTACAGGTGACCCATGAAAAAAAAAACCAAAGAAAAACTTTTTTTTTGGCTTGTATGCAGACATCGATAAAACCATGAAATCAAATATCCTTAAAAGAGGGACAAAAAATACCAAAGGTACAGTCAAACTCATAAATCTAAAACAAACTGACAACGCCATGGCTAAAAATGAAAAAGACACACAAGCAACAGCACACATGACACAACATAGAAAACTAAAGAATAAACAACACGAAACCCCACTTAAAATTGGTACCAACGAAAATAAATGAATCCACAGTACGGATGTCTTGCTTTTTGACTGTGTCAAATGAGACAAAAAAGGAACTCAGCAGGTGAATAGTAATTGTAAAATTTATATTCATTTATTCCATTACAGTTCTATGGTTGGATGTCAGTTATCACAGAGAGCATCAGGGTTCTTGTTGAAGAAAGAGTTAACTTACTTCGCCAAAGCATTAGTCAGTCCAGAGAGACCATTCCTAGCTATTCTTGGAGGGTAAGTCTAGAGAGACCATTCCTAGCTATTATTGGAGGGTAAGTCCAGAGAGACCATTCCTAACTATTATTCTTAGAGGGTAAGTCTAGAGAGATCATTCCTAGCTATTCTTGGACGGTAAGTCTGGAGAGACCATTCCTAGCTATTCTTGGAGAGTAGGTTAGCAGAAACTATTACTATCTCCTTGGTGGATAAGTCAAGAGATACAATTCCTAGCTATTGTGGGAGGGTAAGACCAGAGAAACCATTCCTAACTATTATGGTAAGGTAAATCTAGAGAGAACATTTCTAGTAATCCTTAGTCTAGCATCATGGCTTAATGAATTTGACATAGTAGGGGTATGCATGGAAGGATTCATAGGATTGTTCAGCTTTGAACAGGATTGAATAACTGTGCATGCAAGAATGATAAAAACAAAAAATATACTCTTACATGGCTAAGTATTCATTATAGTGTTGTTAGTGTGTGACAACATGTATGATTTTAAAAGTAGCTGTTTCAATCATAATAACATGATTTTCTGAAAGGAGAATGATTCTAGTTTAGGGTTTTACATGTAAAAAGATAGTTATTTAGTCAGAAAACATAAAATTAGACCTAAATAGCATGTTTGACAGAGGTTATGTTGGATGTAACAGGACATTGAAAATTGAATATTTTCCTTTTATATGAAGGCTTTGTTCATAAATATATTAATTTTTCTCTGACAGTTCATAAGATCTTCAATTAAAGTATATCATTTTGTTAAATTTTTCAAAAACTAACTTATAAGTTGGAAAAATCTTAAAATATGTCGGACAAACGGGGACATTTTTGGATGAGAATTTGTTCCATTTGCATCATTTAAAGTCAAAAACAAAATCAAAACTATGGTGTTTATACTAATATCTACAGCTGGTGTTCCTCAGCAAGAGGTAAAATGGTTCATTATTAAATAAATGTATAAAACAAAACCATAAAAAACTGTTGGATGAACAGCGTACAGAATTCATCTGTTGTAGGACAAACATAGGACAGATTATATTCCCTGTCGGACAAAGATAGGACAGAATTCATTATTTTACTGATTCTAATGGCAATTTAAAAATGGGCACCTCTTAAGAAGAGACTATGAAGGGTCTGAGAACTATTTTTAAATTTATGTGGACTTGTTAGTTGTTAACAAGTTTCTTTTTACTTTTAAAAAGCTGTTACGTCCGACATTAGAAGATTTTGTCCTAAGGTTCGTCCAACAGAAAATTAATGGACTCTTGTTACGTCCTAATTTTCAAAATTATGTCAAATTTAGACTGTCAACAGTTTAAAACTTCTTTATTTTTCATATATACGGTAGTATTTAAGGTTAAGTAATTGTCAAAGTGGAAGCGAAATTGATTCTGTGACTTGTGGTAGCCATTTTAGAGAATATCTTGGACGTTGGACGTAACATTTATTCGGATGTAACTTCCATCTCTTGGTTGGACAGAAAGAGCGTTCACCCCTTCGATGTCGTTGACCTCAAGTAAAAAGGAACAGTTGACAGCAATACCGTATGTGCATCGCGATTGTCGTAAAATTTGTTGTCATAAACATTAAAAAAAACTTAAACTGAGTTGGCAACTTGCAAATGAAAATTGAAATTTTCGTCCGTAACGGTTGGACTGATTTTTCAAGAGTAAACTTTAATGACAATTCCTGAAAAAAATAAAACTTTCTGCTGTAACTTCATGATGAATTATCACATTTTAGTTAATAAGCTCAAGCCTCAAGATATTTTGTGCATTTAATTGCCCTCTATTGTTACATAACTTATATTTCATTTTCACTTAGGAAGAAGACAGAAAATGTTAGTCCGACAACGTTACCATTTAAAATTGTTTTTAATCCTTATTTTTCGATGATTTTTCTTGTTTTAGTGTCCTTAACCTTGCCAACCCTATTGTATTACCTGAAAATCCTTTTTACCTAGTTGCCATTCATACAAAAAGGTTAATAAAACAATTTTGATTTTGGGTCATTCGACCATGTCACAAAATAAGCATGCAAAAAATAGGGAATTCAACACTTCATTTATAAAATACTTTATTCAACAATAAACTTTTCATATGAGACTGTTTATATTATCTCTTCATCATACAGTGAATTGAATAAGCTACCTGCATTAAAACTCAAAATAATTTAAAATATGAAAAAAATGCATTTTCTGGGACACCCATTGAAACAGCACTTTACTGAATACTTAGCCACTTATGTTTATTAAAAGTTGATCAGCGTTATTAATTCATACATGGAGCCAGATTCTAGCAGAGGACTTACAATTACCTTTTTGAAGGGAAAATGTTCAAGGAATATAAATCTTCATCTATTAGATTTATTAAGATACATATTTTTTTTGTTTCAGAGCCAAGGTAGCAGATAAGATCCAGTTAATAGAAAATATGTTGGATAAAGTGAATGAAATGATCATCGGAGGAGGCATGGCATTTACCTTTCTTAAAGTACTAAATAATATGGAGGTATGATAAAGTACACCTTGTCATACACACCAAGACATATACATACACACACTCACACGATAAAGTGAATGAAATGATCATTGGTGGAAGAGTTACCTTTCTTAAAGTTCTAAATAATAAGGGGGTACATGTATGATACTGTACAAATAGCTACACATTTTTTCAGTTCAGATATAAAATATATAATTTATAGTAGGTACCAGGCTTAAAAAAAAATGTATCTGTAAAAACTCATCAGTGACTCTTGAATAAAAAAAAATCAGAGTCCAAAAGTACTGAATGATAGTTTGAGGAGGCATGACTGTTTGTGCAGATATGCACAAGACTAAACTTAAATGGAAAGATCAAATAAAGCACTTTGAAGCATTGAAAGTAAACAGTTGAAAAGGCATGTATTACAGGAAAAATAATTTGAATTGGCCACTATGAAATTCTATAATTTAGATTGGTTCCTCGCTGTACGATGAGGAAGGTGCTAAGATTGTACAGAAACTGGTAGATAAAGCCAAGGCTAACAACGTCACCATTACCTTACCAGTAGATGTTGTAACAGGGGACAAGTTTGCTGAAAATGCTGCTGTGGGACAAGCCACTGTAGAATCTGGTATCCCTGCTGGAAGTATGGTGAGGTTTAAGTATGACTGGTCATTTCAACATTAGAATCTGGTATTTGTGGTGGTCTGATTAAATCCCTGTATTTGTCATTTGTTTGGAGCAGACTTTAAGCCATGGAATCCATAAAAAAAAATGTATTCAGTAGATTTGGTTTTCTTTGAAAAATCCACAAATGACTGTGCACAGCAATCCTAGTACTGTGATACACTGATGTTGTCTGTCAAGAATATTTTTCCACCTGGCCAACATTCCTAATAAAAGAGATTTGAAAAACAAGTTATGTTGCCTTCCTGACCAACTTTCATGACATAATTAATAAGAAAGTCAGAAATCACAGATTTCTAAATCAATAAAATAAACTGAATTTCTTTGTTTTAGGGTCTTGATGTTGGAGAGAAATCTATAGCAATGTTCTCTGAAGTGATAGGTAGAGCAAAAACTATTGTATGGAATGGGTAAGTATTATTTTCTGCAACTAGAACTGTTTCAGAATTTATTTTTGAAAGCAAGAATCGAACTTAAAAATAACTTTTATTTTTTTTATTTTTTGATAAAAATTAGTACTTGGCAATGAAGATATTAAATCAAATTACCTCCCATGCTCCCAACCTTCCCTCATGTGTTAAATTTTGGAGAAGCTAAACATAAAACTTGTAAATAAGATGATGGTCATTGTTCCATGGCTGCTAAAATGTTTGTTTTTTTACAGACCACCAGGTGTATTTGAGTTTGCCAACTTTAGTAAAGGTACCAAATCTATGATGGATGCTGTTGTCAAGGCAACACAAGGGGGAGCCACAAGTATCATTGGTAAGGTCATCTAAGAAAATCTAGTACTGTTGCCAATGTGATAGATATTCAAATATAACCAAATCTGTACATTATATTAAAGGGCATTAATTATCTGCCCCTTTTAAGAATATGACTTTTATAGTAGATAAGGGCTATTCCATTAAAATGTTTGTGGGAGGGTAGGAAAGGACTCAAAATATCCCTTCAATCAAGAAGCATTTTTTAGATAATTTTGCATAATGGTAATATACAAATACTGAAAAAAGACCCATAACCCCCATTCTATAATTGAACTTTCCTTCCTACCCTCCCTACCCTCCCACATACATTTAAATGGAATAGCCCTAATTGAGAAGTAACTGCAATATATCTATTGATGCAAAAAATTGAAGTGAGTGAACTTCCTATTTTCAGTAGTGATTTTTCTTCATAAAATGTTTCCATTCACAGTAATTAGACTTTCAACTTTTCCAGCGCTCCGGAATTTTCAATAATAAATGCATGCATTGATTTCTTGATTTACAGTATTTAAGTGCACCTTGTAGACAGTATTCTGATTTACATAATGACATTTGGGATACTACCTTTGGATTTGAAATTTAAAATTAAAATTAAAATTAGAAATATCATGATATTATTAGAGACTAATATTCAGGAAATTGAATCACTTTTTTCCAAACAAACTTTTAGAAGTTGATGAAATCTGAAATCTGTTTATATTTCTTTTAGCTCATTTTGTCACTCTTTTAAAAGAAGTAAATTTATTTTTGAAAATTCATTTCAAGACATTTCATAATCTAATTAAATTTAAAAATTTGTTACTAAAAAATTAAATCAACAAAAGGACAGAATTGAATCAATTTAAAACATAAAACTTTGCAAAAGAATTTTTTATACCCATTAATGGTATTGACAAAACAACTTGAATTATCTCCCTTTGATTAACATATACAGTCTAAATTAAATGCTGAACTTAAGTAAGAAATTATGCAAAATGGTATGGAGATGCAACATTCATTTCATTAGCTCATATTTTAATATTCAAATGTAATTATATGTACTACATTACATACTAATCTTTTTGATACTTCTAATTACCTCCCTTATATTGAATAAATTTTGAAATTAAATTGCAATTTTTTTAAAAACACAAACGGCTAAGGTTCATATCAGTACTAAGCAGCATAATTTTTTTCGTTCTGTGCTTCTGTTTGTTTGTCTGTCTGTCTGTCCCACTTCAGCTTACTATTTTTAGTCAAGGTAGTTTTTGATGAAGTTGAATTCCAATCAACTTGAAACTTAGAACACATGTTCCCTATGGTTTGATCTTTCTATCTTTTAGTGTTTAATGCCAATTTCATGGAGAGTGCTTTAGTATGGTATCTATGTACTATGGACAAATTACAAAAATTTGAAAAAAACTGTATGCAAATGTTTTGTTTCTTTTTTAGGGGGTGGTGACACTGCTACATGTGCAGCTAAATACAACACAGAAGATAAAGTCAGCCATGTTAGTACTGGAGGGGGAGCTAGTTTAGAATTGTTAGAAGGTGAGATTAAAAAGGATTGACAATAAATTGTTTTAAATTTTAAAAATTTTAAATATGAAAAAAATGCTATAAATTGATGAAAATATTGTATTTATTACATTTAGTATGGAATCAGAATCCAGCAGACTTTACAGATTAAAAGACAAAATCCCTTCAATTTAAATAGACCCCTTTTATATAAACAGATATGAGATGTGGTATGAGTGCCAATGAGACAACAACTCTTCATCCAAGTCATAATTTGTAAAAGTACACCATTTTAAGTCAAAGTACTGTCTTCAACACTGAGCCTTGGCTCACACCAAACAGCTAGCTGTAATGGGCATCAAAAATGACTAGTGTAAATCCATTCAAACAGGAAAACCAACGTTCTAATATATATTCAAAAAACAGAAAGAGACACTTAAAATGAACCACATCAACAAAGACAACCCTTAAAAATCTTGACTCAAGTCAGGTGAAAAGCCTTCTTTAATGCAATTATTTACACAATCAGATATCAATATAAGGTACTCTAGAAAGGAAAGGATGTCCTGTTTCACATTGGGTACTAATCATATTTTTGAATGGAAAAGAATTAATAATTAAAGTTTACTTAAAAAAAGTATAAAGTCTGATATTCAAAATTAAGTAAAATGAAAAGAAATTTAAGTGTTTTTGGTGATCCATTATCATGTATTAAAGACGAAATATGAACTTGTTGTATTTTTTTGCAGGTAAAGTTTTACCAGGCGTAGCAGCATTATCAGACGCATAATAGAATTGAACAAATCCTACATAGAAACTTTTTAAACTAATTTGTGTACTTTGTAAATGTTAATTGATGGTAGGGATGATTTTAAAGTAAAGTATTAAACATGATAAGTGCTAAGAAAAGATATAGTTTTCATATTTATTTCACATTCTCCAGTATTTTTTTGTTTTTGTTTGTTGTTGTTATGATATGATTATTGCAATTCCTCATACTAGAGTTTTGATTTGATTTTCCAATGTTATTGTATTTAATTTTAAAGTTCTGTTTTCCTTAACTGTGGTCCAAATAAACAAATTCATTTGCATTTACTTTATAAACGAAAATCTACTGATTTTTAAGCTTTTTTATTTATTTTTTATTCATGTTGATAAAAGTTCTGCATGCCTATAGTTCTTCAAAACAGTTTAGCATGCACTTTAAAACGAGTAGTATTTGTTATTGGTTCAGACAGCAAATCATTGATTTTATGTCTTCAAACTTCAAGTTTATTCAGTCATAGTCAAACTTAACAATACAAGAAATATTTACTTGGAAAATTATTATATATTAACTGCTTGTTATCCATTAACATATATTAGCTGTGCTTGTTGAAAAAAAAGTTAATAAAACTGAGATTTCTTTATTCTGTTGTGTAACTTTATTAATTTCTCATGCCAGATTATTCTCATGTTTTTATGCTTCACCTATATAGGTGCATTACATTTTCCAGTCTGTGTGTTTGTGAATTACTGTGGGTACCAGTTTTCATTAGATTTTTTTATTCTGTTGTTTTAACTTTATTAATCCCTCATGAGCCAGTTTATTCTCACGATTGTTATGCCCCATCTACATTTTCCAGTCTATATTTTTTTGAATTACTGCGGGTATCAATTTTTGTGTATTGAGCAAAATCTGTTCATCGAAAGTTTAAAATCATGGTTTACAAATGCTTGTATGGTTGTACCAAAAATTTCCAATAAAATAAATTGAACAAGACTATATCTGGTTTGAGTTGTAAGGATAATTTGTTTTTATAAAAACTTTTAAACATTTGTTCACTGTTTGTTATCAAGGCAACTCCTTCATAAAATAGAGGATGGAAATATATATATGCCATTTACCTGCTTTGATCAATATGGGATGGCTGTCTTAACATTGAAATAAGCTTACCGGTAAGGCATATCTAGATATAAGAAGATGTGGTATGAGACAACTCTCCATCAAAGTCACAATTTTTAAAAGTAAACCATTATAGGTCAAAGCATGTTCTTCAACACTATTTTTGGCACACAAAGAACACCAAGCTATAAAGAGCTCCAAAATTAACTAACGATGTAATCTATATATATATAAATTGACAATCACTTATGAACAAACAACAACTACTGAATGTCAGGTTCCTGACTTAGGGCAGATTCGAACGAATGCAGCTGGTTTAAATGTTGGGTACCAACCATCACACTTACTGGAAACAATAGTGCAACATCACAACATGGAAAGACACACTATAAAATATCATCGAAATGGCTTAAATCAATAAAAAGACATATGAACACAAGTGAACATACACTGAACATATGAACACAAGTGAACATACACTGAACATATGAAATTTGATCTATGACACAACTATATACAAAATAAATAAAAAAAATAACCTTGAACCAAATGCCGCCAAATAGAATAATGTACACAAGTAGGACTGTTTCCATGTACATAAGAGCACCTCTATTGCCCTTCTTCTTCATTACTGGAACATTGATTCATTGGTTAATTGGTGATTCAGTACTGTTGGTTATTTCATGGCAATCAGCCCTGAGAGAACCACCAATGTTTTGCATAAAATTGAACCATCTTTAAAAATTGAAGTGTTAAGCACCTCATATATCCTGGGTTAAAACTCCCAATATTATAATTGACAGGCTAGTGGTGCAGTGGGAAGCACCTCCCAGATGCTGGGTTAAAACTCCCAATATTATTATTGACAGGCTAGTGGTGCAGTGGGAAGCACCTCCCAGATGCTGGGTTAAAACTCCCAATATTATTATTGACAGGCTAGTGGTACAGTGGGAAGCACCTCCGAGATGCTGGGTTAAAACTCCCAATATTATTATTGACAGGCTAGTGGTGCAGTGGGAAGCACCTCCCAGATGCTGGGTTAAAACTCCCAATATTATTATTGACAGGCTAGTGGTACAGTGGGAAGCACCTCCGAGATGCTGGGTTAAAACTCCCAATATTATTATTGACAGGCTAGTGGTACAGTGGGAAGCACCTCCGAGATGCTGGGTTAAAACTCCCAATATTATTATTGACAGGCTAGTGGTACAGTGGGAAGCACCTCCCAGATGCTGGGTTAAAACTCCCAATATTATTATTGACAGGCTAGTGGTACAGTGGGAAGCACCTCCGAGATGCTGGGTTAAAACTCCCAATATTATTATTGACAGGCTAGTGGTACAGTGGGAAGCACCTCCCAGATGCTGGGTTAAAACTCCCAATATTATTATTGACAGGCTAGTGGTACAGTGGGAAGCACCTCCGAGATGCTGGGTTAAAACTCCCAATATTATTATTGACAGGCTAGTGGTACAGTGGGAAGCACCTCCCAGATGCTGGGTTAAAACTCCCAATATTATTATTGACAGGCTAGTGGTACAGTGTGAAGCACCTCCCAGATGCTGGGTTAAAACTCCCATTATTATAATTGACAGGCTAGTGGTACAGTGGGAAGCACCTCCCAGATGCTGGGTTAAAACTCCCAATATTATTATTGACAGGCTAGTGGTACAGTAGCTGAACTTCTAAGATCACTCGACTACCCATCATCATTACAGAATAATTAAGGCATTTTCAAAAAATATACATAGACCTCAAATTAATGATTCATCATTAATTGTTATGTTTCACTTTTAACACTTTCACTAAAATTAATTTTCTTCAAATTTTGACACAGTATTTAATTTGACCCTTTAACAAAAATATAAAAAATTCAAAAAATTTAAACCAACCGTTTAATCAGAAAAATTACACTGGTTATATAGCAGTTTGACAAACACTTATTTTGATCATTGAGATGCTTAATATTCTCTTAACAACACAACGTCATTAAAACGTTCTGCTGATTTTACAGAGTTATCTCCCTGTAGTGTTAGGTACCACCTTAAGATGTCATGACAAAATAGAATATACACAGGTCAAAATAGTATTAGGCAAAAATGAGGTGTGACAACATTTTCAATAGAATATAAGAATATTTTAATGATCCCCAATTTTAAACAAATTCTATTTTACTCGGAAGATAATGAGTCTAAAATATTTGTTTGGGGGGTAAATGTTTCTATGTATTTTATATTTTGATATTTTTAAATACTATGCATGAAAACACCATTTTAGGGCAGACATTTCAATACGGACATAACTCCTGGAAAGAAAAATTATCACTTTTGTTTGAATTCATTCAAGACGGTGCTGATATTTGTCTACTCTTAACTCCCTTTCTCCTTATAACAATACATGTAACTGCCTGGTGGTTGTTTCTGGATCCCTGGAGACTCAAGTCTTTGTTTTTGTTTTGTTTTTATTTTAAACGATGTGCTGTTGGGTTCTTGTGCATTTATATTGCCTCGTCTTGGTCAGATAACCATTGTTGTCAACTTATATAACCTTTTCAAAGATCTTCTCTGAATCTATACTACATCAATTTTTATACAGCCACATTTGGCAGGAGTGATCTTTAAAGTGTGTAGATTATAGCCCATTATCAAACAAGTCTAAAATGGAACAAAAAGGTCAAATGCAATAAAAGTCTTTTAAAAAATCTTTAAAATCTTAAAAGACACAGAAAATCTGTTGGGATAGCAGTACTTCCCATTTTTAGTTATTTGAATTGCTATAAAAATGTCTTAGCTAAGCTTTCATATAGTTTTTCTTTCGAAAAGTCTTCTATATTCTTAAAAATCAGACATTATTTGAATTTGAACATCTTATATTCACTAAAATATATGTAAAATAATAATACGGTGTTAATAAGTTTCAATGGGAGATAACCTAACACATTCTTTAAATAAAGACATTTTGAAAAAAAAATGATTATCTCCCATGGAAACGTATTGAGATTTCATATTGTATATAGGGTCATAGTCAAATACATGATATAGAAGTCATTTAATTTTTTAAAAGAAATTCGCGTCTTTGGGCGTTTTTCAATAATAGCGTGAATTTCAGACCTAAAAAAATGGAAAATCAACTTGTCTAAAATTTTATTTCAAGAGTTAATTTGAATACCTCTTTTATAGACCTGTTTGTAAACAAAAAGTGAAATCTAAAATACTCTTTAAAATGATATTATTTTCATAATTTATGTACTGTTTCGTAGGGGACATTTGTTCACTACGAAACTGCTTCTAAACACACATCTTATTGCTACTTTAAATGTCTCCTATAGACATTCCAGTTTGTTTTACCTTATATACTAGAAAGATCTCATTTTTTCTGAATTGGAGAACCATTTTTTATCGATAAAGATTAGACAGTACTTCACTTATGAAGGTACAATTCATGTTACCAGAGACATATAATACAATTGTATTATATGTATAATACAATTGTATTATATGTATCTAATGTTACCTGAGACTACTATTACACATGTTATAGTAGTCTCAGATGTTACGTAGTGGACATTTTGATGCGTTTCGTAGTTGACAAAACCGTTTCGTAGTGGACAAAAAGTTTCTTAGTCAGTGACATCAACCTTATTCTATGTTAATTACATGAAAATACCCATTGGTATTTGTTTTACACGAATATAATTGAAAAAAGAGTAAAACAAAACTGCATGATAGTGGTAGTGTTTTCTCCCATACTTGTTTCCGGTAGGTGACCGTTTCGTAGTGGACATATTCACATGTTTTATTTTTTTCCACAATCCCTATATTGCAATAGTAACAAGACTGATTGTATTCATCATTATTAAGCTGTATACTGAATTTTTTTTTCATAATTTTAAAACTAGACACTGAAGGAGATTTGACCCATTTCGTAGTGGACATTAACAAAAATACTGGTCCATTTGATGTGTTCAATGTTTTTTACCAACAATTTAACTGCCGTTATAAAAGCATCACTTCTTTTGTAAGACCCTAATGTTTATATCTCTTTCAATCAAAATGACTTTGATTTTATAAAACTGTTTATTAGCAAAATTTAATATCTTCGTTTCGTAGTGGACATTTTGTCAGGGACACACCTACTATAACTAAAAATCCTTTGCCAAAAGCTGTTTATCAAAATATGTTGGCTCTAAACATACTTTTGAATTATTAAAGAACTTATATAAAGTAAAAATAATATTTATTTCTACTTTTTTTTACAATATTTTAGAGTATAATTGTTGAACAGGAGGTTTAGGGACATGCCATTTTGGTTATTTTGGACCATTCAGGAATCGATATCTTATCAATCCCTTTAAAGATAGACTTCTTTGCTTAAACATGCATGTTAAATCTAAATTCAATGTACTGACTGCACAAAAAATTACTATTTTTATTGAAAAACGCCCCTTTATGTGTGTGAAGAAAAAAATTGACAAGAGGTTAAAGGGCGATGCCACTCTCCAACACCATGATAGTTTTTCTGTCGTCTCTTAAACGTTATAAATAAAAATCCGGCAACCCTATGAGTCTTATCGTATAAAAAGGGACAGGCAACCCTATGAGTCTTGTCGCATAAAAAGGGACAGGCAACCCTATGAGTCTTATTGTAAAAAAAGGGACAGGCAACCCTATGAGTCTTGTCGTATAAAAAGGGACAGGCAACCCTATGAGTCTTGTCGTATAAAAAGGGACAGGCAACCCTATGAGTCTTATTGTATAAAAAGGGACAGGCAACCCTATGAGTCTTATCGTATAAAAAGGGACAGGCAACCCTATGAGTCTTATCGTATAAAAAGGGACAGGGAACCCTATGAGTCTTGTCGTATAAAAAGGAACAGGCAACCCTATGAGTCTTATTGTATAAAAAGGGACAGGCAACGCTATGAGTCTTATCGTATAAAAAGGGACAGGCAACCCTATGAGTCTTATCGTATAAAAAGGGACAGGCAACCCTATGAGTCTTGTCGTATAAAAAGGGACAGGCAACCCTATGAGTCTTATTGTATAAAAAGGGACAGGCAACCCTATGAGTCTTATCGTATAAAAAGGGACAGGCAACCCTATGAGTCTTATCGTATAAAAAGGGACAGGCAACCCTATGAGTCTTATCGTATAAAAAGGGACAAGTTCACAGCAATATCATAACGTTTGAAACAAATTCTGTCCACGGAAATCTCAATTTGAAGCGATAAAGAGATGCACGTTCTTTTATTAAGGAAATAAACCAGTCAACTTCTTCTTTTGTAGAACTCGTCAAAAGTGCTAAAGACGAGGACCACCTCCGGGTGCGGGATTTTCTCGCTGCATTGAAGACCCCTTGATAGCCTTCGCCGGCTGTCATCTACTCTTTTGGTCGGGTTGTTGTCTCTTTCATATGTTCCCCATTTCAGACCACTCTCAATTTTAGATTGTATGATCATACAATACATGATTATAAATCGTTTTACATTGTCATTTCTGGGCCTTTTATAGCTGACCCATGCGGTATGGGCTTTGCTAATTGTTGAAGGCCGTACGGTGACCTATAGTTGTTAACTTCTGTGTCATTTTGGCCCACGGTCTCTTGTGGACAGTTGTCTCATTGGCAATCATATCACATCTTCTTTTTTATATTAACCCCACCACATTCTGTATGTATGATGTCGTTTGTTGCTTTGTCCGGTTCATTTTTTAATGTATACATTAATTAGGCCGTTATTTTCCTCGTTTGAATAGTTTTACATTTTTGATTGTTGGGCCTTTTATAGCTAATAATGGGGTGTGAGCTTTGCTCATTGTTGAAGGCCGTACGGTGATTTATAGCTGTGAATTTCTTGGTGTCATTTTGTATCCTGTGTAGATAATAGATATATCTCATTGGCAATTATACTACATATACATCTTCATAATTATGACAACTTTCGAGTTCGATGCATATCCGTCAAGAACTCTGGTTTTAGTGAACGTCATTTGTGCGTTTAGGGGCGTCGTCACTTCCATTCCAATGTTGAGCGAGTGGTTGGAAAACTATAAGTCTATATTGTACGAAATATTCGGCAAATTGAATCCTCAAAATTGACAATCAGCATTGCTGTCATTAGGGAATTGTCATTAAGTACATACAGAACAATCATTATTTCTGGTTTATCCTGCGCAATGACGATCACTAAGACGCTTGATGAACGCAAATAGTGCAGGGATACAGGCGACTCCCCTGTCTGGTAAATGACGTCATAAAGGCGCGCATAATATTGACGAGTGTTTACGGTGACGGATGAACTCGAAAGTGGTCTATTGATATTAGGTCAATGACAGTTACATTGTTAGAATGATCTTGAACGAACTAACAAATACTAAAGAGCATTATATAACATGCACCCAGATAACTTACAAACCGTATTAGATAATACAGTTTTAAAAATAGTTTCTATTTTCTTTTCTTTGTGTCAGTCGTATAGAATAATATTATGATCTTAGTACTTGCCTACTAATATAAACGTCTTTCACTATTCATTTCCGTATTTAGGTCCGTTTTCAACCAATGTTTTTTTTTTCAAGTTAAATCTTCCATAAGTAATTTTGACTTTACTGGTATTTTACATATATTATATACAAATGTGATCATTTAATTATATAAAATTAATAGGGATTTCAGTTTACATCAAAGCGTTTAATCATCTGTACGATCAAAATATAATTTTTGGTCTAGTTTTTTTTTCAATAAAAGAGACCCAATGAATCACTTTTTTGTACTGGGGAGTATTGTGGTCTATATTTTTTATGTAGGTCAAATATTTCAAAAGCTGTTTATTATTTATTATTTGAATTGTAATTATATACACAAGTGGATGACCTGATATGTTGGAAATTATATGAAATATTCACGAAAACGATTTGAGGACTCATTTTAATCTAATATATGTTTATGTTGACTTGTAAAGCCGCTGAATGTGTTGTTCTTATTTTGCCCTTTCTGTCGGCAGTGTTTTGTTTTTACCTTGCATGCTTTTGAATTTTTCTCAAGCTTTGAGAACCAATGAAGACACTTTATTCATGTATATTAGCATCATGTATATATGAAGTTTTTCTTTTACAAATTGTGACTAGAATGGAGAGTTGTCTCATTGGCATTCATACATATTTGTTTTTCGTTCATTTTTTTACATAAATAAGGCCGTTAGTTTTCTCGTTTGAATTGTTTTACATTGTCTTATCGGGGCCTTTTATAGCTGACTATGCGGTATGGGCTTTGCTCATTGTTGAAGGCCGCACGGTGATCTATAGTTGTTAATGTCTGTGTCTTTTTGGTCTTTTGTGGATATTGTCTCATTGGCAATCATACCACAGCTTCTTTTTTATACCACATCTTCTAATATCATTTGTATATCTAGAGTATAGAGGAGAAAACAAGTTTGTTTGTCACGTGACAAGCAAGAGTATAGATATGGTTACGATAGGCGAAAAACAAGTTTGTTTGTCACGTGAGAAGCAAGCATTTCATTTTTTAGGGATGTCAAGCAAGTTTGCTCGATAGCCCCGGACGTGCAAACTAAACGCTCTCTTGACTCTTGGTTCATGGGTTTGAACGTTTTTCGCCATTGCCTGAGTGTGCACGTGACAATAAGAAGTAGTCTCAGGTGTGTCTTTTGTTTCGTTTTAATATCAAACATATCATAATTCTTTTTTTCTTCTCAAGTTCTTTTTTGCGTCAATTTCTTCGTGTGCGTAAGCGTCTTTTGTTTAACTAAGGCTTGTCCGGTAAATTCATTCTCGAAATCATTAAAAATGAAAACTCAATTGATATTCTGTAATGAGAATAAATGTATATATTTGCTCTTCCGTTATCAAATTTGAAATATTATACCAACTTAGATCTGTTTATTGGGACTGTTTTACCACGCAGTAGTTGTTACTTCTTAACTGTCGTCATTTTTGGAATGTTACAGTTTAGCCAATTCATATCGCAAATTGCTATTTTAATTTTGGCGTATCTTTGCAGTCTTTGCGTCGTGTTTGGAAATTTTGAAATTGTACCAGCGTCTCTGAGGTTCGCTTAAACTGTTTTTTTTTGTGTATAAATTTCAAGATTATGATAATTTTATAATTAGATATAGGAAGATGTGGTGTGAGTGCCAATGCGACAACTCACCATCCAAATAATAATTTAGAAAAAGTAAACCATAATAGGTCAATGTACGGCCTTCAACACGGAGCCTTGGCTCACACCGAACAACAAGCTATAAAGGGCTCCAAAATTACTAGTGTAAAACCATTGAAACGGGAAAACCAACGGTCTAATCTATATAAAATATAAAAAAAAACGAGAAACACGTATAAATTACATAAACAAACGACAACTACTGTACATCAGATTCCTGACTTAGGACAGGTGCAAACATTTGCAGCGGGATTAAACGTTTTAATGGATCCAAACCTCCTCCCTTTTTCTGAAACAATAGCATAACATCACAACATAGAAAAACACACAATAAAATATCAATTGGCAGGCTTAACTCAATCAAAAAACGTACATTAATACACTATAAACGAATAAATTTGATCTGCAATATCTGAATGCAATTGCACAGTTAATAAAATATTAGGGACACACATTCAAGTCCAAAAAAACACACAAACTAGTCCAAACAAAGCCAATTAGAATAGATTGACATGATTCGTTTTACATCGTGATCATACTGATGAAGGATATCTAACAATTGTTCATTTTATTGTTATTTTATGGTGATATACCCTTTTAGACTCAAAAAGTGCACATGTACAAAACAACACCAATAACAAAAAAAAAAGAAAACTATCAATGTAAGTATTTAAAATATTTCGGATAATAGATATCCTTCATTAGTATGATTATGATGTATGCAAACGAACCGTACGTTTGCGTTGTATCGCAAAGGTTTGCGCTATAACGGAAAGGTTTGCGTTATAACGCAAAGATAGGAAGAAAAATAAAAAAAAAATGTGTGGCGCTAATAGATCCTAATACGCTTCCGTACCATACCTAAGTGCATTGTAGTTATTTTTATAATGAAATTTGAAAATTTTCACACACTGTTTGCATTCAATAAACCTTTAAATTTTTCATTATCGGAAACTTTGGTCCAATATTACGAAAAGTACCGTTTTATGAGGTTATATATTATAACGATTTTATCAATGAAAAAATTGTCAAGTTTGGTACATATATCACACTTCATTAATGAGATTGATTTTATAACGTAACTTCTTTTTATAGCCGGTCTTTATATGACTTCGGTATTTCTGCTTTCAAAATTGGTGGGGAGTTGGAATCGACTTTCCGTGGTCTATACAAAAAAGATGATTGACAATGAAACAACTCTCCTTGACACCAAATGACACAGAAATTAACAACTATAGGCAAAGTACATTCCGCATAGTCAGCTTTAAACGGCATCGAAATGACAGATGACAATTGAAATGACCTAATTTATTTACCAAAAAAATGAATAAAAAAATATGTAACACATCAACAAACGACAACCACTGAATTACAGGCTCCTGACTTGGGACAGGCACATATATAGATTGTGGCGGGGTTAAACATGTTAGCGGAATCCCAACCCTTCCCTAACCTGGGACACTGGTGTAACAACACAACATAAGAACAAACTATGTGTTTGGAAATTTTGAAATTGTACCAGCGTCTCTGATGTTCGCTTAAACTGTTTTTTTTTTTTTTGTGTATAAATTTCAAGAATGTGATAGTTTTATGATTAGAATAGATTGATATGATTCGTTTTACATATCGTGATCATACTGATGAAGGATATCTAACAATTGTTCATTTTATTGTTATTTTATGGTGATGTACCCTTATAGACTCATGCAAAAAAGTGTACATGTACAAAACAACACCAATAACAAAAACAAAAAGAAAACTATAAACGTAAGTATTTAAAATATTTAAAATATTTCGGATAATAGATATCCTTCATTAGTATGATTATGATGTATGCAAACGATCAGTGCACTAGTATCGCAAAGGTTTGCGCAATAACGGAAAGGTTTGCAAAGATAGGAAGAAAAATTTAAAAAAAAAATGTGTGACGCTAATACGCTTCCGTACCATACCTAAGTATATTGTAGTTATTTTTATAATGAAATTTGAAAATTTTCACACACTGTTTGCATTCAATAAACCTTTAAATTTTTCATTATCGGAAACTTTGGTCCAATATTACGAAAAGTACCGTATTATGAGGTTATATATTATAACGATTTTATCAATGAAAAAAATGTCAAGTTTGGTGAACATATTACACTTCATTAATGATTTTATAACGTAACTTCTTTTTATAGTCGGTCTTTATATGACTTCGGTATTTCTGCTTTCAAAATTGGTGGGGAGTTTGGAATCGACTTTCCGTGGTCTATACAAACAAGATGATTGCCAATGAAACAACTCTCCTTGACACCAAATGACACAGAAATAAACAGCTATAGGCAAAGCACATTCCGCATAGTCAGCTATAAACGGCAGGGGTTAAAAAGTTTTGTTACAGCTAACTAGCCCAGGACTTATTGGCAGCCGGATTTTACTAGCCCTGTTAGGAGAACTGCTAGTCCATCAAAACTGACCTGCTAGCCCGAGTATGCCTTAAAAATTAGAGTTAGCTGCATAATACAAAGTGGGTGTAGATCCCTTGTTTTGAAGGCAGCATTAAACACTGTATTTAACATTTTTTGTTGATCTGCTATTTATTCTGTTGGTGCTTAACCATGTTAACCTAACTTAGAACTTTGTTCCCACATAATAAACGGCATCGAAATGACAGATGCTATTGAAACGACCTAATTTATGTACAAAAAAATGAATAAAAATAAAATATGTAACACATCAACAAACGACAACCACTGAATTGCAGGCTCCTGACTTGGACAGGCACATATATACAGAATGTGGCGAGGTTAAATATGTTAGCGGAATCCCATCCCTTCCCTAACCTGGGACACTGGTTTAACAATACACCATAAGAACAAACTAAAAATCAGTTGAAAAAGGCTTAACCCATCAGATGGATACAAATACTGAAATACAAATACTAATATAGAAATATCTAGTCGCGAAGTATTTGCCGTTTGAATAATTACATATAAATAACATTCAACAGTCATGGATGACAGCATAACACCAATGGTTTGATTATTTTATAAAGAATAAGTATAATTATAATAATTCATATTTTGAAAGTTGAAATCAGATATGCTGTGAGGTTTTCACACATACCAGAACTGGATCTTCAGTGGCCTTCACATATGTGTTAGCTAAATATGCACACGGGATATGTTGTGGTCTTCACATATGTGTTACCAAAACGGGATCTTTAGTGGCCTTCACATATGTTATACCAGAACGGGATCTTTAGTGGCCTTCACATATATGTTACCTGAACGGGATCTTTAGTTGCCTTCATATATTTGTTACCCAAACGGGATCTTTTGTGGCCTTTACAAAAAACTTACCAAAATGGGATCTTTTGTGGCCTTCACATGTGTGTTACCCAAACGGGATCTTTTGTGACCTACAGATATGTGATACCAAAAGGGGATCTTTTGTGGCCTTCAAATATGTGTTACTAGAACGGGATCTTTAGTGGCCTATACATATGTGTAGCCCAAACAGGATACTTAGTGGCCTTCACATATGTGTTACCCAAACGGGATCTTGTCTGGCCTTCATATATGTGTTACAAAAATGAGATCTTTTGTGGGCTTCACATATGTGTTACCCAAACGAGGTTTTTGTGGTTTTCACATATGTGTTACCAATAACGGGATCTTTTGTAGCCTTCACATATGTGTTAGCTAAATATGCACACGGGATATTTTGTGGTCTTCACATATGTGCTACCAGAACGGGATCTTTAGTGGCCTTCACATATGTTATACCAGAACGTGATCTTAAGTGGCCTTCACATATATGTTACCTGAACGGGATCTTTAGTTGCCTTCATATATTTGTTACCCAAACGGGATCTTTTGTGGCCTTTACAAAAAACTTACCAAAATGGGATCTTTTGTGGTCTTCACATGTGTGTTACCCAAACGGGATCTTTTGTGACCTACAGATATGTGTTACCAAAAGGGGATCTTTTGTGGCCTTCAAATATGTGTTACTAGAACGGGATCTTTAGTGGCCTATACATATGTGTAGCCCAAACAGGATACTTAGTGGCCTTCACATATGTGTTACCCAAACGGGATCTTGTCTGGCCTTCATATATGTGTTACAAAAATGAGATCTTTTGTGGGCTTCACATATGTGTTACCCAAACGAGGTTTTTGTGGTTTTCACATATGTGTTACCAATAACGGGATCTTTTGTAGCCTTCACATATGTGTTAGCTAAATATGCACACGGGATATTTTGTGGTCTTCACATATGTGCTACCAGAACGGGATCTTTAGTGGCCTTCACATATGTTATACCAGAACGGGATCTTTAGTGGCCTTCACATATATGTTACCTGAACGGGATCTTTAATGGTCTTCATATATTTGTTACCCAAACGGGATCTTTTGTGGCCTTTACAAGTTACTTACCAAAATGGGATCTTTGGTGGCCTTACATATGTGTTACCCAAACGGGATCTTTTGTGACCTACACATATGTGTTACCAAAAGGGGATCTTGTGTGGCCTTCAAATATGTGTTACTAGACCGGGATCTTTAGTGGCCTATACATATGTGTTACCCAAACGGGATCTTGTCTGGCCTTCAAAAATTACAAAAATGAGATCTTTTGTGGGTTTCACATATGTGTTACCTAAACGAGGTTTTTGTGGTTTTCACATATGTGTTACCAATAACGGGATCTTTTGTAGCCTTCGCATATGTGTTACCAAAGAGGATCTTTAGTGGCTTTCCCTTTCTATATATGCTACTGTATACTGTTATGACAATGGATTGATTTCATTAATTATTGAGATTTGTTTGATTTAAATTCATTTTATTGAGTGTTTCTCGAGAATCGTTGATACGAGTGAATTTTGTATTCAAATTTTCATAATCAAAAGTGAATACATTTTTAGGTAACGGTCGTGTAGGTAAATATTTTTTGTAAAGTGCATTTGAAGGCGTGAACTATAATTATCATTATAGTAAATTTCCTGTTTCAAAATATGGACTATGAAGGTAAAAGTACTATTTAGGATATACCACTTGTACTTATATTTTATATCTAAACGGGAAACTTGTGCACCCTAAAAGCTTCATAAAAAAGACATCAAGTGGCATTTTGCGTTTTGGGGTTTTTGTGATAATTGATGATTTTTTATTAACAAATAGTCGATAGACTTGTAAAATCTAGTGACAAGTATTACATGTAAATTTATAATTGTAACCGTTGAAATATTATTTACGTTAAACGACAATGTGGACACACCAAAAACACAATAAAAATACATTTTGCTATCAAATACAAGTAAAAAAAAAAATTTTTTTTGAGTTGTAAAATTAAATTGATTATTATCAACAAATGATTAATCGACTTTTATAGTTCAGTGACAATTTGACATAACCGTCCCATATTAGAGACATAAACAATTATGAATACATATGCTGCTTAGTAATAATTGGAGTAAACAAAGTAGATTTTTCAGTTCCCACAGTTCTTATTAATCATAGATATAGGAAGATGTGGTATGCCGGAGTGCCAATGAGACAAACCTGCATCAAAGTAACAATTTATAAATTAAAGTAAACCATTATAGGTGAAGGTACGGCCTTCAACACGGAACCTTGGCTCACACCGAACAGTTAGCTATTAAGTGCCCCCACAATTACTAGTGTAAAACTATTGAAACGGCAAAACCAATCTATATATAACAACGAGAAACACTTATGAACCACATAAACAGAGGACAACCACTGAGCATCAGATTTACTTACTTAGGACAGGTGCAAACGATTGTGCACAGTGGGATTAAACGTTTTAATGGTACCAAACCTTCTCCCTTTTCTGAAACAATAGTGTAACATAATAATATAGAAAGACACACTATAAAATATCAATTGGAAGGCTTAACTCAATCAAAAAACGTAGTCACACAAATTCATGAACACACAATTGATGAACGAATAAATGTGACCTGTGATACAATGCAAATACATAGTTAATAAAAAATATAAGGGATGAATATGTTAGGTAAAAAGTAAATAAATAGGTGAGTACAAAAGTACCTTTTTCCAGAAATATATTCAAAATAATCATAATTCCTGGAAAAGTATGTAGGAGTATGATTCTTTATGATATAAGTGCATACACATTATTATTTATGAAAATGCACAAGTGTATGTAAGTGTTTTTGATGAGTGACGGAAGCAATCCACTATTTCTTAAGTAGAGTTGGTGGAGATTAAAAATAAATATTACAACTATATCACGATTGTTTATGCGTACATGCATTTGGCTTAAATATTTTTTCTCTCTATACTGTATAAATCATTATATCCGGACTCGCAGATAAGATATTCTGACATTAACGATCTTCATTAAGGATTATAGTTTCCTAGATAGGTTTATATAATCACTGATATGTGTGTTTGGCAAATACTGGAAAACATTCTGTTTATTTAACATTACACCTTTATAATATAATACACAAAAGTATAGTCCAAAGTTCTTAATTACAACTACTTCAAGAAGAAAATCAGTTTATTGACTCGAGATATGGATGAACGGCTAACAGTTTTGCAAATAAGCCCTTCAGAGTGAAAATTTTCATATATAAATATCTAATAGAGAAAAAAAAAAACCATAACGTTTCTTATTAAATAAGTCATACTTTTTTTAAAAAGTTGAGTCAAGTCAGAAGAATATTTGATTAACAAAATTTTATACAACAGCTGGTCAAACAAAAACGACCTCAAGTATAGCCAAAATACAATATTGTTTAAATGATGCCAAAGTTACACAATAAAGTTTAAATATAGCTATAAAATGTATAATAACAATCGTCTGGGTAATCCGTTGGATTTTGTGATAAAGCGAATTTTATATGCCCTTCAAGTTATCTACCAACAAAAGTGCGGGATCTTCTCGCTGTATTGCAGACCCATTGGTGGCCTTGGGCTGTTGTCTGCTCTTCTCGCTGTATTGCAGACCCATTGGTGGCCTTGGGCTGTTGTCTGCTCTTCTCGTTGTATTGCAGACCCATTGGTGGCCTTGGGCTGTTGTCTGCTCTTCTCGTTGTATTGCAGACCCATTGGTGGCCTTAGGCTGTTGTCTGCTCTTCTCGCTGTATTGTAGACCCATTGGTGGCCTTAGGCTGTTGTCTGCTCTTTGGTCGAGTTGTTGTCTCTTTTACATGTTCCACATTTCCATTTTCAATTTTAACGTCTGTCCAGTCAGACATTGGCGATTTTGGTGTTTTCTTGTAGTAGAAGAGTATTCGGTTATACCAATCAGTATACGGCCTCGGTGAATCCGCTCATTCCTCTGTTCTACGGAATCTACCGACAGTATTCATAAATTGCCGATCTTTTGAATATAAAACGCGATGCCCTGTGACCCCGATTCATAATGAGTTATCAATAAATTATATAAAAAAACGCGACAAAAAGAATGTTCGTCCTATGCATAACTCTTGTATATGCCAAAAAACAAACCCTCTGTCCTACCCAACCCATGGTATCTATACAGGAGAAAGAGAAGAAATAAAAAAACAATTCCAAGCATTTTTTTAAGGGTTTTTGAACTCTCTAGCTATTTAATTTCGCAAGTAAATTGTTTAAAATGAAAACTTTATAACAACCCCAAAATAATATCCAGTGGATTATCCAATGACTAATTTTAAAAATAGATACATATTAAAACGATGCAAATGGAAAAAAATGTCGATACTGAGAAGAATATTAACCAAACCAATGATCCCGAAATTAAACATCAAATATCAGATGTGAAATTTATGGAGGGATTTAAAAGTTAAAGGTGAAATATCACTTCCTCGGTCACTAATTCTAAGAACTTCGTAAAATATTATTGAACTCTATCGCATAAAATATTATTGAACTCTATCGCAATTTGTTCCATTTCCAAATATACAAAATTTGTTACCTTACTAATATTGAACTTTTTCCAGCGATCTGTGACTACATACAGCTGCCAGCAATTAGTTTAGTGAAAATATCGAACGAAGTTTATGCTCATTATATTTGTTATATTTATTTACAATTCTTGTTTTAATTCTTTTTTGTTCACATGTTTTACTTATTTGCTTTGACGGCGTTAAAAATGAATAACACAAAAATGTTTAGAACGGGAACACTTTTAAAAAACAATCTTAATAATTTTCAACCTTCGAACCGTGACCTACTTTTCCCTATACGAGATTGTCAGTGCAACCTACATTCATTACATATATTATATGATGTCTTCCCATAGTTGTCTCACCTGTACACGTGACACAAATACACCACTAGTGTTCAAATAAATGTTATCTCTTGGCCTAGTTATTGGTAGGTTCATAAGTCTAAATCGGATCCCGAATTAAAAGTCGAATTGATTTGTAAAAAGTGAATGGCATAAACATGGCCGTATCAGATTTAAAGAAATACGTTCTTCCAACATGGATTTTAAATTGGTTTTATCTAACTGCAATTGTGTGCACCTGGGATGCATCTTTTATTTTATGTCGACCTCATAGTTTGCCGGGTGGTGCATGGAATGCATTATGGTATTTATGTAAGTTGACAAATATTTTTTATTCATTCATTTATTTGTTTTTTTATTTGTAGGTATTTATTCATTTATTTGTTTATTTATTTGTATTATTAATTAATTTTACATTATTATTTCGTTTATCTAAAAAAAGGAATATCTTATATTATATATTCCATATATATATATCTGATATATACATTCCTTGTTGTGTGGGCCTGTAAAATATCATCTAATATATATAAATACATATGCACTGAGTTTATATTTTTGTACACTAATTTATTTTCTTGTATTATATATATGGATACATAGTCTACATATATTTTTTTTACGGGGACAAAAAGTGATATCGGATAAGTATAATTATATGAAACAAACAACCTAAGTACATTTTGTGTTTCAAAAGAATGCAGCTAATTCAAATAGAAATGAAATTTATGTAAAAGTTTATAAGAAAATAATCTTACATATTTTTAAAACTTATTTTGGATGTTGTAATATTCAAAAGGTGGCTGCGGGTCTACGGCGTCAGGGGAAATCCTTATTTTCAATCGGAAAGATTTTTTAAGAGGTGGCAGCGAGTCTACGATGTCGGGGGGAAAATCCTTATTTTTATTCGGTAAGAATTTTTTTAAGAGGCGACCACAGCGGGTTTAAGATGTTAGGGGAAATCCTTATTGTGTGGGCATGCAAAATATCATATGCGAAATAAATTTAGTACATATCAAGATGAAAAGCTATGAGAAAATGTACATGAGAAAATATCCCATTCAAATATTTAGGAAAATTATATTTAAGAACAACAATCTGCTTAACTTGAGAATACAAGGGGTTTCTTTACTGAGTTATAAATTGTGTAGAATAGTTGATTTTATTCTATTTTTTTTGTAAACAACTGATTTTATGTTTGAGGACATTCCCGGTGTTCCTTAAAAATAACATACTCAATAAGTTGTCAGCCTTCATCATGTAAAACAAGGATTGTGTGTTTTTATGATTCCTACATTTCTTTACTGAGTTATAAATTGTGTAGAATAGTTGCTTTTTACTCTATTTTTTTGTAAACAACTGATTTTATGTTTTAGGACATTCCCGGTGTTCCTTAAAAATAACATACTCAATAAGTCTTCATCATTCTGTGTTTTTATGATTCCTACATTGTGGTCCTAAACGAGGGTTTTTAGGGGGGGGGGATGCACAGGATAGAGAATAATATGATAACTTATTTGCGAAACAAAACACAAATTTTGGTTATAGCAAAGATATAGACAAAACAAACATAAGAAAAACTCGACAATAATAGTGGACAAAAATATGAAAACTATTGAAAAGTGGATAAAAACATAAAGAATTGAAAATAATAGGTCGCTTAATGATAAGGAGAAAGAATAGTGGTTAGCTTAGATATAAAGAATTGAAAAATAATGTCTTAAAGAGATAAAGTATATTTGTAGAAATTACTGACTCTCTTAAAGTTTTCATTATGTTTGATCATGTTTGTTTTGTCAATGTATTTGCCATAACCAAAATTGGTTTTTGTCTGTTTTGCAAATAAAGAACTCTAAACGACGGTCACTCAGAATGTAACCATGTTCGGGTTGCTTGTCTTTTTTTTTCACTCAACAGTCCACTTTTAATCTGGATATCTTATTCACATTTTAATCCTTATCCTTTTATCTTAACCACAAACCAGGAAGAAAACAAAATGTTAAGTCCTCTGTATAAACTCGGTTATAAGTACACATGTTTTAAAACTAAATACCTGTATTTTACATTAGATATTTATTTTATAACTTCGTTTCTGTAGAAACTTACACGGAGGACGAAACACTCGCCCCCACTGTATGTCCTTTAAATGTTAATCAATATTGTTAGATAACTGTAAAATTGTTTATCAATTTTCGAATTTGCATTTGAAAATTATCATGTCAAGTACATGAACGGAATTTGTGTCATGCCTTATTAAATCATATCCCTCATTTAAGGTGGTACCCAACACTTTCACTAAAATTAATTTGGCTCGTTTAATTTTCATAAAATTTTGACAAAGTATTTACTTTGACCCTTTAACAAAAATATAAAAATTCAAAAATTTTGAACCAACCATTTTATCAGAAAAATTGCACTGGTTATATATAGCAGTTTGACAAACACCAATTTTGATCACTGAGAAGCTTAATGTTCCCTTTACAACACAACGTAATTAAAACGCTTAGCTGACTTTACAGAGTTATCTCCCTGTAGTGTTGGGTACCACCTTAATAAAAATTCACTTTTATTTGCGATACCGTTCCGTCGGATTCTTTAATTATTTTACTTTCATTCTGAATTAACATGAAATGATTGCCACTGGACATATTAAACAAACTTATTAAACATGAAAAAATAAAATGAAGAAATAATAAAGTAGTTTTTTTTTTTACTTTACTATGTTTGTGTTGCTGTTTTGTTTCTTTCTTTATTGTACTTTCGTCTGAATTAGCATGAAATGATTGCCACTGGACATATTAAACAAACTCATTCAACATGAAAAAATAAAATGAAGAAATATTAAAGTTTTTTTTTACTTTACTATGTTTGTGTTGCTGTTTTGTGTCATTCACTATTGTACTTTCGTCTGAATTAGCATGAAATAATTGCCACTGGACATATTAAACAAACGACAATCAATCAATCAATCTACCTTTTTTAAACAATCAAACCATTTGCGGTAGCTCAAGGCAAGAATTTATATATTAAGATATTACTATACAAATCCTTGCTCAAGGTCACGACTATCTCCCAATTTCATTCAAAATATATGTCATTCCTTATCTATTAATTAAACTAGTAATTCTATAGATATTAAATAATTGTTGACAAGGCCAAAATATTAAGGTTGACATCAATACACTATTGTTTGTTTATGTAACGATATATAATTATTTATTTTAATGTCCTTTAAATTCTCCAACCTAGATTTTTTTTTTATCGTTTCATTATTCAATAATTAATAACTAGGCTCTGAATTACATTTAAAACCGACACTGTAGCGGTTAAGTTTTTATAAGGTTTGAAACGTAACTTTATAATATTTTTTGGTGAAAACTTACTGCTAGCAGAGTGGCTGCTAGCGAGTTGCTGTCGGCTAGCTTGAGTCTATTAGAATTAAACAACAACAACTCGGTTAGCCGATTAAAATTCTATTTATCAATGTTTTTCAAAGGAGTAGGTACAGTAAGACCCCTTTTTGGCCCCAAATTATAGCAGTTTTAGAAAATTGTGAAAATGTAATCTTTAAGCTATATTTTGGAAAGTAAAATGCCTCTTCTACATAAATATGGGCAGTTTTTTTACAATACAATGGCTTTTTGCACATATATCGGGTAATATATAGCATCATTAAGTCATGCTAAATTACTGAAATCTTCAGAATTTGAGCATTTTAGTTAATTTCAGACGCTATCCGTCTTAAAATGAAAGTGGCCGCATTCGTGTTCATTCATAATATTGAAATGTAAGTTGTATTTGATGATAATACATAACTTATATAAAGTTGGAGGATGAACACGAATGCGCCCACTTTCATTTTTGACAACAAACATCTGAAAACACTATATATGAGATAACACAGAGGTCAACTTACCACAATCTCTGAAATAATTACTCCAGACTTTGGCATGTTTGATAGATTTTTCATATTTAGGCTTGAATCGGAGCGTTTTTAATCACTAAATCAGTTAAAATCTTTTACTTAACCTAATTGAATCAAATTATTATATAAATAGACACTTAAGAGTTTAAAAAGTGTCCAAAATCTTTCGTTCGATGAACCTGAAATTTGAGGACAAAATCGGCCCTTACCGGACCTACTCGGCCTTTATACGAATATCCTTAATTTCCATTTGATTGAGATTCCTACATTGTTTTCTCATATTTAGTTTACTAGAGGTAGACTTGTTGAACAATATTCATTTTGGTGTCGAAACAGACAAAAAACTGCAAGCCATATTAGATTTACAAAGTATGCAAGTATTTGGTTTTATTAAACAAATATTCTCTTGCCTGTGATTGACCGGATTTGAAAATTTGTCATGACCCAAAATATATTACAAAACCGACCTGACCTTGCTCTAAAACAGAATAAATAGAAGCATGGATATATTTAGAGATATCAAGATAACTATATATATTTAAAAGGAAACGATATGATATAACGATAGTGATATTTATAAAAAAAAATGTGTGGTACACATGTACTTATAAGTTCGGTACATACATGGTAAGCACACCGACACATACATGTTGGACCCTATTTCATTCTTAACGTGTATGTTCAAAGTCTGGAGTAATTATTTCAGAGATTGTGGTAAGTTGACCTCTGTGTTATCCCATATATAGTGTTTTCCGATGAATGTTGTAGCCGGCATGAACCAGGCTGTTGGTGTTTACTTTTGAATTGATTCACATTTCGTAATAAATTATCCCTTATTAAACTGAATGGGGTATGCTCATTGTTGAAGGCCTGTGATTGTCCTTTAGTCTTTGATGGATACCTACCACGTCTCTTTATTCATATGTATATACTAGTGGTATAAAAAAGAGAGTATCAACTAAACATGTCAACACCAAAGCGACAGCAACCTAACACGATATTAGAAAAAAAAATGACTATTCGAATGCTGGTTGACAGATGCATGCAATACAGCCGGTACCAATGCAGGCCAACTTTTGGTTCTTGCAATATGATTTAAATAGAAAACATTTTCACCTAAACATAATTCATTGTACTTAAACAAGGTACATAGTACTTAATTCAAAGACAACTTTACTTGGCCTCAAAAAGGGTTTGGCTGCTTTTTTTTGCTCTGTAGGATTTTTCAGTATACGGATATGGATAGTACAATGCACATTGATAGAAAATAATAAAATATCGATGCCAATATATGTGCATTGTATATCGTAAAAAACTGCCCATATTTAAGTAGCAGAAGCATTCTTCTGTCCAATAAATAACTAAAAGTTTACATTTTAACAATTTTGTAAAACTGCTATATTTTGGGGCCAAAAAGGGGTCTTACTGAACTTACTCCTTTCTACTTAACTATCACAATTTCCTTGACGAAAACAAATCCGAAATATTTGCTTGGGTTCATTTGTTGGTTCGTTTTTATTAAGCTTAGTCACTAAAAATGCTACTATGCAGCGACAGGCAGGCAAAGGAGAAAAACATTAATTTGCCGAAGTCGGAAAAACAGGAGAGAAAATTGAATTATTATTCGATTTATTAAGTGCCAACAAAAACATGTTTCATGTATTATGATATCGGAATGATTTATATATCCTTTAGGACGCATAAATGAACTTTTTAAGCTTAAAGAACCGAGCAAAATCTATAGTTATTTTCACGCTGATTCTTGAAAGCTTGTCAAGTAGGATGAGAGAATTTGCAACATGACAATTTCTCAAGAATTCATTTCTTATAGATCTAATTGCAATAAATAGATTTTTTTTGTTTAGTTTTTGTAAAAATCATCAAAAATAAATATTTTGTTTAAAAAAATATTAAATAAATGGAGTGAAATTATTTAACCAAATAATAATAATAATAATAATAATAATAATAATAATAATAATAATAATAATAATTTCTGAATAATAATAATAATAATAATAATAATAATAATAATAATAATAATAATAATAATAATAATAATAATAATAATAATAATAATAATGCAGTTTTTTTTTATTAATACTGATTTCTAACTATTCATATCTAGAGTGAAATATGATTATTGATTGTGTTTTCCACCCAACACCCACTTAATTATATAAAATATATAATACGAAATTATTGTGATAATTTTCAGTACAACATCGTTTTTACTCGGTGTTAATGACGTTGTTTAAAATGAGTAAAATTATCAGAATTATGGGAAAATGACGTCTGTGTTTTCTTCTTTCTATTAATTATTCGCCTACACGACGTACATTATATTATGGAAATAGAAGTTACATGAATTAAACTGATGAATGTTCATTTATTTGTTTAATATATACTGCGGTCAGACTTTAATAATAGTTTTACAGGTCAAGTTCAAGTTCTTGACCACTTAACGGACATTCATTACATTTTTATGTGTAATTGACTAAAATGGTCAAGGATTAACCCGGTAGCTCAGTACATGGCAGCCAAGTTCAAGTTCAACGTCAAAAAAGTCATGTGACTGTTATGAAAGAGATTTTAATAATATAAGGCCCTGAATGGGGGTTACAGAATAGAAACTAATCAGCGAAGTCAAACATAAAAAAAAAACAAAAAATCGGTGCCAAAAAAAAAAAAAACACGTTAAAAATTGAAAATAAAGGCAATAAAAAAGAAAGAAAAATTGCGGAATTGAAAAACGAAAGAATTTATTAATAAAGAAACCCCCCACGGCGGCCCTCTTAAAAATAGGTTCGAATATCGTAGAAGTTATGAATAATTATATGACCACGGTGTCTAATAGGTCCAATAACATGTGACTTCGGGGCTCTATTGTCTATGCTAGTGTGTTATTTGTTGTAATTAAGTATATACGTATGCAATTATACGACCGCAATTTTTTTTTTTGGGGGGGGAGGGGGGGGGTATACCATAATGGTAATACTATGATGTCGTCGTCCTCTGCGTCGTCCGTCTGAAGACATATTGGTTTACGGACAATGACTTTAGTTTACGTGAATGGATCTTTTTGGAATTTAATAAGAAGGTTCAATACCAAAACAGAAAGGTTGGGATTAATTTTGGGGATGATGGTTCCAACCTTTAAGGAATAAGGGGCCCAAAACAAGCATTTTTCTACTTTAAGGTTAATAACTTGTGTATTTATAAGTATTTCAATTGCTCTGAAATTGTTCCACAATGTTTAATACCACAAGTAGAAGGTTTTGATTCATTTTATGGGTTTTGGTGCCAACAGTTTAGGAATTAAGTGTCAAAAAGGGGCCAAAACGAGCATTTTTGTAGTTTCTGGACATAACTTGTATGTAAGAGTATGGATCTGTCTGAAATTGTACCAAAGGTTCCATATCCCAAAAGGAAGGCGGGGAATGAGTTTGGGGGTTATTGCCCCATTCATGCAGGAATTAGGGGCCAGAAAGGGCCAAATACGAACATTTATCTAGTTTCCAGATAATAACTTGTGTTTAATTGTACGGATATCTCTGAAATTGTACTACAAGGTTCCATACTACAAAGGAAAGACAGGGGTTGAGTGTGGGAGTAGTTGCTCCTATGAGGGATTAAAAAATTTTGGGGGGATTCCAAATTTTTTAAGGGATTCATTTTTTTTTCTTCAAAATTTCAATTAGTTTCAAGAAGAAATCTTTAAATGCACAGTATTGCGCAATAGATTTGTAAGATCTATATATAAGTTTTGTGTCAGAAACCTATATTTTGTCAAAAATTTGATAACAATCCAAATTCAGACAGTATCGAGCTTGAATATTGTGTCCAAATTTGGTCCAACTGTTCAGGGTTCAACATCTGCGGTCGTATCAGGCTGCGCTCAGCGAAGCATTTATTTTTAATTGAAATAAAGTCCAGACATTGGACTACCATTAAATGAACATAAACATGCACGTGTTGACATAATCGAACGAAATTATTTAACAACAATACAATTGTATTATATGTCTCTGGTATTTATATTGACATTGGCGGATCTAAAAAAAAGGGGGGGGAGTTGCAGCTCTTGGACGAACATCAATGTATTTGAATCGGGACATGTAGTTGGAAACCCCTTTTTATCCGGGGTTGGAAACCTCTCTTTTGAACCTGTTTTGTATGAGTAAAAAAGGTGTTCGTATCGATTTTGATAAATTATTTATGTACTGTTTTGTGTTTATAAATGTCATGCTTTCCGTTAAGAACTCTTAATTAAACAATCGATATTCCTATTTCTGTTCTTATATTCTTATGAGTGCTATTGGAACAATTTCTGTCGCATGCCGAGTAAACTTACCCAGCAGTGGCGTATAAAAAAAAGGGGGGGGGTCCGATGGTTGCAATATAATATTTCATAGTTCTTTCTTCAAGTGACCAACCATTCGTGGCTTATAAAACCTTACTTGGAAAAATCTTTAAAAGTGTACACCAAAAAGTAAGTATCAATACAGGAAGTTGATTACCTTAATGGCAAGTTTTGATGCATGTACACTTTAAAAAGTATTGTTCCCAGAATGCATTTTATGTGATAACTACCACATTTAATTCTAACTGAAGCTTATTTCTTTTCTAGATAAATATTACATAATAGTAGACAGACGCTATATGGACGAAGAGGATTCCTTTTCTAGAGGAATAAGTTTGTATGTATTTATGGATTTATGGACAGTTTGTAGGAACGTACACTCGACTATCTCTTATTCAAAAACTGTTTCAATTTTTTTTCTACGTTTCTTTTTTTTTTTGGTGGTGATATCATTTTATAAATATTCTTTATTTCAATTATTTTTTTACGGATTGATTTGCAGCTTCCTAAATAATGATAATTGTTATTTCGTAATAAAGCACACGATATTTTGAAAGATAACTGATTTTTTTTGGTATTTGTTTTTCGATTGATAGATCAATTTACATATTTTTATTTACGTACAGAGGAAATAAAAAAAAATCAATATACATAAGATGATGGCAATGTATGTCAACAAGACAGCAACCAACCGACACAAAGAACCAGTAATAAAAATTCACCTCGTGGTCAACATATGGGTTTCAACCAAACTCCGAAACAGCGGTTACGTCCTCTTTACTACGCTACGTTGACTTTTAACCAATAGTTTAGCGAAGCAACGTCACCACTGTTTCGGAGTTTGGGTTTCAACTACATGTCAAGCTCGTTCCGAGTGCAGAAAAAAACATGGCTTAAATATATCGTGCATATTCAAGATGAGTACCCTCTGCCAAGTGAAAAAGACAAGAATTGGGATGCCTCATGTGGTGCAGGATATATGTTTACCCTCCCGAAGCAATAGAAAGCATACCCGGATTTTGGGTTCGGGTAGCTCTGTCTTTAAAGTTAAATTTCATGGTAGTTAAATCGAGAATGGAAATGGGGAATGTGTCAAAGCGACAACAACCCGACCATAGAGCAGACAAAAGCCGAAGGCCACCAATGGGTCGTCAATATAGCGAGAAACTCCCGCACCCGGAGGCGTCCTTCAGCGGGCCCCTAAACAAATATGTATACTAGTTCAGTGATAATGGACGTCATACTAAACTCTAAGTATTTGTTTTGTAGAGAGTCGAAACTGTCCTTGTATATCCCGAAAACAGGCGTTTTGGACTGTGAGGTTAAAATTATAAAGAAAGCAAGCCGGTGACTTAATCGGCAGGTTCTTTCGACGTAGAAAAAAACATTGCATCAGCCTTGTAAAGGAATGCATAGGACGGGAATCGAATCCACGTACACCAGTACGCCTAAGTCTAGTTTTCGGTTTTAATTTAGTAGCTGTTTTGTAGATGGTCTTTTTTTTGTCATAATGATGCAGGTTTTATTTTTTACTTATGACTTTAACACTCCTTTTGTTATCTTCCATTTTAAAGGAGTTTTGGAAACGGAAACTTGAGTGTTGATCGAAAATTTACTAGATGTCTGGTGTGGCATTTTTGACTTCGAAGGTCAAACATATGGACATATGACCCCACCCCCCTTGTTGAACTTCCCGACCCCTGTTTTTAACTGTCAACATGTTGAATCAGTCAATTGCCTTTAAATTACCAACCCAGTGGCGAATAAGTTTGGATTCATTTAAATGAAAAATGATAAACTAGAACAATTTCCTAAATTCGTAAATATTTAAAGAGAGATAACTGTAGCACAAATCTCGTAATTTTTTTTTTATTTAACTTTAACATGAGGGTTTGGATGGGGTTAAATGATTAAAGAATAATGCCCTTAAAATGAAGATTAGAGAATAACGGGCCAAAAGAAAAATGAAGAATAGAGATATCCGTGGTCGAATTTTTTGAAGATTAGAGAAAAAGGGGTGAAAATTAAATGTTTACAGAATAACAGACCCCTCCCCCCAATCCAGACCCTCTAACATCTATTCTTTTTCGGATTAGTGGAGCTGGATATTAATTGGCAAAAAAGTAAGTTATTGAAATGTTGGACTACCATTATCCTCAATTACAATATGATCACAGAACGAATTGACAAAAGAACAACTGCAGCACAGTGAA
Source organism: Mytilus galloprovincialis (assembly GCF_965363235.1). Taxonomy (NCBI): domain Eukaryota; kingdom Metazoa; phylum Mollusca; class Bivalvia; order Mytilida; family Mytilidae; genus Mytilus; species Mytilus galloprovincialis. The sequence goes on along the minus strand of NC_134845.1, from coordinate 82,324,945 downwards.
TAACTCAGTTTTGGTTTTTCATCACTACTAAGGCTAATTGAGTTGTCTCCCATGTTGCTTGCAAATTGATTGGAAGCAATTAATAATTCCATTGCTAGTTAAAAGCAATTTTGGTTGTTTTGCTCTGATTCCTAGCTAAGGTCTAATTAGATTATGTCGAATTATATTAAAAATATATATATATACAACTCGTCTAAACATCAACCCAACAATGTTAGATCTGTAAATTTGCTTTCGCAAATTTTTAGTTCTTCCCTCGCCGGGATTCGAACCCATGCTACTGTGATATCGTGACACCAAATCGCCATCACTGCAGCCGTCCCGCTAGACCACACGACCACCTGGGCTCTCAAAAAAAGAGCTTTCGCTGGCCATGTGTTACCTTTCCACGTCAGTTTTAATCTAGCGGCGTACTACAGTACATGATATATAAGGCATGAAGATATATAGTACTAGCGAACAGTCGAAGATTAAACCTATAAGCGATCGAAAGTACATTATAGCAGAATCTTTGTTACCTTATTAAAATTAAATACCAAGTTGGTCATATAGTTTGATATATTCCTATTTCATCAAACCTCCTGTGTCGGTAGTGTACACAATATGTACCCCACTTTTGAACGTCAATGTTGACATGGTTGATTCGACGACAAAACAACTATAAACTCAGCGGGCTGACAAAAGTAACACACACCATACCGGCAACAATCCAGAAACTTCGAGATTCCTCGGGCTATCCCTCGATCTTATGCCGGATGGAATTGTATGTATTCAGTTATTTGTGTGACACTAACAAAAGTCAACACGTAATGAAAACCATGATTCATCCGTAAATGGCTTCTTTTGACTTCTAAACTACACGATAAAAAACTCAAATAAACTATCAAAACAAAAAACAAACCAAAACAAACAAACAGACAGACAAAACCTTCTATTTTGATATTTTCTTTTTACTTTTTCAGATTAAATGTTGTAGAAGTGGTTCTTTCTGTACTAGTTATAGTATTGGTATGTTTATTATGGTGTCAGACCACCAATTACTCCCTCCAATTTAGAACGTATGTAAAAGTAGTCCTACTTTGACACAAAATAGTGCTTTTGATGTCATTGTTTACTTAAACTAACCAACAAATTTGCAGAAATGAAACTTTTGGTGAAAGGGAAATATATTTAGACTATTTTGAGCCAAAATTCACTTGTCTATGAGTTTGCATTAAAAATTCAGGATTAATGCGCTACATAGTACACTAATTTAAGATTTCCAGAAAACCGGGAGTTATTTTGGTAGTACCTGTTTTTTCAAAATCAGAAATTTGTTACAAGACTTTAAACATTGGTTGAAAATTGGCATGTAGGAAGGTGATACATGTACAATTCAGGATATACCTGGTTTCCTTGAAGTTAAACTTAAGGTAAAATATTTAGAAAGCTGTGAAAATTGCAAAATTTGGTTGAACAGATAGGGATTTTTAATTGGTGGTCTGACACCTTATGTTTATATAGTGATGTTGGAAAAAACCAAGAAATATGTGTTGACAGCTCCCATTTTGAAACAAAATAATTTTCTGTATCTGCATGTTGCATGCATATTGTGGATAATGTGTACACTGATTCTCTTTATATGATTTTTCTCCATGTGATAATCAATATATACTTGGTACAGATATTTTCTCTGTAGAAAACAGTGGATTAAACCTGGTTTTATAGCTACCTAAACCTCTCACTTGTCAACAATGTGTTAACAAAACAAACACACGTAATAGGTGAAAATGTCAAAAATAGGGGTACTACAGTCAACATTATGCTATAATCTTAATCACTTTAAATCAAACAAATATATATGGCCGGAGATAACCAACGACCTTTCAGAGAAAAACTGACAATCCTATAGTCAATTAAGATTGAAGTCTATTTTATCCGCACGAGCGGGGTTCGAACTCACAACCTAAGTGTTGACTGGCTAGTGATTATAGTAGTTACTACTTAGACACACGGCCACCGATGCCCCTATGTAAAAAGGAAGCACACTGCAAAACTGAAAGGCAAGAATACAAAAAATTACAATAGCACAATGACGGGATGTATAAGTACAGACCCACATCATATGTATCAAAGAAACACAAAAAGGCATATAGACAATTTTTAAAGTACATTACCAAAATTTAAAGACGAGAATACATTATAATTTGGTGTATCATTGGCTATCATATCACATATTCTAATTATTATGTACGATACACATCAATAAAGGTTTAAATAAATATACGAGAATGACATAATGAATGCTTAACTTATCCATAAATGATTAAGGTAAAAAAAATCATCAAAAAAATGCGGTTTGCTTCCATGACACATCGTTTGCAGATGAAAATTATGAATGAACAAGAATGTGTCCTCAGTACACGAATGCCCCAACTTTATCAAAAACTACCTTGACCAAAAACTTTAACCTGAAATTTGCACTATCATTTTCTATGTTCAGTGAACCGTAAAATTGGGGTCAAAACTCTAATTTGGCATTTAAATTAGAAAGATCATATCATAGGGCACATGTATACTAAGTTTCAAGTTGATTGGACTTCAACTTCATCAAAAACTACCTTGACCAAAAACTTTAACCTGAAGCCAAAAACTTTAACCTGAAATTTGCACTATCATTTTCTATCAGTGAACCGTAAAATTGGGGTCAAATCTCTAATTTGGCATTAAAATTAGAAAGATCATATCATAGGGAACATGTGTACCAAGTTTGAAGTCGATTGGACTTCAACTTCATCAAAAACTACCTCGACCAAAAACTTTAACCTGAAGCGGGACAGACGGACGAACGGACGAACGGACGAACGAACGGACGGACGAACGGACGCACAGACCAGAAAACATAATGCCCCTCTACTATCGTAGGTGGGGCATAAAAAGTTAAAATTTTCCGATGAAAAGCTGTATAATTTTTTATTTTGTTACACCACACTAGTGGAATATAAGCAAACATAATATTAATCTTTTTCAGCATTATCAAAAGAGCAAGCACACACGGTTGATGGCGTTCACCGTATCAGTGATGACTTTCTGGAAGACCGTACTGTATTTTGTAATGTTTACAGAATATTGCGGAGCAGGACCATTGCGGGTACAAAATACAATAATGCAAGAAATATTTATATACCTTATTCCTAACGGTATATGGGTTGTTGTTCCTTTTCTGGTAATGATTCAATTATGGAGTCTTTTAGCAACAGACAATAAACAGAGTTCAAAGTTTAATTAATTTCATTGTAGAAATTGGTTTTTTAATGACGTCATGATACTATGTCATACTTATGTTGCCAGTATGTAATTATTGTTTTATAGATAAATGTTATATGATTCAATTCTGTGTTCTTTATTCTTTTAACATTTTCTTTCTTCTTTATGATTTTGTCTTTTTACTCTATTTTTTATATTTATAAACACCCCGATTTCTCAATTCATTATTTTTGGGCATATGTTTCTCTATTCTTTATATTTATAAGGCAGATCGGATCATCCATGCAGAAAGTTTTAAAAGGGAGTTCCAATCCAGGAACCCCACCCCCCATCTAGATCGGCTACTGATTTTTTTATCCAGTTAACTGTATTATAGGCATATTGTTATCTTGTCCATAAACCCCATCCACACTGGCCTATTTTTGACAAAATGATGCATGACATTTAACCAAAACCAAAACTCAATTAGACGTACTTCTTTATATTGGAATTCCGATTAGAAATAATTCATTTGGGTAAACCTGGTATTTCCTTCAATGCATTTTATTTTATATTGATAAACTCATCATAGATACCAGGATTTAAAAAAATACGCCAGACGTACGTGTCGTCTACACTCTAAAAAAAAAGTCTCATAACTGACGCTCGAATCAAAAAAATTGAAAAGGTGAAATACAGAACGAAGTGGAAGAATATTCAGGACAGTTGAAATGAAAAATCCAGGGAAGAGTCTCGGGTCAATTGTATTTATTTTCACGAATTTCGCGGTTGGTTTATTATCGCGAAAATAAATACACGCGAATCTAAATCAAACCTTTCAATTGAAAGGCAATAACTATAAAACCTCGAAAATAAATACCCGCGAACATGTTGCATGAAATACACAATTCGCAAAAATAGGTACCCGCGAAAAAAAGTACAATTAATTAAGTACAGTATGACGTACGGAAACTTCGTAACATAAGGCATATGTATACAAGGTATGAAGCATCCAGGTCTTTTACCATCTGAAACATAAGCTTAATACAAATGGTTTAAACGACCACTGCCACCGTCTGGTTGTAATTCTGTACGTATAAAAAGAAGACATGGTATGATTGCTGGTGAGACAACTCTCCACTAAAGACCAAATGACATCGGAAATGAACAACAATGCATTGAAATTAAACTATTTTGAAAATCATAAAGCAATATATATAACTTGATTGGACTCCCAATTTTTTTATGGATAATGTTTTGGCATGAATGTATATTATTGATTCATAGTCACGGTCAACTCATTTTAGTAACAAGCAATATCTTCCAACTAGTTTCCATTCTAGCTGGAACATTTTTCTTTTTTCGGTCGTCTCATTATTTATCATTATAAAACGTAATCATGTGAGTAAAGCCCCAGTCACACTGTCACGTTTTAAGAGCTACGTTTTACTACGTTTTGAAAGCGTAGCGAAACGGGAATATACGTAACGAACGAAGCGTATCGAAACGTAGTGATCCTTTGTTAAAAACTTAGACCTGCCCCGTATGTTTTGAAAATTCAAAAAACAAACCTAGCGAAAATTGAAACGAAGTAGAAACCTAGTAAATACTTATCAAAGCTAAGCGGAACGCAACAAAACGTGCTTACTACGTATCGAAACGTGTCAACGCGTGGTGGAAACGTGGGTCTACAGATACGTAGCATTTTTGTTCAAAACGTAGTTGTTACGTAGAATTTTTAAACGTAGTAAAACTTGAGTGTGACTGGGGCTTTAGATCGTTTTGGTGTTTGCATAACGTCCAGTGGCATATATATGATTAAGAAGGAACACATATTGATAATGATCAAGAAGGAACGCACGTCGGTTAAAAAAAAATAATCGCGGAACCCAATGTCTCGTCTACTTTTGCTGTAAATTGCAGGCTCAACAAAAACGAGAGAAAAAAAGAAGTAAAAATATTCCTCTTGATACTGTCTTTTGATTGTAAGAAGCTTCTGTCCAAATTTGGTAAAATTCCAGGATAGTATATGAATCTAATAAATGTTTTAAAAACTTTAACTACAGACTGTATGTAATTTAAACTGGATGAAAAACTAAGTCCATTTATAAGTAAACTACAGATACACAGGTACAAAATATTAACAAAACGACGACGGAATGTAGGATCGCTTAGTCTCGCTTTTTCGACTAAAGTCGAAGGCTCGACAAAAACACCGGTTGATTATGATAAAGAAGGAACATATGTTGATTATGATAAGAAGGAACACATGTTGAACATGATTTAAATACTTCATTTGAGTTATTATAACTATAAATAAATATGCAAAGATTTCAATTAAGTTTTGCTTTTTACAGAGAATAAATAAACATATATCAGTTTTAAATAGCACTTCTAATGTGAATAGAATTTACAACGAAAATCTATCATCTTATGGGTTCCACTGCTTTGTCGTCAATGTCAGCAGCATTTTTCTCTTCGTCAGCTTTGTTCTCCTTGTCTTCTTTGTCATCATTGTCATCGTCGTCATCGTCACTATCGTCGCTTTCGTCGCTATCATCGCTGTCATCGCTATCATCGCTGTCGCTACTGTCGCTACTTGAACTATCTGAATCCGAATCGCTTGCTTTAAAGTCATTACCGTCTTCATCGATCCATTTCTCGTATAATTTTCCAATAAATGATTTTTTTTTGGCCACTCTTAATGTTGCCTCGGTATCAACAATAACGTTTTGTCCCAATCTCAAGGCGTGATTCTCGCAAATGATCAAATGATCAGCTGTAGTTAGAGTTACGTACACTCTATTTTTAGCAGTATGTGGATGGAATGGAATTGAACGTCCTGGTGGAATTCTGGTATACCCCTTAAGTATCGTGCTGTTATCATATTTAGTGTATTCGTTTGTCTTCCCACCGACGCCAACGTATCCTAATCTGACGCTGCCGCCGACCTCTCGTTTTGTTCCAGCAATGGCTAATGCATCACCTTTAACTTGCGCAAATACTATATCCGAATACGCATTAGAAACGTATGTGTTTGTCATCTTTGAACATTCAATGGCTTGAACCTGAAATGTTATATTCATTCGTTAATCAATAATCTTCACACATCTTTATTTATTATTTTTCATGTAGATAAATATTTTTTTGGGGTGGGGTTTTATTCGGCCTCTTATCCATATATTTGTTTTTCTGTTCTATAAACTCTATCCAGGATTCTGTATTTTATCAATAGAATTGAAGTTTGTCCTAGTATCATACATATTTACACAGTATATAAACAAAAATAAAAACAAAATACATGAATGGTTTAAAAAAAAAAAAATGATCTTCCCAAGGATAACTGAGGAATAGAACCATTGTCACCATTGGTCTTCCTCCGACCGTCAGTTAAACCCATGCCAAAGTGCGGCGTCCGTTTGGCTTCTCGCAATCGGGATGTATCAAGTATGCAGTCACGTCCGGCCAGAATGAGAACGTTCAATCCGATGCCTCGTGTACAGAGAGTGCAAAACTCTTTGCACGTTAGGAACCCTTGCAACAATTGATTGGTCCGAAGTGACCTGTTGCAATGCAAAATGTCGGACCAATCCAAATATGCATGAAATATTTGCCACTGTATGTTAATCGACCAACAATCAATTTATCATATAACTGATCAAACTGGATCTTTAGACATATGTGTGGTGCCAGGGCGATGTCCCAATATTTTAAGATTGTTAATAAATGATCTGCCAGAAACGTTTTCATAATGTACTGATCTAAATGACAGCATAATTGATTGTCTTATGTATGCAGATGACATTGTTTTTTTTTCTCTCTGAAAAACAAGATGGGTTACATGAGAAAGGGAATAGGTTACAATTATATTGCTCAAAATGGTGCCGGCGGTGTAAATGGGCACTAGCTGTCAAATTAATGTTCACCAATATTATTCTCATTTTCTATTTATATGTTATTTGTAAAACACAAACTATAAAAAAAATCCAAAATAAACAATTTACAGGGCATGGACTATATAGTATGTAGCATCGTTTCGTGTGTATTTCAATGTTGACATTGGTTACCTTTAAAGAACTGAACAAGCACAATTCATGCGCTATCCATCTTTAGCTGAGGGTTAAATTGAAGTTCACATGAATACGGATTCAATGAGGTCGAATTATTCACTTCCAAGTGAAAAATTATTCATCATCAATGTTTAATAGCTTAATTTGACAAAATTGAACCATACTGGCTGCTAATAGCGAGTTATTATTTCATTAATATGATTACACAAAAGAAATTCTACGAAATCATACTTTAAATTTTTCATATATCTCGTATCTAGTGACCCTTTAAATGTAAACCTTAATAAAACAAAAGTTTTCTTTGTTTAACAAACCTGGAAAACATATGTTGATTGTCCAGTGTGAAATCTTTTAAGTTTTAAACTAGGAATTACTTTTGTATTTAGTGGTAAAACTTAAGATGAGCTAGCTATACAAGAAATCTATGAAAAGTTGTTTTGGATTACAACAATGCCTAGCACCATCAGATAATAGTGTCTCAGTTTTGATGAACATTTATGACCATAGAATTATCTCGCTATAGTGTATGTAAAAAAAAATTTGTAAGGGTTCCACGGAACCCAGTGTCTCGCCTACTTTTGCTGTTAATCGCAGACTCAACAAAAATGAGGAAAACATCAATAAAAATTTCCCTCTCGATACTGTCTTTTGATTGAAAGAAGCTTCCAAGTTTGGTAAAAAATCCAGGATAGTTTATGAATCTAATAAATGTTTTATAAACTTTAACTGCAGACTGTATGTTATGTTAACTGGAAGAAAAACTAAGTCCATTTATAAGTAAAATACGGAAAAAGTGATTTTTTTTTCACAAAATTTACTTCTGAATAATATCTTATGATCAGAAACAAGCTTTTGTCTAAGTTTGGTAGAAATCCAGGATAGTTTAATAAGAACATTATAAAAATTTTAAAAACTTAAACCACAGAGTGAATGTTTTGTTTCTGGCAAAAAAACTAAGTCCATTTATAAGTAAAATACGGAAAAGTGGAAATTTATTTTTACAAAATTTTCTTCTTGATACTATCTTATAATCATAAACAAGCTTCTGTCCAAATTTGGTACAAATCAAGGATAGTTTATGAAAGTTATTAAAATTTTAAAAACTTTAACCACAGAGTGAATGTAACGTTTCCTCGCAGAAAAACTAAGTCCATTTATAAGTAAAATACGGAAAAAATGGAATTTTATTTTTACAAAATTTACTTCTGGATACTTTCTTATGATCATAAACAAGCTTCTGTCCAAGTTAAGTAAAAATTCAGTATAGTTTAAGAAAGTTATTAAAATTTCAAAAACTTTAACCACAGAGTGAATATTTGTGGACGCCGCCGACGACGACGACGACGCCGACGACGCCGGAATGTAGGATCGCTTAGTCTCGCTTTTTCGACTAAAGTCGAAGGCTCGACAAAAAATGAGGTATAACCGAACAATTTATGATTATTTTTGACCTGATCAACTGTTTGAGCATGAACAATTGATATATAAAGCGGATTCCACTCTGGTGTTTTGTATGCGAAATATATGAGTCTTTTTTAGAACTTGATTTACTTACTTTTCTCACTGCTGTGTTATTGTCTGGTCTTTGAAGTATGTTTCTGTTTACAAAAAGAAAAAGATATATCACAAAAACTTCTCAGTGTGAAGAACAGTCATTGGTCAGTCTTAAATGGGGCCTGTATAGGGTTTTAGTTGTCATTTCAAAAAAAGTAATTATTCTGAAAAGTTTAAGTACATTGATATGAATTTACCCCTTAGTTTTATAAAACAATCCCATAGATTTTTGTTGACCCTAAGTTTACAGATGTGTTATAATTTAAAATCTAAATTATGTTGTTGCCTTTTCGGTCCGTTTTTTGTGAGATTATATATTAAGGTATCTGGTATTTGTATATATCAGTCTGAGTACTGTTAATCTATTAGTATTATAATCAAATATAAGTTGAATCTGAATATTGAAAACAAATAGTCCTTATTTTCAAAATAAATGGACACCGTTGGTATTATCGATACACATATCAGGGGATGGCTCAGAATTTTTGAACCGGGGAGGGGGGCATATTTCCTGAAAACCGAATATTATATTGCCGAGCGGGCGAATCGATAATCTCTTAAGTTGATTTTATGCTAAAACATTCTATATTTCCCAATCAAAGGGATGCACGCTCCTACACCCCCTGAATCCACCACTTCACATGAAACAATGTATTTATTTTCCATTTTTTTACGAAAAAAGTACAATTTACTCTTTTGCAATGGGGTTCTTTATAAGGAATTTGGATTTTTACCTACACCGAAAAAGATAATGTACCGAATTCTAGCAATGAGAAATTCGCGATTTGAAATATAACAGCTAGTGTACATGTAACATCTTGAGTATGCGTAAATGTAAGTGATAAATTTGTCCTGGTAAAATATGTTTGGGCGGACAAATATTACTAGTATAAAAAGTCCATGGTTACAGAATTTACTAGTATATTTAGTCCGATGTTAATAGTAATATATGTCCCCAGACTAATTTTCCTATGTAATTATGTCCTATAAAATCCTATAATATATTCAATTATATTTAAACCATGGAAATTAAAATGTTATGTTTTAGTAATGTAATGGTTAAAATGTCCATGCCCTTAATTTTAAAAGGTGAATATAAATGTAATATGTTTTAATATTGTTAAAGACAAAACGAAAGAGTTGTGTATCAATATTTTTAATAAAATTTGTCTCCAGACTAACTTTCCTAGGAAATCATGTCCATGTCATTAATAGATATAGGTTAAAATGCTCATGCCCTTAATCTTAAAAGGTGAATATAAATGTTATATTTTAATATTGTTAAAGAGTTGTGTATCAATTTTTTAAATAAAATTTATGTCCCCAGGCTAATTTTCCTAGGAAATCATGTCCATGTCATTAGTATTCCTAGGTAAAAATGTCCATGTGTTTTATTATAAAAAGGAAAATGTTATAAGCAATGGAAACTCAATATTCATGTTTTAATTAGGTTATAAAGTAAATGTCTTTTGTTTTAATTGAAAAAGATAAGGAAATATTCCAATCTTAACTAAAAAGTTTTTTTTTTCTATTTTGACTACTTTTTATGTTATAAATAAAGCTATTAGAAAAACAAGTCTTGGAACAATTTTTCCTAGGAAAGTAAGTGCCAGACATATTATACTAGCTATGGACTTCTTTTCCTAGGAACATTTGTCCTAGGACTTATATTCCTAGTAAAATCATGGACATGGACTTGCTCAACTAGGAAAACAAGTCAAATATTACTACCGGACTAAATTTACTGTTACATAAATACCGTAGGACAGGATTACTTACTATCTAAACTATGATTTCAATTTACCAGACCAAAATAAGGACTCGCAAAGTGTTCTCTGCTTGATATTTTTACTTGCATATGTCATGACAGATTGAAACATGGAGACGAACTTAAAAATCTTGTTTTAACAACTGACAATCGGAGGATTATAGGGTATTCAAACATCCAACTATTCCTTTCTTCACGAATTTCAACAAATATGACAGGGGCATTGGAATCGGAAGGGGTTGTTAAACTATTTTTTGCTCCTCCCGCCCTCCACCCACCCCGACATTTTATTGTTTGAGCATTGTTGTTCATGTAAACGCAGGCGACTATGTAACATGTTGAAGGTTACAGCCGATTACAATAAGTGTGTATGAAAAGGTAATATCGTTAGTTAGCTTGCATGCTAGCAGAACTGTTAAGTCATTATTATGTAAGGTAAACTACCCTTTTTAAGAGTAGACTCTTCCGACAGATAACCGATCTATCTGTCTGTAGGACTAGACTACTTCGAACGGAGGGAAGTATACCTTACCTAATAATGATTTCACGGTTCAGCTAGCAAGAAAAGCTAATCAAAAATATTACCTTCCTCTATACACTCACTGCAATCGGCTGTAAAACTGTCTTGGCTCTATAGAAAGTGTTTGATTTAAACGGATGTTGTTTAATTATATCCCATAAGACTTCCACTGATAAGTTTCCAGTTTTAAGTTGCTAGTAGTAACTGAAATTCAGCTCAAATACCGACTCTGTCAATACCTTTTCATAAATTCTACATTAGAAAATGCCTGTACCAATTCAGCAATATGACAGTTGTTATCCATTCGCTTGATGTACTTGAGCTTTTGATTTTGCCATTTGATTAGGGACTTTCCGTTTTGAAATAGCGAAAATAAAACTTGAGAACAACATACAAATTATTTTCTGTGCATGTTGAGTGATGAATACTATATGTTGATCAGTATGAAAGTCAATAGATGAAACTCGTTATTGCAGTTCTATACACCGTACCACCACAGGCGCTTGGGTATATGATACAGATTTTTTTTTTTATTAAAATATTCAATTTTCTATATTTATAATGCATATCTCACCTAGTTTCCAGTGATTTAGACGACTTAGTGAAAATGCCAAATTTTACTATCCATACTGATAGATATGCATTATAAATATAGAAATTTTAATATTTTAATGTATATTTTAAAAAAAACCAAACAACAACATCTGTATCATATACCCAAGCACCTGTGGTACGGGGAAATAAATGTCAACACACTATCAAGTTCAATTTTTGAGGTTACTGGTATGAGGGTTTGGATGGGGATCTTCTAACACTTATTTTTAAATTATTTTCATCAATAACTTCCTTTCTTTTATATTTGAGCACTCTTTTATTACTCTCTATCAGTCATAAAATTAGTTACAGAGCATTTGTCTATGTAGTCTTTAAATCGCATCCGGACCCTCATATACTAGAAAATATTCTCACACAAAATCAACAATTAACTGAATGGTCAAGTGTTTCAATCAGAGAAGGCTCGTGAGTTGGTTCATCATTGTTTTTACTGATTTTGTTTAGGGTTTTAAATAAAACTGTCAGCTTCAACTGTGACTATATCAGGCTTCAATCGTGTCGCTTTGTTTGACTGTTTTACAGATCATGATTAATCAATCAGCAATGATTCGGGAGGTCAAGGTCAGATAAATCCTGCTTTACAGACATCATTCCAAACAGATGTATACCAAATATGATTGACCAATTGCATATGTAATGTAAGAAAGACCAAACCATGAAACCTTACATTGACCAATGAACCATGAAAAAGGTCAGACAGACATTCATTATCTCATACACCTTATATAGTTGAACAATTGCATATCGTATCCAAGATAGACCAAACTTAAAACTTCACATTAACCATGAAGTAGGAAAATAAGGTCAAGGTCAAATGATGCATGCCATACATACATGAACACCTTACAATCATTCTATGCAACAAATGAAGTTGACTCATTGCTTATACATGTTATAGTAAAATATGAAAAAGAAAACCAGGAAAACTTAACATTGACCCATGAAAATGAGTTCAGGTCAGAGAGACACCTTACACTCATTCAATGCACCAATTGAATGCACTAAAATATAGTAAAAAATATTACTTGTACTATATTTGTTATAGACTTGTCAAAAGAAAACTATAAATTTTGTTGGGTAGTTGTCCCATTGGTAATCATGCTACAACTCCTAATTTTATATTTATTATCATATGAAATGATCTAAAGGGGATATTCAAACTGACTTAATATTTGAAGAAAAATAACAATTGTCAATGAAAATAGAGTAAATCCACAAAACATAAGCAACACGAGCCCCACCAAAAACTGGTATGAACACAGTAGCCCCAAAAGGGTAAGCATTTGCCTGCAGCTCCCATCGTTTTGAATATAGTAGGCTAAGGTGGTACATAAAAAATCAGCTAAATTTAATGCTTTTATCGCTTTCTATTATCAAGGAAATATTAAGCTTCTCAATGACCAAAATTTGTGTTTAGTTGGCTTGCTTGCTTAGTTTGTCAAAAAAATTGCTCAACCATTGTAATTATAAGTGACATCTGCAAACAATATACATGTATATACAAAGGCAAGGTTAAACTTGAAAACATATTTAGATTCATAACAAGAGTGCACACGCTGAAATGTCTCGCCTTCTATACTAATCATTGATATTATGTTGATAGTCCTAAGTATAAAGCTAAGCTTTATTACAACTGTCACATAAACATAACATTAACCAAGATAACTAAACAAAGACCAATGAACCTTGAAAAAGAGGTCCAGGTCAGATGAACCATGCCAGGCAGACAGGTACAGCTAACAATGCTTCTATACAACATATATAGTTGACACATTACTTATAGTTTAAGAAAAATAGACCAAAACACAAAAACTTAACACTGTAATGAACCGTGAAAATGAGGTCACGGTTAAATAAAACCTGCTCGACTGACATAAAGATCATAAATTATTTCATACACCAAATATAGTTGACCTATGGCATATAGCATTAGATAAAAAGACCAAAACTCAAAAACTTAACTCTGACCACTGAACCATGAAAATGAGGTCAAGGTCACATGACATCTGCCCGCTAGACATGTACACTTAACAATCATTCCATACAACAAATATAGTAGACCTATTGCATATGGTATGAGAAAAACAGACCAAAACACAAAAATTTAACTATAACCACTGAACCATGAAAATGAGGTCAAGGTCAGATGACACCTGCCAGTTGGACATGTACACCTTACAATCTTTCCATACACCGAATATACTAGCCCTATTGCTTATAGTATCTGAGATATGGACTTGACCACCAAAACTTAACCTTGTTCACTGATCCATGAAATGAGGTCGAGGTCAAGTGAAAACTGTCTGACAGACACGAGGACCTTGCAAGGTATGCACATATCAAATATAGTTATCCTATTACTTATAATAAGAGAGAATTCAACATAACAAAAAATTTGAACTTTTTTTTCAAGTGGTCACTGAACCATGAAAATGAGGTCAAGGACATTGGACATGTGACTGACGGAAACTTCGTAACATGAAGCATCTATATACAAAGTATGAAGCATCCAGGTCTTCCACCTTCTAAAATATAAAGCTTTCAAGAAGTGAGCTAACGCCGCCGCCGTAGCCGCCGCCGGATCACTATCCCTATGTCGATCTTTCTGCAACAAAAGTTGCAAGCTCGACAAAAACCAGGAAAAAACATCTGCTCAAATCTAAGTAAATGTATTCAGGTTAAATACCACCTATTCACATTCTTTGCAGATGTCAATCTTTATTCCAATGCTTGAGCAAATATTTTTTAAAACAAAGCAAGCAAGGCAAGCAAGGAAAGCAAGCCAACTAAAGTCTTACTCAACAAGCATTAGGAAATTAGCTCTAACAAAATTTTGAGTCCGGCCTGTCTAAATGCTGTACATGGTGTATATTCCTTCACATTTTTTTCTAAACCTTGTTGTTTCTGTCAGAATTAAAACTTCAGCATCATAAATATAACAAGTTTACATTACATCATTTAATTGTAACATATATATTATCACAATATTGCACTTGTCATAAAATTTCAGTTGAGATAATATGAAACCGTTTATGGTACTTTTAATTTAACACATTGTCTCCTTGAATTGTGTAATTGTCTGGAATGTTCAACATTAAGGAGGTAGACCTAGGTTAAGGGAAATAACTCTTAAAATCATCAGTACGTTTGTGTCAACCATTTTCATAAATATATTCTAAGCTTCTAAGCTTCTAGGTTACATAGATTATTTCCAATCTGTTTCAGGTAAATGCTTAAAAAACATTGATGAAACTTGACTTTAACAAACACATAACTGATTTAAAGAGTTATCTCCCTGAACCAAGGTCTACCACCTTAATACATTGACTAAATGTTTGTGTTAAACTTGTAGATATTTTCTTCCAAAGAACTGAGTTTTCTTCTCAAAGGCTGGAGATACTATCGGTTTGTTGATTTCATAAAATGGATTCATGGAAAACTGGAAAATAAAGAAAAGAAGATTGAAGTATGAAAAATAGTAAATACTATTCATTGAGTCCATGTGATAGCAATTCAACAAAACAAATGCACAAAACAAACTAGAAATTAACAATTAAGGGGAGCTAACTCTATAATTAACTATCAACTGTATTTCAAAATTCTTCTAAATTGCCTTCAAGATTCTTACAAAATCGGGCACTTAATTAACAAAGAACATTAAAATATCGCATCCACAAATGAACATTGATCATTAATGTAAAAAAAATTGGGGTTGTCATATTGTAGCCGACATTTGGCACAATCTAAATTCATGGATTTTTGATAAGGTTCTTATCGAAATTCAACATAATTTGAAAATTGTCATTGTTGGCCTCTATGAAAATTATAAACTGAATTTTATTAAGAATAAAGTTATATTACTGACAAAATACTTTATTCACAGATGTAAGATGCAAGATATAAAACCTAATATAAAAGGTCTTCAAAATTACATAAAAGAAAACTTGATTTTAGAGAAACATATTTCTTCAAAATACTTAAGTGTGGAAGAACTAAACTTGTACTGGAACCCCTGGGCTAAGGTTATTGATTAAATTGATACATGTATGTATATGAGCATTTGAAATTATTTGTACACTGTTATACCATACCATACCATATGTATGCTCACTTATTTCTTGCACTACTTTTACTATATGAATGAAAATATTATTACTATACTTAATCCATAGATTTCTAAGTGTTAGTTCATAGAATGCTTATTATGCTTATTTATTTCATTTGCTTGCTTATTGTGCCACAAGATAAATATATGTTGATACTTGTAAATTCATGAAGAAAAAAAAAAGAAATTAGAAAAAAACAAAAAAAATAAATGTAAAAAAAAAGAATATGCTATGAAGTTACTCTGTGAATTTTCGTATCAATTTAATAAAACTGTTGGATATTTTGGGCTGACAAACTTCTTAAGGTGGTACCTAACACTACAGGGAGATAACTCTGTAAAATCAGCTAAACGTTTTAATTACGTTGTGTTGTTAAGGGTATATTAAGCTTCTCAATGATCAAAATAAGAGTTTGTCAAACTGCTATATAACCAGTGTAATTTTTCTGATTAAACGGTTGGTTCAAATTTTTTGAAATTTTTATATTTTTGTGAAAGGGTCAAAGTAAATAATTTGTCATTTAAGAAAATTAAACGAGCCAAATTAATTTTAGTTAAAGTGTTAGGTACCACCTTAATATGTGAAAAATTACGTTTTTTTAATATGGGACACTCAAAAATTTCCTATGTATTTAGATGTAGTGAAAAAACTTATAACTAGGTGCATAGTTCAGTTTTCTTTCCATCTGATATCAGTGCTACTCATCATTAACCTCAGACTTACAGATAATTACAATGTTAGTTCAATGTCCTGGATCTATCATGAAAATAGTGATTGATTGGTGTTTAAAGTACATCAGTTTTTGTTGGTGGAAGAAGTAGAATTGCCCAGAGAGAACCACTGTTTTTTTGCCAAAAACTGACAACTGAAGTCAATTATAGTTTGAGTTAAACACACCTGCCACTTACTGAGTTTGAACTGACAACCTCAGTGTTGACAGGCTAATGATACAGTAGTTGGACTATTCAGCCACAGGGATCCTTTGAAAATAAAGAAACGACATATTCCCTCCTAGCCTTGGACACTGGGGACCATTTAAAAAAGTTTGGACAAATACCAGCATGGAGCAATGGAAATGTCAAATTCCCCTGTCTAGCCCCTTTTTTTAGTCATAAGAGAATCTGATGGTACACCTTGCACTTTGAATGACAGTACCGGTATTACGCTTACCTTTATATATGTCTCATAAATTTCATTGAAGAAATTCTTTATACCATCTTCATTTTTAACTTCATGAAGCATTATAAACCTCATTCCTGATACACAGTTAAGGAAACAATACTAGTTAAGGGGGCTCGCAGGTCTAAATCAATTTTTTTATTTAATATAAGATTTCGCAAATTTTTTCTATAAATAAACTTTTTCTTATACCTAATAGAAAAATAAAATAAAAAAGAGGGGTCACCGATCATTTACGCTTACAATCTGCCTTCAAAAGAATCATACATTTTTGTAAAGGTACTTTTTTTCTGTTGAACTAATAGGAGAAAATGAGGTAATATCGAAATAAAAAAAGAACTTAATTACAGAAATCGCTTAAATTTTACAATTTTTTAGTTGATGTATAGCTTAATTAAAAACAATAATAAAAAATATAGGTCACCGATGAGTAAAAAAGATGTTTCAATTTAAATGCAAAAAAATTGCATTTTTGCACCAAAGGGAGATAATTTGGAGCTTTTTCAATGATACAAACATTTTAAAAGTCTTCTGGGGCCAAACCGAATCGATTTTATATGAATTTGGTTAAATATACTTACCATGAAATTACATTTATATTATATAGAATATGTTTGCTTTCACAACATGTTCTCATCGCAATTAACTAGGTGATTAAAAATTACATCCATGAGATGTACTCACCTAGGTCATAGTTCACCTGTGTAACATACACTAGCTTTAGTTTTAATTTTTGCGTTCAAGAGAACGCATGTTTCTCGTCGGCAAGGATTTTTAACAGTTTACTGTTGAAAATCCTTATGTTTTATAAAAGACAATAATTTGTTTTCGGAATATCGATATACGATTAATTTAATGTAAATCAGAATACAGCGCTTCTGCCAAGTTTCTGATATGCACGTTTTCGTCATTTTTACAGCTTACGAGTCTGGAAATACGACGACATAGAAAATGACCTTTGTTTAGCCGCCATTTTCAAACATTAAATCGGGTCCGAGGAAAGGCAGATTTTAGCTGTCAAAATCGGACATGTTACGTGAGTGCTACGTTTTTAAAAAGATATATATTTAAACGGATGTTTATTTCTTTTTTCACGCTCAGCTGACCGGATTTTTCACTGCATTAGAGCAATGCTACGAAACGGGTCGAGTGTAAAGTTTGGATAAAGTCGATTGTTTACAATTTGCAGTCCGTACACGAGACTGTGTAAACACATCACTATATTAAAATCAGAATAGGTATTATGACCAGATCTGATTGTTTTTCATGTGGAAAACGTCCGTATGGGAGCGTATACCACTATTGTCACTAGAACCTCAATTGGTTCGATTGTTTACAATTTGCAGTCTGTTACGTGTACACCTGGTACACGAGACTGTGTAAACACATAACTATTAAATCAGAATAGGTATTTTGACCAGATCTGATTATTTTAATGTGGATAACGTCCGTATGGGAGCGTATACCACTATTGTGACTAGAACCTCAATTGGTTCAATAAATTTCAATCAGAAAAGGGAATCTGCCCATTTCTGATTGTTTTATTTGGAAAACGTTCCATACAGGGAGCGTAGATAAATACATCACAATCAGAATAGGGATTTTGCCCACAACTGATGATGTTTATTTGGTTAACCTTTCATTCAGGGAACATAAACCATATTTATTGAAAATAAAACGTGCTCAATGGATCACTATAGACTTAAAATAGAATAGGGATTTTGCCCAAGTCTATTTGATTAATGTTGACATGTTTCATACAGGAAACATAGGAACTAGAACAACATGCATGATTTAGAATCTGTAAGTTGCATTCATTCTAATAAAATACAGATTTGATATCTTACATAAAATTAAATCATAACTATTTATTTATTGCACATTGATATTTATGGAGCATAGAATTGCACGTGGATGATTGTTGCAAATAAAATAAATTAGAATCAGACTAGTGAATTTAAGTCCAGGTCTATCTGACTTTTCTAGACATCCTTCCACCCAGGGAACATTATGTCTACTTTTATTATATTTTAAAACAACACAAGTATAGCTAATATTTGGTTGCACATTGTTTTTTGTGATGAACCAACAGTTTAGTCAATTAACATATTTGCTCATATTGATAATATATTGAACAAGTGTCTGGAAATAGTCAAGACAGATATTAAAGACGCTAATATTTGGTTGCACATTGTTTTTTGTGATGAACCAACAGTTTAGTCAATTAACATATTTGCTCATATTGATAATATATTGAACAAGTGTCTGGAAATAGTCAAGACAGATATTAAAGACACTGAAAATGATACATTGTTATCTAGTACAATACAAATGTGATTGTAGTTTAAGCATACCAATACATACTTCTTTTAAATATGTCCAGTTTAAATCAGGACAGTAATTCTTAGAAGCCTGAAATATTTTTCCAGAACAGCAAATTGCTGTAAATATTTAATTATTTTTTTACTGATAAATAATTCTCCAATGCTCTAACAGACATGGAGACAGTAAGAATGGAGCACTGTTCTAAATACAGTTGATAGCTTGTGACAACTCTTTTTACTTATATTAAATTTCATGGTCAGTTTACTTATGACAAGAAGAACATGAATATTATAAGTATGAACTGCTATAACCAATTGTTTGTTTTTGTCGACAGTAAGGAAACAAAGGCTTTTATATGTTTTTATGTAAACATTAGATTGTCTATTGAATAAAGAATTTAGGGGATGCCATGATGCATTTCACAAAGACTCATTCAAGGTAATGGCTTATATATTGATTACATAATTCAGAGTGTACATTGCCAATGCATTTATTAAATATAATATGTACTAATTCTGTTTTGTTTTGAGTACAAAAAAAAAAAAAAAAAAGAGGTGATAACGTAAGACTTAAGAGACTATCTTACCCTCACTATATGGGAATCACTGTCAAATTATACATATATCTTCCAATCATGAAAGCAAAAGGAGTTTGGATGCTCTTTTAAAGATAGAAAATTATGCCTTAATTTACATCTTAAGTTTTCTAAGCAATGCCAACAGATGGGCAAGTTTCTGCTATAAGGATTCATTCATTGGGTCCGTTTTATTCTTATTGTGAGATTGGTAGAACCCAACAGTTTATGCAATGGCTACACATTGTTTTTCCTAGAGTTAAATATTGATTCAGAATTCTGAAGTATAGAGGACTCAAATATGCTGATTTATAGAAACAAGATTATCATTAATTTAGATCTTGTAAAAAAATTAGTAAAATATTGGTAAATAAATAAATAAGATTTAAAGCATTGTGGATGCAGGATTTATTTAAAATGCTAGACATGGTCTAGGAAATTGAAGTAGTTCTCAAGATTTGAAACTATCTATTATACAGCTCTTTATATAAACCTTTTATTTAGTCAGTCTTTACAAGATGCAGAAAAAAAGAAGAGGTTTTTTTTGGAGTAACACATGATGTACCAATATAAACATATAATATATATACATTTCAATTGGTTCTCAAATTTTAGCACCAGTGTAGAAGCAGTTAATCTTACAGCAAAATGTAGGAAAAGCAATTTATTTAAAAGACTGATTAATAGTTAACAAATAGCTTTCAATAGTCTAAGAATAGTACATGGAAGTAAAATATAGTATGATAATTCCATGATTATATCAAATCAAATGCGAGACATTTTCTTAATATTATACCTAAATATTAAAATGTCACTGTTTATGTTTATTTTTGCTCATTATAAGCATAAAGTTACAAAAATCTAGTCTGGTCAAAGTCAAGTTGTATATTATCTATATGCAGGAAGGTTTTCCGAATGCATGTGATTTTAACCTCGGAATTGATGGTAATTATTCACTTTTCAATTTCCATATTAACAGCCAGAATAATATAAATATATAGCATACAGTTAGTATCTTATGCAAGAATATGCTACACAAAATTGAAATGTGTTTATTTTAAACAATTACTTTGAATTTTGATTCAATATTGTTTTGAAAGATGTGATTATTTAAATCACATTAATTTTGTTTTTGCCAAATCTGGGGACAAATGCAAAATTCTTCTGAGTGACTAAGTTAACCAAATGACTGGGTTGAAGTCACAAAATACTACCAAAAGCTGTTTGGTTGATATATACATGTATTGAATAATATCAGAATGTATAGGATTCAGATGAGGTGAACCAAGACAGAAATAAAATGAGCATTTTTGATAGTGAAACCATTTCTGAAATAACTAAGAACACTTAAGGATACTGCAAGTTGGTACAAGTGTTTTCCATATTGCCAAACAAGTGTTTTTCTTTAAATACAACTATAGAACTATATTTGACAAGTTGCATTTTAGTATTTCTGATAGCGAAATAATTTCTGAAATTAATATAAACAATTGTCAAGAGCAACATACAAGAGTTGTTCATTATGTCAAATTTTTGTTTCTTTAAATTTGGAACTGTACATGGCAAGATATTCTAGAAAGTTAACCGTTGTGAATGTTAATTAGAAATATCAAAACATTTTATTTTAGACAGATTTTTCATAGCTGGAGAAAATCATCTGTTAGCATTCTTTTTGGACTTATAAGGACAACAATCATGGCTTTAATTCAGCTCAACATCCAAATGTTCTGTGGAAGCAGTATATCAATGGAAACATGTATACTGAAACTTTTCCACTGATTTGTCCATTTCTGTATTTTTACACTTGAGTAGTCCAATACAAAACAAAAATATTGTTCATGGTTGAAATGGTAGACATTGTATTCAAAGGTTCTACCACTCATAGAAATTTTATCAGATTTTTAAAATTTAGTCAGTTTAGAGAATTGTCATTATACAATAGTACAAGACTTCTCTTGATGAAAATATTTTATTCTAAATCTATGAAATATTAAAAGTAGTATATCTAGCAGAGAAGCAAATTCTCAGGGACTATAACTTTAAAAAAGTTTAAAGATTAATCCAGATTTAGCATAATCATGAAACAACTTTGGTTTGAGTCTTTAATAAACTTTGATTGTATTAAGGACACCTATTTACAAAGTATATTTTAATTGTTTATAATTCTTTAATTAAGTAGAAAAGAATTTATTTCGAAAGATGTGATATTGATCAGGTTATCAAAAGACGACAGCAATCATATATTATCTGTTATTATATTAATATAGAGAAAACAATGGAAAGTTAAAGAAAGGTAATAATGTTTCCAAATAAACTTAAGTTTCAAAGTGGAAAGTAATGAAATTAAGGTTGGATTAGTTCTTGTCGATTTGTACAAGCAACAAGAACAACCTATTCAGAAATAAATGCTTATTTACTGTTGCATAAATATTACAACACATTTAGCTCATAATGAAGGAGCTTTAATATAATTATTTCTATACTGACCTGCAGATTATTTATTCATCAGATATAGAAATATGGGGTATATATATACATGTGAGTGCCATTGAGACAACTCTACATCAAGTCTATTAATTTTGCATACTTGTATTTATACAATCTGCAAAGTTTGCCATTGATACATATAGTTATGCAGCATAGCTTCATTGTATAATAAATTCAGTAATTTCGGTTTTTACTAATATCCGTATTTACAAAATTTAATGGAGTTACTTTTTAAAAAATTTCACATAATTTTTTATATGTTGAAATTGTATGTGTGTGAGAGAATTTATCCTCCACCAAATGAAATACTGCTTGTTAATCAGTAAATATTCTATATAATATAAATGTAATTTCATGGTAAGTATATTTAACCAAATTCATATAAAATGGTAATTTTTGAAATCTCAAGAAGAGATTTTATATGAATTTATAGGGTTAAATATACTTACCACAATCCACCACCACCCCTGGAATAAATTCAGTTTTTTTGTTCACTTAATTGAAATTATTCAATTAAACGACAAATTAAAACTAAAGCTAGTGTATGTTACACAGGTGAACTATGACCTAGGTGAGTACATCTCATGGATGTAATTTTTAATCACCTAGTTAATTGCGATGAGAACATGTTGTGAAAGCAAACATATTCTATATAATATAAATGTAATTTCATGGTAAGTATATTTAACCCTATAAATTCATATAAAATCTCTTCTTGAGATTTCAAAAATTACCATTTTTTTGGTTAATTTTTGTATCATATCATAAAGTAATAACTAATAGTGTAATAAATAAAATTTGTTATGAAAAAACAAATGTTTTTTATTTGCTGAAATTTTTGTACCCGCAAGCCTCCTTAAAGCCATTTCAAAGAACCTCTTGACATGCTTGAGTTGTAGTGTAAATAAAATTATTACATTGGTTTTTTTTAGTGTCTCACTGAAAGCTTATAATGAGCAGTGTTTTGATGACAACAGACAAATAAAATTATGGATTTATAAATAATAAAGACAACTATAGTTTGTAATGCAGTGAAGGTTATGATCATTGTTAAAGGCAGATCGGTGACCCATATAATTGATTGATTGTGTTTAACAACACTTTTAAGCACCACTTTTGGGCTTTTTCGAGGTCGCCAGTTTTTATTGGTGGAGGAAGCCTGAGTGCCTGGAGAAAACCTACGACCTTCAATAGGTGACGCATATATGCCTATGTTTGTTAACTTCTATATCATATAGTCTCTGGTGGAGTGTTGTCTCCCTTGCAATCATACCTTATTTTCTTGTTTTCATTCAAACACTCTTTAACAGCCTTATAGTCAAAAGAACTGAAGAAAAAAAGAAACTATAACTTTCCATAAGTAAAACAAAATGTATATGCCTATGGGAGATAACTCTACATCCAAAACTAATTCACCTGTACAAGTATTTACAAAAAACACTTGTGAAATATCAATGAAAGTGAAATTTATGTTAACATTGTGTGTAACTTTAGTTTGGTTAGTTACCAGAATTTAAAATTATTGCAGATTTAAATATTAAGTCCTTGTTTTTATGTGTTATCTTTAAAATTTATGAATTATTATTTATATCATTATTATCGTCAATATATTTGAAGGATACGACTAGCTGTTACGAATGCTGAGACAAACCACTCATTGAACTTGTCAACGATCTTGAGATACATGTTATTTGTTGCCCACATCTGTTCGTCTACCAAATCTAAGGACTCATGGGCTACAAACTGGTTTAAGTGTCGGTGATCATCTTTCTAAAAAATATATAATAAATCATGTATATTTATTTTAAGTGCCAATGGTCAACCTACAGCCAAGAAATTACCTTTGTTGAAATTCTGCAAACATCCCAAAGAGCAAATTACATGTATGATTAATATTGTCCATATGGTATATGTCCCTGTTCTAAGCGACATGTACACGAAGGTCATTGTGAATTTGTCCTATGATCTTTCTAAAATATGATACTTCCGAAATGACTAATCTGTAGTCAGGTGGTCAATCACTGTTTTAAAATATTTAAATGATTTGAAAAATTGATTTAAGAGGGTACATAACACTACAGGGAGATAACTCTGTAAAAGCTTAACAATGATTTAAATTTTTGTTTGTCAAAATGCTATATGTCCAATGAAATTTTTCCAATAAAATGTGTGGTTCAAGTTTTGGAAATTTTCATATTTTTATCAAAGGATCAAGCTTAATATTTTTTTCAAAATTTAATTAAATTTAAATGAGAAAAAAATAATTTTAATCCAGGCCTTTGTACACCATAAGACTTAATTTTCTTTCTGTAAAATATATAAATCTCACTCTGCATGGAAGGAACAAATGCATCTTCTTAATATTGTATATATACATGATATGAATAACTCTATTTACTACAAATTCTTCAACAGGAGATAAAAAATCTTCAGTTCATTTACATAACACCTTTTTGGGGGGATTAAAAACAAAGTTCGTCATGTTTAACCCTGCCAGGTTCATTACATGTATGTGTCCGTCCCCAATCTGTAGCCTCTTATTACGTGGTTGTTATTGGTTCCTGTCTATCATTTGTTTTCATTTCTTTATATAAATGAGGAACATGTTATTTTTTTTAGGTAGTTTTCACTTTTAAAATGTTTTGTTCTATCCTTTTATAGATAACTGTAGGTACAAATGAATGTGTTTTGCTCATTATTGAAGGCTATATGATGTTAAAATCATTGGCAAGAAAGATTACTACCATTTGCTGATATGCAAATCAAAACATAAAGCATGCTATGTATGTGCCTGTCCCAAGTCAGGAGCCTGTAATTCAGTGGTTGTCGTTTCTTTCTGTGTTACATATATTTGTTTTTCGTTCATTTTTTTTATATAAATATGGCCGTTAGTTTTCTCGTTTAAATTGTTTTACATTTTCATTTCGGGGCCTTTTATAGCTGACTATGCAGTATGGGCTTTGGTCATTGTTGAAAGCTGTACAGTGACCTATAGTTGTTAATTTCTTTGTCATTTTGGTCATGGACAGTTGTCTCATTGGCAATCATACCACATCTTCTTTTTTATATGATTTATAAGAATAATACCTATCATATTTATACTAAAAAAATAATGTCAACAAACCTTTGGTTCACTGCTTCTACTTCCAGGAGAAAACTCCATTTCAAATATTGGGTTGTCATGGTGACCAACTATCACAAAATAATAATTCCCAGCCATCTTTTATTTGCCTTCATTTACTTTTTAAATCTCAAGTTCTGGAAAAATAGATTTATGAATATATGCATTAGTACATGGGCATACATTTTTTGTACATGTATAATATGTAGTTCATATAATTTGAAAAGCAGGCAAATCAATTGATTATCAATTTTCACAATGCAATGCATGTGATTGTGGTAAGTTCACTCTGAAGTTTTTCTCTATATTCAATAGCTAAAATTAATGGCATGGTAATGAGTGTTAATGTACCAACTCAATAAGCCAACTGGTTCCCCGCAAATAACTCTGGCTGCTGTTGACGGATTTACTATGAGCAGCAGACCACATGACTTTGTTAAGTAGAGTGACCATGGTGACCAGAATCAAGACTATTGAATCTTAAGAGCAGTATTTGTGGACTTCAATTGGTCCCTTTCTAATTTATAAACATGATGAACTGACTGGTTGCTGTACAGTATGTCTTTCTATGTTGTGATGTTACACTATTTTGTTCAGGTAAGGGTGAAGGTTGCAAAAGAGGGACGAAAGAAAATAAACTGACAACACCATGGCTAAAAATAAAAAGACAAATAATAGTACAGAAGACAAAACATAGAAAACTTAAGACTAAGCAACATGAACCCCACCAAAAACTGGGGGTTTCGGGTGATCTCAGGATCTCCGGAAGGGTAAGCAGATCCTCCTCCACATTTGGCACCCGAAGTTTTGCTTACATTATTACAAATTGCAATTGGTACCTATTAAAATGTTTATACCCGCTGCATTTGTTTGCACCTGTCCTTAGTCAGGTTCCTTGTATGATTTTCAGTGGTTGTCATTTGTTGATGTGGTTCATAAATTAAGGGGGCTCCTGGGTATAAATCAAATTTTTTTTCTAATATACATGTAGGATTTTGCTATATTTTTTTATAAATGAACTTTATTATATACTTAAAAGAAAAATGAAATAAAAAAATGGGGTCACCGTTCATTAAAGCTTACAATCTGCCTCCGGAAGAAGCATACATTTTTGTTAATGTCCTTTTTTTCTGTTGAACTAATAGGAGAAATAGAGGTAATATTGAAATAAAAAAATAA
This sequence comes from Mytilus galloprovincialis, assembly GCF_965363235.1. Taxonomy (NCBI): domain Eukaryota; kingdom Metazoa; phylum Mollusca; class Bivalvia; order Mytilida; family Mytilidae; genus Mytilus; species Mytilus galloprovincialis. The sequence continues at coordinate 82,298,222 of NC_134845.1, read as the reverse complement.
CCTAATTACAGAAATCGCTTAAATTTTACAATTATTTAGTTTATGTACAGCTTATACATGTTATATGAAAACAATAATAAAAAATATAGGTCACCGATGAGTTAAAAAAGATATTTCAAATTTAATGCCAAAAAATGGCATTTTTGCACCAAAGGGAGATAATTTGGAGCTTTTTCAATGATATAAACATTTTAAAAATCATCTGGGGCCAAACTGAATCAATTTTTTGGGGTGATTTTTTTAGCATATCATAAAGTAAAAACTTATAGTGTAATAAATAAAATTTGTAATGAAAAAATAAAGGTTCAATTTTTTGCTGAAATTTTTGTACCCACGAGCCACCTTAAGTGTTTCTGGTTTCTCATTTGTTATACATGTTATATAGAATAGATAAGATCATCAGTTTTCCTGTTTTGGATGTGTTTTTTTTACAAGTTCAAATATTCATATTGTTAGATTTTCTGGCATTTCGTAGAATGGGGGCTTACTGTTCGCCATGAGAGTCTATTGGCCCTTGGTATGTCCTCCTTACTTTTGTTTATGGAATGACTGTAATCATGGTAATATTTTTTCTGTCCATGAAGAAATAACATCAAAAATGCGGTGCATACTGAATAACCTGCGTAGCAGTACAGTAAAAATACTGTTTGGGCTAACCAGGTAATTGTTAAAGTTGCTATCAAAAAACTCACAATTGTCAGATAAATCTCCTTGTTTATGTATTTTTTAGTCTTTAGTCTTTAGTAAGTGTCCCAAATGACACTGTAAACACTTTTGTACGTTTCCTCTTTTGTAGTTTCTTCACATATGTAATGTTCACTCATGTACTTAATTGAAATGGTGGCTGCTGCTTAAAAAATTTTGACTTAATTTTGATATAGATTTATAGTGTTTTTTGCTGTATAGTGTTTTTGAATCTACCAGACTCCGTTAAATAATTTTCCAGATGGCACAATATCTCATTTCGATTGTCTCTATTAATGTCTTCTTCATCGATTCCTAATAAGGTGTCTAAATCCATGTGTATATTTCCTGTAATAAAGTAAATAGATGTTCTCATCCTCTCTCTAGCCTCCTCATAGTTAGAACAATGTAAAAGGTAGTGTTCTACAGTTTCTGGCTCTCCACAGGAACAGTTTTTGTCTGATGATGGTATAATTTTGGATTTATAATCATTTAGATCACAATAACCTGTTCTCAAACTAGTAGTAGTTAAAAATGACCATTTGGATGGTAAATCTTTTGGTATTTTCTGACAAACTTTTTGATGATAGTTGTAATAATTTCTGCCACGTTGACTCCCATTGGTTCTGCCATTTTCTTAAAACACTTTCTCTTGCTGCACGTTTTATATCCTGCCTGGTTACTTCTGATGGTTCTTCTATTTTTTCAGCTTCTTTAGCTCCTTTTTTGGCCAGTGAATCAGCAATGTCATTTCCTTGGATATCAGCATGACCAGGTGTCCATTCAAAATTTAATGGAATTCCATTCATCTTTAATACTTTCATGTTTTTCTTAATTTCTCTTATGACTTTGATGTAATTCTCTGATTTCCAGTTTAAAGTTAAAATTCCAATTGAGGTCTGACTATCTGAAAAAAGTGTAATTGAGTCTGTGTTTTGTCTGTTTTCTGATATTAAAAAGTGGTCAACAACAAGTTTAATGGCGATCAGTTCTCCGAGTAGTATTGATCCTTTCTTGGATACAGCTTTACTAATTTCAATTTGTGGTTGATTATTTGATGGAAAGATGACAGCACCTGCTCCTACAGGGACAGGACTACCAAGACAGGACCCATCAGTAAATGCTATACATGAATTTGCTGGAAGATGACTTAGTTTTTCCATTATTATGTGTTTTCCAACATTTTTTTGGTCTGTTGATCTTGATTTGGAATTTCCAAGGTTTTTCCAATAATCTGGAGGAGATTTATATCTTTGTATCCCATTAAACTGAAATTCTGCTTCTATACCATTTACATCAACACCTGTACATACCTTCATGTCTTCTGCCTGAAGAATCATTTTTCCCACTGGAGATACATATTTATGCAAAATTATGCCCCTCCCCCTTTTCAGCAATATTGCAGTCTATCAATCTGACAATCATTTAAAATTAGTTTAAATTTGTAAACATATCAATGAATTCATTTCATCGTTGCATACATTGATACCTTGTCTTGTAACGTGTTATTTTTACCTGAAGAAAATTGTTTACAAATTTTTCATGTTTGTTTGGAGGCTCTTGTTTGTGGATGTCAAAATGAAAATCGATAAATCTAGAAATATTCAGAAAGAAAGATCCGAGAACATCCGGAAAAAACAAAACATAGTCCCGTCTTTATGCTATTATAAATAGACATATCTTGGATAAATGATCATAAACTGATACAATTCAAAATACTTAGTAAAACATGATTTATATGACTGACTTATCAAATAATGAATTTCTTCAATAAAAATAATATTTAAGTAAATTATTGCGCGGCGTCAAAATGGCTGCCATGACATTTTTGTAGACGCAGAGAACTTTCATTTTGTACCTGTACCTGCATGACTCAGAAATATTAATGAACTAAATTGCACGAGCATATAAAGTAAATCACATACAAGATATATCAGTACACCATTCAATTTCTCAACTGTTGACATGCAGTGAAAAAATATAAAAACATAACTTTCATCATTCATGTGCAGACTCATCTGCATGCCCGAGGCATGTTTCCCCAACTTTTTACAAAGCACAAGTCTTAACATTTTTAATCTTGGTGATCAACCTGCCAGAATTAGAAAGTTTCACCGAACTCCTCTGGCTATTTTTAGCCAAACTTAGGTACCCAGCCCAAATTTGATAGCCTGGCTGGGCATCAAGTTCTTGCCAATCCCATACCTGCCAACTTTTCAAATGCCCATGGGGTTTTGGTGCAAGATGGCTGTCATAGTCCTCAAAAAACTACAAGGGGGCCTTCAAATATATTTTAATTTTGTCTTTTGGCTTCTTCATACTTTAATAAGCCTAAAGTCATTGTAAAATTAATTGTTTTGATTAAAATTGTGGACAAAATTGCCCTTTCAAAATTTAATTTTACAATTATCATGCTGTCCGAACATAAGATCTAGAAGACCTTATCCTCATTTTGCTATCAAATTTTGTGGTAGTAAGATGCATATTTTTAAAGAAGGCAAATAGATTCAATTATATAAATAAAAACAGGGAAAAAAGAAGGTTACAACGCTGTTTTCTTAAAAATTGTAAAATTTTGAAAAATTTACACTTGTATGCAATTGTCTACCATTAAGTAGCTGCACAAATATTGCATGACAAATAAAGAAACATTTCAGTGTTTATTGCATGATGTCAAAAGTTTAAAATATGCAGGGCTCTTGTCAAATCAGAGACATTTCAGCTAATACTTATGCAATGAATGACATGTAAAAATCATTATTCCTCACACAATTCATAATGAATATATATGTTATTTCTCAAATCATATCGTGTTCATTATTGTTCAGTTTTCATGGGCCAGGTTGAAGCCCGCCTCCCAGTGTGGGGTTTACTCGCTGAATTGAACACCCATTGCTCATTGGTCAGGTTGTTGTCTCTGACACGTTGAATGATTTCCCTTCTCTATTTTATGTTCTGAGTTATAACAAATTTATAATTTATATTTAGGCCAAATAAAATAGTATGTGTGGTTCCAGTTACATCTGAAAAAAAGTTAGGGTAGGTAGGTAGGGATTTTTTTTTTTTTTTTTTTAAATTGAGTCTATGGACAGTCAGGGGACTTACTTAAATCAGTGATTTTCTAAATCACGTACTGATTCAAGTAACATTATGTCCATAAAGGTTTGAAGTAAGAGTTGTCTTTCTTTGATAATCACCTATTTAAGTAGTACAAACTTATCACTAGAAGAAGTGATTTAATTTTATTGTAGCTTTAAATATAGAATACTAATGATCCAGGGACTAATTATGTTGCTAAACCTATCAGAACCAACATCTGTGTTGTCTAGGATGACCAGGTCATTTCAGGTGATGACCTTGTACTGAATCTAAAATAATGACATAAAAATCACTTGTTTAAGTATCATACCTCAATTTCCTTCCCATTGACCCAAAAATCACTTCTTTAAGTATCATTACTTTAATAACCCCATCTAATTTCAACACCCCCAAACAGTGAATTTTTTATTGCGAACAGTAGAATTTTATTACATAATCTGAAAGATGAAACCTTGAACTTTACAGGAAAAATACTCCTACTGCTGGGAAAAGTCTGTGAAGAAAGTATCAGTTCATTATGTAAAGCCATTATTATAGCATTTTTTCACCTAAAATAGAATTTGCAACTAAATGATAGCATCAAAGGCATGATCCTTGATACTTAAAAGAAGCAAAAAATTCATTTTTTTTCAATTTTACTTATGAAAAGATATTATCCAAACCTATGTGTTTAAAATTTTGGTAAAACTACAAAATCACAATTTGTGACAAAACTTCGAATTTGCTACTCAAATAAGTGATTTTGAAATCACTTATTTCAATAAGTCCCCTGACTGATGGACAAAATGATGGAAGCAACATTCTGACTTTAACAGTGCTTAATGAAAAATGAATAAAATCTTTAGGGTATTTTGAAGACGAAAAAGAAGGGAATGTAGGGTTACTGGAACCACACATATATTTTTATTTGGCCTTACCCTATCCTACTCACAATCCACAAATGACTCAAATTATTATGAAATACAGAATTTTGTGGTTCATTTCAGTTACCCAAAGAAATAAATGGCTTCAGGGGGAGGCAATCCGTTCAGAAAGCCATCAGCAACAGATCCAAGACAAAAGAGTACATGGCAGAGAACAGCTAGTGCCTCAGACAAAGATGATAACATAAGCTTAAACAGTTTACCAAATGATCTTAGACCAAATAACTGGGTTAGTATCACAGATAATTTGGTGGTAAAAAACAAAATGACCATGACAGAGGGGTTGGGGTAGTACTTCTTAATCATAAGCTATAAAAGATCAGAAAGAAAGAAATTGTACAGAGATTTTATTACAAATTTTCTTAAACATGTTAAAAGTTTTAAAAGTAAAATATTTATAGTTATGATATTGTAAATATTGTAAATAATAATATTGTAAATAATATTAAGCTACTATTTGTCCTGAATTATTAGTCTTAGGCATTTTTATTGTCGATTCATTATTATTTGTTGGATACAGATAATAATGTATCATGGATTTTGTGGGTGTCAATTATATTGCATCTATGAAAATATGTTTTTTTCTTGTTTGGTTTGCAGTGTTATGCTTAACATTTATCATTTATTGATGTTGCATACCTAACTTAAAGTCTTACTATTATGTTTTGCACCACTACAGAGTGTTTGGATTTGAATCCAGGTTTAAAAGAAATAATATCGATTAAAGCCTGTTGAGATTAAAGGCTTGTTATACATGTATACATGCTTGAGTGGCATTTCAATTTTCATTAGTTTTAACTTCTTGTGAGAGGGGTATTCCAAATAGTTAATACATTTTAAAGAATTTTATGTAAAAAATCCAGACCATTTGTGTAATCTAATGAAATTACATGGTGATCTCACTGAACAGTGATAGGTTTTAACACAGGACTCTTTTGAAAGATAAGTCTTTTCTCAGATTAAATTTTCATCATCAACTTTATCATCACCTCATTATCAACAACATTATCATCAAAACATCAACTGTATCATTGTCTATATACAATTCACAGCTCTATATGGTGTTTGTTCACCAGTTTTATTCAAATAATATTTATACACGCGCACATACACCATGTACACATGTAGTAAGTTATATTTAGAACTGTAGCTCCTAGACCTGTATAATGTAGACCATTCTTCTTACTAAATTCTTAGTTCCTACTCAATTATTTTCTGTTTCATTTTCAATTTGATGATTTATTGTAAAGTTCAAAGATATTAGGTTTTAAAGTTGTTACCCTATACCATATTTATAAAACTAGACAAAGTTGTTCTAGAATCCCTTGGTTTGCAGATTTTGGGTCTAAATTTTAATTTTTTATATATACAAAAATGTAGTAGTCTGTGTTTTATATGGCTAATATAAAATAGTCAAGTGTACGCTCACAGTTGACCAGAAATGAAAATAACAGCAGTTGGCAATGTGCAAGAATTCTTATGATGAGAAATGGTGAAAAACTGTCACATGGAGTAACTCAAATCCTTTTGTAACTGTCCACAGTGGGCAAAACATCTTGATTATGTATATCATTTTGCTTTTCACACAAGACAGCTAGCTGCTGACATGCACAATCGTTTGATATTATAAGCATATCATACATATAGCTAGGGATTCAACATTTTTAAAATGATGAAAACTTTTAGGTGAACTTGGGTTGGAAGAGCAATTACAATGTTAAATGGAAAAGAAAAGTACACCCAACATATGCATTGTTGTTGGTGTATAATTCTTAGCCTTTTTATATTTTTTTTAATATTAGCCCAATTTATATTAGATTAAATGATTAATACAGTCTGCACCAAAAACTTTTTCAACTACTAGTCCGAAGAATAATATTCTGACATTTTTCTTATTAGTCCAAACAAAGTTTTGAAAAAACTTACTAGTCTGAAAGAAATTTTACCAGTCTGGGGCATCGGAGTAGTGGCTAACCGTGCAGACTGTTAATAATCATGATAATGAAAAGAGAAATTCTTAATGAATCTCTTTGCATATAATTTACTGCAAATCAGAGCTTTCAAAAGAATAATAAACATGATAAAGGCCAATAAATATATATAAACGTGTTTACTGCCTCCTGGCATAAAAAGTAGAAAAGGTAGGAAGATAAAATGATTTTTCTATCAATGAAAAAGACATTGACAGGGCTGAACAAAAAATGTGGGTATTTTGACTGGGCATACCGTTAAATGTTCCATAAAATGTGTAAGGGCATGCATGAAAATTAAGGCTAGATAAGGAGGCAGGAAACCATTTATTTATATTTTTGTCCTGACATTTTTGCCTGATGAAAGAAGAAAAACAAATGGTTTTTTAATGGAATTCTTCAAATAACAAGTTATATAAACTTTTGAAAGCTTTGGTAAATTGAAATATCTTTAAAATATGTAGGACTTTTCTGATTGGAAGCCTAGTAGAACATTTGATAATTCTAAACGAAGGAAAAAGGGAAACCCAGAGAGAGAAAGGGAGCAGTCATTGTCTCAGGACTCGCCACCGCCATCGGAACAGCAACACAGAACGCCCTCTACATATCCTCGTACCCGCATCACTCCTAGCACTCCTACATCACAAAGGGTAGCCCTAGAAACCCTTAAACAACAGCTAACTTTTAGTGACAACGAGGAAGTAAGTACTTTCATTTTGAAAGTCAGATATAAATAACTCAGGGGTTTTCCAATTTTTAATAAGGTTAATATTTTCTACAATTTTATTTGCATGAAAGATTTTTTTTATATCTTGATTATCTTTTCTGAAATGACATACAGTATTCTAATTTTTACACTTTATGAATAAGGCGTAAGAGATGTACATGTAGGGTATATATGAATGAGACATCGACCCAATGACACAAGTAGCCAAATTATAAATAGGTACATCATTGTATGTAAATGTTCAGTTTTCTAAAAAGTATCATTTGTTGTAACAGAAGTCGAACCAATTTCCCCTGAATTTATATCACACCTGGGCAATGATAAAGAAAAATATACCAGGACTTGAAGGAGTTTGAAATAACATTATTATTGAAATTAAAGTCTTTGAATTGACACATGTATCAAAGTTTTCTTCTTTCTTACAAGAATTAAGCTATACGATTAAATTTGATACAATTTTTCATGAATTATCTCACGTATTTCTCACTGTAGCCTGTTTGCCTTAATATTTCATCTCTCATTCTTAATAGAAGCTTTTAATTTTATTTTAAACACTCATTAATATTGTTTTCTATTTTCTCCTTTTATGCCGACTAATGCTAACAGTTGTAGTGTGTTTTATTTGCTATTTTGCTGCATTTTATCTAATCATATTTTTATAGTATTTCTACTACACATTTATGTACTACCTAATTTATTATTTGTACTAGTTGATTTATGAAGTATTTGTACTAAATTATAAGTTTTAAAACTCTTAGTACTTAGTCATCATCTCAGGTTCAGTCATGAGAGGCAAGAAACTAACTGCCTTTGTACTGCTAGCAATCATTGACAAATTATTAAGCAACTAATTAATGTTTTGTATACATATACATGTTACTTTGAATTGCATTTATTATTTTCCACTTAGATTTTAAGGAAGTTTGTATCTTTGAGTTTTAAAAAAGACAGTAAACCAACTCGGACTTGTATTTTGAGGTTTGTTTCTCTTTGAAAAGAATAAACTGATGCTTCATGGTAAAATATAATTGAAGCATTTTGGATTGATTATTATTTCATTAACGTCAAACTGCATTTGTAGAAATTCTTAAACTTAACTTTAATAAATTTATTTTTTAATGAATACATCTTCTTGATTAGGAAAGTCTGACAATTTTTGTATTGTTGTATATACAGTCTAATCCTTAACACTTTCAGTGATTACTCGAGGCTAATTACCTATTTTTACCTTTTGACACAAAAACAATAGCAGGAAATGGTGACTTCCTTTTTTCTTGGACTTTTCCCATATTAATTTCGAGTTTCTCAGACTTTTTCCCTGTTTGTATCTATTTTGTTAACAGAAATGTCCACTGAAAATTTTTCGAGATTGGCTTTTTCAAAAAGTGGAAGATTCCAAATTTTAACGGGAGGGACGAAAGAGGGTCTGAAAAGTGGGAGATTTTGACTCCCGCCGGAAGAATCGCATGTATGCTACAGTATGTACCTATATATGTCGGTGAGACAGCAACTTAACACAAACAAACCCAATGATAGTATATTTAATTTGCATTTGCAGACTCTGGTTAATAGTACAATGGTTTATAATTGTATGGCCTATATTTACTAATACTACCATTACAATTTATGATCTATTTTGCTTTTTTCCAGGCAAGTCTTGATGGCGAGAGAAACAATGAGAGGAGTGTTCCAATCCGTCGCGGTCGACCCCCAAACTTTACGAGACAAGATACCTCCAGTACTGAAGGGGCAGGGCCTAGAAATGACATGTCTCAACAGAGAGGAAGAAATATGGCCAGTCCAAATAATGTAGAGGACTTCTTTTCTGAAGCTGGGGTATGATATCAGAAGTGTAAATAGATAAAAGAAGATGTGGTATGAGTGCCAATGAGACAACTCTCCATCCAAGTCACAATTTCTAAACAGTTAACATGTAGGTCAAAGTACTGTCTTCAACTCAGAGCCTTGGCTCACACCGAACAGCAAGCTGTAGATGGTTCAGACACCTACCTAATCATGTTAATATTTTCTGATACTTTTAATTTAACTTGAATATTTTATTTTCATCCCACATTTGCCCAGTAGAAATGAATAGAATGATGAGAAATTTGGTCAGCAGCTCCACTGTGATGAATTTTAGCTCTGATCTGTTAGAGTTCTTCTTCCTGCTTGCTGCAAGTCTAAAGAAATGAAACTTCTTGTTTTAATATCAAAATAAGAAGATGTGGTTTGATTGCCAATGAGGCCAACATTAAAAATATCTTTGTTTCCCCTCTCCCGACTGAGGTTGTTAGGGTATGGGTAGGTAGGTAGGCAAATTATTTTATTTTATTCCTTGATATGGTTTTCTATATTGGATTTGTACAAAATTCAACAGGTAAGGCTCAAGTCAAGAAAAGTGGGGTATTCCCTGTATTCTAATTCAGTGTACACCACAGTTTTCTGGTGTTAAAAAAAAAACAGTATACAGGGACCTTCTTTTTTTTCCTATTCATTTAATTTAATGAAATCTACAAAAGCGCACATTCTACTTGTGATACTAATGCCTATTGATAGCAAGTGTTTTTTTAGTTAAAAAATCAAGCTTATTTCAAGTCTAATTTGATGCATAACTCACAACAAAACAATTCCTTTGTTCACCAATTCATACCTTGATCATCAATTATGAGATGACAAAAAGATACATGTATGTTAATCACTTGGGAATTAAAATTCAATGAATAAAAATTTTCAATAGAAGTGAACATAATTCAGTTATGTTCAGTTACACCTGGATCATGCAGCTTGGTCAATTGATTCCCAAACAAAGATTTGTATTTTTTTTTCGAGTTCTAGAAGAAACAAGGCTTCCCTTTATATTCATGTTTTGTATTTCCTAAAATACTTTTAATAAGTAATACGAATTCTACTGATGCATGTATAACGTTAAAACGTGTCCTTTTGTAATTTTCATGCCATAAATTGAAAAAGGAAATCCAATTTAAACTGTTTTTTTTTTACACCAGAAAACAGGGACGTTCCCTGAAAGCAGGGAATACATGTATCCCACATTTCCTGACTTGTGCCCAACCTGTTCACAGACAAAGTAGATAGATTTTAAAGCACGAGTCAGACCATTTTTACTCAAAGTCTTTAAGATTTTATCCTTTAAACAGGAACAGAGGTTAGACACAAAGCAAATCAAGATGCACTCAGCGGATTGAAAGATGCTTCATTTTTTTTTTCAAAAAAAGATCACCCTTGCAAACAAACAAATCGTGTGGGAAAGCATTTTGTTTGTTTTTCTTGATTCCGAATCATGTAGACGCTTCAATGCAAAAATACCTTAATTTAAAACGCTCGTTGACTACAGCATCGGAAAGGTATCCCCAAAACCAAACAATAGTTGACTTCAGCATCGGAAAGATATCACCAATAACCAACATAGCAAAAAACAAAATAGTGGACAAGAATGGCCAATAAAATTTTTCGGGTAGCGGTGATTTTACCGGGTCAGACGTGTGAGGGGAAACAAACAATATTTTATTTTTGGCCTGATACAACTTTCCAACATATTCCAATGAAGTGAGTGTAAGCAATTTATATAGGCAACCATACAGTCTTCAACATTGAAAAAAAACAAACCCATACCGAATAGTTGACTATAATTGTTACTTAATTTTCCAGCCCAACCAAGGAGAGATTGTAGGAAGATTGATGCAGATAAGAGACTATATAAAACAGGCTAATGTGATGATAGATGCACTAAACAAGTCTGGGAACCCGGTAAGTTTGGGGTATAATGCCATGTTACCTATTGTAACTAGTATTGGCTAGAAATGGAGGACTAAAGGTTTACTTAATATGTGAGCCGAGTAAATGACAACGGTAATGGACAAGCATCAGTTGATTTGATTAAATGTTTACTTTATCTCACTGTATATACTGTTCAATTTTTTATTTGCATTTATTGTAATATTTAATTGTAAAAAAAAACAAAATAAGTGAGTTTAATGATTACGATTTGAAGAACAATTGGATATAAATAATGCATTCAAAAATACAGAAGTTATTTTTGTGACAGTATTTAGTACTTTTGACATGTGGTTGAGTAAAAATCTCATTGAACCATAAAACTGACCGACAAAAAAACAATTTAGAATTTTATCTGGGAAAGCCCGATAAATCTGATTTGTTGCGTAAGGACTAAATGTTTACTGGACCAAATTTACTTCTAGCAAAAAATTTGAGGACTTCAAAATCACTGTGATTGTTGCATTTTATGCTATTTTAGACTGAACACAGAAAAGTGGGTAAATTAGCCCAAGTGGTTGCCTCATTGAAGGAACAAGAGAAAAATTTGCTTGATAATCTAGAAGAACGCTGGGTTAGTGATGCGTTTTAATATATTATTTACTGAAATTGGAGATTTATGCTGGAATTTGAACAAGTGATACCAAAAAGTACAAACAAAGTGACTTGGTTAAAAATCACTCTTGCTGGTGGTTTTTCACAGTGAAGGCTTGTGATTGTGGGTGAATCACTCTAAAATACCTCCCTGCATAGATTAAGAAATCGGATATCTGTATGTTTAAATTCCAGCATCAAATTACATGGTTATATGTAGAAATTGTCAGTGTGGTCCTCAGAAATACCATCATTTGTACCATGCATATTTTCTCTAGCCTCAGCCAAAGATTTCATAAGCTGATACTCTTCAATGCTCATTCAGTATATGTTCAGCTTGTTTGTTGTATTCACTTGCCACAAAGACTTGCAAGAAATATTTTACAGTACTATCATAAAAACCTGATAATCGGTACAAGTATATGACATTGTGTTTCTGAGGAGCCATACTGACAAATTTTACAATGTAATCCTTGGTTTACAGCAGATTTCATTGAGTATGTAGCCAAAGGTAGTATCTTTGGTTAGCTTGCTTGTTAGCTGAACCGTGAATTCATTATCAGGTCAGGTATACTACCCTTCTTTCGAAGTAGCTTAGTCCAACAGACAGATAGATTGGTTATCTGCCGGACTAGTCTACTCTTAAAGGAGGGTAGTTTACCTGACCTAACAATGACTTCACGGTTCAGCTAACAAGCAAGCTAACCAACGATATTACCTTTGGATACACAATCAATGAAATCTGCTGTAATGTGTGAGCATGATTTGTGAATTTTGTTTTCCTTACTACAGCAAGCTCATAGGGAGGACCTAGGAAAATTAAGAAAACTTGCAGATAGCCTTCAAGAACAAGAAAATAGTTATTTGGGCCTTCTTCAGCAGGCCTTGGTAAGTAGGTTTTCCAGCAGGAATTTAGCCTAGTTCCTTTGTATACACACTCATATATCTATTCATATTCCTGGTGAGTACACAGAAGGCTTTTCTTTTAGGATTTTATCCTACATGTATGTATAATAGGGATGGAAATGAGCAAGGGCCTAGTAGCTCATTGTTTGAAGAAGTCATGATTTTTTAAGAATTGTTTCTAAATTTAAGTTCCTACATTGCTTCATTTGTAGTTGTGAGCTCAGTAAAATACAGGCTTGGAGACCACTTCCATTTAAACTAGAATCAATATGACAATCATACTAAAAAAAAAAAACAGTAAATTTTATTGCTGATATATGCTTCTTGATTGATTCATTGAAGGCTTTGACAATAGTAAATTAACCTGCACACTCCTATAATCATGCATATTTAGATTTATTCGTCTTATTGGATTACAAAATGTACATACTGCATGAAATATCATTTTAACATGCCCATTTAAATAGCATAAGGTATTTCCTATTATTGACACTAAAATTCAAAGTGGAGTTCTTTATAAAAAACAAACTTTTTTCCATGTTAAAAAAGGTGATTTTTTTAAACATATGTAATTATTTGAGTTGTCATTTTGAGCAAATATTTCATGGGTATTCTATATAGGTTGCATTTCTGTAAATATTGACAATGCAGTCTCCCATAGGAACTCCTTTTACAGCTCAAACTGTACCACTTTTACTATGAAGTTTTGAAAAAAATCTTATCCTAGAATTGAAAGTTCATTTGCACCACAATTTTTTTCAAAGGTCAAAATATTGGGCTGTGCGGCATATTTTCAACGTTTATATGCCCTGAACTTCTCAGAGTTTAAACTAAGTTAACAATAATTTTTCTTAACTACCCCTACCTCGAATGAAAGGTTAGCACAGATCTCAATGTAAACAATATGCACATGTAAATGTACTGGTAACATTCCCAAGTTATGTCTCTGTGAGATGGTACACAGAGAGCATAACTGGTAACCAGTATGTAAACAAAATTAATTTTCTATGAATATTCAAGATTTCCACAAAAGAGGCATGTTTTGAGAATCAGCTGTATTTACAAAGTGCAACCTAAAGTATTAAAATAATATAAAAGTTACAAACTTACAAATATTTGCCATCATCACATATATTAAGTTTTTGAATGGACAACCATCACCCATCGTCTGTTTCGGTTTAAACATTTTTTTCTCTCAATCAGCTGAATTACATTAAGTACATTAGGAATTTACAGTGACACTCAGTTTATAAAAGCGTACTTATTAATACTTAAAGTATTAATGAGTTGTTTTATTTCAGACAATGAAGGTAGAAAATACTGCTGTGGACGGTAGAGATGATGTGCCCCGCCCTGATTCAGCAGAGGACAGACAGTCTGTTGACATAGATGTTAAATCAGAGTCTGACGAAACAGCTACAGTAAGTTCTAACTCTTGGAGGAGGATTTGTTTTGGTTGGGGGAGGGGGATGAAGAACAAATGGTTTGATTACTGTTCTGGCTCAATAATTGTCTTGATTGAACTCTGTTTTCAAGATGATAGTGGTTCTATGACCGCTGCAGTTTGATAATTTGTGTTTTGCACTAATCATTTTAATTTTGAAATGTTCTCTTTTGATTTGTTTGGTTTTTGACTTATGTTTAGTTCCATTACAACATACATGTAAATTATTTACATTTGAAAAAAATTAAACCTTAAATATAATCATTGAAAAAATGTTTGGATCAAAATAGAAATTATTGAATTTGTCTCGGATATTAAAAATTAAAAAATATAAAATTCTTTAGACAAAAAAATAATAAATTAAAATTTATGAAAAAATGTTGTAATGGAATAATGACTTTAATATATTACTCTTATCTTTTTTTACTGTGCTTAATATTGTAGTCTCTGATTGTGATAACGGGAATAAAAAAATACTGTAGTTACCAAATTCAACAACTAAAAATCAACTATCATTTTATATTATGAAATATTCAATCAATCAACCATTTACTGACTGATGTTTTTATAGATAAACCCTTTTAATAAAAAGGTACACACCGTGCATTTCTCAACTAGTTAACTTTATATAAGTTAATATTGGAAAAAATTCATTGGCCAAATTGATATTGCCATAAATGGTTATCTTTTTAAAAAGAATGTAGTTCACTGAATTTTATATTCTGCTATGAGTGTAGTCTTGATTTTTCCCTCATTTTGTTGATTATGAAATTTTATACAAACAAATTTCTCACTAAACCAATCAAAATTTTGCAATGGTCATTTCCTAGCAGTAGGGAATCATGAGTACTTAAATAACATGATACATTTCACCAACAAAAAAATATTTATAAAAATACGTAAATTTCCTTCTCTTCTTTTCTGTAACAATCTTCCCCTTTGCTTAGTTTTGCAAGAGTTACTGTTCTTGTGGGCAAGTATTTCGATGAATAAATTCTGCAAAGTATCTTTTTAACAAAAAAATTTCTTATTGATGAACTCAAATTGATTAGAAATTTTTTCAATTGACTAAAATTTGCATTACAATATATTAGAATCTGCATTAATACTTGTTCTAAGAATGTAACTCTTACAAAAAGAGGTATGAAAAGAGCTCTTGTATGTACATGGATGTGTTTCCTTTTAAGGAGCGCAGTCCTAGTGCATCATCTCGGCCAAGAATTGAAGATAAACTTGGTATGTCTGAAGACGAGGATTTAGATGACGGCACTTCTCCATTCTCTAATGACAGAACACTAATACCAAGTCGAAACTATGACCAGGTATGACCCCACAAAATACTATTAGTATATGCAAATTTGATAGGGCTATAGGTTTAGGTAGTCCAACTTATTCAAGCACCACTGATGAGTCTAAAGTTGATGAAACAGTTGTCTGGTGTACTAAATGAGTGGTATTTTTGAAAAGTTTGATATAGATAGATAATAGTGTCTTTATAGGATATGTTAAGTCCTTAGGATTTACTTTGACGTACTGCTATAATTTAACAAGAAGTTTGTTTTTTCTTCAATGGCAATAAAACAATCTTAAACATTGTATTAAGAATTAATGTTTTTTTTTCTCTTTATTGATGCATCAATCGGATGAAGGGGAGAAAATGAGAAGGCCATTTACAAATAATACAACAACTTTTTCCTTTACTCATAAAATTATAAAAACAATGGAATATTCCAGAGGATTAAGTCATTAATTCTTCTTCTGTGTCTCAGCCTGATGTGAATAGGAACACCTCTATATGGAATTTATTAAACTTGTGGTACTGGTTAATACTGAAATTGTTTGTTGTGAATAAAGTAAACAAGCTCAATTAATTATACATGTTATATGCTGCAAATCTGTCAATGTTTTATCATAAACTGCTTTTGTTTTTTCTTTAATGTATTTTGTTGTATATGTTTTGTGGTTTTATTTATTTCTGTTTATTTTATCTGTTTAAATTAGGTTTATTCACTTGTTGAAACTAGCAGAAATAATGTTGTGGTCTTCACAATGTTCAATATTTGCTTGATATGTCTAAGACATATGTCTAAATGTCTGAATAAGTTAGAAGGTTAAAGATTGGAGTATGCTATTTATATTACGGCAAGCTTATTTTCATTAGCGATCAATTATTAATTGGCAAGTCATGAAAACAACAAATTCCTGCTGGTGATTAATGGTTACAAAGACTAGCTAGTTTGTAATGATGCAATGGAAAGTATTGATATGATTTTTGTGACTTCTTGTTCATCTAGTTATATAATTAGCAGTACAACTTTGGTCACCTAAACCTTATTTCATATAAATATTTACTCTACTTAACAGGATAATGATGTTGATGAAGGTGATCCAGAAGGTGATTTAATGGCACTGCGGCAGCAACAAGAATTACTCCAGAAACTATTACAACAGAAAGAACAAGTGAGAGATAACAAGAAATATCAATTTTCCTTGGTGTTGAAATGTATAAAGGAGATAATTGTATTGTATTTTTATCTCTAACAGCATTAATTTTTGATTTGATGGTCCCAAATTGAGTTTACAGGCAACACTCTTAGTGGTGCCAGAACCAACTATTTGCAACCATCAAATTACCAATTGATGTCGTTTGAGCTTTAAATACAATATATTTATCTCCATTCTATTGAAAACTGACAGAAAACAACATCAAATCATACATTAAAAATCTTGCGCATACATTTTCATAACCATAATTGATGTTATGAAAATTGGTGAGGTTTCCAATCAAAATGAAGGCTTCAAAGATATTGCATTAGAATTTGGATTAATGGATTTCATCAGTGATAAAACCACACAGAAAACAATAGTTATTGTATTTATTCAATGAGCCACTAGATGTACTTCGGTCAATGCTTTTACACCCCTATGAAGTTACAAAAAGAAGCATTCAATACTTATAATTACATTTTTTTAGCAATGATCATGAAAACACGAATTTTATTATTGTTTCATTTATTTCACCTGTGCACTTTATTGTGGGACCACATGTTATCATGAATGAAAAGTTTTATTAAGCAATGCAATTGCTTACGAAATAATGATGTGCAATTAGCCAATCAGAATAAAATATCATAATGAAACTTGCATCTAATGTAATTATTTATTCAATGAGCCACTAGAACAGAAAAAAGTTAAGATAGATTGACCAATAGGAGATAAATCTGTGGAAACGTTTCGTTTGGTTGGCAATAATTGATAATAAAATAACCATCACCAAAATAAATTGAAGATTCATATTTATATTGAACCTTGAATCAGTGCAACTTTTTTTCAATTATCTTTATTTATGATATTAGAATAATCTATTATTAAGATAGATTATCAGTAACAATATCAGTCCAATACAAATCAAACCAAGGGAGATAATGAAATAAGTTACATAAGAGTTATCTTTATATTTACAGATGACAGCATTGAAGGAAAGACAAAGATCTTTGATAGCTCTGCAGAAAGATGCTGAAGCCAAACTTAATGAAGCTAGAGCGTATGAAGGTAGGAGAGAAGGTGAAGATAATTTTATTACTCTTGGTGACACATTATTTTTTTAAAAAGTTTTGGGGAAAAAGTGACGAGGAGGGGTGTCAAAAGATCAACAGGTCAAGATGTATTTGATAAGATATTTTTCAGATTAATCAGACAATTACATTTGGAGTTTTTATTATGAAATTTCTCTGTTTTCTGTTATTATCTTGTAAGCAATTATAGAAAAAGAAAACAGGAAAAATTTCAGCAAATTAAGATATACTAATAAGTGTAAAGAGTTATTGCCCTTGAAAGATGAATTGTATAACAAAAAGTTTTGTACACAAACTATGTTAGATATAGAGTAAATATTCATGAGTCTAATATGTTTAGCTAGTAGGACCTACATATAAGACAAAAAACTAAACTTGTCTTTTCACCTATATCCTTTTAAAAAGAGTTATTGCCCATTATTTTACAAAAGATGATTTTACTCAATTCAAAAGTAGTGGCAGAAACTATGATAAATGGCACATATAAACATGCATTAAACAGCAAAATAATCATTGATTCAAGATCTGTGCAAAAAATTCCAGGTGAGCAATTCAGGCTCTCAGGAACATCTTGTTTGCTTTGTTTTCTTGCTGCTTGCAAAGATAAAGTAATTTAAAATTTGAATAATCTCTAACTCTTTATTAACAGCCTCCATGAACAGTCTAGGAGGACAGCAGCCTCAACGTCAGAATCGGCCAGCTGCTGACAACATATTTGCCAACATGGAGTCTGATGGTACACCTAGTTCCCTACAAGACATTAGACAACATTTTAACCTACTGAGGAACGAGCTGAAGGAGACAGTCAGTGCTGGTTCTAGAAAAGTGGAAGTATGAATAATATATTAATTTTTAGCGGTTTTGGTTTACATATATTTTAAGCAATCAACAAAAAAGAGGGCATACAGTATAACCAGTGTTCAATATCAATATAGACAATGTAAATGGTAACAGTTAACACTTAGGACTGTTCCATTATTGAATAGGTGTGGTCAGGATTCCACAGGAAGCATTTGTTTATATTCGATGGGTCTCACTGAGATATAAACAGCAGATTAAAGATTGTATTTGACCATAAGTTTTATAGACGGCAACGTTTAAGAAAGTTTATAAGGTATTTACACGCAAAAAAAAATTCAGTCGGTCAGATATAAGACTGCAGTACTGAAAATTGTTTATTTAGTCTTAACATTGAAAATAAATATTTCTTGTAACTTAAACTGAGAATATTTTAACCAATTATATAAATTAAAATGATTTTTTTCAGAAAAAAGACGACAGAACTCGTCAGAGTAATCCCGCTGTAGAAGCTGCGGCCAATGAAGCTGCAGCTGCATTAGATGACAATCGTTCACAGTTACAGAACAAACTAGAGGAGTTACACGAGAAAAAACAGAAGATGGATCAATTACTACAGGAGTTACAAATCCTACGATCGGAAAGGGTAGAAGATATAATGAACAATGGACTACAGGATAATAATAGTAAGTACTTAGATTGAGGGCAGCTGATTTAGATTGTTATACTGTATATATGGCCATATGGGTTGTTATTGCATTAATTTTTGTTAAATTATTTTCCTTTTGGATAGTTTTAACTTTGGCTGTGTTTAAAATTCATGTTTTATGGGATTTTTCAATGTATTGAAACAGTGACACATAGAATAAATTTATCTGAAACAAGAAAATTCACTAATACTTGTGTATGGAATGTCTCTGTTGTATTCTGTATCTAAGACAGAAAATTGCTAAAAAGTATTTGTATATTTTTAATGAAGTATTATTATTATCTTATCTGAACTTATTTGAATATTCCTTTGATATTTTTTATTTGTTCTTGTAATTTCTAAAACTGTTAGAAATGTGTTTTGATTTATTTTTTGGGTCACAATCTTGAAAATATCATGTTTTCACTGAGTCTGGTTCTGGATTACTATAGATATTACTTTACCTGAAATTTGGCATCTACAATTTGTCATTTAACAAGTTCTTGGACACTTATTTTGATGAAATAAATAAGTAAGCAGTGACATTAGCTTAATATATTTGAATACATTTTGTTTCGATTTTGCTGACCAGGAAACTACAGTCATAAGCTGTGCAATTTCCATATAATGGCCCAGATATGCCATTGGATGATTATTTATATTAGACCCTGTTTTCAGTTTTGATTTCCTATTTAAGGTACCAGTGCAGCTGTACCTAGAACAAACTCCCAGATGAAAATATCTTCCTCTGAAGCTGCATCACAACATGCTGAAGCCACTGAACATGATGCTGAAGATGTGCTCAAAATGTTGGAGGCTGAAGAAAAATTTAGGTAAGGACACGTCAAATTAAATTGAAAATAAAGTTTAAGGATTTCAGACCTATTCTGGTCTTGTTTTTTCTTATTTTTTTTTTCTTTCATAATCTAGATCATGTAGACTGTAATTTGCATTTCAAAATTTCAATTAAATGATGTGGGGACAATGTTCTTTCAAGAAGAATACAATCTTTTGCTGATCTTAAGTAATAAGGGGCAGCAATTCCATCTTTAACATTTACTTTGAAGTACGTGTGCCTTGTGGAGGTTGTGAAAGTATTGCAGTACAGCAAATTGTGTTTATATTAATCTAAGGAAAGAAAAAAAAAAATACATGAATTTGTAGCTATAGTCTCCTAGATATGTGTTGTTATTATGGAAAGTGACAATATTTCTTCATAAGGTAGGAGTGAAAAGAAGTATTAGATTGTGGATGTTAATCAATTGCTATAAATAAAGTTTTACACAGATTTGAATAAGAATTTGTCTTTTTATACCCCCGCTTTAAAAAAGGGGGGTATACTGTTTTACCTCTGTCTGTCAGTCCGTCCCATGAAACTTTCGTCACATTTTTCTCAGGAACTACACATCCACCCTTTCTGTAATTTGGTATCAACATTTATATATGTCAGCCATACCGTGTGATGCGTTTTCAGATTCATCACTTGACAACTTCCTGTTTACCGAACACTTGTCTGATTTTACACATGATAGCCAAGTTGAAAATTTTCGTCACATTTTTCTCAGGAACTACAATACAAGGATTTCTGAAATTTGGTTTCAGGATTTATATAAGTCAGCTATACCGTGTGATGCGTTTTCATATTCATCACTCGACAACTTCCTGTTTACCGAACACTTGCATATTTTTTACACTATTAATATTATCCACTTGCGGCGGGGGTATCATCAGTGAGCAGTAGCTCGCAGTTTCACTTGTTTTATCTATATTTATATCATATTGATCATCTTTGAGTATCAACACTTAAATAATGATATCGTAACTTGACTTTTCTTCAGAAAATTGAAAGAGGTGAAAGAGAGGCTGAATCAGTTGAAATCATTGATGTCGTACTACCAGACAGCTGAGGAAGATGGGAATGAAAATGATGAGAGAGCGGCTTATCAAGGTCGTCTAGAGCAAGGGTCAATACCTGTCAACAATGAACAGTTAACGTGAGTTTAGAAATTAAAATATACCAAGGTTTTCAAAATCATGGATAGCTGTTGTCAGTACAATTTAACAGTTCCCAGATGATAGATATAGGAAGATGTGGTATGAGTGCCAATGAGACAACTCTCCATCCAAGTCACAATATATATATTGTTTTTACATTTCACAACAACATCCTGAATGACTTGATTTTTTCCAATTAAGTCAAATTACACTGATTTTTTCGTACATTTCCTTTTTATATCAAAATAATTTTTATGCCCCATTTATTTTATGTTTGTATTCCAGCTTCTTACACCCATTAAAGCAGGTCAATATAATGATGCCATGTGCAGGAGTGGTTATAATAGTATTAAGGTGGTACCCAACACTTTCACTAAAATTAATTTGGCTCGTTTAATTTTCATAAAATTTTGTCAAAGTATTTACTTTGACACTTAAGGTGGTACCTAACACTTTTACTAAAATTAACTTGGCTCGTTTAATTTTCTTAAAATTTTGACAAAGTATTTACTTTGACCCTTTGACAAAAATATAAAAATTTCAAAAAATTTGAACCAACCGTTTAATCAGAAAATTGACACTGGTTATATAGCAGTTTGACAAACACTTATTTTGATCATTGAGAAGCTTAATATTCCCTTATGAACACAACGTCATTAAAACGTTCTGCTGATTTTACAGAGTTATCTCCCTGTAGTGTTAGGTACCACCTTAAACAAAAATATAAAAATTAAATTTTTTTTAAACCAACTGTTTTGTCAGAAAAGTTACACTGGTTATATAGCAATTTGACAACCACCAATTTTGATCATTGAGAAGCTTAATATTCCTTTTACAACACAATGTTATTAAAACGTTTAGCTGACTTTACAGAGTTATCTCCCTGTAGTGTTTGGTACCAACTTAAACACCAGCAATCAATCAATCAAAGGACACATATATTAATTTATACATGAAGGCAAAGTTATTACAGTGAGGTACTAGTAGAAAAAGTTCGCTCTGGAGATGATGTGGAGATGAGATCTGTTATTTACTGTATTCTTATATTTCAGTGAGGTACCAGTAGAAATAATTCGTGCTGGACGTGCTGTGGAGACAAGATCTGATGATGATAATGAATCTGAAAGTAGCTCTGCTGAGGAGGGGACAGAATCTCATCTCTCTAGTCTTGGTCCCTGGGGTGATGACCCAGAAATACAAGAAAAAGTCAAGTACGTAAAGATTTAATTGAGGACATCTTTGAAATATTCATTGTTGATAATAAGATTATGTTATGTATATGTCAAGGACAAAGCAATCCAAGAACCCCTAAAAACAAACTTCTACTGGTCAACATATAGTCTACAAAATCAATAAGACAGCAACAAAAATGCTTTAAAAATCAAATAGATAGATACTTTAAAACTTAATACAAGTTGTATAATGTATATTAGCCATTTGACAGTTTATGGCTGTTTCATAATTAAACGGATGAGGGTATTGAGAGGCACCCTTATTATTACTCCAACCACCCTTGAAATAAACAAAATCGTCTTACTTAATTCTGATGAAAATGCAACCACCCTTATATGTTTAATTTGGTTTAATTTGAGCAACTCCAAGCCTTTCCTCCTGGCTGGACAGCCTTTATTATATACATTGTATTGTCTGTGTATTGTAGGAAACTAAAGGCAGCAAAGGACAAACTAAAACAGTTACAAGATCTGGTGTCCATGGTACAACATTCTCCTGACGCTGCCCAGCTGTCGTTACCAGAAAACCTAATGGAGCTGGCAGGAAGTCTAGATGATGGGGAGTATGCAGAGGTGATGGACAAAGGGACAGAACTCAGTGAGGGAGAAATAGCAAACGACCAGGAGGAAGAAAGGTAATGGCAAATAGTGTAACATATTATGGTAACCTTGAAAAATTCAGATTCAGTCCCTTTTAATTAGTAATTGCCCCTCTACTAAGGGCCTGATTCTTTATAGAGTAGAAATGTTTCATGGCTCCAAGAATTTGTTTTGAGCTTTATGCATGCAAGAGCTAATCAGGTGATCAATTTGTGTAATCTAGATAGGTAAATTGTGAGCTAATCTGAATGATCAATTGACAATTTTTAGGCGTTCATGTGCTAACGTAGAGCAACATTATACATGTATGACAACTCAATTACTCAGGTCTATATCATGGATGTTCATTATTTTAATTATTATGCCTCGGCCAGCCAAATAGTATTTAAGAATTAATATTATACACTTTTAAGTTTAGACAGTCAGGATCAACAAATATTACATTCATATATTCTCTTCATACCTGTAAAATGGAATATCAGTGCCATGGAGTGGAGTGGAGTGATTGAATTTATATTAGATATGCTTAGTTTAATCAAATATATAACATTTCAGAGACACATTTTATGCAGCTAAGATGCAGGAACAGATGGATGAGTTAGATGAACTGAAATCTGAACGTCAGAGGTTACTGAACATACAACAAGAACTACAGACTTTAAATGCTAGATTTCCTGTAAGCTTGATGTTATATCTGTCTAAACTAGAATAATTTTTTTTTAAATTGAGTTCTTCGATAAATTCTTTATTTACCTTGTAAGCCAGCACTTGAAAATCTGACTATGTTGATTTTGCACATAGTATGGCTTATTCTTAAAACTTTTAACACGTTGAGATAGATAGAATAACACAGACTTCAAAAGATCTTCCTTCAACAGTGTATTCCCCAAATAAAAGATCACTTTCTATGTTAAAAAAAAAACCAACAACATTTCTTCACCATTTCAAATTAAAAAAAAAAAAAGAAGTATATATATCACAAAAAATAAAATTGAGAATGGAAATGGGGAATGTGTCAAAGAGACAACAACCCGACCAAATAAAAAACAACAGCAGAGGGTCACCAACAGGTCTTCAATGTAGCGAGAAATTCCCGCACCCGGAGGCGTCCTTCAGCTGGCCCCTAAACAAATATATACTAGTCCAGTGATAATGAACGCCATACTAATTTCCAAATTGTACACAAGAAACTAAAATTAAAATAATACAAGACTAACAAAGGCCAGAGGCTCCTGACTTGGGACAGGCGCAAAAATGCGGCGGGGTTAAACATGTTTGTGAGATCTCAACCCTCCCCCTATACCTCTAACAGTATTTTCAAATAAATTAAAAAAATAATTTTGAAATTTGTAAGAAGAAAATTAAATAATTTAGATTGCAAAAGCATCTTATCTTTTAAAATCGATGAGCACCTGCAGTATTGCAAAGTACTTATTGAGTACATAATCTATTACAGTCAGAGGTTGCAGAAGGAGACCAGGAAAGAGATGCAGAACCAACTCATAAAAGACACAAACAATCTAAACAGATACCTGATGAACCTGAAGTTGAGGGAAGTGATCGAGCACCTGTTGTCACATGTAAGTTGAGTACCGGCAATAGGGGCATCTTATTTTATTTAGTAATTGTATTCCACCATATTTTTTTCAGTTTGTTGCTTGTAAGCTTTATCCAAATTAGTGGTATATAAGGCATTTTTATGCTCCATCAAGGGGCATAATGTTTGTCGGTCTGTGCGTCCATTCGTCTGTCAATTCGTACGTCTTTCTCATTTCAGGTTAAAGTTTTTGGTCAAAGTAATAATTGATGAAGTTGAAGTCTAATCAACTTGAAACTTAGTTCACATGTTCCCTATGATACAATTTTTTTTTATTTTGATGCTAAACTAGAGTCTAATTTCACAGTCCACTGACATAGAAAATGTAAGTGTGAGTGGGGCATCTGTGTATTAAGGACACATTCTTGTTTTGTACTATCCAGTTGTTACATGTCAAAAGATTGCACTTGTTACTTGTGGGGCTCTTCTGACTTTTATTGGAGATATCTCCTCACAAGAAATTTATTTGCTAATTTTGTTTGAGAAAAGGGATAATACAACAAGAATCACACAATTATATTATTTAAGATACCATTTATAAAGCACCTGTTGTGTATCTCGTTCCTTTCGTATTGATAGCAACTGCAAAATTAAAAAAAAAAGTAGAGGTATGACTGCCAATGAGACAACTTTCAATCACAGACCAAATGATATAGAATTTTGAAGCTTTAAAGTATATTTTACAAAAATATGAACTATCTATATGACTGTGTTAAAATCATTTTATAATTCTCAATATATTTTCAGTTTCCTCCAATGATGAAGTTTATGACAAAATGAGAAGACAGAGGATGCTGAGAGAGGAACTACGACAGAAAAAGAGAGAAGTGGAAGCTATAATGAAGAAAGATGGCTCTAGGAAAAATTATGGAAAAAATCAGGACGCTCAGAGTGACACAGTGTCTTTCTCAACTGATGCATTTGGGTAAATACTGTCATACTTTGGATTTATTCATTTTCGTTGGAGTCAATTTTTCGTGAATCATGGAAATGTGATAAATTTCGTGGCTATTTTATTTCATAGATTAGCCAAAGTCGCATACAACCTTAAGGGGGTAGACCTTGGTTTAGGGAGATAACTCTTTAAATCAGTTAAGCGTTTGTAAAAGTCAAGTTCATCAATGTTTTTTAAGCATTTACCTGAAACAGATTAAAAATAATCTATGTAACCTAGAAGCTTAGAATATGTTTTTGAAAATGGTTGACACAAACGTACTGATGATTTTAAGAGTTATTTATAAATGTGTCTTTTATTGAACATTACTTTACGTTACATATTCCTGGATATTTAGTTTCATGGCAATTTTTTTAACATTAAAATTCAAGGTTTACCAGTACCGAAGAAATCCACGAAAATTGGTATCCAACGAATAATAATAATTCCACAGTACACTGATTGATCTTGTTTTCCCTTCTTCAAAATTAGAGTTGAATAGTTTTATAAATGACTTGGAAATTCCAATTAGATTTTGTAAAATAGGACATTTTGAATAATCTTTGGAAGGAATATTTGTTTGAATTAAGGAGATCTAGATGAAGGGCAGATGTTCATGAGGTAAAATTCATTTGTGAAAGAATTTTATATTTGTATAAATATAAATGGAAATGTCTAGCAAAAGTACATGATGAAAATTCCTGACAACAATAAAAACAAAATCAAGTGCAGAGAAATATCTTGATCTCCCTTGATGCAGTGGTATAATCTATATGCATTTCATTTACTGGACTATATACTAAGAAAAGTAAAGCATATATCTTCATGTACTTACAGAGGAGCAGCCAGTGCTGATGCTACCATGGCAACTTGGGGAGGTTCCACAGTAGACAACATGGAGAGCATCACAGAAGATGGAGTAGATGGGAACCAGGCTAGTGATAATGATGAAGTGGATGATGGTGAGTAGATTAGGGGACCAGGTAAAACGGTTTCAGTAGACATGGCAAAGGGTAGTGAGGATGAGGAGTTGAGGGGATCTAGGGTAGAAATTATGAAGTTAGATTGAATATAACACAAGTAATTATTAACACATAAAAAAAACCTTAAAAACGAGTAGTAAACAATTCCTTCAAACTTTCAATTAGCCTTAATTAAGGAAATATTTTGAGAACATAGTCAGATAGATTAAACTTATGATACATGTATATGGAAATTTCTCGCAAGGTTTTAATAATTGAATATATTATATCCTCCATGGCAGGTATTGAAGTTGAGCTGAAAATGTTAAACTTGAAAGAAAGAAAATACATAGAATAACAGATTTTTGTCAGAACTACATGTATGTAAAGCATGGGATGACTGACATATTTCAGTTTATTTGTAGGATATCCCAGTGATGGTATTGTACAGGTTGAAGAAGAAGAGGAGGAATTTGACAATGAAACTTACACAATTGAAAATGATGTACGTCAGCGAAGAATGGCTAGAGCAGGCAAAACCAAACAGAGGACTTATCCTCGATCTCGTACTGAACCTAAAGGTAGATTTTACCTGACACAGGGTTTTAAATGCAGGTCAAGGACATATGAAAGTTGTGAGAGAATCTAAATTACAGCTGAATGATTTTTGTCAAATTCACTTTTCCATGGTTTAGAGTGAATGTTTTAAGAGCAAAAAAACGGGTCTGGACACTTTTCCTTTAAAGTAGACTTGCCATTAATATTTCTTTTATTTTTAAAAATTCCAATTGGGAACATATTTCTATTCTTTAAATATTTTTATTCTATAAAATCCAAAATTATTTTATAAACCAAATCTGAAGTTCAGTTTATCTGGACAGAAGTGTGCTTTCCATGCAGAAAGTAGTTTTCAATGTGTCAACATTTTGTCTGATTAATTGCATTGAATGTCAGTCAAATATCAGAGTTCCTGAAATCATGAGTAACATTGAAGTTGGTACCTAACACCTTGACTAAAATTAATTCGGCTTGTTTAATTTTCATAAAATTTTTAAAAATATTGACTTTGACCCTTTGACAAAAATATCAAAGTTTCAAAAAACTTGAACCAGACACATTTAAAAAAAATGATTGGATTTATAGCAGTTTGACAAACACTCACTTTGATTATTGAGAAACTTAATATTTTGTAAACAATAGAATTTGGTTAAAATGTTCAGCTGGTTTTACAGAGTTATCTCCCTGTAGTGTTATGTACCATCTTCATGACTAATTTCAAGAAAAAAATGAAACCACAGTAAACTTAAGGTGGTACCAAACACTACAGGGAGATAACTCAGTAAAGTAAGCTAAACATTTTAATTACGTTGTGTTGTTCTCAATGATCAAAATTGGTATTTGTCAAACTGCTATATAACCAGTGTAATTTTTCTGATAAAATGGTTGGTTCAAAATTTTTGATATTTTGATATTTTTGTTAAATGGTCAAAGCAAATACTTTGTCAAAATTTTATGAAAATTAAATGAGCCAGATTAATTTCAGTGAAAGTGTTAGGTACCACCTTAAGTTAAACAGCATGGTCAACACTGCACTCCAAATGGTGATCCTGCTTGTTTGTTTTTACTCAGAACCAACAGGACTGCTTGTTTTTAAGAAAACTGATATTCTTGTAATTGCCATCAAAATTAATTTTCTATATTTTAGGTGGGGCTCGACCAAAGCAAAGAAGTTTTTCAAAGAAACAAAAGAAGAGCAGACAAAGACAAGAGGTTTGTAGGGTGAGATCGATGTTGAATTACATTTTTTTAGGAATTGACTTTAACAGACTTTTAGTCTATATTTAAAAGGGATTTTTTGATCAATTTTGTAAATTGCAGTTGACAGAATTCTAATTGAAATGACCTGTTGTCAGAAAATAGACATGATGAAGTGTTTTTTTTCATAAGAGCCTATATGCCCATAACATGTAGTTCAAGTACACAAAGTTACCCAGAATAATGGAAAAGAAAGGTTGGTGTTAATAGTTCAAAACACAAAATGAGAGCACTGAACATGCATGTAAAAAGGGCAGGAACACAAAAAAAAAAGTAAAAAAAAACCAACTCTTTTCTCAAATTCAAACTAAAATTTTATAACAACTTGTTTGATTTACGATTTTGATATAAAAAGAAATGATGTTCCCATTTAATTTCAGAATTTCCGATCAGCAGAGGATATTATTCAGGATGATGAACCAGCATCTTTACAACAACAGATTGACAGACTTACAAACTTGTGCCAATCTTTGTTACAGAGAGACACACCTGGCCCTATAATGCAACAGTCTCCTGCAGGTAAGTTACTGAACTATTAAAATAGAATAACTTACCAATAAATGTCTTTAGGATGAGAGAGGTATATGTTAACAAAACACAAAAAATTAACAAAAATTGATTCAGCAGAGATCACTAAAAATTTGTTCAAGTGAAAACCAGACCTACACCATCTCATGATATTCAGTCGAACTCCAGCCTATGAAATGCAATGATGCACGCTTTGTTATATCATCAGGCTATGGGTACCAGCAGAACCCAGACATTCTTATTTTTATATTCTCTATACTGTTGATTCATTCATTTTCGTGGGTATCAAATATCGTGGATTGCAGAAAACTTGCATTTTTGTGGATATTTGTTTTTCGTGGTTTTGCCAATCACTATACAGAGCCTATTGAAAACATGTTATTGCGTTAAACATTTGAATTGGTGGTTCACCTCTTACCGTGAAACCAACGAAAACTGGTATCCAACAAATAATAATGAATCCACAGTAAATCATGTAATAAGTCCCCTTGCTTTTTTTCTGGCTATGGGTACCAGCAGAATCAAGACCTATCTTGTAGTATCTCATGTAGTATAGCTCTCTTGTTTTATTTTCAGGCTATGGGTACCAGCAGAACCCAGACATACAACAACAATTCCAACAGCAGCAAAGTTTGATGATGAATCAATGTCTACAACAAATGTGTATGCAACAGATGGAGTTACAGAATCTCCAACGGCAACTCAACATCTTCACCGACCCCTACGGTGGCGACATACGGCTACGATCTCTACAGTCTCTTCCTACAGACAGTCGCAACATGTCGCCTAATCTTGAATCTCGACAGCAACCTTTTAGTGTTCAAGTTCCTCAATTCCCTAGTAGTTACTATGGCAATAGGCAAAGTAATGATAGCTCTCCTCAAATGAACAATGAAGGATTGTTGGTGAATCGGTCAACGTACGGTCAGGGTAGTGGGAAGAAAGCATCTAGTGGTGGTAGGAGTAAGAACAATTATGAACAATATTATTCTTCTGAGAAAAAGGAAAAGTCACAGAAAAATGTACAAGAAAGAAGTCAAGAATTCCAAGATACACCAATGCCATTGTTAAATTTTGATGAACAAAGAAATAGACGAAAGTAAGTGTT
Organism: Mytilus galloprovincialis; assembly: GCF_965363235.1. NCBI lineage: Eukaryota > Metazoa > Mollusca > Bivalvia > Mytilida > Mytilidae > Mytilus > Mytilus galloprovincialis. The sequence continues at coordinate 82,268,251 of NC_134845.1, read as the reverse complement.
GTTGTCTGATAGTAGGAAAAATCTTGAAATCGGTAAATTTTTTGAATTTGGCAACTCAATATGCAAATCAGGCCTCGACAATAACACTTGTCCGATTGTCCGGTACCAGAGGTAAAAAAGGTCGGACAAGTAAAAGCTATACCAAGGTTGTCCGATGGGACAAGTAGAATAATTCTGCAGAAAATAAATTTTAATCCAACTTTGATGAACAAAGTATAATTATTAACAAAAAAACAAGAAAAGAAGATTTGTTTGACATCTTTCCTTTTTAAACTGAAACTAATTGAAACTTTTTATTTCTCAAGACCCCTCAGACTTGCAATCGATAATTTAAAACTGGTTCTTTGTCAAGTACTTTTAACAGGTAAAAAGCACACTTTTCTCGTAAACCAGTCTTACCGATCTCATTCAACCATGCGCTTTTTAGATAAGGTAACTTTAAAAGACAGTTTGTCACCAGCTCAGAAATGATTCGGCTCCAAGTTTAATAGACAGTTGGGCACCGTAGGAGACATATTTCATAGACATGATTAATAGACAGTTTGGCAAGGCAGTAGACATTTCTGGACCAAGACAAATCAGAACCTCTTTTCCTACCTTAGTTTGTTGCTTTATAATAATTAATACCAATGTCCATACTGTATTTTTTAAGAATGAGGAAATTATTTACCATAAAAATCATCAATCATGTTTGATCTTTATGTAGAAAAAAACAATACTTGCAATGTAGTGACCTATAGTTGTTAATTTCTGTGTCATTTGGTCTTTTGTCTCATTGACAATCATACCTCATATTCTTTTTATTGATTGCATTTGAATAAACTTTTTTCAACTTAAAAAAAAAAAGGACAAAAATCCAATGAGTGTCCATTTAGAGGCCAACCTCATGTGCAAAGTATGAAGAGACTTAAGCATTGATAAAAACTAGAACCTAAGTCCTGTGACACAACTAAATTCAGTTGTTCATGGCTCATATCTTTTAAAAGTATTTCAAAGGATATAAATCAAATTCTGTTCATTTTTTTTTAATTCATTTTGTTCCTTGAATCAACTTGAAATGCAAAAGGTTAATATTAAGATTATTTTTGGACAAGTTACAATTTCATTCGGACAAGTAAGTTTTGGTATGTACTTGACAAGTTGAAAAAAAAGTTATTGTAGAGGCCTGCAAATGATACATATACTACATGAATTTATTTGTTTTTGTGGGTACTAATTTCGTGGATTAAAGAAAACTTAGATATTTGTGGATATTTAATTTTGTGGTTTTGTTGAAGTCTGCATTAAGGGGTCAGACTTTGGTTCAGGGAGATAACTCTTTAAATCAGTTAAGCGTTTGTAAAAGTCAAGTTCATCAATGTATTTTAAGCATTTACATGAAACAGATTGAAAATAGTCTATGTAACCTAGAAGCTTAGAATATATTTTTGAAAATGGTTGACACAAACGTACTGATGATTTTAAGAGTTATTTCCCTTAACCTAGGTCTACCTCCTTAAACTCTAAAGAAAATGTGTTATTCGTTTAAACTTTAATTTTGTGGTGTATCTGTACCCACAAAATCCACAAAAAATCAGAAACAAATGAATAATAAGGAATCCACAGTATTATAGATTTAAAAAAGATCTTTTTAACATTAGAGTAAAAAGAAAATTCTGGTTCACTGATCTAGCCATTCATCTATCATGTCTATCTGCTTGTTCATTTGTACTGAGTATCATATATATTTTGGTTTGCAAACCATGTCATCAGGTACTGTTCACTTTTCAAAGGACATTATAAATTTTAGAGCGGAAAAGGGAAATGTGTCGAAGGCCACTAATGGGACTTCAACACAGCGAGAAAATCTAGCACCTGGAGGCAGGCCCCCTAAACAAACATATATTAGTTCAGTGAAAATTAATGCCATAATTAACTCCTAAACGTATCTTATAGTGGGTTATTTTTGCAGGTGTAAAATTTCACGATTTTCATTGAATAAAGTATGAAATATTTGGACGGTCATTATTTTGGTGGATTCAAAACTTTTTACTTGATTCCTTTGCAAGTGCAGTTTAAAATTTGCAGAATTTATTTTGGTGATTTCGTTCTATCCGCGAAAATATGTGAAAATTTACACCCGTGAAAAATGACCCGCTGTACGGTATAAAAGAACTAAAATTAGAGAAGACCAGAGGCTCCTGACATGGACTGGAGGAAATATGCCCCATTACCTCTAGCCAATGAAGAATAAACAAACACATAGCAATACTCAGTTTTATAAAAGTCTGAGACATTTATGATCTGATGAAATATAACTGTGACACATGTTTTATCCTTTGTTACAGTATTTTTTATTATTTTCAGGATGAATTCAGGAAAAGATTGGTCAACAGCCTCATTAGCATCTGATAGTAAACACGGATCAGGTCAGTTGATTTTTAGCTCACCACCAAAATGGTCAGTTGACCCCTTAAGGAGCTACTGTCCTTTATAGTCAATTTTTAACAACTTTTATTAATTTGGTAAATTTTTTAAAATTTTTACAAAATAATTTCCTCTGTAACTAAAGGGCCAAGTTCATTATAGATAGAGAAAACTGTAAGTAGCAAGAATGTTCAGTAAAGTAAGATGTACAAACACATCACCATCACCAAAACAAAATTTTGACATGAATCCATCTGTGTCTTTTGTTTAATATGCACATAGACCAAGGTGAGCGACACAGGCTCTTTAGAGCCTCTAGTTACATCACTACCTTACAGACTCTGGGTATTAAGGAACCCTCATGTCCATTTATCACATCTTCTGTTCATCACACTTTTGGCTGCCAGATGAAAAATAGGGAACTGCTTTTTGAAATTAATTGAAATTTTAATGTATATTTTGGACAACTAAAGACAATTACGTTTAATTTTCTTGTTTTCACTTTTACTGTTCTAGAGTTATGGTACTTTTTTCTTGAAAAAATTAAAATGGGAAAAGTAAAATGGAGGAAATTTCTAGAGTAGATAAACAAATCATAGATACCAGGATTGAAATTTTGTATTTGTGCAAGACACACTTTCGTCTACAAAAGATCATCAGTGAAACTTGAATAAAAGTCATTTTTTATTTTGTAGAGAGACCAGATAGAGAAGAAGAAGCCAGAAGACAAGGTCTGTCCTTGAGAGCTCGGCAGCTGCTAGAAGATATGTATAGACCAGGCCTTAGTGCTGGAATCAGTGGGGCAGGCTTCAGGGAAAATATCAGCATTGCTAGTACTATGTCACAAGCACAGGAGAGTCCTGGTAAAGATACTAGGTAAGAACTAAGTGCTGGCATAAGTGAGACATGTTTCAGATCTAGAGAAAAAAGGATATCTGTATTTAGTTAAATATCTTCATTCATAGTTCATCTTTACCTAATTATACCCCCGCTTTAAAAAAGGGGGGGTATACTGTTTTTATACCCCCGCTTTAAAAAAGGGGGGGGTATACTGTTTTACCTCTGTCTGTCCGTCAGTCCGTCCGTCAGTCCGTCCATCAGTCCGTCAGTCCGTCCGTCAGTCCGTCCGTCAGTCAGTCCGTCCCATGAAACTTTCGTCACATTTTTCTCAGGAACTACACATCCACCCTTTCTGTAATTTGGTATCAACATTTATATATGTCAGCCATACCGTGTGATGCGTTTTCAGATTCATCACTTGACAACTTCCTGTTTACCGAACACTTGTCTGATTTTACACATTATAGCCAAGTTGAAAATTTTCGTCACATTTTTCTCAGGAACTACAAAACAAGGATTTCTGAAATTTGGTTTCAGGATTTATATAAGTCAGCTATACCGTGTGATGCGTTTTCAGATTCATCACTCGACAACTTCCTGTTTACCGAACACTTGTATGATTTTACACATGATAGCCAAGTTGAAAATTTTCGTCACATTTTTCTCAGGAACTACAATACAAGGATTTCTGAAATTTGGTTTCAGGATTTATATAAGTCAGCTATGCCGTGTGATGCGTTTTCAGATTCATCACTCGACAACTTCCTGTTTACCGAACACTTGCATATTTTTACACTATTAATATTATCCACTTGCGGCGGGGGTATCATCAGTGAGCAGTAGCTCGCAGTTTCACTTGTTTATTCTCTTGTGAAAACGCTATTATCTCACAAATAGAATTGAACCAAAAATGCCTTTGAATTCAAACTTACTTTTCTGCAATTGACTTTTTAACAGAGTTCTCTAAATCTTTCTTTTCGAGGTGGTCTGGAAGAAAATGTACTGGTCTTCACTATAATTTTCTCTTGTAAAATACCAAAAATGTGTTGGTCCTTTGAAAAACAAAGGTTTGGACCTCCACTTTTTGAGAACTCTGTTTTTAGTCATGACCATAGCTGTGGTTGATCAGAACTAGAATGAAAGGGGTTTACTCAATACAACTTCATAAATAACTTTATTTAATCATCAAACGCAGTTTTAAAAAATTTCTTAAAATACAGGTTTGAGTTTGATGGTTTTGGCATTTCCCCTCATGTATACTTAGCAAAACAACATAAACTTTTGTTTATCTATTTCTGATAAATCAATAGAAATCACTTTTCTTCTTTATTACATAAAATCAGACGATTGAGTAGACTTGTTCTAGTTTTGCATATTTTATTCAATATCAGTCAATGAAAAAAAAAAAATCTTCTTTATTTATTTCAGAGATTCAGAAGATGGAGTAGATTTATCCTTATTTGAAGCACTGAGAGAGGGTATATATGCTGAAGTAGCTACTTTAATATCACAGAATGAAAACCGACCACATTTCCTCATAGAATTGTTTCGAGAATTACAGAAATTAAACACAGATTACCTTAGACAAAGAGCTTTGTATGCCATCAGGGATGTGGGGTCAAAGTTCCTCACAGAACAAAATAACGATACATCGGTTACTGCAGTAAGTTTATTAAAGGAGTATTTCACCTTTAATGAATAGGAACATTTAGAATAAAGTTGGATAAATGAGAGAAAATGCATGTGAAGGTTGAGACTCAATTATATTTACCATTTTCATGAAAATATGATCAGTTCAATGAGGAGTTAACAATTATAATCTTTTAAGAATGCTGCCACAAGATCTATGATTGCATTATCATTTGACCATGAAATTTCAGGTGTAGATCATCAATTTATACTTTTTTCATGAAAAATTTATCGATTTCTGTGGACTTAAGGGGGTAGACCTTGGTTCAGGGAGATAACTCTTTAAATCAGTTAAGTGTTTGTAAAAGTCAAGTTCATCAATGTATTTTAAGCATTTACCTGAAACAGATTGAAAATAATCTATGTAACCTAGAAGCTTAGAATATATTTTTGAAAATGGTTGACACAAACGTACTGATGATTTTAAGAGTTATTTCCCTTAACCTAGGTCTACCTCCTTAAATGTACAAATTTTACCAATACTGCATGTTTTCTAGTTAAATGAATAGTCTAAAGATTTGTTTTTACATTTAATTGTTGTATATTTTAATTACAGCCAGCTCCAGCCTGGATAAACACAGATGCTATCAATCAAGGATCTGATACAGACGACTCTACACCCAGTGAAAGTATTGTTACAACAGATATGGATGAAATTGCGGTAAGGGCTTTTCCAGAAAAAAATGTATGGGGGGGGGGGGTTGGTAGGCAGTTTTTGTCAGCACCCGCCACCCAGACAATTGTAATTGAGAATTATAGTGCATTATAGTGTGAAAAGTTGCTCTGATACCCATCACCCATGTATTATTAATACAATGTGCCTTCCAACCCCCCCATACATTTTTTTCTGGAATAGCCCTAAATTAAATACTCTTATTTATTTTTTTCTTCAACTGATTTATTACATTGTGCAGAAAATTCTGTTTTGATCACTAAATAGTGATTATCAACTGAACCAAGTGTTATTTAGACCATCTGAAAATTCTGCCAATGGGAGATAACTGGTTCTATTTGATTGAAACAAAATTTAGTGATTGTATTTTCCTTAAAAATATGAAATAATTCTAGTTAGAATGAACATTTTACATGTACATTATTAGTAGTTGTCAACTGAACCAAGTGTTATTTAGATCATACAGTATTTTCAAAATTTTGCCAATGGGAGATAACTCTTGTTCTATTTGATTAAAAAATAATTTGAGAGATTGCATTTTCCTTAGAAATATGTATTAATTATTATTAAAACGAACATTTTACATTATTAGTAGTTGTCAACTGAACCAAGTGTTATTTAGATCATACAGTATTTTCAAAATTCTGCCAATGGGAGATAACTCTTGTTATATTTGATTGAAAAAAAATTGAGTGATTGCATTTTCCTTAGAAATATGTATTTATTCTAATTAAAATGAACATTTTACATTGTAAGTGGAGTCTAAATATTGTGCATCCAATGCCCAAAAAGTTAATTCTTGAATAGCACTCATCTTCACAGTTTTTAACCCAATAAAGGGGAATAACTCATGGTCAGTTGAATTTTTTTAGCATTTATGAAGAAATGAATGATTGTCTCAGAATAATTTTGGCTTTAATGTAGATAATACTTTAAATCATTTACATGTATGCCTGTTACAGGATGTTCCCCAGGGACGACGAACACAGTTACAGAATAACATGTTATTACGGGGAGGATCTATAGCCAATGATGCTTTTGATTACATAGAGAACGCTGACAATGACAGCTCCCTGTCAACACCGTCTAACAGTTACTGGGAGAACCCATTTGCACAGGATTCCCTTGGTGATACTGCTATTAACTTAAATAAAGTAAGTCAATTGAATAAAGGTTATTCATATTTCTGTCTATCTGCAAATTCATTCCTAAAGTTACTGTTTTACTAACAGTAATAATAAGTGACCAGTTAAGACTTATCTGATATTTTTTTATGAGGAAAGGGTTGCTGTACAGAAAAATAAAGTAGTAAAAGCATTCTTCTGGAAAAAAAAGTAAAAAAAAAAAGTTAATAATTTAAATGAAAAAACAAGAACACTCACAGTTACTGAAAGCTAGTTCAAAGCCATTACATCTATTAAACAACTTGTGTTTCCCCATATAACAAATTTAGAGTAAAGATGTTGTAGACAGTCTTAGAAATGCATGAACTTTTGCAGTGCTTAATACAATAAAAATCAACAGTTGGATGTTTGGCATTGGCACTCGTACCACATCTTCTTATATCTAGTTGACAAAATGTAGAATCATGAGTTTGCAATATATATTCAGTTATGTTTTACTTTCCATATGTACATGTATGTATTTTATCACATCATATTAAATTAATATATTTTCAATCTACAGGCATTACAGAAAATGAGAGAATGTGAAAAGAAGATGGCATCAGAAGAGGCCAAGGTGAAGAGTTTAGAGAGTGCACGACAGAATCGTGAGCTGTCAGAACAATACAGTAGTTCTGCTGTCGACCAGGGAAGTGATAAAGAAAGTTCTGTATCATCACTATCAGTAAGTCAACAGGTAACAAGGGTTAATATTCTAGGCATGTTGCACTCTCACTGTTACTCACCAGTTTGAAGTTAACAGACAACATGCACAGCTTTTTACTCTGTCACCTTAATGATTTTAACAGGTAATCAGATAGTATTAAGCATGTGTCTCTCGCTCCCTATAGCTAATTGTTTCCTTTAATACATTGCTTCTTTATAATTGATTGAGCCTTGCGATAAAATTTATTTATTTATTTAGATAAATCTGATAATACATAATCACTAACTGCTTGAACATAAGAATCTGTTTCTCTGATGATTAAAAATTACTTTTAATTTTTTGTTAAACGAAAATCTGTATGAGTGCCTTCAATTTCACAAAGTTGTCAATTTTATTAATACCTGTTTAGAATATTTCAATCATCCAGTAAGTTGATAAAGGTTATGACCCGTAACTAATCCAATCATCTTCTGAGATCATAGGCAACCACGTTGATTAAATTTTTTCTATACAATGGGTTTGTAAAGGTTTTAATTGCCAAAGAATGAATTGGTTGTACATGTATATGAAGAACTTGAATATTTATCATTAATAATCTTCATGCAAAAGATAAGATATTTTATTCTAAAGAACAATCTGTTCTACAACATATGAAGCTTTTCTCAGTTTGCAGGTTTAAAAATGTTGATATCTATATTTTTTCATTACAAATGCTGCTGCTCGGTCAAAAACTTGCATGTTTTGCATGATGTTTTTCACACTCTTAACCTAGACCTGCACTAATTCACTCAAGATAATACGCCCAGTCTGTGCATTTTTGATTTTTTTCTAGAATTAATAGAGGGAACAGGAATCTAGTTTTGTGATATAAGATCAAATAGGACCTCAAATATTTAGTTCAGATAATGATATATATTTGTAAAGCCTCAACTACTTTAGAAAGACATTTGTCATGAAATTTTTATGTAAAAAGATAAGAATGATGAGAAGAATTTCACAAGGATAAAGATGATAAAAAGCACATGCTCCCACCCTCAAAGTACAGGATTTTCTTGTTGAAGACCCATCAGTGGCATTTGGCTGTGTTATTCTCTTTGGTCGGGGTGTTGTCTCATTGACACATTCCCCATTTCCATTCTTAATTTTACAATTTTGTAAGCTTTTGATATTTTAAAAATTGAATTTTTGATTGAAACTTTAAATGTACAGGAAAAATACTTCTTTGTATTGCAATATTAGTAGATATGGACAATTTATTCATTCTCAATATGTAATATAGCAATGAAATCAACAGAAAGATGTAAAATTGCAGGAAAAAATTATAGTTATCATTCTAATTTTTGAACTCTTGCATATATCATTACAGCCCAAGATAGACACCCAGCAGGTGGATCGCCAGATTAAAAGCATTATGACAGAAATCATACCCGTGATCAAACAACACATGGATAACGTGTGCTCCTCAGAACTACTGACGTACATCAAGAGATTAGTTCTTTCATTGACACGACAACGTGATGGGAGTCAGTACTCCAGGTTCTACCATACCCAGTTGGGATCATCACTGCAGGATACTCTGTCAAAGTTTGAAGGCAGGAAGTAAGTTACTTTTTTATTTATAGAATTGACATGATTTTTAAGTACATTGTAAGTTGTTGATTTGTAGATGTTAGATTACTTTATATCATTTTCGCATAAATGTTGATTTGTTCGACCTTTATATCTTTATTGTAGTGACATGGATTATTCAACCAATGGAATCACCCATAGGAAAAAAATAAACATTTAATCTTGTCATTATTATATAAGGTTTGTGTTTGCATGAGAATAGTTTTAACAAATTGTTGTTTTTGCCATGGATTCTGTATTCTTGAAAAATTTATTCTATGGAATGGTATTCTTAAATATTCTGCATGACTTTGTCAGAATTTTTTTTCAATGAATTAGCTTCTTTCATTTTGATTCAAATGACATTTGTGTGTGTCCACCTTTTAATCATTTGAACATATATTACAGAATGAGAGATTGCGGTGAAGATTTGTTAGTAGACATGTCAGAAGTTTTATTTAATGAGTTGGCTTTCTTCAAATTGATGCAAGGAATTGTGGATGTTCCCTCAACATCTGACCAATCACAGCAGACTTCTCCATTCAAATCATCAGGGACACAGGTATATTTTGTTCTCAAATCCCTCAGTTTGTTTTTATCCGTCACTACTGTTTCAGACCTGTAAAATTCCTGATTTGTAGAAGTTTTTCTCTCTAGAGAGTTATTTGATCTGATACCTGAATACTCAATTTTGTACACTAAATATCTCAAGACAGGCAATTTGAGGAGTAAAACATACAGCACATATACTTAACTCAATTGAATGCAAAATAGAGGCGAAAAATACCAGAGGGATATTCAAACTCATATTAGTTGAAAAATAAACTGATAACAAACACCATGGCTAAAAAAGAGACCAACAGACACATCAAAGCACACAATACAACAAAGAAAAATAAAAACTGAGCAATAAGAACCACACTAAAAACTTGGGGGTATCTCAAGTTCTCCTGATGCTTGAGTGGAACCTGCTCCATATGTGGCACCCATGCAAGCACATCATGATTCCCCATGAATGTAAAATTTTTAAATATCTCGGCATTGCATTTCTGCAGTTTTTCCACATTCACCTTCACTAAAATTAGTTTGGCTTGTTTAATTTTCATAAAAATTTTGAAAAGTATTTACTTTGAACCTTTGACAAAAATATAAAAAATTCCTGAAATTTGAACCAAGCAATTTATCAGAAAAATTACACTGGTTATTAAGCAGTTTGACAAACACTAATTTTAATCATTGAGCAGCTTAATATTCCCTTAACAACACAACGTTATTAGAATGTTTAGCTGATTTTACAGAGTTATCTCCCCGTAGTGTTATGTACCACCTTAACTCTTCAGACTTTTTAAATGCCTCGTTACAAAACAGTGGAAAACATTTGAGCAAATTCATTGCATGTTTGATAATAGTATTACCAAACAAGTAAGAATTTATTTTGTATCAAGTCATATTTTTCTATTTTTAGACACAAGAAGTTGAACAGGATGATGATGAGGAGGATGATGAAGAAGAAGAAACAGATCAGACTCAGGAATCAGATACAGAAACTACTTCCTCTACTGCTGAGGAACAAGCCATCAATACCTCTATCAAGATGGTAGAAAATGAGGAGGAGGAGCTAGGCAAGGTCAGAGTTCAAGTTATCTCAGATTTACATAGTTTTCAATCATAACTGATCAAAATTTTTAAATGACTTGTTGACTTTAACATGTTTAATGTCATTTTCTTAGATAAGATTACTTCCCTTTGAATAATCTTCAATTCTTGTTAATTTGTAATAGAGGACAATGAATTGAAGTTTTATTGTTGACATGTTTGAATATAAAAATTCTACCACATATTTGCATTGATAACCAATTGAATTCAACTACATGTAGTTTGATTTTAAAAATTTAGTTGTCACAAAAGTCAGTGCATGCAGCATTATCAATTGTCACCTTTATTGTTTTAATGATAATCAAATACAGTTTTTTTTACACTAATGAGAAAGCATTCCACAGACAAAATTATTTGATTTACTGTCCAACATGTTTGGCAATCACTGCTGTACTTATTATGTGTAATTCACAATCAGTGTCTATACAATATGTCAAACTTTAAATTGTCCAGCAGTGTTCTCCCCAGGCCGTTTTAGCGTCGCGGTACCGCGACGCTATATTTTTTCACCGTGATGCTATAATAATTCCCGCGACGCTATAATTATTTTGAAGATGCTATTTTACTTGTCCTCAATTTTGAACTTTCATCTATTATCGATTATGATCATAAAAATTATATCACCTTTAATTGTAATCCCTTTAAGTCGGACACTAAAGGCAATTAAGAGATTAAATAGCTAGGTGTTAATGCCCTCAGGGTGATAACTGTTTGGATGCGAATATCCCAAGCTGACACTTGTGACATGACTAATACCACGTGTCTGCAATCACCAATTTCGACATGGAAAAATGCAATCACAAAACATTTCGAAATCTACGTTTTGTAAGACGAAATTTCAAAGATTGAAACGATTTTAATTTTTTTTTAAAAAGGTCCTTTATTTGTGCATCTCTCCAAAAATTACTTTCTTTCTCTTCAGGTAATACGAGAGCGAGAATTTTGGTTTAGAGCTAAACTAAGTTTAATACTTCTTTAAAAAGTTATCATAATTGGCTTAAGTCTATTTCTAATCCATTTAATGCATTAAAAGCGTCTTATTCATTCACAATCTCTTGTCAAACAATGTTTATTCTCGGACTCATTTTCGTAAATTTTTCTACGGCCGCCATTGCACATTTTTGTGTAAACTGCGGATCGGAACCGGACCAGATATGACAAAAATCCGCATTTTCATGATAATGACAACAGATGGACAGTAGACAGAAAAAATATACCAATAGAGAAAACTACGCATTAATAGACTATTTGTTAGATAACTTTGTTAAAAATACATATCATTTTGATGTAAAGATAAGAAACAACTGGGACTAATTTATTGAGTGCCATGAAACAATTAATTTCATAAACCTGATAAAAAAGTTTTTAAATTGATTTTTTTTGCTACTTTTGCTACTTTATCTTTACTTGATATAATATAAAAATAGTTAATTTTGTGTACTAGATATTTAGTTTTGTATATAAACAGGTTGATCTATAATGAACCATTCATTCATTTGACTTACTGTTGGGTAACTGAAACCACATAAATAATTCTGTAACAATAAATGAATAAAGAAAACATAAACTGAAACAACTGTTTTTGTGGTTATAGTTTAATTGTATTCTCAGTTATGAATTGAACAATATAAACTAAAACATATAAAGGAAATAGAGTATCAACACGACGCGACAAACGACATTAAAAAAAATACAGTTATTTTTTTTACGCAAAATGTGATGCTATCCAAAATTTCTGGGGAGAACACTGGTCCAGACAATAAAAAATTAAATTAAATGAGTGAAATTTTGTTTTATACAGAGCCGAGATGATGACTTTGCTAATGAGGTACAAGTAAAAGATTCTGAAGACAAAGACGAGGACACTGAATCTCCATATAAAAGATCTCCAGTACAGATAGAGCTGGCTGTGTCAGAAACTAAACCATTCACAAGGTACTGGGTCACTGTAAATAGAGATTGCTATGTCAGTAACAAAACAAATCATAAGTTACTCTATCCCTGACAAAATATAGCTGAACCATTTCCAATGTACTGTTATTGTCAGGGTTTCGACCCTTCTTTTCAAAGCCGGAAAAAAAAAATTTGGACATGAGATAACACAAAACAACAAGAAGCGAGACGTTAGGAAAACCTAGAATTTTGACAACTGTTTTTCTAACATCAAGAAAGGTTCAGTTAGGTTGGTGAGAGATAGCCATTTCAAGACGTTTTGCATCGAGTCATATCAGGTACTGGCTGGAGAGTTGAACATTCTAAAATGAACAGTACAGGAAAAAAAGACATGAATACACACACTCAAGCCTATGCTGTTGTATTGCAACAATTGAAAAAATAAATGGGGAACTTGAAGACTGTTTTGATACAACATTCTATTTCTGTTCATCAGAAAGGTAAAAAACCCACAAAAGTTACATCAACAGAAAATAGATTTTTGTGCACTATGTAAGATTTAAAAGTAAAAGAAATGAATGTGTAAAATGCTTTCCTTTGTTAGGGTAATGTGTTTAAATTTGAATGTTGTTCATAAAAATCTTTATCAAATCTATTTATAGAATCGGCAGTGATGAAGATGACGAGGATGCATCAGAATCCCAGAGTGCTGATGATCCATCAGAGACAGCTGTGTCGCGGGACGCCATGATGGAAAGGTCACTTGACAATGATGACGGGACCACTGACGGAATGCCTGATGAAGATTCGTTTGTCAAGATCAGTAAGGAAGACGCAGACCAAGGAGCCAATACATCAAAAGACTGCAAGTCATCAGAGACGCAGTGTAATGGAGAGGTTAGTTATTATAAATGATACTTGCTCAAAACAAAAAAGGAGATGTACAGTCTTCGCAATAAACTTTTAAATTGTTAGGTCCAAAACTCAATTTTTGGAAAATTTAAGTTAGATTCTGTTGGCCTGTAGAGATGATTTTTACAGGCCTGAGAGCAAATTTACAAGCCTGGACTGTTGGGCATGTGGTTCAGAGTGAATACTGGATGTAGGGTTCATGTCAAACAAGGAGGACAAATACTGTGAATGGATTATATTGTTGGTGTTGATTGTAGGGTATTGACCAAAAATGGTATTGCCATTGATACTTAAGGTGGTACCTAACACTACAGGGAGATAACTCTGTAAATTCAGCTTAACGTTTTAATTACGTTGTGTTGTAAAGGGAATATTAAGCTTCTCAATGATCAAAATTGGTGTTTGTCAAACTACTATATAACCAGTGTAATTTTTCTGACAAAACCGTTGGTTCAACATTTTTGAAATTTTTATATTTTTGTTAAAGGGTCAAAGTTAAGACATTGTCAAAATTTTATGAAAATTAAACGAGCCAAATTAATTTTAGTGAAAGTGTTGGGTACCACCTTAATTTCATAGTTTTGACATCTAATTGGAAATTTGTTACTTTTGTGGCTATTAAAGCTGAAAATTTAATATTACCTACTAATGGTTTAGTGTGTTATTAAAAAATATGTTAAAAAAGAGGGACGAAAGATACCAAAGGGACAGTCAAACTCATAAATCTAAAACAAACTGACAACGCCATGGCTAAAAATGAAAAAGACAAACAAACAACGGCACACACGACACAACATAGAAAACTAAAGAATAAACAACACGAACCCCACCAAAAAACTAGGGGTGATCTCAGGTGCTCCGGAAGGGTAAGCAGATCCTGCTCCACATGCGGCACCCGTCGTGTTGCTTATGTGATAACAAATCCGGTAAATAGTCTAATTCGGTAGGTCACATTCATGAAAGGGAAGGGGATTGTAGTTACGACGTAAGGAACATATCCGATATCATTTGTTAAAACTTCATTCAGCATAAATGTACTTCCCATAGAATATTACAATGCTCAAATTTCATTTTTATTTCAGGTTTTAATGAATGGAGAAATTACAATTGATGACCTTCCACCATCACTAGATATCTGTCAGGTACTATACTTTAGTTAATTCACTATTATAAAAGACAAAAAGAAAAGTAAAACAAAAAGAAACTCAATTATCCTTATCAGTCTGTTTGTTAGCTTGATTAAGTGTTAATATAACACCTTCATGATAGTGAAATCTATAAAAGATGTAGATGACCATAGACATATCACTTTAAATTTGATGATTTCACTCAAAAATTAACATTTGTTTTTCAGATAGTTAAAAGAACAAGTTGCGTTATTTCCCAATAAACTGTGGATCCTTTAATTCCTTGATTACCAATTTTCTTGGATGAAGGAATTGAATTTTAGTGAATATTTGATTTTGTGGTTGGCATACAAACGTTCATATTTGATCATTGGCACTTCTTTGAACATCTTAAGGTAGATTCATGGTATACCGCCATCTTGGATTGTACAATCACAGTACAAAATCGGTCTAGTTAATTGCCCAAATCAGCAAATTTGGAAGCAGATTTGCAATTTAATGGTTAGACAGTTTATATATATAAAGAAAACTTGTTAATTTATTGTATTATTCAAAGTATTTTAACAAATATCAACCTTTTTGTTTTTTAAAATCATTTTTTCAAATGAGCCATTTAAGGGGAGATAACTCTTTTAGTACAAAATTTATACTGGGCTAATAGGGAAATTTTTTATTTTTACTTGTGGCAAGAAAACAAGTTCGGT
Organism: Mytilus galloprovincialis; assembly: GCF_965363235.1. NCBI lineage: Eukaryota > Metazoa > Mollusca > Bivalvia > Mytilida > Mytilidae > Mytilus > Mytilus galloprovincialis. Next base: position 82,252,913 of record NC_134845.1, on the reverse strand, counting down.
GACACCATGTTTTCTTTTTATTTTCTTAAAACATATTATGAAACCTATCTTCACATAATTTATTTCAAAATTCTATCTCATAGATTTTTTTGTATGCACTCTTATGTGTTTTTTCATGAACAAACTAACCAAATTTAGGCAATTTTCAACGACTCATAGCTTGAAAAATAGCACGGTGACCCATACTTTTTATTATATTTTTGAAAAAAGCATAGTAAAATCTTCATTTTGGGAAATTATAAGAAAATTCTGTCTCAAAAAACATTCACCTTAATTCGTAGTTTACCTAGAAATTGGTGTCAGACTAAATATAAAGAAAATCTAGATGGACAAAAGGTAAAAAAATCAAAATCAAATGTTAAAATTTAAAGTCAGGCAGGGGTCTTATCAGTGTGAAATACTAACAACAGCACACGCCATGGCAACCAAGGAAAAGACAACTTTGAGTTAAAAGTCATTAATGGTTTTTTTTTTTTCTTTCAGGGTGGTATTCAACAACTAGTTCAACAAGAACAGGTAAATAACTCTGGTACTGCTGCTGTTCTGGCTACCATGGAAACAGAACAGGAACTGGCAGGGGATGGACTATTTCTTAAAGAACCAGGTACATAATTTTCAAGGTAAAGACACTCAAAATGCTCTACCAGGAAGGTTTGTTTGAAACCGTCCAGAAAATTTCAAGGTCTTTAAGACATCAGGCTACATTTCCATTCTCAAATAAAAAGAAATGTGAATAGGCAAACTTTAGCCTTATTAAAACATGTTAAAATTAAATGAAATTATATACTGTGGATTCTGTATTAATTGTTTATGAGTAAAGGTTTGATTTTTTTTTTTTTATTTAGAACACATTTTTTCTATGCATACTATGGCAAAACCATGAAATCAAATATCCAAGAAGATACAAAATTGATTTTCCACAAAAATAAATGAATCCACAGCATTATAAATTTGGCTTTCAGAAATTTTTATCCACCTGGAATTTTTATAAACTTGCCACCAAACACAGATGAAGTTCAAAGTTGGGTTTCACCATTTTTGAGCTATATGTAAAAATGAATAAAAAAATCATTGCTTATATTTACACTAAACTTTAGTTTGTCTAAGTCTAATGTAATGAAGCTCTTACAAAAGCTTATGACCACCAAAGACAAATAAAGTATGAATTTGTGTGCCTTATTACACAGAGTTGTGTTACTTATTATTAAATGGAAAAATTACTAAATTTTCTATTTCTGCACTTTCCCTTTTCCTTTCAATTTCTGATTAAATAATTTGTTTTGCAGATGAGTTGAAGATGGAATAATACAGAGATACAGATGATATATATTTATATTCCTTAGAATGTGTGATGTAGACCAGGAAAACCAACCATATCAGACAGCTGTTAAATTATGTTAATTATATAGTTACTGAATTCCATTTTGATATGTACAATTAAAGTAATGTGATAGGTTCATACATGTACAAGTCAATTTGTTAGGAATAATTTATCTATGAGGATTTGCTCTAAAAATGAATCTTGGTAGTGATTTTTGTGAAGGTTCCTTGCGAGTCTGTACACATATTTCACGCATCCAATTTGATTTGTTTTAAAATCTTTCTTGGGAGCAATTCTTCCAAATGGATGTTATTGGATTTACCAGAGAAATCTTTATTTAGATTTAGTAAATATTATAATCAGGGCTATTCCAGAAAATGAAAAACAATATATGGGGAGGGGGAGGGAGAGGTACCTTTTTATGGTGATAACCACTACACATGCATTTTACTTTGCTTACAATTTGTAATTTTTGACCTTCCTCTACCCATTTATACATTTCAAGTGCCATGCAATCAAGCATATACTTTTTTCAGGGAATAGCCCTAATTCATTGGTTGTTTTCCAGGACGGACACTTACAGCTGAACTAATTGAGTGTGTACTTAAAACATTAAAATTAAGTGTACTTGACGTTTGTAAGGTGAACTACAATTTCTTAAAAGATTGCTATTGTACATAACGAGGCAGATTTCTTGGTCATACTGTTGTAACATATTCTGTGATTTAAACGACTTGTAAAAACTATTGTTACTCTTAAAAGCAAGTAAAAAATATAATTTTTTTTTGGATGGTTTATCTTGCAAAGAGGTCACTTTAACCTCATTGTTCTGTGCACATACTTGAGTAAATTAGCTGTAATGATGAAAAATCAAAATACGTCCCATTATGTATCTATCTCATGACTTTAATTGTACATTTTACACATAAGTGCTTTATAGATTTAAAGAGGTAAGGCTTCTGAGGGCTCCATAGAAAGAAATATATTGTCATAAGGAACTCTTGCTGTTAAAAGACGTAGACATATTCTAATGACATCTCTTGTACATCTTATACATACGTGCTTTGTAAGTTTATACTGCATTCATGGGACTCTTGCTGTTTATAGACATATTCATATTATAATTACATCTCTTGTACATCTTATACATAAGTGCTTTGTAAGTCTGTACAGTATTCATTTTCTTATTACATCTAAGATGTTAGAATTGATATAGATTTTTTACTTGAAAAAATGGTTGTATGGGAACAAATTTGCAAAAATTGTTGCCCATTTATGTATGTGCAAGAGTTGTCTCTTTTGTCTGTATCATTGCATTTAAAAGTTAGTTAAAGTTTCTAGAAATATTAAAACAAGTAAAAAATTAAATGTTAATAGTTAATGTTAAAAAAAATTGTCTACAAGCTTTCAAAAAGAGTTTTTTTGTAGTGAAATTCATTAACAAGATATTGACATTATCAAATAGAATATTAAGACATGTACCAAAAATGTATATATCAAATGCTGTTCTAAGAAATTTTTTGAGTAAACTTTTGCTGACTATGAAATGTTTTTGAATACTATTTATGTCTCATAGTGAAGGCAAATTGATTGAAATTTAATTTTTCTAGAGAGAAAAAATGTTGTATTATATGAGAAATGATGTTAGAATATTTTTATTTGTTCAATGCTGTGAGGTCAGATCTACATGGACAGCCTTGTTCACACTAAGCATCAGAATGAGATGTCAAGTAACAATCAGATCAATTGAAATTGATTTTAGGTTGAGAGTGTATATCTAAAACCATATTTTCAGTAGCTACAAAGATGGTTGATAATTTAGTGAAGTTGGACCTAATAATTGAATGTTGTTGGTTGGAATTTTTATTTAGGTTGAAATTTGGTGTGAATTCAAATGAGAGTGTTAATAGAAATATGGTGGTATTATTTGGTAAAAAGAAAAAGAGAAAAAGGAATCAACAAAACTAATTGAACCAATTTGGGCGGTATAATACCACCCCATACCCAAACTCCCACCAATTAAAATAGATAAATAAAAAAAACTTTCCAGACAACTATTCTAGGTACAAACACAAAATTTGATGGAGTAAAGATTCAAATCTCTACCTTTGAGTTTCTACACTGAAACATATAGTAAAAAAAAATTGGATGTCATTTGGGGAATGAATAAGTAAGAAAATCTAATTAATTCTTGTACATGTATGAAATTAAATAATGCCTTGAAATATTATAAAGTTTTTGTTTAAGTTGTTTTCATTGTATTATTTCACTTGAAGATAGTGCATATGTTCAGAATATTTCTTTCCACCTTTTTGATATGGGAAATGTTTTACATTTAGGAAACGGTGATTATTGACATTGTTAATCTCTTAAATCAATGATTAATCAAAGTTAATCAAATTGTTGTAAACACAAGTTGTTATATGTGTATGACCAATGTTATTTATATACACAAACCACATTTATAATCAATGTATAGTTTATTTTTTACATTGTCAGATCATAATTTTAAAGTTTTGTGTTATAGTTTGTTGTGATTATACATTGAGCTTCATTAAAAAGTTTCACTACAGAAAAAAGTAGTTGCTTTTAAGGTCACCTTTTGTAGTATTGTGGTCCTACAATATCTTAGTAGTTAACTGTCATACAAGTCTACCATTAAAAGAGGGTAGTACAGCTAACTTAATGACTTAACGGTTCAGCTAGCAAGCAAGCTAACCACAGATGTTACCTTTACCTACACACTCATAGCATTTTGTTGTAAAGAAGATTGAGAACACTTTTTTACAAGAAAAATTATCAGCATATCAGGATATAAAATGAGATTTTCGTCATGACATCTATTCTAGACCACATGTTCATATTGTGCATTGACATAGTGGAGCGAAACTTGATCTGTAGAGCATTTAGTTAATTTCCTTTTATCATGATAGTTATCAAAGGTACCAGGATTATAATTTAGTATGCCAGAAGCGTGTTTTGTCTACATAAGACTCATCAGTGACGCTCATATCAAAATATTTATAAAGCCAAACAATTACAAAGTTGAAGAGCATTGAGGATCCAAAATTCCAAAAAGTTGTGCCAAATACGGCTAAGGAAATTTATGCCTGGAATAAGAAAATCCTTAGTTTTTTCTTTTAATTTTTGTGAACAGGAAATTTATAAAAAATGACCACATTATTGATATGCATGTCAACACGGAAGTGTTGACTACTGGGCTTGTGATACCCTCGGTGACGAAACGTCCACCAGCAGTGGCATCTTGAATGTGACCAACAGAATAAGACTTATCAGAGGTTTGTTACTTATATGAGCAACAGGAAGGGTGCAACATATGGAGCAGGATCTACTTATCTTTTGGAGCACCTGAGATCACTTCAGAGTATTTGGTGGGATTGGTGTTTCACAGTCTATATAAAAAAGAAGATGTGGTATGATTGCCAATGAGTCAACTATCCACAATAGACCAATGGCACAGACATTAACAACTGTAGGCCACTGTACGGCCTTCAACAATGAGCAAAGCCCATACCACATAGTCAGCTATAAAAGGCCCCGATAAGACGATGTAAAACAATCTAAACTTGGTGTCCGTCGTCCATAAACTTTTAAAGAAATCTCCTCTGAAATTACTAGGCCAAATCTAACCAAACACGACCAAAATCATTATTAGGATATCTTGTTTGAAAAGTGTGTCCAGTGACCCGGCCAACCATCCAAGATGGCCACCATGGCTAAAAATAGAACATAGGGGTAAAATGCAGTTTTTGGCTTATTACCCAAAACCAAAGCATTTAGAGCAAATCTGACAGGAGGTGTTATTTTTGATCAAGTCAAGACCTATCTATTCTAAAAAAAATAATTCAGATGATTTTACCAGTCTGTTATTGGGTCGCTGCCCTAAAATTAGTAATTTGTAGGAAATTCTGCTGATTTTTGTTATCATCTTGAATATTATTATAGATAGAGATACATAAACAGCAATAATTTACAGCAAAGTAAGACCTAAAAATAATTTAACATGACCAAAATGGTCAATTGACCTCCGAAGGAGTTATTGCCCTTTATAGTCAATTTTTACTAACATTTTCCACTGAAAGTAATGGGCCAATCATCATAGATAGAGACAATTGTAAGCAGCAAGAATATTCAGTAAAGTAAGATCTACAAACACATCACCAAAACACAATTTTGTTATGAACCCATCTGTGTCCTATGTTGAATATTCACATAGACCAAGGTGAGCGACACAGCAAAGAGCCTCTAGTTTTCCATGTTAAGGCTGTGGTAGTTTTGTTTTTAACTTATAAGTTTGAAGATCCCTTTCGTATTTCTTATCTCCCTTTTGTGTGTTAGTAAAAATCACTTTTCCTGGCATTTTTATTCAAAGTTCGTTATAAAGTGTCTGTTACTTGTCAATATCTGTATAGTTGAAACATGCATCAACAATGAATTAATCAATATTTAGTTGTAATCTTCCTATTAACAATGGTTTTCTGAAATTGTCTCGTTAGTATATTTACTGTAAAACATGGATATAAACATACCAACGATCAAAGTTTAATCTGCCTTTGAGATAAAGAACAGTAATAGAAGCGATGTTCCTTTGCTTTTATTTTATGTAATTGCTGAAGATTCTGAGTTGTCAATCTTTCAATTATCTCGAATTCCTTTAGTATTAATTCTATACTTGACCGGTTGAATACCTATCCCGAACGAACAACTTGATCTCATTTATTCATTGGTCACAATTCGTATTTAACAAAGAGAGAAGGATATTAATTTTAAAATTAACCAACAACACTATTTCTATTAAATTTGAAAACTATTTCTATTACACATCTCGTGCAATACAATTTTGGGAAAAAGAAAAATCACAAAAATACTGAAATCCGAGGAAAATTCAAAACGGAAAGTCTATAGTCAAATGGCAAAATCAAAACCTCAAACACATCAACTCTCATATTCCAGACATTTTCTTATGTAGAAATTTCTGCATTAAACCTGGTTTTATAACTAGCTTAACGTTTACTTGTATGATAGTCCACACAATAACATTATATTGATCACAAACTGACAGCAGTTTAATTCTGAATAGTTTTGAAAATAGTAGGACAAACTTTGTAGTTCAAATTTCAAAATGCAGCTGTCATTCAAGAAATGGTATATGTGTGTATTTCTTTTTTTTTCATTACGATAACTTGAAAAAAAATGTAAGATACTAGTAACTAAATAAACATTTTCGAAGCTACTTGTAACTCGTCAAAGAAACAACATTAAGCTGATGTCATTTAAATACAAAACACATTGTCTTTCTCTTTTATTAATCATGAGTCTTTTTCACAACTTAATAAATAATTAAAAATAATGATGATAAAAGTATCTTTATTTAAATTCTGATTAAATACATTTTCAAATAAGGCTGTAAATATACAATATTAACTACATGAATAAAACATAATTAAAGGGTAAAAACAATATTCTTGAAAGCCACTGCAAAATATTTAACAAAGCAAATTGATAAAATTGTATTGGTAAAATAACCTCATCATAGATACCAGGATTCAGTATATGTATAAATCACGTTCCTAGTTATCCATGAATCTGTTTATTTAGTTATGTATGATTGTACTGCTCTATATTCAAAGGGACCCATGATTGAGAATAATACAATATATTTATATATACATATGGTATACATAGTTGTTAAACTGATTAATTAAAAGCTAGCGAAATCTCTCAATTCATCTAGGTCAACTTTGCCTGATGTTTCTTTAAAATGTCCTAATGAAACAATGTGTGATATTAAAAGACATGTATATAACCAGTCAGTACCGAGGTACAGACTACATACTTGAAATTACCATAGGAAACTCCCTTCTGTAAGGAAAATAAAAACTACTAATTCACGAATCACACGTCTAATAAACACAGACAATACATGTTATCAAACTAGTTTCAAATAATCAATGTTGACAATCAAAATAGTTTACAATTATCTAATAATGCATTTTTTGGGGATAAAAAGTGAATGCAATATGCATCTTGCTTTACAGCAACACTTCAGGATAAAGGTCAACTGTTAACTCATTCTTGTGCGAATTGAAGAACAACACTAGATGTTGTGCCAAATATTCCAATTCTGTCAAGGGCTTTAAGTAATCCTAAAAGTGTTGGCTTTGGGCTTGATCTTTGCCTCCACCTTCTAAACACCTCTTTTGTTTGTTCCAGAGGTTTTTTGTCATGTTCCTGCTGAATCCGTTGTAAAGTGGGGATGTCTATATCTAGTTCGATAGCAATCTGCATGATTCTAGTTCCGATATGGTTGCACAATTCATGAAGTAGATTAAAAGACGGGATTTTGTGTAAGCTTTCTTTTGAATTTTCTGGAAATAAAAAAAATTATATATAGATATAGGAAGATGTGGTGTGAGTGCCAATGAGACAACTCTCCATCCAAATAACAATTTAAAAAGTAAACCATTATAGGTTAAAGTACGGCCTTCAACATAAACACATTGATATTTGACCTCTTGAAATTAGGTTGCTGTAAATACATGTTTGATAATTAATTTCTTTGAGGCATTATGAAGAGTTAAGTCGAAAAATGTTATGTATATTTTTTGTCAAACAAGAGAAATAACATAGATGCAATGAAACACTTCAAAATGGGACCAAAAACTCCAAAGATAGTTTAAATTTGTTTCCCTAATGTTTCTCGACGTTATCGATGTACGAAATGTGATCACATATAAACCACTTTTGCTTTTATAGAGAATATATTAAAATAAAGATCAATTCGATCATATAAAACCACCTGATACTCATTGCAATTATTTCTAGTTGTACATATGTAGACAATTTTGACAAAAATACCGAACTTCTAGTTATTTACGAAAAGGGAAGGTCAATAAAAACTGACAAATCAAACGTCAGATTTTACCAAACAACCGAATGAATGAAAACAGAACTGTCCTATTCCCGTAAGACATATAAAACTTTCCAACTGATTGGTTGTGATTGATATTTTACAATTTGTTCAAATTAAAAACACTTAACCCCGAATAGGATCAATCAGTTGATATTTAACGTTTCGTTTTTCTGAGTAATTTAGAAAATAGTAACTAAACAAAACTGAAAGATAACTTACCAGGAATGTCTGGAATAACGTCTCTAAAAACCTGAAGAGAAAACATATTTCTCTTTTACTTTTTATATAATGACAGAAAAATCAGAAGAAAAAAACATACAAGATTCAAGAATTCCCTCAACCCAAATGTTCTCGGAAAAAACCCAAAAGCAACATAAATTGATGCATGTGGCGAATCTGAAACCGTTTTAATAGCCCAAAGCCGATACACAGAAACAACAAATTCTGAAGGCTATTATGTCAACTTAGGGGTACTGTTAGACGTTCACAAACATGTTTGATATCGTCCAATTATGTATGTACCTGCCCAAAGTCAGAAGAGTTTAATTGCGTGGTTTTGGTAAGTTGCTGTATATCATATTTGATGTTCGTTTATCATTTTGTACAAAAATCAAACTATTAGTTAAACCCTCAAATTATTTTGTTGTTGTTGTTGGGAACTTTGTTAGTTTACTATGCGGTATATAATGTTTGTTCATTGTTGCATTGACAATCATACCGCATCTTTATATATCTATATCATTCATCTGGACATGTAAACATTAAATACAATACCTGCTATGAAATTGTCTTATGTAAAAAAACCTTTACATAGATATGTATGGTTGGAAAACAATGTCATAATTAAAGAAGAGAAAAGATTCATCACACCTTGTAAATTTAATGTTGCATAATGTCCGAAATGTACCACCACCCTCCTCGTGTATATTGTATACATCTAACAAAGATGCTTAAATGGTGAGCAGATGCAAAATTCGGTTTGAACCAACCAAACAGTATGCAATATAGTTTTATCAGATGCATCCATTTATAACTGTATGTAAAATCTTTGATATTAACACACGCTTACCTGACAAAGTAAATGTCCACTGAGTTCTGAGTTTTTCAGAACATCTTTTAGGTGATCGAAGGTAACATGTCGTCTTTTAAGCATACAAGACCACAAAGCCATGAATTTCAGATCATTTGGAGGTTGGTGCTGAAACTGGTACTCTAAATCATTCCATTCTGACTCTGAGAGCCCCAGTTCAAGTGCTACATCATGACATTTCTCTGGAGAGATTTGTGATGCTATTCTTCTGATATGTTGTGGCAAGGGACTTTGCTCCTTTTCTAATTTTCCAAGTCCTACCATGAAATTATCATTTGCAACATTTTCATTTATTATGGTGATAAACCAAGTATATAATTTTTTATTTGATATTGACATAAATTATATAGATTTTGAGATATTGTAATCATCGACACCACAGTTGTATTATAAGAAAAAAAGTTGAATACAATTGTTAAGACGTACGAAGTTTAGTCCAATTGTTCTCGAACTTTCCACAATTCGATATCTGAATCATGAACAAGAAGCCAATTGATGTTTTCTCAAAGTTGAAATGAACATGAAATCATGGGTTGATAAAGATTGATAGTTATGTATTAAAAATGTCACTTCCGGTCTAAAATTATAGGTTCGTACATCCCAATTAAAAATATATTGTTTCAAGGTTCTTTTCTATGAAAGAATTCAAGCATTGCTATTTCTGAGATCATTTACAGTTGACATTGTTATGGTCATATTCTTTGAACCTAGGAACTCTTTTGACCAATATTTTGTAATAACGACACGAAGCAACGAACAATGTAGAGATTTCTTTTGTCATAATTTTTAATGAATTCTAAGGAAAAGGCTAACCAAGAACAAGTTGTAATTTAGGTCATCACTTTTGAAATTGAGCTTTAACCTCATTTTTTCGTTTAGTAGATCAAAGGTCTCTAATCGAAAAGATCTAGGTATATTTAACTTATAGTTGATGAGTTATATTTATATATACAGATGTGGAAATAAATCTCATTCACAGTTTTTACTTCGACAGTCACATTGGTGTCCCTTAACTGTTTTTCGTTCTATGGTCTGGTTATTGTCTCTTTGACACATTCCCAATTTTTATTCTTAATTTTAATTTAACAAAAGTATGAAAATGAACCGGATAAATTAAACATAAAAAACAATTTGACATGTGCATAATTACCTGGACACGAGCTCACGCAAATATTAAATGGTCCCTGGTGTATCTGAAAAAGTATAAAAAATGCCTTAATTTAAAAAAACAAAACAAGTATAAGTTAATTTAATTTTGGTAAAGTTCACGCAGGAACAATTTAACGATGCATTCGATAACACGGAATTTTAATAATCCAATTATCGATTATATTGTGTTAGTTTTGAAATTCATCGACGAAAGTGGCAATTATAAAGTTTGAGTATCGAAATGAGTTTACTTATTTGAAACTACGGGACTAAGTTTTTAAAACAACTAGCATGGCTTGAAATTATATTGTTTAACGACACCACTGTTAATGCAGATTTATTTTAAAGGATTAAACAAACAGTTCGTACAAAAATACCTTACCTTTTCTGAAAACCAAACAGAGAGATATTTCACTGGATGGTGTTGTTTATGTTTATTACAGATCCATATCGATGATTGCATTTCCTTGTGGTTCAGGAAACATAGGTCTGATCTGCAAAATACACCAAATTCAATGTTGAACGGCACGACATGATTGCGTCCTTGTGAACTTGCATCTTCTGATAACGTTGAGTAAAATTCTGATATTCTTTCAATTGCTACTGTCAGACATTCTTGTAGAGAAGAGGCTAGTGTAGGAATTATATCATCTTTTGTTTTGGCATGGATAAGTGAAACAATCACTCTGTTTTCTTTTACTTGAACTGCTACGTCATGACAGCTATCAAGTTCGATAACTGTTAGATCACTGAACAACATCTGTGTTGTTTTATTGCCTTCTTTATACATTTTAATTTTCCATCCTGATACGAACGAATTGATAAACCGATATGCCAATGCAGGTGGTATAACCTGTTCAATGAAGGTATAAGCAAGTATGATCGAATTGTTTGATTTCCAAAACCGTCCAAGGAAATTTGTGTCGTTGCTTTTGTTTATCATACAGGGGACAAGGAAACTAGGAACATCTTGTACTGAACTGGTTATATCTTCAAAACTTGAACTAGGAGCAATTATTACATCTAGATGCACTAGTATCTCAAGCATATATTCCTTGTATGGCAAAATATGACGAAACATCTTCTGATGCCAAAGACGGAATATTGCGTCTCTTTCAATCCTTCCATTTTTTTGAAGTTCTTTAAAAATCGTAGAATATATTTCCTCTTTTGGCCAAAACTGTCTCTCTGTCACTATTGATCGTAGGACTTCAACCAAGTATGCTGGTGATATAATGATGAAATCACGAAGCCGTCCGACATCAAAATACAACAGTTTACCAAGTGAATGGTGTACTTTCAGGAATGTTTCCAGCTGCTTTTCAGATAAAACCATGTCTTCATTTCTTGAATTCAGTTGCTTGAGTTGATCGCGAGAAATAATGCTCATTCCTTCTTCTGACTTTTGCGCCAACTGTAGTTCCAAAGGAATCCATTTGGTTGGCATTGCTTCACCCCATCTTGGATGTTCTATAGCTCTTTGCATGAGAACAGATCTAAGCTTTGCAATTTCTTGATCTCCTGGATTTGTTGCATCAACAAATATTAACGGGTCAAATTCCAAATGATCCAGACCAGCATGAGTTTTAAACAAACTGTGAAGATCTTTTTCGAGTTTTCCCCTACGGGTTTCCTTTGTCCACTAAAATTAGGAAAAGAAATTTATTATCGTGTTTTTGGAATTTATGGAACAGATTATCGTTATAGAACAACTGATTATAACAAGAAGTGTTTTAGGTCAGACATTTAAGTATTACAATCAAATGGACAATTTTTATTAAATGTATATGTCCTTAACAGTTACTTTAATTACTATTGTAAAATGATTTTTCAATATATAAAGGAATTACTAATTTTTTAACATCACAACTGAATGTAAATCAAGAAAAGAGATTCGCACGCATCACAATCACTGTGTGTGATTTTTGTTCACTATGACACCAAGGTAATTGCCGATTTTTTTTTTTATCTTATTCACTCACACTTGAAATATATAATTTCTTTCATTTGGTATGAAACTGGTACTTTGACGATGTCTTAATTGTATTACAATCATTTGTTGAGTTAAACACAAATACACATTATTTGCTTAACTTTTCCAATCACTAAAAAGTGTAAAATAAGCATGATCATTTCTTTCATTAAACATTTAGTGGGTACATTCACATAAACAAATTTAGAAGATTAAAACATAATTTAATTTTGTTTACATCTACATGATCTAGTATGCTATAACTCAATAAATATACCAACCTTATAATTTTGTACGCAAAGGTTTTTCTTACAAATACCTTCAAGCTTAGACCTATGATTGAACTATTTTACCAATATTTATTAATCTGTACCAATTAAGGAATATGACAGTTGTGATCCAATTGTAGGATGTGTTTGATGTGTTTGAGCTTTTGATTTTGCCGTTTGATCAAGGACATTTCGTGATGAAATTTCCTCGGAGTTCAGTATTTTTGTAATGTTACCATCTAAAACCAGGAAATTTTACAGCCCCTACTAAAAAAAGATAAAAAGAAGTAGGGACAATAAGACCCAGTTTTGGCCCAAGAAAATAAAATGTTTGACAACTATTTTCAAATTAGCACATCATGTTTTAAAATGCATCGAGTAAATAAATATAAAAAGAAAAACGATTTTTTTTTGTTATCTCATTTAGTTGTCAGACCACCAATTACTCCTTCCACTTTAGAACGTATGTAAAAGTAGCCCTTCTCTGACGAAAACAGTGCTTTTGATATCCTTGTTTATGTAAACTAACCAAACAATTTGCAGAAATGAAACTTTGTGAAAGAGAAATATATTTAGACGATTTTGACTCCAAATGTACTTGTCTGTGAGTTTGTATTAGAAAGCGAGATTTAATGCGCTATATAGTATACTAATTTAAGATTTCCCGAAACCAAAGGTTATTTTTGGAGTACCTCTGTTCGAAGGGATTTTTTTTCTTAGATGGCTTTAAAGGTATGCTAAAAATTGGCATGTAGAAAGCTGAAACATTTACAATACAGGATATACTTGGTTTCTATGACGTAAAACTTAGGGTAAAATATTAAGAAAGCTGTGAAAATTGCAAAATTCGGTTGAACAGATAGGGATTTTTAATTGGTAGTCTGAAACCTTTACGTCATATATGTTCCGTATTTATGAAAACAATGAAATATAATATATTTATGCTGTTTTTGCATCGTAATGTCATCGCGCACAGAATAAAAACAACATAATCTCACCAAATTTAAAGTTGTTTCTTAGGTGCAAATAAAGTTTGACAATGTAAATATACAGTCAAACCTAAGTAAACCGGACCCTGATTAAACTAGTGTCCTGTCCATTCCGGCCAAAACTCCCATTTTTTTTAAACTTCAAAGTCTTGGGAAAAATACCCTTTTTAAACTGGACCCTGTGTATCCTGTATTCCGGTCTTATTGTGCAGTCCCAATTCTCTTAATATCATTATTACCTGTCAAAACCAGTTTGTCTAATTTATTTCAAATGATCGATATGCAATCGAAACATATTTGTTTATACAATATGGCTTTTCATGATATGAATTAGCTAGGTGTTTAACTGTGAACTTACAATCGTACAGTAGTGAGTTGTATTAATTATTAAACGCTATAAACGTGTTAATTCAGCTAAAAGACGCGCCGGATATATCTCGGATTGAACTCACGTTGTGACTTGGATATTTTTTTTTCAAATCGCGGAGTAAGACATTTACATCGTGTTTTCAAAATCCCGTGTTCCCTGTTGTGAACCCCTGAACCAATGACCCTGATAATGAAGAACACCCGGATGACGACAATCAATTGGCATTGTACACCGAACGAAAATATTTCAATTGTAATAAAATTTCGTTTGATAATATTCTGGCTTTATATCAGCCATACCAACGTTGGAAATTAACGATCATGGAAGTAAAACGAAACTCTGGTGTCCAAATCCGAACAACGCGAGTATAATGATGCAAATGAAAACAATGATAAACAAAGTGAACGTAAAATTGATAAGTCGGAGAATGAAACTTCTGAGGTCTATTTGACATAGGAGGATATGTAAAACACGGTTAAAACTTATTTTTTTCTATTTCGTGGAACAACCAGTTTCTTAAATTTCTGTAGCTAATGAATAACAAGATTCAAAATAACAATCATACGAAATTATAACGTTATTGCATTTTCTATTTTAATTGATCAGTTTATGATTTTCAATCAGAGAGAACTTTAACATGTAAAATATCGGACGAAACAAGTCAATTACTTCCGGTCAAAACGGAAACCTGAATAAACAGGCTTTTCTTAGCCCCGAAGCCGGCCGGTTTAAACAGGGTTTACTGTACTTGAAAATTGATTAAAACCAGGATAATACAGATTTTTTTTCTCTACAAAATATACAAAATTCGACATTTTGGTTGCCATGGTAACTGACAAATGTGAAATTTGGTTTTATTTTCTGAATGTCTTGTACCTAATTCTAGTAAGGACAAATTTTAGAAAATGTATGATAATTTTTGAATTTGAAGTAATATTTTAGCAAAATAAGGGCTGTATACAGTTGTAACCTTTAAGTTATAAAGAATTAAACTACTTACGTCGAACCATTTCGCGTCCTTATGAGTTGCAACAAAAATAATCTTTGGAAATCCATCTTTTGACCTACTGCAATACGTCAAAATTGAGTTGACCCAATGTAACAGATAGACTGAAAAAAGATTTGATTAAACATTTGTTTGTGTATACATTTTGTAAGTATTTTGTAAATACACCTACACTACAGTATGGTGTATCCATTTTAAAAAATCCCCTAAAAGGTGAAACAATACTGATTTTTCATTATTCTAAGCGGTTAGTAGCAGATTTACGTACCTTAAAAATGTTATACCACAAACCTGAGGTGTAAAAATTGGTTTCGACAATTCATGTCTCTTCAGTGATGATAGGAACGTTATTTGAAAGGCAATATAATTGACATCAATTCAGGATTGACACTTGAATTTCGAAAAGTCGAAAAAGGATGAACTTATTATTTCAACCAAGAGGGAAAAATAATACAAGCCTAAACGAAAATAAATATAAACAAGTCTAATTTGAAAACAACGTTCAAATTTATGATTGTGTTGGATAAAAACAGCATTTTTATACGTGTGCATGCAAAACAAATATCTTGGTAGAGGGTCTAAATAAATATACTCTCATCCCATGTGAAGTTAACTGTTTCATAGCCTTAAAGAGACATTTATCAGAAGCTAAATGGTTGATTAATGTTTCCACCCTATTTATATAGACACGATTACGGTTACCATGGTAAACGGTGGATCAAAGTGATCCGGTGGTTCAGTTAACCGACAGATAATTATGTATTAGTACATCATTCATAAATTTATAAAAGACATTTTATGCTTTGTTCTAGCATTTGATTTCGTAAAGTCTAAATACCACACGTTAAGATATTGATAAGATAAATTCGTGACACAACGTGGTAGTGACTTTATATATATGAGGTCAGTATATTTCATCTGGTGAACTGCAATTTTTATACCTGTGCATGCAAAACATTTTATTTGGTAGAGGGGCCTAAATAAACTGTTTTCTAATATTGAATTTACTGACCAATATGTATCGTATTAAGTCACCTCCTAGGTATGTAAATATAATAATATTTAGATAGATATGCTTGTCAATGTGTAATCATCACTATTTATATATTTATTACGCTTTAAACTTAATCACACACACGTTTTACCTGCCACTGTTGGTTTCCCAAAGTGTCCTGGTAGAAAGCAAAGATCTGGCATGTTTTTGTGTATGTCAATACTCCCATCAAACATTAATACAAATATTCCTCTGCTTGTGATGAACAACTGGTGAGTCATGTAATAATCCTTCTGACCTCCAAAGTCCCAGATATCTATGGGTACTATCCTTTGCTTGTATTTACCTTCCTGCACTGCTTTCACTAAGAGCTGGTGTATTTTGTCATTTGACATATCAGTTATTATTTCTTCCAACCATTCACATTCTAAGTCATGTGTTACAGCCAAGTTATTTGGATTCGTTTCTGTCTTTTCTGACAACTGTTTAATTTCCTGATTTTCAGTCAATTTTTCAAAACCAGTTTTGAAAACATCAGGTGGTTGCTCTAAAGAAGGAATACTGATTCCCTTCTGTTTGGTTTTAAAAGAAGTCTTTTCAGCACTTGGAAGATTTGGAGTATTTCCATCACTGCTTTTAAAAGCAATGCTTTCAGATTTGTTTCCCGCCCTTTTAGTCGACAATGATTTAGGGTTTGTAGTATCTACTTTTTGTGATTTTGAAGCAGTTATTGTATAATCTCTTCTCAAAGATACGCCTTTATCTATTTCAGTTTTATCATCATGTAAATGAGCTGCTTTATCATCAATATGTGTACTGTTGTTTTTGAAGCGTGTAGGCACTTTTTCATTTCGGCGGTCGCTATCGTTGGTGAATGATTTTGTGTCTTCGATTGCCATCGACAACAGCATGTTTGTCATTACCTCCTTTATTACGTTACCTTGAAAAATGAAATTTAATTTACAGAAAAAAATATAAGCTTGACATTGTATACGGTTTGATGCAATTTTGTTTTAAGCATTGTTCGAATGGAACTAATTAATCTTATTATGTATGAGTTGATAAAATCTGGTACATTAAACTGTTCTGTTTCTTCAAAATCAACAAAGACCTTATTGTGCTGAATGTTACCATGATTAGCCTTAGACGAACTAGTTAAACAATTCACACATTTAAGAAGGGATTGTGTATAGAAAAAGCGGAACCTCTTTTATGTCATTCGTGACACATCCGTCTTTTACCTACTGAAAACAGAAACGCGACAAGGATTTCAAGCAGAAAAGACAAATAACTTTCTTTCTTATAAATGCAAATCTGCATTTGATTGTACTGTAATTTGTAAGTCAGGACCCAAAGGAAGACCAGTTTGTTGTTATAAACTTTGTTCACCCTCTTTGAATAAATAATTCATTATAATTCCATTATTATTACTATTTATGAATTGAATGCTTCGTTTTGTTACTTCATTGCCGAAGTACATTTTGTATGAAGCGTGGAAGCGCTTCATTCTAAAAATATGCGCACGGTCAACGCTTTTACAACCCTATGAAGTTACAAAAAGAAGCATTCAATACTTATATGAATGAATGATTTGTTATAGTGCAACCTATATATATACAACTAATACATATCAATACAATATTACATTATAGCCAGCCAGATAGGCTTACGATGCACGGACAAATTAAAGTTCAAAATAATATAGTAATAGTTGAATAATTTCTCTTCTGATACGATCACAGTCCAAGATAAAGTTCGCTATACTTTTGTTGTTTTTAGATTATAATTACATTTCTTTTAGCTATGATCATAAAACACGATTTTATCAAGTTTTTATTCAATTTACCTGGGCATTTTATTGTGGGTCATCGTGTCATCATAAATGATAAATTTTATTGTGTAAGTTGCCTAAGGAATAACGCGAGATTGCAGAGTAGCCAATCAAAATCACGTATTATAGTGAATATATATCTAATGTAATTATTACCATTAACTGCAAACAAATGTACTTCCTAAAAGACAGAATTGCGACCACGATTTTAATCAGAAAAGATAAAATCAAGAAATTATTTTGGAAGTTAAGAGGCGCCATTAAAATTAAGTTGATCGGAATACATATCTGTTTCACGGAAGACCTCAAAGAAGATCCGCTATTTCTATCCACAATTTCTTCTTTACTTGTGCGATTTCGCAATAATCAAAATAGATTTATCATTTACGATTTTTACTTGCTTGAAATGTACCTCATTTGAATCATAATTGGCATACCCTATTTTTTTCAACGTAGCTCAATTTAAAACTGTCTTTCTAAAGTTTCGGTGATTTTCTCTTCGTTTTTGTTCTTTGACCATGGTGTTTTCGTTGTTTCACGATTTGTTCCTGGATATATTTGTCTATTTTTCTCTATTTAAAAAGTGTGTCTAAAAATGTATCTTTCTTAATTAAAAATTATCTTTCAATTTAATACAGACAGTCCTTATTAACTTCCCCGTCAATTGTTATGACGATCAGAATTTTCCTTAAAACATTACTCAAACTTGTTAATGATATTATTGAAATAACATCAAAGCACAAACCTTTTGGAAAAAAAACCCACTCCAACTTGTCAACGTCCATTCCAGCTCTTCCCATGTATATCCAAATCCCATCAGTAGATTGTCTTGTTTTCGGCAATGTTTCATCGACAAGAATTTTGGCTAAACATGTTTTTCCTACATTATATGGACCAACAAGATAAATCCGGTTCCAATAGCTTTTCTGTGAGCTATCGTTCAGTAACATGTTTAAATCACTTACGTTTTCAAGCCCCAAACCTCTTAGATCTTGCGATAGTAGAGCTAGAATAAGATTTAACATGTGTTAAGGAAATAAATACTACTAGTATTAAAATGCGAATGGAAATTAAAACAGTATTTTGGCATAATATCTAATTTAAATTCTAATATGACGTCCTTGTTACGCTTTGTAAACAAAGCCGTGTTCTAATGAGCACAAAATATGTTTGACACATGCGCACGAACTTACTGTGTATATTTACGTTATTTTCATCGTTATCCTTTAAAATATATAAATTTAAGCAGCTAGCATAAACTTTTATTATATATTTTTATAAAACAACATATATTTACCCTGCTCCTAGTTTTTAAACTTATCAAATATGAAATGTAATGCACAGACTCCTCGGGGAGGAAACGGGAAAAGCCAAACATTTTTATTGTAATTTCGTACGCTTCGACCTATAAAAATACTGAATTTGTCCTATTAGAATCGAAATAATTCCTTCGTGTCAAGCTCTATGCTCATTTTAACATGGGTAGGCATTATATTTGACCACATTTTACACCTCGATAACGATCAGTGTAAAATATCGACAAATATAATGCCTACCCATGTTAAAATTAGCATAGAGCATGACATGAAGGAATTACTTCTTAAGTTAAGCTGTCTAATTCACAAGATACAAATTAAATCATAAAGCGATTTTTCTGGTAATGCATCAGCAGTTTATTTGAATAAAACATAAAATTTACATGAAATATTTTAATTTGTAAAAAGATTCACCTATTATAATATATAGACTTGCCGCAACCGTATCGTTTCAATATGTTAATGTGTCTCATGATAACGCTGGTGGCAATCCATCGTTATTTAGATTATTTATTAAGAATATGTTTCTAAAATTTCCTATTCATAAATTAGTAAAGTATTAAGAAAATAAGGAATAGTTGAATATATGAATATTTTTTAATTATATCTTGTGTACAAATAAACTCATCATAGATACCAGGATTAAAATTTTATATTTATGCCAGACGCGCGTTTCGTCTACAAAAGTCTCACCAGTGACGCTCGAATCAACAAATCAAAGTAAATCTTAAATTAGTGTTTCACAATCAAACCAAACGACAATTATTTTTTTATAAATAAAATCTGATTTGGATTACTATTGAGCTCAACTTAGATATGAATGCATTTTTTGTGACAATTTTTGGGTTGAATTTAATGAGGATCACATTTAAACCAAAACAGCGGAGGGAAGGGGTATTAGATTCAGATCAATCTGACTTTATTTAGATGCGAAATTTCTTAAAAAATTAACACAGTAGAGAAAACAATTGAGAAGGGGTGTTGAGAAGTTAAAGATTGAAAAGTGAAACATTTTTTTAAATTGATGGTAACATTTTTCAAAACAGTTATTGGCCTATCAAATCAATATATAATTTAATCTGCACATTCGGATGAACCTTTAACGGTTGATAAGAGTCAACCGAACAATACAGATTATATCATTTATACTGATTTGATTGGCCAATACACAATTCTTGATTAACCATCATCAGCGGCACAATCAAACTTTGTCATTTGAAATCTAAGGGATATTGAAACGACCTTAAAAGGCTTTAAGAATGCACGCAACAAATCTTAGTTTCACAGCCGAGTAATTTCCATGCTCATATAGCTTCAATGTAAAAGGCTGTTTTATCTGGATTTTTTTCCACATTTAGTAACAACATAAACATATCTAAGCTTGTCAATAAACACACGACATAACAAGAAAGGAATAGTTCCATTGCAAACTATAAGTACCTATTTAAGCCGCGTTTAAACCCGTTGTGTTTGTTGACATATGTCATATGTCAGGAGTCTGATCTGTAATAGTTGTCGTTTGTTGATGTTGTTCATAAGTGTTACTCGTTTCCCTTTTTTGATATATATTAGACCGTTAGTTTCTCGTATGAATAATTTTACACTAGTCTATTCAATTTTGAGGCCTTATATAGCTTGCATGCGCCATTGGGTGTAAGCCAATGTCAATTGTGACTTAGATAGAGATAAAATTGAGAATGGAAATAGGGAATGTGTCAAAGAGACAACAACCCGACCAAATAAAAAAACAACAGCAGAAGGTCACCAACAGGCCTTCAATGCAGCGAGAAATTCCCGCACCGGAGGCGTCCTTCAGCTGGCCCCTAAACAAATATATACTAGTTCAGTGATAATGAACGCCATACTATTTTCCAAATTGTACACAAGAAACTAAAATAAAAATAATACAAGACTAACAAAGGCCAGAGGCTCCTGACTTGGGACAGGCACAACTATGCGGTGGGGTTAAACATGTTTGTGAGATCTCAACCCTCCCCCTATACCTCTAACCAATGTAGAAAAGTAAACGCATACCAATACGCACATTAAAATTCAGTTCAAGAGAAGTCCGAGTCTAAAGTCAGAAGATGTAACCAAAGAAAATAAACAAAATGACAATAATACATAAATAACAACAAACTACTAGCAGTTAACTGACATGCCGGCTCAAGACTTCAATTAAACTGACTGAAAGATCATGATTTCATCATATGAACATCAGGCACAATCCTTCCGGTTTTCTCCTTATATCTCCCCCCAAAAAAGAAGTAAAATCACAAAAATACGGAACTCTGAGGAAAATTCAAAACGGAAAGTCCCTAATCAAATGGCATAATCAAATGAAACTAGAGGCTCTCAAGAGCCTGTGTCGCTCACCTTGGTCGATGTGCATATTAAACAATGGACACAGATAAATTCTAAACAAAATTGTGCTTTCATGATGGTGATGTGTTTAAGCATCTTACTTTACTGAAAATTCTTTTTGCTAC
Source organism: Mytilus galloprovincialis (assembly GCF_965363235.1). NCBI lineage: Eukaryota > Metazoa > Mollusca > Bivalvia > Mytilida > Mytilidae > Mytilus > Mytilus galloprovincialis. The sequence continues at coordinate 82,231,183 of NC_134845.1, read as the reverse complement.
AATTATCTCTATCTATATTGAACTTGGCCAATTAATTAAAGTGGAAAATTTTTTCTAAAAATCTACAAAAATTTATGAAAAATGTTAAAAATTGACTATAAAGGTCAGTAACTCCTAAAGGGGTCAACTGACCATTTTGGTCCTATGACTTATTTGTAGACATTATTGCTGTTTACTGTTTATCTCTATCTATAATTTTATTCAGGATAATAACCAAAAACAGCAAAATTTCCTTTAAATTACAAATTCAGGGGCAGCAACCAAACAACGGATTGTTTGATTCATTTGAAATTTTCAGGGCAGATTCATCTTGACCTGATAAACAATCTAATCCCATGTCAGATTTGCTCTCAATGCTTTGGTTTTTGAGTTATAAGCCAAAAACTGCATATTACCCCTATATTCTATTTTTAGCCATCGCTGCCATCTTGAACAGTTGACGGGGTCAATGGACACATTTTTTAACAAGATACCCCAATGATTATTGTGGCCAAGTTTGGTTTAAATTGGCCCAGTAGTTTCAGAGGAGAAGATTTTTGTAAAAGATTACTAAGATTTACGAAAAAATGGTTAAAAATTGATAATAAAGGGCAATAACTCCTAAAGAGGTCAACTGACCATTTCGGTCCTGTTGACTTATTTGTAAATCTTACTTTGCTGAACATTATTGCTGTTTACTGTTTATCTCTATCTATAATATTATAGCCAAAAACAGCAAAATTTCCTTAATATTACCAATTTAGGGGCTGCAACCCAACAACGGGGTGTTCGATATATCTTGACCTGATCAACAATTTGAATCCGTCAGATTTGCTCTAAATGTTTTGGTTTTTGAGTTAAAAGCCAAAAACTGCATTTTACCCCAAATGTTCTATTTTTAGCCATGGCGGTCATCTTGGTTGCTTGACCGGGTCACTGGACACAATTTTTAAAGTAGTAGTTTCAGAGGAGAAGATTTTTGTAAAAGTTAACGACGACGGACGACGACGGACGCCGGACGCAAAGTGATGAGAAAAGCTCACTTGGCCCTTAAAAACACATCAAACGAATGGACAACAACTGTCATATTCCTGACTTGGTACAGCCATTTTCAAATGTCGAAAATGGTGGATTGAACCTGGTTTTATAGCGCTTAACCTCTCACTTGTTTGACAGTCGCATCAAACTCTATCATATTTACAACGATGCATATTAAACCCGCTGCGTTTGTTAACATCTGTCCTAAGTCAGGAGTTTGATATTTCCCAATTGATACGATATTCCCGTTCTTGCATTTCCTATCATGATTTTCTTGATAGAGGGTTTCTTCTCACAAGAAAGCTATTAATCCAAGAGTTCCAAATCGTGAAATTGAAATTATCCCCTCGTAAATTTTACGGACGACATCACGAGTTGGTTGACCGTTATGGAATAACCGTTTCACAAATGATATCGGATATGTTACTTATACGTCGTACTAGTAAATAAAATCCACTTCCCCTTCATGAACGTGACCTACCGAATTAGACTATTTACCGGATTTGAGCAACACGACGGGTGCCACATGTAGAGCAGGATCTGCTTACCCTTTCAGAGCACCTGATACCACCACTGGTTTTTGGTGGGGTTCGTGTTGCTTATTCTTTAGTTTTCAATGTTATGTCATGTGCACTATTGTTTGTCTGTTTGACTTTTTCATTTTTAGCCATTGCGTTGTCAGTTTATTTTCGATTTATTAGTTTGTCTGTCCCTCTGGTATTTTTCGTCCCTCTTTTACAGCTGTACGATAAAAATTATTGGCAAACATCAACATAACATTATCAAGTAACAGTATGCTCACCATCCTTTTTGTCCATGTTGTCCTGAAATTAAATCATTGAAAAACTTATAAAAAAATGTACAGTTTATGATACGACACATCAAGTTAGATTAAATACCAACAAGTCTTAATTTTGTTCCAAATTTGTCGCTGTCTCATACTGTAAAAATGAACAATACAAAAAAATAATGTGTCTAGTTAGGTACCTGACAATAAATAAATAAGTCATTATTCTATCTCAAACTCCTTTCTATAACAGTATACCCCGTCTTTTAAACATGATGTTTGATAATCTGTAGCGGGTACCGAAGAGTCATAAGTGTAGTTGGGCAATTATTTGTATGAATAAAACGTTCATTTCTATTGTTTAATTTACTTTTAAAAAGTGTTAATTTGGAATCTAATGATCATTGGTATGAAAAGAAAATGTCTAAATGTGGTTCAAAGTAAAGTATGTTAAATTTGTACATCTGCACGACTTGACAGTGACATCAAAAACAATCTTTTTGCAACAACGTGTCATTGTAACTGGTATGCTAAACAATCTAAATAATGATATCAAAGTTTAAAATGAGCATGCTAATTTTCGTTTTTATATTGAAGAACAAAACAACTGAAGAAAAAGACCATAAACCATAAAAAGAGATTAATTGAAAAAAATAATTTCCTGAAGATGATACCTAAACTTTTAAATCTTAAAAGTATGATTAGAAAGAAAAATCATATTCCAAGTAATAGATGACGAAAAATTATACTTTGACTAAAGCAAATTGGAATAAAAACTTTTCAACTTGTAAATGAAGATATGTAAAAACATAAATTAACAAATTGTCTCTTGAGACCTATATTGATCATTACAAAGCATTTGGTTTATTTTGGGGTCACATTCCATTATGGTCAAATGTTATTCATGAGTAACTGTGACCTCGATAAACTAATCACAAAAACCAGGATTAAAATATAGGCCTAAAAAGATACGCAAAGATGAAAAGCAAATGTTTGACGCAAAAACATTGCATTTATTTTTTTACATAATTATGAATATTGAATGAGAAAATAACATGTTTATGCAAAACGAACACAGTGTGTAATTTAGCTTCGTATAAGTAAAATTGCGTAGAGAAGGCAAATAGTAATGTTAAAGTTTTTGTTTTCAGTAAAAAACAAAAAATCTATTTATATTATATTAAAAAAAATTGCTGTGGATATTTTTTTTTCATCATTGAAAAATGTAGGAAAACATGGTTAAAAGAAAAAAATAGCATTACTTCAAAGAATTTTTTAAAGCTTTATAGTACGTGCCCCGTCTTGAAATATAAAAATGTTATCAAGTGTCATGTATAAGTACATTTAAAAATGTGTTGGTAAAAATTCTAAAATAAGTGATATTCTAAAATAGAAAAAATATAAAGACTTAAAAAACGTTATCCTTGAAAATCTAAGCTATATATTTAGATTCTTAAAGCTTCAGTCACAACTTAACAGATAGCTCGATCGGATGCTGAATGGATTACTTTTTTCAATCGGTTCATGTCCGTAAGACGTCCGTCCATATCCGTTTCATGTCCGTTTAGCGTACGTTTTATCCGTCGACGCCCGTTTTGTCCGTCGGAAAATTTAAACCGTGTTCAAAACTTTGAACGGACGTCCAACGGATGAAGTGTCCATTAAAAGTCCTGTAGGCGTCCGTTTTTTACGGTACTCGCTCGTTTCGTTTCCGTTTTGTATCCATTACTTGTCAGTTATACATCTGTTGGAGGTCTGGTAGACAAATTTACCAATGGATTTCTACCGGACGTTAAACGGATAAAACGGATGATGAACGGATCTGAAACGGATAAATGCCAATTGAAATTTTCGCGTCAGAAATACCAATCATTTGTATGTCATTTTCTTGAGTGTCATGAATTCTTATTATTCATAATCGATCTAAGAGTAAGGACACGTCTTCACAATCAGTCAACTATTATTCAGGCCAGACACTACTCTTTGGCGGCATTTGAAGAACAAACTAAAACCAATTACACAGAAACGTTTTGACTATTCATGCGATTAACATGTATTATTATTGTCGTCTTTAATTTTTCCGTATATCTTGTTCATCTGTTTTATCCGGTACGCTTCCGTTAAGTGTCCGTTTTATGCAGTACTCGTCCGTTGGCTGTACGTTATACATCCGTTCTGTCCGGTACGTTATCGTTTCTCGTACGTTGCATATTCGGTGTGTGTACGTCATGCATTCGTTACGCATCCGTTTAATTTGGTCAGTGCATCAACGGACTCCCAACGGATAACAATTTTGTCAACAGACTACTTTATGTCCATCCGTTAGGAGTTTGTTCGTGTTATCTGGTAAGGTGTGACCACAGCTTACAGCTTACATATTTCATTGTAATTTTAAAAACTGTGACAGTCTACGATCTTTAAAGTTTAATGCAATTGGTTAAATATCAAATTATAGTTGAGCATAAACTTGTATGAAGGTAAGATATTTTTTTTCAATTTTGTCTGAAAATAAAATCACAAAAATACTGAACCTCGAGAAAAATTCCAAACGGAAAGTCCCTTATATTGCAAAATCAAATGATAAAACACACCAAACGAATTGACAACAACTGTCATATACCAGTCTTGATACAGCCATTTTTAGATGTAGAAAACGTTAGATTTAACCTGGTTTTATAGCGCTACGCCTTTCTCTTGTACGTCAGTCGCATCAACTCTCATTATATCTACAACGATTCGCGAACAAAACAGACATAACAGGTAAAATGAGCAAATTCGGACTGATATTTTAAGAAAAGTTTTATTATATTATTTTATTAAGTTTAAAATGTACGTTAACGTTGACTTATCAGTGTCATTGTATCAATTCTCTTTCCTGTTCGTATTCCGATTTTGATAGTCAAATATATTTGCCACAAGTATTACTGAAGAGGCATCAATTGTCGAAGTGTTTCTGGTTTAGCAAAGCTGTGATCATTAAGTTATTTACTGCAGGCTGGATACTAATGGTGTAAATGGTAATAAAATGGAAGAGTGTAACTCAAAATGTATACTAGTTATGAAAACTGAACCAAAAAAGATAGTTATTAATTTACTCTTGCGAGAAACGTATCACAGACAAGTGATAAATATAAATATCTAAGGGTTGTATTTAGTTAAAATAAAAATAGTATTACGAAAGATCATATTCAAAACAATTAAAAGTTTGGATTTAATGCGTATAGAAATCTTTCGTATATCTGTATATTCCTAACCTCAATCATGCATGTGTTTTTTTTTTGTTTCACATACAAATAACAGGATGGATTTAAGACTCGTAAACACTCTGTTTAGGGTTTTTCAAATTTTATTAATATTCTGGAAAAATAAAACAAGAGGCTCTCAAGAGCCTGAATCGCTCACCTTAATCTTTTGGGTTAAATCTCTCATCAATGATTATTTTGGCTTTTCAATTTATTTAAATGTTCTTTAAATCGTCCTATTTTCTTCAAAAGCCAAAAAAAAATCATTTTCTCCTATGTTCTATTTTAGCCATAGGAGCTATGTTTCTTGACACACAAGGAAGTGAAATATAAAATTTACACTAGATACTCTGAAACTCATTTAGCCTAAGTTTGGCTGAAATTGATACAGCAGTTTCAAAGGAGAAGATTTTTTAAAGTAAGTCAACATGATGAACAAATTGTGAAAAAAATCTTTAAAGGGCAATAACTCATTAAGGGGTCAACTGACAATTTTGGTCAAATTGACTTATTTGTAGATCTTATTTTGCTTAACATTTTTGCTATTAACAGTTTATCTGTATCTATAATAATATTCAAGATAATAACCAAAAACTGCAAAATTTCTTTAAAATCATCAATTCAGGGGCATTATACCTTAAAAAAAACCAGTTAACCACTTCGGCTGACAATTTCAGGACAGGTAGACCTTGACCTAATAAATACTTTAACTTCTTGTCTTATTTGCTCTAAATGCTGGAGTTTTTGAGATATAAGCCAAAAACTGCATTTTACCCTGTGTTCTATTTTTAGCCATGACAGCCATGTTTTTGACGAAATAGAAAATAAAACACAAACTTTATTTTATACACCCTACTGATCATTCAGTTGAAGTTTGGTTGAATTTGGTTGAGTGGTTTTAGAGGAGAAGATTTTTTGAAGTTAGCAAATATGATGAACAAATTGTGAAAAATTGTCATTAAAGGACAATAACCCCTTTAGGGTCAATTGACAATTTTGGTCGTATTAACTTATTTGTAAATCTTACTTTGCTAATCATTTTTGCTTTTTACAGTTTATCTTTATCTATAATAATATTCAAGATAATGACTAAAAACTGCAAAATTTCCTTAAAATTATCGATTAAGTGGCAGCAACCCAACAATGGATTGTTTGATTCATCTGAAAATTTCAGGGCTGATAGATATTGACCTCATGAACATTTTTACCCCATGTCAGATTTGCTCTAAATGCTTTCGTTTTTGAGATATAAGCCAAAAACTGCATTTGACCCCTATGTTCTATTTTAAGTAACGGCGGCCATGTTTTTTGACGGAATCGAAGCACAAACTTTGTGCATGATAATGAATTCATCCAAATCCATTCAGTAGTTTCAGAGGACAAGATGTTTGAAAAATTGTAAACAACGACAGACGACGACGACGACGACGACGACGACGACGGACGCCAAGTGATGAGAAAAGCTCACATTTTCTTTTAGGAAAGGTGAGCTAAAAAGTCCAACCCTGATATAATAATAGCACATTTATAATTATCACAGTTACTCACAATAGTCAGCACTTCAGTGTTGACATGCATATCAATTATATGGTCATCTCTATACATTTCATGTTATATAGTTATCAAAGGTACCAGGATAATAATTTACTACGTCAGACGGACGTTTCGTCTTCATAAGACTTATCGTTGACGCTCATATCAAAATAGTTATTAAGCCAAACAAGTACAAAGTTGAAGAGCATAGAGGACCTAGCTGACTTCTGGGCTGATGATACCCTCGAGCTCGGGGACGAAACGTCCACTATATAAAACTTTGAATTTTTCGAAAAAATAAGGATTTTCTTATACCAGGAATAGCTTACCAGGGTGTCTTTAACGCGAAGAGATAGGGCTCTCTCTTAACACGGATCAGCCATTTATCGTCTCCTTCTCTATCTCTGACTATCCACGTTTAATAAAATAAAGACCATACTCAAGAAATGTGTCAAGGAAGAGCCGAAAATTCAGTCTGTGAAATTTTCCCTCCGGAGCGGGTATCGTTCCAGGAACCTTTGTGTTAGTAGTCAGAAGCACCAACCACTACACCACTGCTCTCTTTAGAGAATTTTAAAGCAAGCAAACAATAGTAAAAAAGACGACAAGAGGAGTCGATAAATGTTGCAGTCCATACAATATAAACTCATCAAACTACAGTTATTGTAAGGTACAAGGAAAAATATTTCGAAATGTGCATGTTACTATCCGTATAGATAACATTATCACGTGAAACGTTCCTTCGTTCATTTCATTTATTTATAGCGTTGCAATACTGTCACGGGTTTGGGTAGCGTGTACGTGACACATTTAACTCTACTAATAAAATGAGATTTCTGTTCATGGGATGGGGAAAATATACGTAAATCAAATCGAGGAATAATGTAATACATGTATACAATAAATGATTTATTGAACTTCCAATGCTATTTTTTATGACAGGATTTCCAAGAGTTACAATAAAGTTAATTTGTTCTTAAGTGATCTTTTATTTTACTTTGACTTCATAAACCAATTTTTTCAAACGTGTCCGACTAGAACTCACTTAAATGTTGAAATTATAAATATTTCGTCCTAAATAGCTTTTTTCTCCTTAATATTTGCAACAAATTGTGATAATCATCTCAGTAAAGTAATTGTAAAGTTTCAATAAGCTATAAAATATAAATATCTTGCTTTGATATTAAATAAAATAAATTTTGTCTGTACCTTTTCTTTTTGTGAATATCTGTATTTTTCCGTATGTCCTTTCCTCTTTGACTGTCGAATACCAGAACCCCGAATATGCCAAACGCTCTTGTTTTTATATGACGATGCTCTATGTAGCTATAGCAATTGGTAAAATTTAGCTGTCCCAATGGTGCCGCTTTAGTTACAGCTAAGAGTGGCGCGAAATTCGCCACCCCTTAGGTAACGATTAGAATCTCGTATTTTCATCCCAACAGCATGTTACTTTTTTGTACTATCAATTTTACTCAGCGTCCGTTAAATAAACCTCAAATGAACTTTTTTTCATTGAAAACTATTACCAAATATAGAATCAGGATACATTTAGTATCCATATCGAGCCTCTGAAAGTTCCCTTCTATTTTCATCCAAGTATTCACATGTGCAAAGTCAACTTTCGAATACACATCCTCTATGGAATTTTGTACATCAGTAGTTGGTAAACATTGACCGATAAGACAACAATTTAAAACAAAAATGAAATGTTGGCATGCTAAAAGGTAAGACCAGAAAAAGTCCAACTGACGTATAACCTCTGAAACAGCTGGCATGTGCTTAAACGAAAGAAATCCTCTAAAACCAGACGTCCCACTTCGTACACAAAATGTATGTTGACTCCTCCACATGTGCTTACATTTACCAATCTCATTTACCAAATATTTATGTAAATGAACTATATCATTATCTATAACATATGTTACTTTGGTATACGTAATGTGCAAAGTTAATAACTTACACAACCTCTTGTAATAAAAGAGGGGGTGTCAGTTTGTAGATCATTACAATACCCTCTGTTTTAAGTGAGGTCGTCCGAACTTCAAATTTAAATAAAGGCATAAAACATTAAGACTGTTGACTTCATTTATGTTATATATATATATATAAATCCCGGCGAGGGAAGAACCAAAAATTTGCGAAAGCAAATTTACAGATCTAACATTGTTGGGTTGATGTTTAGACGAGTTATATATATATATATGATGCGAAAAATGTCATTGTTCATAAAACAACTTGTCACAATTGAAGTCAAATCACTTACTACTGTTTGAACATCTATCTATGTGGATATTATCTTCCGTCCCTATAATCTCGGTATTCTCTGCTGTCTCTATGATTTTCCCTATTATCCCTATTTTCTCTAATTTCTCTATTGTCTTTATCTGCTGTTTTTTGTTCATTATTATCCCTTAACCACTGGTTCAGCCCTTTTAGTTCATTAGCCATCTTTATGAATGCCTTGGTTTGCTCCCCGACCATTGAGGTTAGTTGTTTAACAATTTCTTCCCCTAGTTTAAAACTCATATTAATAAATTTGATGCTTCTTTTAAGTTTTTGTTCAGTTGGGAGGTGAAATTTTGCATTTGTTTGTCCATTTCCTCTTTGGATGTAGATTTGGATGATTTTGAAGTGGATGTTGTTGAAGAGTTTTCTGATTATAATCTTGGTGTTTCAACCACTGTAGTTACATTCACCACCTCCGTGTTATCCAAATTACCTGACGCAACAGTAGCGGCATCATATTCCCCCATCTCCTCTCTTTCTTCAGAAGACGGCAGAACTGCCAGTATTTGGTGACTCAGAGTACTCGCTTCTGAAACTGTAAGACATTCTTCCACAGTATGTGCCGCTGTTCTTCCAATTTCCCTTCTTTTCTGGCTGTAATGTTCTTGGCTTTTCTCTTTGTTGAATGCAACAATATCATCACTCGATATGAACTATGGCATATCAGAGTGTCCGAAGAAACTGTCAAGGTTGATGGTAATCCCTGACGTCTTCTGTATACCAACTATTTTTCTTATGCATTGGATACGTGTCAACGTGCTTGTCTAATTCCTCTTGTGTGTCACACCTGTAGTCACACAGGGTGCACCAATATGGGCACTGTGTGGCTAGTAAATGTTGTGTCCTTATGTGGTTGACCACATATTTGTAGGAGTTTATTACTGGTTTGCTAGTCTGGCACCTAACACATTCATAGGCATTCCCCCTCTTTGAAACCGGTGCTTTAGCATTCAGGATATTTGAAGTCTGATCTCTGAATTGGGTATGATCTCTGAATGACAAAAGTTCCTCATTTTCGTTCACCCCTATCATTTGAGTACTCTTAAAGCTCAGGCAAATGGGAATTAACATCCAAGTCCTTTGCAATATTCAAATTACTTTTACCGATAATCCAATTCTCAAAATATTCACAGTAAGAGTATCTCTTCTTACTATTTAACACTCATATAAAACATAATTATCACTAAACATCTCAACACATGGTTTTTGTCTGGGCAAGTGGGAAATATCCTCCAGGTCCCTTACAGCAACCTCAAAACATAATCACAAATCAAAATCCTATAATTCTCCGTCTATAACTCATAAAACGCATCTTCAACACATAGTTTTGTTTGGGCAAGTGGGAATTGACATCCAGGTCCCTCACAGTAACCAAAAATTCACAACTTCAGCTTCTATAAAACTCCATCTATAACTCATATAAACCATCTTCAACACATGGTTTTGTTCGGGCAAGTGGGAATTAACATCCAGGTCCCTTACAGCAGCCACAAAACATAATCACAAATCAAAATCCTATAATTCTCCGTCTATAACTCATAAAACGCATCTTCAACACATAGTTTTGTTTGGACAAGTGGGAATTAATATCCAGGTCCCTCACAGTAACCAAAAATTCACAACTTCAGCTTCTATAAAACTCCATCTATAACTCATATAAACCATCTTCAACACATAGTTTTGTTTGGGCAAGTGGGAATTAACATCCAGGTCCCTCACAGTAACCAAAAAAAAAAAAGCCGCTCTGAACTATTTTCACTCATAAATTTCACTTTAGTCTTTCAGAAATCAGCATTCAATTTATCTTGAATAATTTTCCTATTCATGCTCAAACTATTAACGGTAGCATATCTTTAAGGTCACCAATTAAAAGGGATCAGTTATGTTACTGTCTTCTTGAAAATCCATATCTATCATTTTTAACATCAGTGAAAACAACATATGGCGAATCTTCATTTCTTCAATTTCTAATAAAACAGACATATAAATTTTTGCAAAAGTATAATTTTTTATAATTTAATAAAAAGAACAATAATCATTACATAATAACATGCACAACTATTTCAAACACATTTAATCCATATATAAACTGTTTAACGGTATAATTCAGGAATATATAAACACATGAACTTCTGTATTAATACTAGTACATGTATAAATTAATACTTTTGGTCAATCTCTTCATTGCTTGAAGAACTTAGACAGCTTTCCAATTGTGAACTTTCCATTTCTAAGTAGCGACATTCCAGCAGCACCTGCATACGGGGTATATATCTCCCAATTGATACGATATTCCCGTGCTTGCATTTCCTATCATGATTTTCTTGATAGAGGGTAACTGCTCACAAGGAAGCTATTAAACCAAGAAATCCAAATGGTGAAGTTGAAATCATCCCTTCGTAAATTTTACGGACGCCATCACGAGTTGGTTGACCGTTATGGAATAACCGTTTCACAAATGATATCGGATATGTTCCTTACGTCGTAACTACAATCCCCTTCCCTTTCATGAACTTGACCTACGGAATAAGACTATTTACCGGATTTGTAATCACATAAGCACCCTAGTTTTTGGTGGGGTTCGTATTGCTTATTCTTTAGTTTTCTATGTTGTGTCGTGTGTTATATTATTTTTCTGTTTGTCTTTTTCATTTTTAGCCATGGCGTTGTCAGTGTGTTGTAGATTTAGGAGTTTGACTGTCCCTTTTGTATCTTTCGTCCCTCTTTCAGACCACTTTTTGTCTGATTGTGTGCTTTCTTTAGCCTATATGCTGTATCACATGTATCTTCTTCCTCTTCTCCAATCTCTTTTACACTATTACTACACTCATAAAGTGAACTTGCTCTCCTTATATTTTCCTGAATTCTCCTCTCATTTTGCTCTTTAAATTTATTGGATCTTCTCTCACACAAGCATTCAACTACTAAATATACAGCTTCGTCTATGTCGTCTGGTTTCTTGACATAATTCACAAAAAAATCATACTTTTTCATCTCATATACCCCTCATGAACCTCTCAAGCAGATCTTCTTTTCTTTGTTGTCGGTCTCTGTTGGGATAAGCTTCGTGGTGCAATCTTTTCAATTCAGCAGCATACACCTCAGCCTTTTCTCTTGGTTTCTGGTTTCTGCTAGAAAATCTTACTTTAAAAGATTTTGTATTTTCAATGACTCTATATCTGTAGCTTAGTTCGTTTACTAGATGAGTGTATCTCGCCAACACTCCTATGGGTAGTTGGGTGAATACTAAATCTCCTGCTTCTCCTTGAATTCTAGGCAGTAGCTCATCAAGCTTCTCTCCATCTGCCCAGCTTCTCCTTCTTGCTATTGCCTCAAATCTGTTTATCCAGACTTTCCAGTCGTCCTTTCCATAAAATGCAGGCAATTTTGGATGCGAACCATTTACTGTCCTGTCACTTCTTCTTGTGTGTGTCTGTCTATCTGTCACCAAAAATGGCTGTTCTAATGAAGGTATGTACTCAGTAGGTATTGATATGTTATATTTTTGAAAGTCAATAACTCCATTATGTCCTACTACTTGCCTTGGTGCAGCATACACGCTCTATTGTTTGTGTTAGTTTGCTGTCTCTTATTCTGGGCTTCTTTGTCTGTTTGTTTCCCTGTTTTGAACACGATCTCCTTGGCCTGAGCAATCTTGTAAATCTTGAAATCTTGCGTTTTGGTAATGCATGTTTTCTATATATATTTCTGGTCTGCTCAAAATGTTCTTCTCGGGTTCATTGTGCTGTCTTGTTTTATCTGTTGTTTCCTTTTTCGTCCATGTGACTGTGTACATTCATTAATGGCCTAGCCCGGATATCTTCATTCCATCTATTTACAAATCCCTCATGTAATAATTGTTGACACTCTGCTTCTAAAGGTGTTCTTGTCTTGAGCCTCTCTGTACTGTGTTGGTCCATACTTCCACATTCTTCTGTAATTGTTTGGAGACCTCCTTCCGTTCTAAAATTGTGTCCTAATTCCTCTAGTGCTGTCATGACAGTTGCGTGAATATGTGTTGATATTGCACGTCTAAAAATAGCGTTGTCCAAACTTGCTGTGAAGATCTTTAAGTTGCCGGTTTTCTCTTTATCGGCATTTTCTTCATGACCCCCATTCCTTCTTTTCAGAATATTTGCCGTAGCTTGAATGATTTCTCCATCATCATAATCCTCGTCTTGTGATTCACACATCTCCATTTCTGAAATGTAATCTTTATCTTTGTCTTCTTGTGACCTTGCTGGCTTTCGTCTTCCCATATTTTCGTAATTCATGCACGTTTAACAAAATAATTTTTGTATATCCTTTTCTCCAAAAAAGAGTCGTATTTTCAAATTAACTTGAGAAAATGACGTACACGTAAACTAGCAATTTTACTTCCAAAAGTGTAGAATCTTCAACGTTAAAAATTTCAAAATCGCTTGAAAATTTATTACATTTCACTAAATTCAATTCACCAGGCTGTATAGTTCGAACTCACGAAAAAACTCGCAAGTTTAATAAACGAAGTATATCGCACCGCCGGCCACCCATTTATATGTCACGGGTTTGGGTAACGTGTACGTGACACATTTAACTCTACTAATAAAAATGAGGTTTTTGTTCATGGGATGTAGGAAATACATGTTAATCAAATCAAGGAATACTTTAATACATAAATACAATAAATGATTCAATGAACTTCCAATGCTATTTTTTTATGACAGGATTTCCCAGAGTTACATTAAAGAAAATTTGTTCTTTAGTGATCTTTTTCTTTACTTTGACTTCATAAACCAATTTTTTCAAACGTGTTACTCTGCCTTGTACCAAATATTCGAGCCTTGTACCAAATATTCGAGCCTAGTACGAAATATTTGAGCCTTGTACCAAATCAATATATCGGGATTAACCCCGTATATGAATATGCAAATGTTCTCTTTTTGGAATTATGTCCGACTAGAACTCACTTTAAAGTTGAAATTATAAATATTTCGTCCTGAATAGCTTTTTTTCTCCTTACTATTTGCAACAAATTGTGATATTCACCTCGGTAAAGTAATTGTAAAGTTTCAATAAGCTATAAAATATATGTATCTTGCTTTTATATTAAATAAAATAAATTTTGTCTGTACCTTTTCTTTTTGTGAATATCTGTATTTTCCAGTATGTCCTTTCCTCGTTGACTGTCGAATACTAGAACCCCGAATAAGCCAAACGCTCTTGTTTTTATATGACGATGCTATGTAGCTATAGCAATTGGTAAAATTTAGCTATCCCTATGGTGCCCCTTTAGTTACAGCTAAGAGTGGCACGAAATTCGCCATCCCTTAGGTAACGATTAGAATCTCGTATTTTCATCCCAAAAACATGTTACTTCTTTGTACTATCAATATTATTCAGCTTCCGTTAAATTAAATCTCAAATAAACATTATTTCATTGAAAACTATTACCAAATATATAATCAGGATAAATTTACCCTCATCGAGCCTCTGAAAGTTCCCTTCTATTTTCATCCAAGTATGCACAAGCGAAAAGTCAATTTTCGAATACACATCCTCTATGGAATTTTGAACATCAGGAGTTGGTAAACATTGACCGATAAGACAACTATTTGAAACAAAAATGAAATGTTGGCATGCTAAAAAGTAAGACCAGAAGAAGCCCAACCGACGTATAACCTCTGAAACAGCTGTCATGGGCTTAAACGAAAGAAATCCTTTAAAACCAGACGTCCCACTTTGTACACAAAATGTATGTTGTCTCCTTCACATGTGCTTACATTTACCAATCTCATATACCAAATATTTATGTAAATGAACTATACCATTACCTTTAACATATGTTACTTTGGTATACGTAATGTGCAAAGTTAATAACTCACACAATCTCTTGTAATAAAAGGGGGCGGGGGTTCAGGTTGTAGATCACTACAAAACCATACTTTCATTTGAAATGTAAAGAAGCAGGAAAATCAGATTTTCAAACTATTGATAAAGAATCAGCAAAATGAACAAAATCTTCCTAAAAGATGAGATTTAAACAGAATCACAGCTTATAAATGGGGTGTACCTGAAACAAAAGGAACAAACTGTCTGCCAATTCATGAAATACAAAATGTCCGGAAAAGGTCTATCTAATTTACACATATTGTCAATACAGAATATTAATTTTGATAATTTAAGAGGGGGAATTTCAGAGATATTCTAATGCATGATGAGTGTAGGGTATCCCATTCCATTTAACAACATCTGGGAGTAACACTGATACAGTGTAACTAGATAAATAGTAACAAAGACACATCCCTTTCCATAAGTCAATCTAAAGTAATTGAAAATTATCATATGTGTATTTCTTAAACATGATAAGACACAGTTGAATTGTTATGATAACATGATCAGACAAAGTCGATTTGTGTTTGTTTGCTTTACATGATTGCAATCTCTTTTATATAATGTATCAAGTAGTTAGTAAGGCAGAAATTCACAAGAAGAAATTAAAGGACAAAAAATCTGAATATAGTTGTTATGATAATGTTTATTGTTGGGTGTTATTTGTTGCTCCAATATTTTTGAAAAACTACCAAGAACTCGGTTAAAGTTTGTAACGCGGATTTGTTTTCTCTGAATCTAGTTATGACATTTGAACACCGGTAAACTACTGTTTTTATTTATATATTGAATACATATGAAGTAAACAGCAAGAGTTACTAGCATTCTTGTCTAATAAAGAAGACATACTATCAAGGAGACTTCAAAATTAACTAGGTCCAATTTATCAATAACTATATGTCCTTTTGAGGGTCCATCTTTATTTGACCTACATGTGAAATGAAAGGATTTAAATCGAATGTTAACATATTAGTTCTTTGCGTTACTTTCATTTCTAAAACTATAGTATTATCTATATGAAAGAAGAATACATGTGTAATAAAGGTACTACACTATTTGTATATGGAAAAATATGCAACTCCTCCAAAATATTCATTAGAGGGATTGTATTTATATTTTTTCGTAAGTTATGTCTTCATGATTTGTACATTTACACATGTCCCTTTAGAAAATAATTTACTTATACGATATTGTCATTATTATAATGAATAATTGCCTAAATACTGGTATTTAAAAGAATTAAACTATGAAACATAACAATGTGTGATGATTAGTATGTTTTTCCTATTAATGAATACGTTTGCACACTTACTTTGAACTCAAAACCTAATAAAACTGCTCCTATCATAAAAGCCCTCCCAGCTTGGTCATGAAAGAGAACGGATTTGGACGGTCCAAAATATTTCTTGAAGAAATCCTGCAACACAAACCATTTTGAACATACACCAGTCATCATAAGAATATTTATATCTCCAACCTTTGGATTTTTCTGCATTTTCTCGATGTGCTTAATTATTGCATGAAAAGTCGGCTCAAAAAGACCTCTGTATGTGTCGTAAGCAATATGCAGTTTCCCTTGTACGTATGTCACTGTTTTTTTATAAGGAGATAGTTCTATGGCCTTCTCAAACTGCAAGTGCTTTTGATTTACCAATTCAACTAAGGTAATCGGAAGTCGGATACCATTCCTTCTGTCTAAAACTAGTTGTTTCTTTCCTTCAAAAACTACTTTCCTTCGTATCGTTCTTTCAAAATTACGAAATAAATTGATGTAGTCATAAGAATCTTGTAATATGAATGATTCCATTATTTCACGTCCACATATAAAACATAGAAATGTATAAAACGCCTCATCAATAGATTTTTGCCCCCATGGACCTTCACTCGGAGCAATTATTTCCTCTGTAATTTCATTCTGACATTTTTTATGGCAAGTTACTGTAGTAATCCCTGTCAAAGCACAAAAATAATTTTACTATCGTGTCACATTAGTGAAACAGCAGATCAACATGTAGACTTAATAATGAATGTCGTGTTATTAATAACTATGGCACAATTCTTGTTTAAATATAAAATTAGAAACCAAAAGTAGGTGACTAACATACGGTATTGTATATAAAATTTTCTCTGATAAAACTAGTCACTAGAAATTCTATAAAATGCAGAAATTTCCTATCCATGAGATTAAAAAGAAAACAAAATCATTGTATACAATAACTGTGTTGTGTTTGTTTGTTCATATTATATTAATTCATAACACTTACGTAATTTAAAATTACATTAGGATTATCTCCCCGTAATAAGAATTCACACCGCCATTCGCATTTGAAAAGTTCAATAAGGCGCTCAGCAGATCACTAAGATTTACGAAAAATGATTAAAAATTAACTATAAAGGACAATTACTCCTAAAGGGGTCAACTGACCACTTCGGGCATGTTGACTTATTTGCAAATCTTACTTTGCTGAACATCATTGCTGTTAACAATAATATTCAAGATAATAACCAAAAACAGTAAACTTTCCTAAAAATTACCAATTTAGGGGCAGCAACCCAACAACAGGTTGTCTGATTCATCTAAAAATTGCAGGGCAGATAGATCTTGATTCAAGTCAGATTTGCTCTAAATGATTTAGTTTTTGAGTTATAAGCCAAAAACTGCATTTTACCCTTATGTTCTATTTTTGGCCATGGCGGCCATCTTAGTTGGATGGCCGGGTAACCGGACACATTTTCTAAACTAGATATCCCAACAGCAGATTGTCTGATTCATCTGAAAATTTCAGGGCAGATAGGTCTCGACCTTATAAACAATTTAAACTCATGTCAGATTTGCTCAAATGCTTTGTTTTTGAGTTACCAGGTCACCGGACACAGTTTTTAAACTAGATATCCCAAAGATAGTTGTGGCCAAGTTTGGATTAATTTTACCCAGTAGTTTCAGAGGAGAAGATTTTTGTAACAGATTACTAAGATTTACGAAAAATAGTTAAAAATTATCTATAAAGGGCAATAACTCCTTAAGGGGTCAACTGATCATTTCGGTCATGTTAACTTATTTGTAAATCTTACTTTGCTGAACAGTATTGCTGTTTACAGTTTATCTCTATCTATAATAATATTCAAGATGATAATCAAAAACTGCAAAATTTCCTTAAATTACCAATTTAGGGGCAGCAACCCAACAACAGGTTGTCTGATTCATCTGAATTTCAGGGCAGATAGATAAACATTTCGCTTGGAATTATTTATATGCATGCATATGATGAAGCCATCTTAATAAACTTGATAAACATTTTGACCCATGTCAAATTTGGTCTAAATGCTTTGGTTTTTGAGTTATAAGCCAAAAACTGCTTTTAACCCCTATGTTCTATTTTTAGCCGTGGCGGCCATCTTAGTTGCCGGACGCCGGACGACGGACCCCCGACGCGAAGTGATTGGAAAAGCCTTATGCCAGGTGAGCTTAAAAGTATCTAAGATTTTGTGTGAACAATCAGTGTTACCAATTTGAGTGGCTGTGCTTCGGTCTAACATCAGCACCTCGAATTTTCATAATAGTGTTTTCATTAGTGGCAGCCCAAAATATTCGTCTAGCAGCTTATTTAGACGATTGGGTTTTAATGAATGAGGACAAACAAATGCAGATGTCAGATCGAGGAAAAGCGATTAATCTTCTTACAAATTTAGGGTTTGTAGCAAATCTATATATACAATGAATAACACACATAGGGACAGTGTTTGTTTTCTCTTAAAGAAGAAATAGTTTGTCCTACTTTAGAAAGCGTGTCAAAAATCCTTTCTGTAGCATAACCTATCTAATCTAAAACAAGCAAAATCAAGCAACAGCAAGACATTTTCTACAATAATTCAGATGTCAGATCGAGACAAAAGCCACTTAAGGACCATTAGTGTCTTGACTAGTATGAATGACAGCACTCTTTCTTATAACTAGAAGCTGAAATATTTGATTTACGATTAATTATGGACGTAAATCTTTCATTTGTTTATTTGTCTCTGAACGTTTTTTTCAGGTTCTCTTCAGGATGTTATGTAGGTATTATGGCTTCATCATGTGCATGCATATAAATAATTTCAAATGCAAGACTCTTTATGAGATCAATTCAGTTACACCTCCTTTATAATTGGTTACCAGTACTAGTATATCAAAATCTAGGAATAAAATTTCTTTTTCAAAACGTCTAAAAGGTCACTTCATACGGTGGTTAAAATAAAAAAAAAATGGTTTTGGGAAGATCAATAACACCTTTGGAAAGAGCAAAACATAAACTCATTATAGATACCAGGATAAAATTTTGTACTTACACAAGACGCGCGTTTCGTATACAAAAGACTCCTCAGTGACGCTTGAATCCAAAAAAGTTAAAAAGGCCAAAAATAAAGTACGAAGTTAACAGACACATCAAAATAAGGGAATGAAGGTCACATAAACAACAGTCTCATAGTTCATGATTCATGGTCAATAGACGAAATCTTCTCCACATAACCTGACCCTCAGGCTCATGCAATAGATGCTTTTACAATCCATTGGAACAAAATGTATGCATATGCATACCCTTCAATTTGTCAAGTACCAAACTAACATCAACACATGACGAGGTACGATTGTATCAAGTGAGGAATATGACTGTTGTTGTCTATTTGTTTGATGTGTTTGAGCTTTTGATTTTGCCATTTGATTACGGACTTTCCGTTTTGAATTTTCTAAAGATTATCTATTTGTTTACTAAATTGTCATGATAGTGTAAAACTCAGCGCTAGTCGCATTGACTGTCTTATGTATGCAGATAATGTCATTATATTTTCTGATCCTGCTGATGGACGTTAAAAGCGCTTGAAGGCATTGATATCATACTGCAATACCTGGTGGCTAAATGTTAACTTAAAAAATAAGTTTTGATTTTTTTTTCAAAGTGGACGACACATAAAAGAAAACATTCTATTTTAAAAATGAATTAATTCAAACTGTTAATTTTCAAATATAAATACCTTGGAGTTATATTCCAGTCAAGTGCCCTGTTTCATTATGCAAAAGGAAACCTAATTAACAATTATTTAAAAGCTTCATAGAAACTTGATAGATGTTTCTCTGGCTAGGTATATGCTAGTATTAAAACTTTACATCTGTTCGACCATACCAGTAACCCTATTATTTTGTATGGCTCAGAAATATGATGATGTTCCAAACTGACTCTGCATCTTGTCAAAGAGTTGTTACAAATGTACTTGAAAAAAATGTACCAGAATAATGTTGCTGATAAAATGAATTTAAGTTTTGTAAGCATATTTTAGGCTTAAATAATAAGTACAAATGTTGCTGTACAGAATTAGGACGAATTCCTATATATGTTAATATTATTATATCAATGATAAGTTATCAGCATAGATAACTTGATTGTATCTTAAATTTATTGAAAGAAGCGTTTTTTTTGTAAAAATTAAATGCATGAAAATAACATTATGACATGGTATTTCTCTGTTAAATTTATTTTCAAAAAGATTGAATTAAAAGAAAGTTATAATGAAAAGGTTAAATGCATTGGTTTTGAAAGCATGGTACAAGTATAATCATAATGTTACTAAAAAACTAAATATATATTTTTGTTATAAAAGTAATTTTAATATGGAAAAATATCTTGATATTCAAAGGTTTGAATCAAGACAAATATTATGTAG
Source organism: Mytilus galloprovincialis (assembly GCF_965363235.1). Taxonomy (NCBI): domain Eukaryota; kingdom Metazoa; phylum Mollusca; class Bivalvia; order Mytilida; family Mytilidae; genus Mytilus; species Mytilus galloprovincialis. Next base: position 82,210,747 of record NC_134845.1, on the reverse strand, counting down.
ATTTCGCATAAGTGTCCAACAATTACGAGGGAGACAAAGAGCAACATAAAGAAAGGTCACAGAGGCCTTGCAATTATTGATAAACTGTCCAAATTTATAATAAATGTCTGAAATTATGTTTTCACAACCTCATGAGTACTGGCAAAATTTTAATAACTTAAGACTGCAAATCAAAATTCAGATGGTTAATGACTACCGAAGATAAACATATACTTGGAAAGTTGAGTAACTTTCTTATCCAAAGTTTTGAATCGAGATCAACAAATTTTGTAAATGGATAAATCTCGTTTAATTTATCTATGTATATTTTAAATTCCGAAAATTATATAGAATACATATTACTCTTTCTATGTGTATAAAATTGAGAATGGAAATGGGAAGTGTATCAAAAAGACAACAACTCGACCATAGACAAAACAACAGCAGAAGGTCACCAACAGGTCTTCATTGTAACGATAAATTCCCGCACCCGGAGGCGTCCTTCAGCTGGCCCCTAAACAAATATATACTAGTTCAGTGATAATGAACGCCATACTAATTTTCAAGTTGTACACAAGATACTAAAATTATACAGCACTAACAAAGACCAGAGGCTCCTGACTTGGGACAGGCGCAAAAATGCGGCGGGGTTAAACATGTTTATGAGATCTCAACCCTCTCCCTATACCTCTAGCCAATGTAGAAAAGTAAACGTATAACAATACGTACATTTAAATTTCAATTCAAGAGAAGTCCGAGTCTGATGTCAGAAGATGTAACAAAAGAAAATAAACAAAATGACAATTATACATAAATAACAACAGACTACTAGCAGTTAACTGACATGCTAGCTCCAGACTTCAATTAAACTGATTGAAAGATTATGATTTCATCATATGAATATCAGGCACAATCCTTCCCGTTAGGGGTATAGTATCATACCAGCATAACATATATGAGAAGAACATAGCCCGTGTCATGCCAACAACTGTTTTTTTAATAAATGTGTTTAGTTCCGATGCAAAGACCCTTTAAGTGAATCAATATTGTAACTGAATCCCTAAGTCTATGTAAAGGTTTTGTTAGTTTCTGCGGTGAATAAAGACATTTTTGTGCTATATACATGATATAAGGAATGTTTCCATAAAAAAATGGATGTGAAATACCTAAACGTATAAGATGTCTGCATGTTGAGCTATATTTTAGAATGATGTCCTTATACCGATGATAAAATTGTAAATCTTTTGACTAGTTTGTGATATGGAAAACCCTGGTGTAATAATTTTTCAGTAATACATAAATTTCTCTCGTTAAAATCTAAAACATTGTTATATACACGAGCGAATCGTACAAGTTGAGATATATAAACACCGTAAGAAGGTGACAAGGGAACGTCACCATCTAAAAATGGATAATTAACGATAAGACATGAAAAATCATCTCTTTTATCAAAAATTATAGTATTAAGCTTTCCGTTAGTGATATAGATATCAAGATCGAGGAAAGAGCAGTGGTCATTGTTAGTATTAGCTTTATTTAAAGTTAGTTCAACAGGATCAACATTCATACTGAAGTCGTCATTATTGAGAGCCAAAATGTCATCCAAATATCTAAAAGTATTATTAAATTTGTCAGATGTTGTTTCGATTGGTCTTTGCTGATTTTTGTCATAAATTGTAACTCATAGCAATACAAAAACAGGTCCGCAATAAGTGGTGCACAGTAAGTCCGCATTGGAATTCCGATAACCTGACGATATACGGAATCTCCAAAGCGAACAAAAATGTTATCTAGTAAAAATTCAAGGGCATAGATAGTATCAAAGGATGTCCAATTGACATAGTTTTGTTGTTGATTGCTTCTAAAAAATGACCTTAAAGAGTTGGAACATATATATTCACATTCTGACTTTTTAAATGCCCATTTAATTAGGTGGGTGAATTTTTTCTTAATGAGAATGTGAGGCAATGTGGTATACAGGGTAGAAAAATCAAAACTTTGAACAGATTCAAAATCACCAATATAAGCATGCAATTTATCAAGTACTTCCAACGAGTTCTTGACACTCCTAAAGTAATTAATTCCACTTTTTTCGAAAGCCTTATTTGAACAATTTACTATCAGGTTTTTATTGTACCAAGTTTACTGGTAAGAAGAATAGACAATTTAGTTGTGGAACAATGGCTTAAAGACGAAATAAATCTATATTTGTAAGGTGTTTTGTGAAGCCTCGGAAGCCAATACATAGTTGGGACTTTCATTGTATTTGGTTCTGCTTGTAAAGCGGCAGCTAAAAGTTTATGTCTTCATATATGTAAATGTCTTATATATGCGTTAATAAACTGCAGTCAAATTTCTAAGGTGCTTATCCAATTCTTGCAATTTTAAGATTATATGCATAAATATCTAGTTATTGGTTGCTATGTGTACACGGGAGAAAACTATATAATCAGCTGGGCTGCATTTTTGTGCAGCTCGGAACAACATATCTTTAAAGACTTTTAGGTACTGTTTTAAGGGGAATACTCCTTACAAAATGATTGTCTCCATAATTACATTCACTTTCATTTGCCTGCAAACTTTTCATTGTTCTATTGCATGTGTTTTATTTTATTTTATTATTATTTCATTGTTATAACAAAAATCATTGTAATCAATGTATGAAATGTAAAACACGCATGGGTCAATAATTAAATTATTTAAGTATTCTTATTCTTATTCTTATTCGTGTAATTTGACGTTGTTGTCTGTCAGTTTTATTAAAATGGAGCTAACAATATTCTATTTTAAGTTCCGGTGGAACAATTGGAGATTTGATGGTTGCAAATACCCGTTTAGTGGCTCCAAAGCGTCGCCAGTAAAATTAATTTGAGGCCACCAAATCAACAATTGAAACATATGGCGTCGGAGCTTAAGATACTATACAGTTATCTCTTAAATGGAAAATTCACAATTGGGAAGCCGAAATCACTTCTATTTGCCGTAAATTTATTTTAAAACAGTCACTTGTTTATCAATTATTCGATGTAAAACAAGATATGCGGTGGACTTAACTGTGTCTAACGATCCTTTATCTCAAGTCTTACAGGATAGTTGCTTTGAACATAGTCACCAAATTTTTAATGTCTGTATAACGGCATAAGTTTACTTCTTTACATTCCTCCTACGAAGATACTGTATTAAGTCAGTCTCACATGAATAAGGGAACTAGTCTGCAATGAGAGGAAATAACTTGTGTTTGTTGGAAAACTTAACAATTATGTTGTAAACCACGCAACTTGGTAAATATAAAAAAGAAGATGTGGTATGATTGCCAATGAGACACCTCTCCACAAGAGACCAAATGACACAGAAATCAACAACTATAGGTCATTGAACGGTTTTCAACAATGAGAAAACTAATGGCCAAAGTTATGTACAAAATTACAGAAAAACAAATATATAACACATATCAAAAGACAACCACTGAACTACAAGTCCCTTATATGGAACAGACACATACATAACATACAGAATGTTGTGGGGTGAATCATGTTAGCAGGTAAAAAAACCCTCCCCTAACCAGGGACAGTGGTGTAACAGTCCAACAAAGTAAAGTCAGTTTTAGAAATTAATTTGTTTGAAGTCAGGGAATTTTTCACCAAAAAATTATGAAAAATTTTACTTAATTTTTCCAGAGAAACAAAGATTTGATTAGGTTGTTTTGCAGTCAAAAACGAGTGTTACATCAAAATGTTGACGGTAAGCTTGTTTATAGAGCTCATAAATTGAGAGAAAATCTTTGTGAAAGCACTGTACCTATGAATAAATTTTTCCGTAACGATTATTGATTAAACATGGTCTATAAATCTATAGATATTGATGTTATTGGTAATAATACCGGTATTGCTTTTGCCTTTGATGGAATAAAACTATAACGGGAGGGGGTCGGTGACTTGGCATATCAAGAGATCATTTGTTTCTAAGAATTTTTATGATTAAATTCTTTGGATTGTGTTCTGATTGATGCATTAGTCTGAATAAACATCACATTTAAAATATTAACTTTAAAACACGTTACAAATGCAATCGTTGTGTTATGGTGTCAAATCGGATTTCAACCAATCAGGAAACGATTTGTTTTTTTTAAGGTTTTGAACGAAAAGTGGTCACACGGCCAAAAGTACTCACGAACGTGTTCTGTTACATAGTGTAACTTTCAAACGGGAAAGGTACTAGTCTTGTATAAAACTAAAATAGTCCATTTTTTTCTGAATTTTTTCAGCTCTCAATTTTTCTGTTTTATCAAAAGTTCAGGCTGAATTGAATATATATATATATATATATATATATATTTGATAAAGAAATGTCATCGTTTTGGGGAAATCATTTTTACTGGAAGTAGTACAACCTAGTAAAAACAGCAAACAGAAAGTAGACAAAAATGTTTTGACTTTAGGTTACGGAACTAATTATTCTTCGTGGCATGACCCACTTATTTAGATTAACTCACAATTCTGACTAGTACATACATTGTATGAACATGAAAAAATTATATGTAGCATTTTTAATTTCAATTTTCAAAGATCATCTGTTTTGCATGTAAGCCATTTGAGCAGTTAACTTCAAGACTGCAACTCAAATGCGATAACGAAAATAAAATTATTTGGAAAAGAGTCGACTATCTTTGAAATTCGGAAAGCAATATTGTTTTGAAAAAAACTACATCGTATATTTATAAAATTAATATATAGGTAGTGCTTCCTGTGTAGTTATACAGATGATAGAGCTAAATTGATCATTCAAGTGAACTAAACAAGATTTTGCCATAAATTGCATAATAATTGATAACAAAATGATTGCATAATATTGCATTCATTTAAATAATTAATCGTTTATCTATCTATATATACCTCTTTTATTAATTTATAAGCAGTCTTAAGAAAGTAACATCATTTTAAAGGTTGGAGATTGGAAGTAAAACCATCTTTGTATTTTGCTACCTTAATCGTGTTTATATTTTTTGTGTTTTTTTTTAAATTGGTCACCGTTCATTAAAGCTTCCAATCCGCCTTTGAAAGAAGCATGCATTATGTAAAAGTATTTTTTTCTGTTGAACTAAATAAAAAAAGAACTTGATTACAAAAATCGCTTAAATTTTACAATTGTTTCGGTCAAGATATTTAAATTTTAATGCAAAAATAGAATTTTGGCACAAAAGGGAGATAATTTGGTTCTTTTTCAATAATAATACACATTTTAGAAGTCAACTGGGGCCAATGCGATTTGATTTTTTGGGTTAATTTTTGTACCATATCATAAAGTAACAATTAGTGTAAAAATGAATTAAACTTGTAATGAAAAAACTGATGGTTTTTTATTGCTGAAACTTTTGAAACCGCGAAATTTATGATGATGGATACATAACGCCAGTGAGTGATACTTCAAACTAATACACGATATTCTATCTCATGATCATATTGCTTACACATTAAAAAAGGAGACAATTGAATCACCAATCTAAATATATTTTTAGACATACCTCCGAGATCTATTACCATATATTTTTCTCCCTCTCTGATTCTTTTCTTAACATCAGTAGAACAGGTTCGTAAATGAAATAGTGACACTGCATCTGATTCCTTGGCAATCCATACTTTATTTTCATTGATGCCAGCCTAAAAGAAAAAATGAATTTTAAATTAACAAATTAACAAATTAAATCTAAACCACAAAGAAAACTTAAAATTAAAAAAAATGTTGTGAAAACAGAAAGCTCTTATAAAGCAAAAACCACTTATATTTGTAGTATTTGTATTTTTATCAATCTGATGAGTTTTAAAAGCCTTTTTCAACCGATTTTTATAGTTCGTTATTATGTTGTACACCACTATCCCAGATTAAGGGTTGAGTTGGGATCCGTCTAACAGGTTTAACACTGCCATATCTGTATGTATTTGCCTGTCCCAAGTCAGGAGCATGTAATGCAGTGGTTGTCGTTTGTGTATGTGTTATATATATATATGTTTTCGTTCATTTTTTATACATAAATAAGGCCATGAGTTTTCTCGATTGAATTGTTATACATTGTCATTTAGGGGCCTTTTATAGCTGACTATGTTGTATAGGCTCTGCTCATTGTTGAAGGCCGTACGGTGACCGATAGCTGTTAATTTCTGTGTCATATGCTCTCTTGTAGAGAGTTGTCTCATTGGTAATCATACCACATCTTCTTTTTTTAAATACACAAATATATCATAAGTACATATACATGTGTGAGTGAAGCCTTTGAAAGCCTCTGACAAATGGTCTCATCAAAGGAAGACGAACTTGAAATTGAATCTGACACCAGTAGCACTAATTATTCAAGACAAATAGCATGAATGATTGTTTTTAACTTGTTTTATAAAAACTTTCTGTTCTATTTGTGAAAGACGATAGGTAGTATTGAATGACCTGAAGTTTCTATTTCCATGATAATTTCACTGTACCATATATGAATGATAATTGTTATTAAGTAGTGTAAATTATGTTGAATATTGATTATATGCACATGATCACTCTTAATGTTTCTTATCTTAGACTCTATGAAAAGGGGAAGAGATTTGACTATATTAAATAACTATATATTACAGATGTTGGTAAAATCTGTGATATCAAACTCCCGCCAAAAAATTGACTAAAGGGAGTACTTTTTACAAGATCGTATCCCAGTTTTTTTTATAATTAGTTTCTGAATGAATCTATAGGTCACCAAAGATAAATGATGAAATGTCGTTTAGCACCCCAAGCAGTTATATCAGTATATCTTTTTATTTGAGGAATAAAAAAACCCTAAAACATAATCTGCATGCTTGTGTACAGTCAATTAAAGGGATAGAAACAAATTGTTACTACCATTAAACCAGAATGCTTTTTTTCATCTTTCAAAATGGAAGAATACTTTGGCATGGAAAGAAAAGAACAAACAGACATATACGACAAGTTTTATAATTAAATTGTTCTGAACGCTTTCATATAAAATCGTAAAAATATAGCGTCTTTTATTACAAGAAAGAGACGTATGTTTGTTTGTATGGACACATTTTGAGTACAGTTTTTTACAAATCGATTAGCCTACCTACACTTTAACAAGACACATGTGCTTAATCTGTCAATCTAGGAAAGCCGGTCTTTATATCATGTGAATATATTTGACAACGATGTTTAATTCCATGACAAATAGGCAAATACAATGCTTTTTTAATTGATAAAAAAAATCAGCTACTTTTACCATAATTGCTGATTTCTTCATAAGATCTTTTTGCTTGTCATCCCATATAGCTGGAACAGTCAAAACGAAATAAAAGTCCTCAGCAACAAGTGTATTCATCAAACTTTTCTGTATCATATTAATTGCAATATGTTTGAAATAACCGATAGTTTGACTGATCACTGTAAGGGCTTCCAATGGTTTGCCGCTAAAATCCTTAAGCATATGATTACCTTCTCTCTAAATAAAAAAAAAATAAGCAGGAACAAATGTTAGATGTGTAAACATTTGAAGCTTAATAAACAGTAACAATCAACCGACAGTTTGAAGCAACCATAACGTTTACATGTTCTTTCATGTTACATAACCAGTACGTATTAATCAAAATATAACTTCTATCTTTTCCTACATGCTTAAGTTTATTATTATACATACGATTTAATTTGCAAAACAATAAACATTCATAGACGACACAATAATAAATGAATGCTGTTGTTGTGTTCCTCAATTAAAATAATTCATTGCATTGATAACACTATACACTGTTTTTCATATGGGATATTTCATTTCTTGAAAAACTGACGCTGCTTTTCATAATCAAAATTATTGTGTCTTACTATTTATGGAAATTGTGTATAATTATTAAAAGAGGAAAAAAAAGAAATAAATGATAAATTTTAAAAAATAATGTACAGTTAATTAACAGCGTATGCAGTAAAGAATCATGAACAAAATGGTTAATAAAGTAAGTTAGATACATCTGTCACGTGTACATGTTTTATATGTTCTATATGTGTGACTCTCCAAATTCAGGAGCATGTAGTTCAGTTGTTGTCGTCTGTTTATGTGTGTAAAAAAAGTTTTTGTTTGTGAATTGTTTTATTATGTAAACATGGGCAGTTTGTTTTCTCCGTTGAACTGTTTTATATTTTTCATGTCGAGTCCTTTTACAGACAACTTTTACGGTATTGGTTTTGCTCATTGTTGATGGCCGCATGGTTGCCTATAATTGCTTACATCAACTTCATTTGATCTTTGGTAGATATTTGCTCATTGCCAATTATAACATATTATATCTTTACTATGCGTAAACATTACATAAAACTTTTGTAGATAAATAATTAAAAAATTCAAGTGTTACTCAAAGGAAAAGTTATCTTTGGTCTGAATGCTTGCTTTTATTTGATAACACAAAATGACTCAAAATAAACAAACGTCAATAAAACAGGAGCAAAAATTGATTATGCGAGAAATGAAAAAAATCTAAAGTTTGTCTTTAACCTGTTAAAATCATTTAGAACTGAAGACTAAGTTGTGTACATTATGTTATTATGTATAACATATAACAATGCATAGTAACAAAATTAACATTGAAAAGTGTACAGATACATGTATTACAACTTATACTACCAGTGTGCACTTAACAATGAATGACATCATATCCTATCGTTGATAATAAAACAAATGGTCAAATTAAACAGAGGCTTGACTTTATGTAATAAGATTTTGTACAGGTTCCGACATAGATCAAAACAGGATAACATATTTATCATACTTAGATCGTTAAGAGCATACGATAGAGTAACATGGGAGGTTATGACGTTGCTCACGTAAATTGTTTTTTTCTTGACTTCAAACTGAAATATCAGGAAAAGATGCAATTTTCGACTGATTTACATGAAACTTAGTTAATGAACCCCCCTCATTGTAAAATGATATTTGGTTTGATTGCGGGTGACGATTAATTGTACCAATTTACCTTAAAAAGTCAACAATCCATTTATTTTAGAATTGATAAATATACAGCAAGCAATAACGTTTTTGTCTTCATTCATGAACATTTGACAAATATTATTTCTAAAAAAAAATGCATAAATCTTATGGATACTTATATAAACCAGATATAACAAATAATTTTACCAAAAAACCCAGCTTGTGATTATCTTTTGAAACAAAGGTTATGTATTTCTGTCGAAAGGAAAAATACGTCCAAAAATCCAAAATTTCAGCTAATATGTGAAATTTCAACCTCGTTTTACTCAAAAAGTAGCACATGCAGGTGTATTTGTTTTACATATTTGATTTAACCCAGTAAAAATAGCCTATATACAAATTTCAGCATGCGATCAAAACGGTATCGTATGTCCTTAAGATCAACAAAGGAATCACTTTGAAGCCATATAAAATAAATAGAGGGGTGAAAATATGATATAGACACCCACGAATAAGAATTTGCGTAATCATTCTTGGAATGATGGTAAATCCAGAAGAAATAAAATCAATTATGCACATCAGACAAAAGTGCTGAACAATCATCTTTAAATCATCTATTGCAGCTCTTATAAGTCTTTGAGTCTTTGAGTCTTTTTTACTCCTTGACTTTAAATTGTTATTGTCTTATAAACTATTGGGCTTCAAATATTCGTCTTTTGATCGTTCATGAGGAAATAGAATCCACAAATGCACTTCTGAGTCAGGGTTGAGTTCAATATCGTAGCTGCTACGTAGTGCTACGTAGATTTTGACTTTTGAGCATGTAGCTATAGACTAGTTGTTACATAGACATTGATAGCGGCAACGTAGCTGCTAGATTTTGAACTCAAGCCAGGAATATTGTTGATATATACTTTACACTGCTACATGCACTGAATTTAAGAGTAAAATAAAATACTAGTTTGTAGCCAGGCTTAAGCTTGTAGCCAGGATAATGTTACAAGGACTTAGGTCAAACTAAATGTACTGCGGCAACTATTACATACAAATCCCGGTATGCAGGTTGAAAATCATGTGTAAGTTATATGTTTACATGGTATGAATGGCTACAAGCTACTCATGGACTTCGTCATTGGACATTACTGTGCACCTGATTATCAGCTTGATTTCACCAAACAACAATATGACGTCTAAGCATCCAGGCTAAAAATAAAGCGTATGTTCTTTAACTCAGGTACGGACCTGCGAATTCGCAGGTATGCTCTAGTCTCGATAACGACCTTCATAACCTATCAATATTTTAAGCTTATTTTGACTCCTTATTAATGCTCTTTCGACTTAATGTATCATTCTTAAATTGAAGATTTTAAAAAATCAACTAGTAGGTACATCCTCAACGTTTATATTTTCAATAGATGCGAATTCCAAACGAAAAAAACTTTCGTGCTTTTTATTTCTAACTAAGAATTATCATAACCAGAGCTGTGTTTCTTTTTTTAAAATGAATTCTCCACTTTTGAGAAATTTACATTGTGAATAAATTTAACCGTTTACATTAATTCAACTATTTGCCTCTTTGTTGATTTTATACATAATATTTTCAGAATATATGACTGTTCATTTCATTTTTTATTGTTTCGTTCGATTCGTTCCAATTTTTTTCTTTACAGGTATCCCTCTCTCCATTTAGTTTTTATTATTTGGTGAAAACAACTTCACAAATATATAATATGATATATGATATATTCATATAACAAAAGACACGTTTAGAACTCTTGAATGGTTCGGTACAAGACATTTGAAAAATTTGGAATTTCAAATCGAACTTTAATCAAAATTCCCCCAAAACTAATATTTGAAAACTTTTAAAATTTTTGATTTGATAAGTGTTACACGCATTGAAATTGCTTTATTTTACATTGTATGTAAAAAAAGAAAAAAAATCTTCAGAAATACATCATATAAAATACTAGTATTCATATAGTAAAAGAAACGTTTAAAACTCTTTTTTTGTAGTTACGACCATCATGCTTGAATTTTTGAATGGCTATTTTACGAAAATTGGAATGTTTTAAGGCATCAAATTTGGTTTTAATATCACCGGACTGCCGAATAGTATGTACGAGACAAGCGGTTTGGTTCAAATGAACCTTTTAGTGCACGAAAATCGGAAAAGAAAAACTTATCCCTAGAGTTGTCTCCCATCTCCGGATGGTCGTAACTTTTAGTTACGACCATCCGCGTACCACCAGTGAATTATACATCGCTCGATGATTATCTATTGTAACATAACAACTAATTACAACAGTAAAAACAAATAACAAAACATTGTCCAGTTTGAAACAGAAGTGTAAGAGTTGTCCTATGCTTCAGAATTTTGAACTGAACTTGACTTCAATTTCACTTAACATGCATGCTGAAATTGACATGGTTGATTTTGCCACACATGTAAACATCAATTTCAAGTTTTGAAATCGATGATTGTCGTCGTAGAAAAGACTGCTGTTGATGTTTGCTACCAGAAAATTGGTTTAATTATTGTTGCTCTAAAGAAATGTTTGAAAACAAATAGAATGTATAAAAGTAATCGTGCATTCGAATAAAATCAAACAAAAAGTCATTGGAAGGTTACTGCAATACACATTCTGAGGTCACACAGGTTCATACAACACTCGTCAACAGCAAAACATAAACGTAGTCCGACAGTGGGCGGAACTTTGAAGCGATATCTGTATAGTATACAGATACAGCATAGCGATATCTGCAGTGCTATATCTGTATAGTCAAACACCCAATTGCAGGATAAAGCACAGTGTTGACAACTTACTGTACTCTATTATAGACATTTGTACCTTTTATGTCTGTTTGTTTTATTTACAAATTGTTGTCAATATAATGAATCTTTATCTAGCTTTAAGGGCATCCGATATAGTTTTTCGATATAATGTCATTTTTGTAGTTTTAAAATATGTTGTAGGCCTTGGTGAGTTATAAAATAAAACACAAAATAAAACATAGGTCACAGTGCTCGTTTTCGAGAAAATTGAGGCTGAAAATTGGGGATTTGTGCAATTTTGTAAATGTTTTAATTTTTTTGGAGCAGATATTTTTCGTTGTAAATTATTAAGATCGGGTTCAATCTGAAGCTGTGATAAGTGACAAAAAGTAAAAAAAAAATCACTACATGAATAACTATACAAATATTCAAACCTTGCTTGTCATTGCGGATCAGATGCTCAAAGTGGTACTTTTTTAAACTTAAAAAAATGAAAATAAACTGTTTCTGAAAATGTCATTTTTATCATTTTTCTGCATAAACTGCATTTTGTCATGCTTTCTCCAAATCTCAAATAAAAAATATAGGTCACCGAGCTTGATTTCCTGATAAACGCGATTTATCCTAAAAATTGCGTCCTCTCTTTGTAACCTCAACGTAAGCGCTAAAGTGCACGACGTCGCTGGCAGACAATTTCGACGTTATCTCTGATATTACCGGCAACATTTTTCAGATGTTTAAATATTGCTTGTAAAGTACTATCTATAAATTGGTAATATTGTTTCCGGAAATAAAATCATGTGAATAACAAATACCTCTCTCTGTTTGTGGTCTAACTGAGAAACATCTCAAGAAAAGTTATAAACGGACTGCTGATAATTTTTACGGCTTTTAAAATTAAAGACTCGGCAATTTAGAACTAGACATACAGGTACATTTACTGTTCACACTCGTATATTATTTCATACCGTATGTTGACCTCTAAATTTATTTTATTTTGTTTGGTGGGCTGCTGTTTCATTACAAATATTCCTTAAAATCCTTTTATTAACGTTTTAATTCGGTTTTGTTGATACGAATTAAAAGTTAACGTCGTTTGGACAGTAAATTAAATTCAACGCGCATTGGCTTGCAATTCGAATTAGAATTGACGTTAGTACGTAAAACATTTCGAATGCGAATTAAACTAATTCGAATTAGTTAATGCGAATCGAATTCGAATGACGTGTGAACTCAGCATTATCCTGCAAACGGAACTTTTTTTGTACATAAATCGCAGCACATATATTAGGGCGTTACTTTTTTTCGTTTGAATTGTTTTACATTGTCATTTCGTGATCTTTTATAGCTGACTATGCGATATGGGATTTGCTCATTGTTGAAGACCGTACGGTGACCTATAGTTATTAATTTCTGTATCATGTTTGTCTCTTGTTGAGAGTTGTATCATTGGCAATTATATCACATCTTCTGTTTTATGTGGTCAGAAAACAAAAGCAAAATCTTATAAAGGAGAATCTCCTATTTGCTAAAGAATGCCTTTGTCCAAACAATGAAACTATAACTTTAATTTTTTTGATTTGGCAAAAACGATTGGATTAGTTGCGATTAAAGATTATTAAAATCCTTCCCTCATAGTGAATTTTATTGGTCAATAACTATATATTGTTTTCACCATTTACATGATATAGCGCGTACATAGAATATCGCACGCCTATTCCTCTGTCTTTCCTTCCGGTTCTTCTGGTTAATTAAAATTTTCAAGTGTACATAATGTACGATTCTTGCTAACTTTCTATAAAATTGATATCGTATGGACATCCTCGAAAATCAGTGCATATCAATTATTCTAATTTAATTATAAATAGTTTCTGAGATACAGCGCGACATGTGAAAACCCCTTTTGTTGTCATAAACTCAATAACTCTAAAATCACAATTTTGAATCATTCTCAAAAAGTATAAACAGATCGTCAGATTAATATAACTAAGAAGTGTGTAAATTTTTAAGCAATAGTCATAAATCGTAATTGAAATACAGCGCGAACTGTGAAAAAACCTGTTTAAGCTACAAAGTCCTGTAGCTCAAAAAGTTCACAAAAAATTAAACAGATCGTTTGACCATCATGACTGAAAAAAGAACCATGTTCAGTTTAATGAAATTTGGATAATATGCTGTACCATATATACGACGGCCAGATGGACGCGGGCATTTGTATACCATAATGCGTCCCGTCAACATTTTTACGGGTGTATAAATATATTGTTGGCTACAGTCTTTTGTTAGATAAAATACGTGCAACGTGGAAGAAATAAGAACTTTATTTTTTTATAAAAGTTGTATCATTGTTTATATTAGCGGCGTGTACCTACATCTTCGGTATTAGTTTTAAAATATTATTGGTTTCCTGTGCTGTATTAAAATGTCATGGAAGATGAATGATAATAAAAATGATAATTGACATGCACCAACAGTTTCAGTCGTCTTGAGATTGCTCACTTTACTATATTTTGTTGAAGATCTCAAAGAAACAGTAATTTGTTTTATTTCTTATAATGTATATTATGTTATTAGACTGTTATCCTGTTAGAATCAAATGCACTAATATTAATGGCGTAGAAGTTAGCATGCGGGAGAAACAGAAATTGGAGCATCAAATTCCACCTTACGTTTCTTATTACGGAACATTACACACATTACGTCTCGCAAAAAGTGACGTTTTGCGGGAATTCAAACGCTTAACGTCGCGCCAAGAGTTAACTCCATTGAAACTGTATCGGATGCCCTTAAAACCAGGTTCAATCCACGGTTTTGTACATAAGGAAATGCCTGTATCAAGTGAGAAATAATTTTAAAAATAATTTTGTAATGTATCAGTGTATCACTTATTCATAAATAAAAACTGCAATTAGGTGAATGTCTTTATTATTTTTGAATTTCAAAGACCAAACGATGTACAAGTGAGAGGTTTTGCCTAGGTTTAAAATTATACCTAATGCGCCATTTTCCATACAAGAAAATCATGTACTAATTCAAGAACATAACAGTTGTTTTCCATTTGTTTGATGAATGTAATCTTAATGTCTTGCCATTAAATAAGGAATTTTCCGTTTTAAATTTGCTTGGATTTTAGTAGTTTTGTTATTTTACTTTTTGATAGAAATAAACGAATGATCAGAAGGTAGAAATCTATGCCATTTCAAATATAAGGGAGGCGGATTTATACAAGTTTTTCTTGTTTCCTTGACTACTGAAAAAAAGATAAAAAAAAATTCTCTTGTTTCCAAATCCTAGTATTTATATTCCATGTATTGTATAGTTGTATTTTGTAATAAATATAAAGGTTTTTGTAATTCTTACAAAAGGTGTACTTCTTTTTATTGTTTTGTTATTACAAAAATTTATCAGTAACAATCTTTCATGACCTGGCACATCTTTTGACATTGTCATTTTATGTATTTGACGATATTTGTTTAGCTTAAGTATAATTCATCCAATTTCTATTTTCTAATACTTTATTTGTTATATTTCAACGTTTTTGGAAGTTTCCTCTCTGAAATTGTTGCCTTTAACATTTGCATCTTTGATAATGAAAAAGGTTATCTGCAATCAGGTTAATTTGCATGTCGTTTTCAACATACGCGTATTGTTATTTTGTCTACGAAACAAAAGGTATCAAACGTTCAATTTGCCACCTATTTTTTTTTGTAGCGAACTATAACGATATTAAAATAGCGCTTATCACATAATTTGAAAAAAAACTAAACTTAACACACTATTTCATATTTCGAACAAACAAAATCATTTAAATCAAACATTGGATATATATTTTAAAATATAAAAAAGAAGGCATCGTATGAGATTGACACTATGACAACTCTTCACAAGAGCACGGTTATTTAAGATAAAGCGTGCCTTAACAGAACATAGCATTTTTCAGTCTCATTTATTTATCTGGTAATAATGAACACAACCTAAAGCAGTGAGTAAATGAACCCACAATATGACCGATTTTGCCTTTTTATAATCATCAGCAATTTTAAGACCAGATTCGTGTACCTCACAAAATTATGTAAAGCTGTATTGTTTCTGCTAATCTGTTTGTCTTTTTATGAAGATGCTTTACAAATGATTTACAGTGTGTAGATTTTTCTGATGGTGAATACTATGTGCTAAACGGCCAGAATTATATTTCACCTGGTTGCCAATGATTGTTTGGCTGGATAATAAAACTATATGGTAGCATGAACTCCATGAACTCCTTGTCAGCTAAACTATATTTTTATTGTTTCTTTATAAATACTACAGCTTTTTTTACTTCCTTAAAACTAAAAAGTAGAAATACCTGGTTGAGATCATCTCTGAAATGTTTAAAGTAGTAATAACTGTCATGCTTATCATCTTGCAGCAATTCACAGAATATTTTTTCAGCTTCAAATCCAAAGGCTACTTTTTCTCCATTTCTATCTAACAGGATTGCTGTTGGGCATTTACTCATATGTAACATTGTTCTGTCCGACCAAGTTGTGGTACTCATATTTCTAAGACCTAACTCTATATCATAACGAGAGGAAAATTCATATCCGGAGAACTCGGGTCCAATTTCAATGCCAACAAAAAACACACTGCATCTAGGGTCTGACATAATTTAACTTTTCCAATGTAGTGATGAGGAATGCTAATTGGCTAGCTACTCTGAATGATATCTGTAGAACATAGAGAAATAAGTTGATATGATATGAAAGTAAATGTTGTGTATCCAACCCTTTAGTCATTCTTTTTGAAACTCTATATTTATATTAAAGACATTTTGTGATCAATGTTTGGAAAGTTTTAAACTTATAAACTCATGATTTGCTATTATCGGAACTAGCAGCATGGACAACTGTCATAACCGTATGCGAATAATATGTCCATGGGGGAGCAGCTCCACATTATAAAATAGTCTGAATATTGAACCGAACGTGCTGTTCTTAGAGAAATCCTAAAATTGTGAACCTAATCGCTTGACAAATTTTTAATCGTTTAGAACATTTTAGTATCACCAACTGTATTAATTTAACTGATAGAATAATCAAGTCATACACCTCTTATGTTCAATTCAGTTCTGATCAGTGTCATTGCAGCAAGCTACTATTTCAACATTAAATATCTTGCTCTTCTGATAAAAACATTTGTTATGTATCGTTATACACGACCACCTTTTAAATTTTTTCTATCATTTATATGTATATGTAACAACAAGATTAAAATGAAATATTTCATTTACATGACTTTTTTGTATATGATTTTTAATTTTTAGAAATTAACTACACAAGATTTTATTATTAATACACAGTTTTGATTTAAAAGAAAACCCAACATGGTTAGAACATATATTTTTTTACCATTTTGATGTTCCTGTCATGGTTAGAAGATGCAAAAGATAACACTATTACAAATTCGATCCCAATTTTATATTCGCTACTTATTTGTTCCATATAAATTTTTATGTTTTATCAATATTTTTTTTTATATTTTCTTGTCTCTGGTGTTAGCTGTGGTTTTGTCGAGGCGAAATTACTCTAATAGCGCGTATGTACCAATTTCAGCACTCAATTTAAACAAATTGTTGTTTAAAACAATGTACAGTCTCACCTTGGCTTACCTTAAGTATGTTAGCAAACTTTGTTTCACATGCATGCTGTATCCAGATCGATCGATCAATTATATACAAGTCATCTTCTCGATGCGAATGTAAACAATGATATTGTTAATTTTCCTTTTTCGGGTGTTTATATTTCACAATTCGTTCGCTTTGCCCTTGTCTGTTGTGACGTTTTACATTTTAACGATCGAAATCTATGTATTAATGTTAAATTATTAAGTCAGGGATTTCGTTAATACTTCTATATTCTTTCATAGATATCAACATTTTGTTTTGAAGTTTGGTTGTTCCTGTACAAAGTTATTTCAAACGGGATAGCAGATCCTCATTTTTACGGATATGCAGTTTACTGGAATTTCAGAAACGACCCTGTAAGTAAACGTATTCTTAATGTAAACAATTCAACACTGTAATTAGATCTTGGAATATTTTGTGTATTGGTATAAATACTGCTTTTGTTATAACGTATTTCAACTAGATTCATTGGAGTTGGATGTGTACTAATTGATTTTTCAAGCTTTCATTGGCTTTGATCTAGCAGCCAGTAACTGTGAGTACTCTCAGATCTGTAATTAGTGTCTTTTGAATTTTGGAATGATATACAAGTACATGGCCACGTCCAGTGTCTTTTTTACTTGTTTTTCTATGTGTATCCATCAGAATAGTTTAGCCATTTTCAACTGATTTTTATAGTTCAGTCTTGTGTTGTACTGTTACACTACTGTCCCATGTTTGGGGAGGGTTATAATCCCACTAACATGATTAACCCGCACCTTTCTTTATGTGTATGCCTGTCCAAGGTCTGTTATTAAGGGGTTGTTGTTTGTTGCTGTGTGATATATTTGTTTTTCGTTCATTGTTTTGTTAAATGATTAAGGTCGTTAGTTTTCTAGCTTCAATTGTTTTAAATTTGGGATTTCTGGAATTTTTCAATAGCTGACAATGGGGTATGGGTTTGCTTATTGTAAAAGGCCGTACAGCGACCTATTACTGTTATGTTTTGTGACGTGCGGCCTCTTGTGAAGATTTGTCTCATTGGCAATCATGCCACATCTTCTATGTTATATAATGATGGTTATTATATTTCCTTATTATCAATTTGATGAAATCTGATCACTGTTCAATTTGAATTTATGTAATTTTGGATATATCCAAGTACACTACAATCTAGCTCCAAACACTATTAAATATTTAAAATTAGTTTGTCATTGTTCATTGTTAATATCACATAAAATTACTTACTCCTGTACTGTCCAGTCAGAAGGGGGTTTAGCGGGAGGTTATATTTTATACTTTTAACTTAGAAAATCTGTCTCTTTCCTATGGGGTGATTCTTTTTTCTGTATTTCAATGTCCTTGTAATATTTATCTCCCCCCGGCCCCCCCCCATAAAATGATCTGGCTGAACATGGTTAAAATGCTTGATCAAAACGAAACCTTTTCGTGGTTTTGCCAATCTCTGTATACAAAGTCGATTGAAAATATGTTATTCGTTGAACATTTGAATTCGTGATTTACGCGTACCCACAAAACTCCACGAATTTGGTATCCACAGTTCTGAAGTTGGTATGGGAGTATAAATTTAAACTGATAGAATTTGTTCATTTTGCAAAAAGGTAGTATTTATTGATGTATGTTCAAAAATATAATAGAAACGATAGGTCATCGTGCATTTTCTTAAGCTACAGTTAGTGAAAAATGACAGATTTGGTATGGATTATACAGGTAAAATATCTTTATATGATTATAAGATAAACAAAAGGATAGAACTGTGCAATAAATTACGATAGGATAGCTTTCAGAAAATGCTGTGAGAATATACAAAGAAAAGGTAAGGTACCCGTTCGTTTTTTTCCGGCTAAAATACAAAATAGTAAAATTTCATGTTCATTCATTCAGGAAATACAGTATTAAAGTGCTCCCCTTTAAGGGCATCCGATACAGTTTCTCGATTAAATGTCATTTTAATAAATTGGTAATATGTTGTAGGCCTTGGCGAGTTATAAAATAAAACATAAAATAAAACATAGGTCACCGTGCTTGTTTTCGAGAAAATCGGGGATTTGTGCAATTTTGTAAAACAATTATGCAATGTTAAATTCTTTTTAGAGCAGATAATTTTCGTCGTAAATTATTAAGATCGGGTTCAATGGGAAGCTGTGATAAGTGACAAAAAGGAAAAAAAATAAATCACTACATGAATAATTATACAATTATTCAAGCCTTGTTTGTCATTGCGGACCAGATGCTAAAAGTGGTATATTTTTAACCCTAAAAAAACAGAAATAAACAGTTTCTGAAAATGTCATTTTTATAATTTTTCTGCATAAATTGCATTTTGTCATGCTTTCTCCAAATCCCAAATAAAACATATAGGTCACCGTGCTTGATTCCATGATAAACGCGATTTATCCTAGAAATTGCGTCCCCCCTTTGTAACCTCAACGTTAGCGCTAAAGTGCACGACGTCGCTGGCAGAAAATTCGACGTTATCTCTGCAAATGACCGGAGACATTTTTTCAGCTTGTAACATGTGCAAATTACTATCTATTAATTGGTAATATTGTTTCCGGAAATAAAATCATGTGAATAACAAATCCCTCTCTCTGTTTGTGGTCTAAATGAGAAACATCTCAAGAAAAGTTATTACGTATTACGGACTGTTGATAATTTTTACGGCTTTTAAAATTGAAGACTCGGCAATTTAGAACTTGACATACAGGTACATTTACTGTACACACTCGTATATTATTTTATACCGTATGTTGACCTCTAGATTTATTTTGTTTTGTTTGGTGGGCTACAAATATTCCTTAAAATCCTTTTATTCACGTTTTAATCACTGAGAAATCCGGTTTTGTTGATACGAATTAAAAGTTAACGTCGTTTGGACAGTAAATCAAATTCAACGCCAATTTCAATTCGAATTAGAATTTACGTTAGTACGTAAAACATTGTGAATGCGAAATAAACTAATTCAAATTAGTTAATGCGAATCGAATTCGAATTGCGTGTGAACTCAGCATTATCCTTTTTTTGTACATAAATTGTAGCACATAAACTAGGCCGTTACTTTTCTCGTTTAAATTGTTTTACATTGTCATTTCGTGATCTTTTATAGCTGACTATGCGATATGGGATTTGCTCATTGTACAGTTGAAGACCGTACGGTGACCTATAGTTATTTCTGTGTCATGTTTGTCTCTTGTTGAGAGTTGTCTCATTGGCAATTATACCACACCTTCTGTTTTATGTGGTCAGAAAACAAAAGCAAAATCTTACAAAGGAGAAGTCTTCAATTTGGTAAAGAATGCTTTTGTCCAAACAATGAAACTATAACTTTGAGTTTTTTATTTGGCAAATACGATTGGATTAGTTGCGATAAAAATCCTTCTCTCATAGCGTTGGTCAATAACTATATATTTTTTTCACCTTATAGCGCGTACATAATCTATCGCACGTTCATTCCTCTGTCTGTCCTTCCGGTCCTTCTGGTTACTTAAATTTTTCAAGGGTCCACACATTTCTAAAAAACTGATATCGTACGGACACGCTCGAAAATCAGTGCATATCAACTATTCTTTAAAAGAGTTATGCCATTCGGAAATATTGTTTTATTGGAAATTGTATAGTATTTGCTGTCATTCCGTCATTTCTCTAATATATTTATAAAAAATATAAAAAAAAAAACAAAAAAAAAAAAACAGTTGCGCTACGAGCGCATAATACGCCCGTCGTCTTATGATTTTGGATAATATTCTGTTCCATGTTTACGACGGACAGACGGACGCGGGCATTTGTATACCATAATATGTCTCGTCAAAATTTTTACGGATGTATAAACATATTGTTGGCTATTGCCTTTTGTTAGATAAAATACGTGCAACGTGGAAAAAATAAAAACTTTGTTCTTTTATAAAAGTTGTGTCATTGTTTATATAAGCAGTGTTTACATAAATTTCTTTTCGTTGTAAGGCTTAACGAATACCGTTATGCGTAGTAATTTGCACGGGTGGATTCACCCGTGCATATCTTAGCGGGAATTAAATCATTCGACGGTTTGCATTCAATCAGTCTACACGTTTATTTCAATTGCTGTTAAGGTCTGTTTGACTTTTATTTTTGTTTTTGTTTAAAAAGCAATTTTTGTTCTATAGGTACTGTCTTTCACTCGTATAAGATTTTTCTTATAGAATTGTTCAATTCAATAGATGCACATGTTCAAAGTTACAGTATTCATTCATTTACATGAAGTTGTGAATTGTTTATAATTTTTGTAATTATATTTTGTAGATTGTTCAGGCTGTTGATCATACTTCTAGGGAAGAGAATGTGATAAGGACTGTTTTTTGCCTAACACCTGCCTTTCTAATATTTTCTTCACAAGTTGTTATTATGTTTCGAATGTATTATTAAAAGACAGTCACTGGATGGTGCAAACCTACATCCCATAGTATATTTGTGTTTTGTGTTATTAAGCCTTGTAGAGAAAAGAAATGCTTTATGTTCGGTTGAACCCGTGAAAAAGAACATAACTACATTTTCCGTATTAGTTTTAAAATATCATTGGTTTCTTGTGATGTAATAAAATGTCAATCATGGATGATGAATGATACTAAAAATCATATTTGACGTGCAACAAAAGGGTCAGTCGTCTTGAGAATGCTCACTATACGATATTTTGTTGAAGATCTCAAAGAAACAGTAATTTGTTTTATTTCTTATTATGTTATTAGACTGTTATTCTGTTAGAATCAAATGCACTAATATTAATGGTATAGAAGTTAGAATACGGAAGAAACAGAAATTGGAAAATCAAAATTCCACATTACTTTTCTTATTACGGAACATTACACGCATTACGTCCCGCAAAAAGTGACGTTTTGCGGGAATTCAAACGCTTAACGTCGCGCCAAGAGTTAACTCCCTTGAAACTGTATCGGATGCCATTAAATGCCAACTTAAAAACATTAAAATTGAAGCAAAAATAATCTACAAATAAAGGCAACAGAAGTATACCGCTGTTCGAAACTCATAAATCGATAAAGAAAAAAACAAATCCGGGTTACAAACTAAAACTGAGGGAAACGCATCCAATATAAGAGGAGAACAAATAAACAATAGAAACCCAACATTGAAATGTAACACACACAGACACAAACTATTATAACAATGGCCATTTTTCGGATTTGGTACAGGACATTTTAAGAAAAGAATGGTGGGTTGAACCTGGTTTTGTGGCATGCCAAACCTCCCGCTTTTATTGCAATGTTAAATATAACATTAAAATGACAACATTACATGACAAGACTACAATACAAATGAATGGGAGAACATATAGAACAGAGAAACACACGAATAATAGCTAACAAAAGGTACCAGGTTTAAAATTTAATACGCCAGACATGCGTTTCGTCCACAAAAGACTTACCAGTGACGCTCGGATGAAGAAGTTCGAAAGCGAAAACAAGTACAAAGTTGAAGAGCACTGAGGACCAAAAGTTCCAAAAAGTTGTGCCCAATACGGCTAGGGTTTTCTGCCTGGGATAAGAACATCCTTATTATTTAGAATAATTCATACTTTTGCAAACAGTAAATTTTATAAAAACATGACTATATAATAGATATACATGATAAAACTGAAGTGGTGACAACTACAGAATAAAAACGGATACATCACATAAAACAACCTAAACCAACACATAAAAATACACAGCCGAGTTAGCCAAAACCTCAACGCACAAAGTAACGTCACTTTTGAAATTCTAAAAAAAACCCACCAAAAGTGACGTCACATTTGAATTTGTAACAATATTTCCCGAAAATAAGATAGAATAATGATTGATTAAAGATTAGATTTGTAATACTGGTATTACATTTATTAATAACAATGAAAATAACAAAACTTATTAATATCAAATTGTGGTTGTAATTGGATAATTAATTATATTATCTAGCTTTGTCGGTATTTTATCTGAATCAAACTGTAAACCAAATATATCGTATAAATTTCGTTGAACCAGACTAAAATCTAATAAATGAAGGGGATGATTAATTATCTTTACCATAACACACGAATATAACAGAATTGACGTTAAGACATTTGACAAAATCCGATGAGAATAACAAATATAAAATCAAAACTAAACACATGAATTTGGAAAAGAAAAGTACCGTGACACGTCTTATAGCAATGTGAATTCACACTCAGCAAAACAGTCACAATCGGGAATAAGTCACGTTCGGTAATTAAAAGATCAGACGACGTAATGAAATATCACAATTTAACACGTGGTAAAAATTTCCTTAGTTAGTTTGGACAAAGACACATCGTTTGGATCAACCAATTCGTGATGGTGTTCGTAAAATTTACGGAGTGTCATTTTTAATCTGTCCTCCTCATAACTTTGTTGAAGCAGTTTCTGCGTAAGGTAAAGAGCACACTCCTGTATATGAAGTCCGTATAGTGTGAACAAGCACGAGAATAACGCACCAATTGAGATATGTAAACACCATACGAAGGAGCAGAGGATATGTTACTGCTGAGAAATGGGAAATTGGTAATTGGGAAGTTGAAGTCGTCCTGTTTATTATAGATTTTCGTGTGAAGTCGTCTATCTGTGTCAATATTGAGGAAAAGATCAAGGTATGAAGCAATCCTTCTAGTATCAGTAATTTCAAGTTCACTTGTATATATGAAATGTAAGTGTTGGCTGAAATATGGGTTATTCAATGATAGAACATCATCAATATATCAGAAAGTAAAATTAAAGAATTTTGCAAGGTGCTATTTCTTTTTGTCTTTAAGAAGGTTCTAACTGAATTCTGCTTCATACGAATACAAAAACAAATCAGCCAGTAGGGGTGCATAACTAGTACCCATTGGAATACCGACTGTATGTTGAAATATAAATCCTCCAAACTCAACAAATATATTGTCAATCAAAAAGTCCAGCATTTTGCTATTATCATCTCCAGTATATTTTATGGTAAATAAAGTGTGGTTCTTCACAAAATATGAATTATTGTAACCCAAAACAAGAAATTTGTATCTACGATTACCATTTAAATAGAAAAAAACTCTGTTTAATGAGATGGTGAAGTCAATCTTTCAACTGAGCATGGAGAATAGTAGTGTAAAGCGTAGACAAATAAAAAGTCTTTATGTTGCTGCAAAATTGCAAAGATTGTGATCGTAGATTAAGCAGTAGATTTTTCTAATTTTTGAGAATCCACATCTGGTTAACACCACTGGTAGAATATATCTCAACACAATATTTTTGAAGCCCATCTTTAACTGTAGAAATAATAGTAGTCGGTTCTTAAGAAAGATGTTTAGTCGAACATTTTGATGACCCAGCAATGTATCGTTCTTTATATGGATTTTTGTGTAGTGCTGGTGGTAATTTTCTTCGTTTTCTTTGTTGTTGATACCAGAAGAAAGAAGGACAGATTTGTGATTTTGTAAAATTTCGTCCTTGGTAAATGCTATAAAAAAATATGTAGGGTTACCAGTAGTTTAATTTATTTCAAGCTCTGTTGTGAGACATTGCAAATAATGATTTTTACATATGAAGAAAAAATTATTAGAGGTTTTATCTGCTGGAACAACGACATATTTGTCATGCAAAGAGAATAAAGCATCCACAGCATCCGGATTCTTGAAAGGGTTAGTAAATCTTGTGTTCATATTGCATCGTAGTTTTTGAATGCGATTCTGAATGCATGATCCATGCAGACAAGGTGTCCAGTTCTGGTGCTTTACCCATTTTCTTGCATAGTCCCCATCTGCATCCATCAGTATCTTGATTTTCTTTTTCCAGTTCATGGGCTGGAGAATTCTATATTGTTGTCCATTGGCTAATAACTGTCTTAGTTGTTCATTTGTAACGATGCCAAGGTCACCAGTAAGAACATGACTAGCTGGACTTTAATTGTATTGTGACGATGCACATGAGCAATCAGGAGGCTTGTATTTCACATCTTTGAGTTTAAAGGCCTCTAAAACTCTCTTGTTGTTGACAAATCTTGGATGCATTAGACTTGGTGTAAGTATAAGAAATAAAAGGTGTAGCTTTATTTTTTAAGTAATCAGGTAATGTTTTTTGTACAGATTTCTGATGGAAAATATTGCTAATTTTTATCTAAACTTTATTGGCGAATTCTACCTTAAAACTACGTTTTTCCTCATTTTTGGATTAGCAATGTCCATGATTATTGCAACTAATCTATACAAAACAGAACGAGAATAAGTAACGGAAGTATTCTGGGTCTCTTGAAATAGTATAAAAAGTTTTGACAATGGAATGGAGTATAATTAAGTTCTGATATGATGAATTCCTAAAGGTTTTTGAACAGACATTAACAGACTATCAATTGTCACGGTGTCCACAGCAGGTGGTAGATATTTTCTGTGACCATGATTTCTATTTCGTCGAGCAGAAGTATTTAATAACTGTTATGTATTGACAGTACTGCATGTACACCTGGGACTAGACAAAATACCTACACCATCAATTTTGTCATTGCATCCATAGGGAATGGCTGTTTCCAACTCTCTTATCCAAAAGTATTCTCTTGGTAAACGATATGGTGAACTCAATATGGGGTCATTTGTTGAATGATGTATTTTCTCTATAATCCGGACTTTCATAAAAACAATTGAATGGTAAGGCTGATTGAAATGTTGATAGAGAAATTTGTTGTTATTAAGATCATTTACATTAGACCGATGATCATTCATCCTAAAATTGAGTCTTTGTCGAGTTTCCCCGACGTAGATCAATCCACAAAGAGTACATTCAATACCGTATACAATATTGGAAGCAGTGCAATTCAAATCCTCATGACTGTGTGCATTTTAACTTTTGGTGGTTACATTACTTTAAAGAGGTATCAGATATTAGTATATCACAGGTTTTACAATTGTTACGGTTAAATTTGGTAATAGATCAATATTGGTGGTTTTCATTAAAATCTTAAATATCTAAAAGTTGAACAGTACAGGAACGAATATAAACAAACTTGTCTGAATTTTTATAGTACAATGAGGATTCAAACGACTGCACATGTGTCATTTGCATTACAGCATTTAAGATGATTCTGGGCACACCTGATAAATTCGGTGTTGTTGTGTCCTTGACACAATCCGAATGACACCTTTTTATCCTGGGCGACATTTCATCCAGTATGATATTTTTTTATTCTACTAGTGTTCATGCTGTTGGCTACCGTACTGGTAGAATCATCGGAGACAAATTGTCCAACAGCAGAGATTCCGGTCCGGTGGTGATAAATAACACTTTTACAATTGTTGAAATAAGATATTAATGTTTTTAAGTTATGATCTTATAATTTTTTTCTTTTCAATGAAAATTCAAATAAGTTATCTGCATTCCTGCACCAACCTTTGCTAACTTGATTGAAAATCTGGACATAGGTTCTCTGTTTCTTACAATTCAAGATGGCGAAATACACCCATATCACCTTAAACATGTTAAATGCAAGCAATTTAAGTTACAACGTGTTAATAAAACCTTTACTTTACAGAAATAAAAAAAAAGTTAAATGAGTTAAAAATCAAATGAAACGACAAAAACAAAAAAAGTAACATGTTGAAAAAATCCTTGAAAATTCTACAAGATATATATTGGAAGGAAGAAAAGGACGAAAACATTGGAGCAGTGTCAAGAACATTGAAAAAAACATAAATAAATGTCACACCATTATATTTATAAAATGCTCATGTGATATTTCTAAAGGTCTGCATATTGTGGAAATTAAAGATTTTTTTACAGGAAAAAACAAATTGAGATATTGTTTGCTTTAATGAGGGCTGGGTTAAATGCCCGACGGATTTTAAATTAAATGGTTATGATAAGAAGTTTATTTATAGGGAAAAGTGCAACAGAGGAGGAGTAATTGTTTTCTACAAAAAAGTGGTTCAATCAGTATATTGAAGTATTGAACTGTTGTGCAAATAGTATGATATTGTTAAGAATAAGCAATATTTTAAAATTTCCACGGAGTTCAATATTTTTGTGATCTTACTTTTTTTACGTATTTTGCGGGATAGGAAAGATTTGTATTTTGTGCTATATACATATAGCCCATGATAATATTGGTTTTTTTTTTAATAAAGTTATGACTTGGGGATGGCTTACAAGTTAAAGTTTTGCAGGAACAAGTAGAACATTATAGTGTATTTAGTAACATTTCAATGATAAGTGACCTCAACAGAAGAATAAAAGAGAAAACTACTTCATAGTGCAAGGTAATTTAAATGAGTTTAACGCAATGACAATGAATTACCTAATTATGAACCGGATTTAACTGGTGAAAGAACAACAGAGGACATAAAGCCGGTTAATCGTTTTGACGTAAATTTTTTGTTGATGAAAATCATCTGGTTTAGTATATATCTAACGGATATTTTGGGAAAAAAGTTAAACTTTAACATTTCAAAATAAGAATGGATGGATTTTTAATTTATTTGATTATTGACCATATCGTGGTTTATTTTTTATTTTAATGATTTTGTCATTGGTGATTTTACTCCTTTTTCGTGTCATGCACCGTTAAAAGAGGGACGGAAGATACCAAAAGGATAGTCAAACTCATAAATCTAAAACAAACTGACAACGCCATGGCTAAAAATGAAAAAGACAAACAGAAAAACAATAGTACACATGACACAACATAGAAAACTAAAGAATAAACAACACGAACCCCTCCAAAAACTAGGGGTGATCTCAGGTGCTCCGGAAGGGTAAGCAGATCCTGCTCCACATGTGGCACCCGTCGTGTTGCTTATGTGATTACAAATCCGGTAAATAGTCTAATTCGGTAGGTCACATTAAACGTTGAATTTAAACTATGACGATTAACCTTAAGTGATATGTTTACTTGTAAAACTGTAAAATAAGATTGTTATAGAAGAATTGAAAGGTTTAAAGATAACGTTAAAATGGACCTTGCAGCAAATTCCAATAAAATTAATAGACTGATGAATAGTTCATAAGATAAGCCAAAGAATATCGACGAAATTGTGAATAATCTTAATCTGATGTTAATAAATGTACAAAAACAGAAATCACCAAAACTTTAAAATGTGATTATTGTAAAAAGTAAAATCACAAAAATACTGAACTCCGAGGACAATTCAATAAGGAAAGTCCCCAATCAAATGGCAAAATCAAAAGCTCAAACACATCAAACGAATGGATAACAACTGTCATATTCCTGGCTTGGTACAGGCATTTTCTTATGTAGAAAATGGTGGATTGAACCTGGTTTTATAGCTAGCTAAACCTCTCACTCGTATGACAGTCGCATCAAATTCCATTATATTGTCAACGATACGTGAACAAAACAAACATACACAATAGGTAAAAGTGTCAAAAATAGGGGTACAGCAGTCAACATAGTGTTATCATCTTAATCACTAAAAAACAACAAATGTAACGAAGAAGCACAAAAAGACAAATTTCACATCCTCATTTTGCTTATATTATACGATTTTATTTATCTATGTAAAAACACCAATAAAGGATGGAATGTTTTAAGTACTGGTGTAAAATTGCGCGTTTGAAATTCGAACAGGTAGACATAAATTAATTGTATCGTTCAAAGTATGACATAAATACAGAGTCACGTAAAATAGATATCACCAAAAACAGACTTAACAGTAAAAGTAATAATAATAAATAAAATAATTGTGTGGTTCAAAGTATGACGGGATACATAATTACAAGCACATAACCAAACTTTATTATATAAGGCAAGATAAACCGCGGACAAACGATGACTGTAAACAATTGTATATAGAAATATAGAATATAAACGCTTTTGAAACAATTTAACCAAAATAAGTGCGAATAAAACAGATTTATTCTTAATCTCGCTAAGTAAGATTTAAACGAAGTGAAACAATTTTTCACAGACGATATAAAAATTAGAGGGGAAATATGTTGAGTTCTATTAGAAAAACCAATCTAAAGTACTATTATCGAAAATTCAGAAAACTAAATAAGGCCATACAAAGCAACATAAAATTTAACGATTCTGTGAAACATTGTAGAAACTTAGTTTCAAACGAAGAAATTTGTTTGGCGTATTGAATTTTAAACCTGATGCTTTTTGTTATCTATTAATCATGTTTTTCTTTGTCTAATATGTTCTATTTATTTGTATTGTAGTCCTGTAATATTATGTTGTCATTTCAATGTTATATTTAACTTTGCCATTAAAGTGCGAGGTTTGGCATGCCACAAAACCAGGTTCAACCCACCACTTTTATTCCCCTTTAAAAGTGTCCTGTACCAAGTCAGGAAGATGGCCATTGTTATATTATTGTTCGTTTATGTGTGTGTTGCATTTTAACGTTGAGTCGTTTGTGTTTTCTCTTATTTTTGAGATATTGAGACAAGACGTGGCACGGTACTTGTCTATCCCAAATTCATGTATTTGGTTTTCATGTTATACTTGTTATTCTCGTGGTGTTTTGTCTGATGCTTGGTCCGTTTCTGTGTGTGTTACGTTTCGGTGTTATGTCGTTGTTCTCCTCTTATATTTAATGCGTTTCCCTCGGTTTTAGTTTGTTACCCCGATTTTGTTTTTTGTCCATGGATTTATGAGTTTTGAACAGCGGTATACTACTGTTGCCTTTATATATAACAGACCAGATGGAGAAGATAACAATGAAGTCATTAATGAAGAATTGGACCGACCTTTTACGGAACATGGAATTGATGTTTAGGTTAAAAACTGTGAAGGCAAAAAGTTATGAAAATTTATTAAAATGAATTTCTAAGTGTAAATCAAACCTACTGCCACTGTTATGTAAACTTTTTAACTGAATACTTTTTACCGGATAGTTTCAAGAAACATGGGTCAAGAGTATTTTAGTTCCGCTCAAAAATTGCCAGTTGATGATACTGGAAATTACAGAGGAATTTTGCTTGTGCTTCATGTTGAGAAATTGTTTACTTCTGTCATTAATAAAAGACTATTAAAGTGTTGCAAAGAATACAGTATATCGATTGATGCGCAGTTTGGGTTTGTCCTTAGATATGGTACATACGACACCATTTTGCCCTTCATTCTGTGGTATCAAAAAGTTTACGTAAAGGAATTCGTTTCTATTGTTGTTTTTATTGTTTTTTTGTCAAAGCTTTTGACAGTGGGGCACATTATGGTTTATGGCACAACATGTAAAATACGGAATTAGTGGAAACCTTTTGAATCTTATTAAATCAATGTACTCTAAGTTAAAAACTTCTGTTAAATTAGAAAGCAAATTTTCTGATTTTTTCCATTGTAATGCTGGCCTAATGCAAGGAAAATCATTATCTCAATTTTTATATGCAATTTATGTAAATGACATAGAAACTGAGTTTATCAAACAAGGAACAGAACAATATGAAGTAAAAATGCTAAATCTCTATTTTTTATGTATGCTGATGATAGAGTTTTCTTTAGCGAAAGTATCTCTGAATTAATAGAAAATAATAGTCACAGTATATGATAGTTCACATAAGAATGGTCTTAATTAAAAAAAAACAACAAAATAGTTGATTTCGTAGCAGAGGTGTACTGAAAGAGAATGAAAAATGGTATTTAAAATGATAGAAATATGTGATAAATTTGTATATCATGGTTTGTTATTAAATTATAACGGTTCTTTTACTGTAACACAGAAATCACTATCTAAACAGGGTTGAAAGGCTACATTTTGTTTATTGAGTAAGATTTATGATGATTGTTATAATATTGAGATATTGATATCCTTATGGGATACATATGTAACACGCATTGTGAATCATGGTTGTGATAGTTATCAAAGGTACCAGGATTATAATTTAGTACGCCAGACGCGCGTTTCGTCTACATAAGACTCATCAGTGACGCTCATATCAAAATATTAAAAAAGTCAAGCAAGTACAAAGTTGAAGAGCATTGAGGATCCAAAATTCTAAAAAATTGTGCCAAATACGGCTAAGGTAATCTATGCCTGGAATAAGAAAATCCTTAGTTTTCAAAAATTTCAAAGTTTGGTAAACAGGAAATTTATAAAAATGACCACATTATTGATATTCATGTCAACACCGAAGTGTTGACTACTGGGCTGGTGATACCCTCGGGGACGAAACGTCCACCAGCAGTGGCATCGACCCAGTGGTGTAAATAGTTATCAAAGGTACCAGGATTATAATTTAGTACGCCAGACGCGCGTTTCGTCTACATAAGACTCATCAGTGACACTCATATCAAAATATTAAAAAAGTCAAACAAGTACAA
Organism: Mytilus galloprovincialis; assembly: GCF_965363235.1. Classification (NCBI taxonomy): domain Eukaryota; kingdom Metazoa; phylum Mollusca; class Bivalvia; order Mytilida; family Mytilidae; genus Mytilus; species Mytilus galloprovincialis. The sequence continues at coordinate 82,179,103 of NC_134845.1, read as the reverse complement.
AGTTGAAGAGCATTGAGGATCCAAAATTCCAAAAAGTTGTGCCAAATACGGCTAAGGTAATCTATGCCTGGAATAAGAAAATCCTTAGTTTTCAAAAATTTCAAAGTTTGGTAAACAGGAAATTTATAAAAATGACCACATTATTGATATTCATGTGAAATATGGGGTTTTGATATTTGTCTTATTTTGTGAAGAATTTTGAAAGTGACTGTAAATCATATGGTGTGTTTTGAACTTGGGCGTTTAACATTGTATGTTGATAGATATGTTATAATGATACGTTATTGGTTGAAGTCATTAGAATCTAATAATTGTATATTGGAGAGTATTTATGAAGATATGTACGAATCTGGTTTTGTTAAACCGAATAATAAACTCAACAGGAGTTTTAAGATAAGAGACATACTAAACAGGTATGGATGTAATGATATATATTAAGCACAAAGTGTTTGAAATAGCCCATTATTTTACATTAATTTAAAAAACGAATTGGTGATAATTATTTAGCTGATATGGCTTGTCATTTTTTGAAAATACTGCAAAATGTAGTTTTTATCAATGTATACATGATGGACATACTTTGCAATTTTATTTGAATAGACTATTGAACAGTTTATACTGGTCAAACATTGTCATATGTAACTTAATAATTATATATATAGAATCAATTCACATTCCAAATTCCGCTACATGCATGTTAGAGATTGTTTATGACATTAATGCTGTTTTTGTATATAGATATAAAAACTGTATAAATTATGTATCTGTTTAATCCTATGATCTGTATTTGCTTACGGAATAAAGTCTTATTATTAATATTACTTTTCACTGCCTTACCTAAATTATGGTAGCGAATATATTTTCACATTGTTTCACAGACATAATCAGAATTGGATGAGCAATAATATACAATTATGGTTGCGCATGTAAACAATAATGGGTATTGTATTCTTTAAAACTAACTTGATGAAATCTGATTACGGTTTAATTTGAAATTTATAATTTGGGGCATACCCAAATACACTCCAATGTTACTCTAAATAACATTAAATATTTTAAATAAGCGTGTCTTTTGTTTAATTTGTATATCATATATAATTACTAGTTCTCCTGTACTGTGCAGTCAGATGTGAGTTAAGTAGAGTTTTCTTAAATACGTCACAATAAGAGAGTCTTTATCTGATTGGGTGAGGCAATTCCGATGGTTTTTGTTTTTAGTCTATTTGTAAGTTTAACCCCCTCCTTCCCCCCAAAAGGAAAGAACTTGCACATAATAACGAACATACTTTCGATACTAATACATGAACCAGTCGAAAAGTTGCCTTATTTGATAAACCTTATATTTCTGACGATCTTAAAAAACGTTATAGATAATTATAATCTGTTAGGAATACTTATGTGCAGGACATGACAATGGCAACATGTTAACAAAATTAAAGTTTACAGAAATAAAAATGTTCAATGCGCTGAAAATCGAAAGAAACTACAAAAACAAAAAAATTAGCATGCTGATAAATCCTTGTGAATTCTACAAGAAATTGGAAAACCACGCAATATAAGATTGGAGAAGTGTGAACAATTAAAAGAAACTCATCTTTAATCATGATAAAATTGAGAATGGAAATGGGGAATGTGTCAAAGAGACAACAACCCGACCAAATAAAAACAACAGCAGAGGGTCACCAACAGGTCTTCAATGTAGCGAGAAATTCCCGCACCCGGAGGCGTCCTTCTGCTGGCCCCTAAACAAATATATACTAGTCCAGTGATAATGAACGCCATACTAATTTCCAAATTGTACACAAGAAACTAAAATTAAAATAATACAAGACTAACAAAGGCCAGAGGCTCCTGACTTGGGACAGGCGCAAAAATGCGGCGGGGTTAAACATGTTTGTGAGATCTCAACCCTCCCCCTATACCTCTGACCAATGTAGAAAAGTAAACGCATAACAATACGCACATTAAAATTCAGTTCAAGAGACGTCCGAGTCTGATGTCAGAAGATGTAACCAAAGAAAATAAACAAAATGACAATAATACATAAATAACAACAGACTACTAGCAGTTAACTGACATGCCAGCTCCAGACTTCAATTAAACTGACTGAAAGATTATGATTTCATCATATGAACATCAGGCACAATCCTTCCCGTAAGGGGTTTAGTATCATACCATCATAACATATATGAGAAGAACATAACCCGTGTCATGCCAACAACTGTTTTTAGAATAAATGTGTTTAGTTCCGATGCAAAGACCTTATCAGTGACTCAATATTAACGCCAAAATATGCAATCTTTAATGACTTGACAACAGTATCGTAATTATATCCCTTCTTAATAAGTCTATTCAAAGGTTTTGTAAGTTTCTGAGGTGAATACTGACACCTTTGTGCTTTATAAAGAATATTTCCATAAAAAATTGGAAGTGAAATACCTGAACGTATTAGAAGTCTGCATGTTGAGCTATATTTACGAATGATGTCTTTATACCGATGATAAAATTTAGTAAATGTGTTGACTAGTTTGTGATATCGAAAACCCTGGTGTAATAATTTTTCAGTAATACATAAATTTCTCTCGTTAAAATCTAAACATGTTTAAGAGAAACAAGTATATGCAAAAGAAAGTCCCAACAAAATGTCATACGGTAAAAACTCAGTGAACCAATGAATATATAATAAATGTAATAACTCACAAGTTTCATATAAAAATGGGGGTTGATTTTCGGCTGTGATAACTTCAATATTTTCATAATGTTCGGCTGTGAGTACTACAGATAACAGACGAAATGTGACAAACTAACTTTGACTTTACCACCTATTCTTTTACAAAAAACATAAGAGACTTAATTATTTTAAAGTCATTTGTATCTGCAATGGAAGCTGAATTAATCAAAAACAAAACATAAATACATGTCACACCATTAGCTTTCACTGCCTTACCTTAAATATGCTTGTAAATATTTTTCACATTGTGTCACGTGTTTGTTTTATCAGTTTCAAATGAGCAAAGATATACAAGTCACAATCTAGTTGCGAATGTAAACAGTGATGATAATTGTATGTCTTTATAATAGATTTAAAAATTATCTTGACGAAATCTAATAACCGACAAATTCAAATCTGTATAGTTTGGAGCGTATCCACGTATATGACAATACAATTTAAAATTAAATCAATTATTTAAACTTCGCATGTCTTTTGTACATTCTGTATACATATAAAACGTATAACGTTTGTACTTTAAAGCCGCAAGTGGGGTATATATGTCGTGTACAAGTTGCGATTTTGTACAGGTTATAACATGTACAAAAATATTGTACATGTTATAAGAATGTATCTCCCTCATGCAAAGCTCTGATTCCTTTCACGGATTTGGCTATACTTTTTGGACCTTTTGATTATAGCTCTTCATCTTTTATATATTAAGCTTTGGATTTCACATATTTCGGCCACGAGCATCACTGAAGAGACATATATTGTCGAAATGCGCATCTGGTGCAAGAAAATTGGTACCGTTAATTTTATTTAGTACTTCCACTGGGTCGATGCCTCTGCTGGTGGTCTATTAGTCCCCGAGTGTATCACCAGCCCAGTAGCCAGTACTTCGGCACTGGCATGAAAATACGGATTTTGTTGTGTTATTAAAATTTGCTGTTACAAAATATTCGAAATTATTATAAATTAAGGAATGTATCTCCCTCATGCAAAGCTCCGATTCCTTTCACGAATTTGGCTATACTTTTTGGACCTTTTGGATTATAGCTCTTCATCTTTTATATAAGCTTTGGATTTCACATATTTCGGCCACGAGCATCATTGAAGAGACATTTATTGTCGAAATGCGCATCTGCTGCAAGACAATTGGTACCGTTAATTTTATTTATAACTTGTATAATGCAAAAATACAAGTTATAACATGTACAAAAGTACCCCATATATGTTATAACCTGTACAAAATATTGCTTAAAGATGGTTTTAACTTGTACAAAATTTAAGATAAATCTAAATGAAGTAAAATATACATTTAAATTCACCAATGCATAAAGAACAACAATAAATAGGCCAGAATGTGTCTTTTTCTGTAGAGGACAATGATCACAAAGTTTCAGAATCATATGTTTCATGACTTATGTTGGCAAATTGTGTTTTCATGTAATTGTATGTTTTATGTAGCCCATCATGGCTTAAATAAGTGTGACACTATTGTCTAAAAGCTTGCATTTCCTCAATGACAATTACATTAGATACTAGTAACTAAATTCTTCCAAAATTTTTAAGAACGATGCCTAATAATTTCGGGTAATACTCCTCCCTCTCGTTTAATAGCATGCAAAGACTAAAGCAATGTCTTATATGCTTACTATAAAAAAGCAAGAGCGAGCTGAAATAGTTTTCAATTTACCACGCTTCATTATCAATATCTTTGGATCTACTCTTCAACATTTTTAGCCTTCAGCATGACTTATGTAAATTTATAACTCATTTTCCTTTATAAACTATAATATCATTGCATAAAGCGAATGTCATTTTGATGTTTTAAATATATATCCTCTACTTTAATAGCATGTATTTGTGTCCTTTGGATGTTGTCTGCTCAATTGGCTGGTTGTTGTCTTTAAGACACATACCCCATTTCCATTCACAATTTTATATGTAGACACATCTGTCCTGGCTATCCTCTTATGTCTTGTAGTGTCAACTAAAATGCAAGTAATTTACAATTGCCTTCAAAGAGGACACTCACCATTATAATTCATCAAATAAAAATATATCCATAGACAATCATAAGAGGATTATAAGACATGTCCTAAGATATATCTTATGACAAGTCTTAGGAATGCTTCGTAATACCGACCCCTGGACATTAACTGTATAAAAAGGACAAAAGTTAACACACATGAAGGAATCATAAAAAAGATATGAAAATATAATTGAGGTCAATAGGATCAGTTGCGATAATAGAAACATATCCTTATTTTACGATTTTGTAAAAACCATTAAGTTAAAACCATTTTTAAGCAATATTATGTACAGGTTATAACATGTACGAGGTACTTTTGTACATGTTATAACTTGTATTTTATCATTATGCAATTTATAACATGTACAATATTTTTGTACATTTTATAACCTGTACAAAATCGCAACTTGTACACGACATATACATTTATTTTTAAATCCGTTGATAGGGTATCGATTGGTTCATCATGTTCATTTCTGCATCTATATTTGAGACCAGGATCTTCTAAAAAAATTTGCTCTTTATCGGAATTTCAAGTTATTATTTATACTGGTAACCCGACCCTTACTCTCATATAAATGACAAAAGAAAAAAATAGTTTTTTTTAACGTCCTACAGAACAAATAATTCCTAAACCGTTCAAAAAGTATGTACCTTCTTGGAATCAATTTCTGTCTGGACGATAGTTCAATCTTTAGGAGAATTAACCCCGACGATTCTAAGTTAAATATAATATGTTAATCAAGGCAATAGTAATATACCGCTGTTCAAAAATAGTAAATCGGTGGAGAAAAAAATCCAAACAAAACTGAGTTCATGGTTTTTCAAACTAAATTTTGATATATTATGGTTTCCTTTTACAGTCTATGGAAGAAGCGAACCGGTAAAAACATTTCGTATATCAAATAGCGATATTGTCTCACATGAGCAAATGGTGAGTGCTAAGTATAAAGCAGGATCTGCTTACCCTTCCGGAGCACCTGGTTATCATTGTTTGCATTATCAGTTTGTTTTGTGAGTAATGCAGACGAATTTTTACATTCATATGAAAAAAAAGAAGATTTTTCGGTAATTAAAAAATTGAAAACAATACGTTTAATAATTTCAATGCGTTCGAAACGCTTTTCTGGATATGACATTAATACCTAAAATTGATAGCCAAATTTATCTAAAGTCAACTTTGCCTGAGGGAGTTGAAACCTTAGTTTCGTTACATTAAACACACCAATCGTCAGCCTGTATAACTTTTATAAATTTTATAATATAATAGCTATTTAGTTGAAGTAATACGACAAAATCAATATATTGATTAAAGGAAAACGAAATGCACGATTTATCATTTGAAGATGTGCAAATACAATTAATATCATGTAGTAAAAATTAATGGAATGCAATTTTGGTACCTTTAATTGTTTTCTAAACCAAAATCACCTACAATTCAATGATACTGCTATATTATATAATATGAATGCGATATTTGTTTAATATAACAGCGATGTGTTTTTAATATGAAAAAAATATGAATCCAATATTTTTCTTACATAACTGCGATAGTTTTTGCATATATAATAAGAACAAGTCAAAATGTATGTAAAAAAAACCGGAAACATAATTCACAATAATATTTTATGACAGTTTTAATGTTATAGGCATAACATCACTAAAATTTCGTTACTGTCACAACAATTAACGATTAATTGTAGCATTTCGGCCTGCCGTTAGGTTTAAAAGGACGATAACTTTATATTTTCCAGGAAGTTAAAATGCGCCACCATATATTTTCACCATAAATACTTTTGCATATCGTCGCTGGGCTTCTAAAATGTTGTAAATTACAAATTTTCAATAAAAAAATATCTCACAAATAGGCTTTGAAAATTTTGGCCAAATGCATGCTTCCAAAATGTCGTATGTGAACTTGAACAATTTTGTAAATAGCAGTGAAATAAAAACTCTGACATTTTTGGATTATCCAAGAACTTAAACTATTTTTCACAGAAATAAAGAAATGTACAATTATTTTTTTCCCAAAGCCATTCTACAACGACTTTCAAGTTTTCATACACCATTTTAGAAGCATACTTTACAAACAACTGACATTGGCAATTTTGTAATATGTCTTATTTCACACATTTTGATTGGTCTAACTGTATGCTATTTTGTAAAACCAAAGATTTCCTCCTGCCCAGACCATTGGTGTCAAAAAGTATTTTTAGCCAAAAAAGTCATATACGACATTTTAGAAGCCCAGCGACGATATGTAGTTGTCTCCCTAACTGGTATATAAAATCAGTTTTAGAAAGTGCATATCTGGCTTCATGATAAAAAAGTCTTTGATAAATTAATTCGCAAGCTTTACACAACAATATACATTAAACATTTACTAAAACTGGGGTAAATTTAGCTTGAAATAATATAACTATTCCCCCCCCCCCCCCATTTTACAAAATGAAAATGGTTCATGCCTTACGACATTATTCTAGCTACTGCTCACTGATGATACCCCCGCCGCAAGTGGATAATATTAATAGTGTAAAAATATGCAAGTGTTCGGTAAACAGGAAGTTGTCGAGTGATGAATCTGAAAACGCATCACACGGTATAGCTGACTTATATAAATCCTGAAACCAAATTTCAGAAATCCTTGTATTGTAGTTCCTGAGAAAAATGTGACGGAAATTTTCAACTTGGCTATCATGTGTAAAATCATACAAGTGTTCGGTAAACAGGAAGTTGTCAAGTGATCAATCTGAAAACGCATCACACGGTATAGCTGACTTAGATTAACCCTGAAACCAAATTTTAGAAATCCTTGTATTGTAGTTCCTGAGAAAAATGCGACGAAAAATATTCATGGGACGGACGGACTGACGGAAGGACAGACAGAGGTAAAACAGTATACCCCCCCTTTTTTTAAAGCGGGGGTATAATAACTGAATTTATCTAATAAATGTACTAAGCATGTCGAAAAATTATGTGTTACCCTATCGATAGTGCTTACAACTGCTAAGTCAATTATTCGATTACATGGTTATACCGAGTAATTCTATTCAAAGTTGACTTTTGTGAATATTCTTTATCATAGATCATGCCATAAATATTTACAACGGCAAAGAAATATTATTGAAAAAAAAACAAACATTTAAGACAAACAATTCAATCCAATATGGTTCTCATTTAGATGAATATTCAAATACTAGTAGAAAAACAAAGAAAAATGTGCAATTACTATTGTCCAGAACTTTAAAGATATCATCTGTCATCATAATAAAAAAAAACTTATTCAAGTATTGAAAATCCTATTGAGCAGACTCAGACTATAGAAAAAGTTACTTCAGATTGCATTAATAAAAATAAATTTGGAATTGAAATGGGATATGTGTCATTGGTCATCGAGCCAACAACCAACAAAATGACTAAAAACAACCGAAGGCCACCAATGTGTCTCCAACATAGCAAGAAAATCCTGTACTAGGAGACGGAATTCAGCTGGCCCCTAAATAAAATGTGTACTCGTTCTGTGATAATGGACGTCACACTTAGCTCGAAAACATATAAATAGCATAAAATTTAAAAAAACATCTTGAAAAACTAACAAAGACCAGTTGCTCCTCGACCTGTGTTATGTGCATCACTATGACGGGGTTAAACAGGTGTACAGCAAAACTCGGTGAAAAAAGTCGGAGTCCTATGTTAGAAAAGGTAACAAAAGAAACTTAGCAAATTGACGATGATACATAAATTTACAAAGGACTACCAGCAGTTACTGACATGCCATCTCCAGACCTTAATGAAACTGATTATGTCTTCAAAATATAAAATTCAAGCAAAATCCTCGCGTAAGCGGTTTGGTATTTCATCATGAAAATACATGTAATGAACATAACCCGTATCATACCAGTTGGACTGCAAACGATTTAATGGCTTCTAAGGTCAAGACATTGGTCACGTGATAAAAGGTCAGAGTTTACGATTTTTTGGTAAACGTGCATGCCTCGTGGGTTTTGGACACGTATTGTCTTATTTGTACTCGTTCATTAATAAAAACCAAACTGTTAAATTCTAGATTGAATTAGCTTCCTTATTTTGTATAATTATCATTAAAAAGTGTTGTTAAAATGTTATAAATTCACGCGTGAAGTGAAACTTTTTTTTCGGAAAATCCTTAATGTTTCCTTAAATAGGTTTGGTAACGTGGTGAGGGGTATAAAATATGAAGTAAAACCATTTTTTGCTTCTTATTTTACTATATCAGATCACAAAACACGCGGATACGCAATTGTGTCAGCTTATTTGTTGCGAAGCGACGATCAAAGGGAGATAACTCGGTTCGCCGATCGTATGAGAAGTTCACAACAGTAAATTCGAGTAAAATTAATGATTGCAGATCTATTTCGACGATTTCCTGAATAACTTTTCAATATTTCATGTTCCTCTATTGTTGTAACATTAAAATAATCATGGAAAGGTTGAATATGACATTTTTTTCAAGTGCTTACAGGTTTTTGAACACTTCCAAAGAAGACAATTACCTACATTTAACTGACTTTTCTCTGACACTTGGAGTTATATTCTCAAACACCCTTTTGGTAGCTAGAAGGATACAAGAGGGGTTTATCAGTCATTTGTCAGAAGAACCTATGTTACAATAGAATTGAACTTTTCATTACATTTATAATAAACAAAAATATGGAAAAAAAACCTTCAAAATTGTGACCATTACCAATGAATGAAAATAAAATCATATTGAAATGGACAGGAAGTACATGTACAATTTTTGTTTTATTATAGCTGTTTTAAGATACAGTGGCATAACTCAGGGAGTCTGGTGATTGGAACCTCCTCTTTTTATGGAAGATTAATGCTTTTGAATGGGATCATATAGATGTATAGTTGGAACCCTCCCTTTTATCCTTGGTTGAGAATACCACCACTTATGTTTAAAATTGTCTGGATTCACCCTGAGATAAGAATCTATATGAGATGTAAAAAGTTCTGTTGTTGCCTTTATCGAGAAAAAAAATCTGTACATCCAAAGAAACAGAAAGGGATTTAAAACATAACAATCAACACAAAAGTAACTGCACAAAAGCTGCATTGCAATCTGATATCATGCAGTTCTCATAATTCCTATTATATGTAATATTTCAAGTTTTGCTATATATTTTTTCTTCTTATACATGTTATATTTGAATTCAAAAGTCTTTCAACCAACTATTTAGTCCTTTCAATTGAATTATTGATTGTATAATAACCTAAGCTGACCAGTATATAAAATTTGAAAATGCTTTGTTGAAATAAAATAGTAGTATTATGTCATAAAATACACTGAATCAACATCAAATTTAATCCTAATTTACATTTACCTGCTCTGTAATGCATAGTCAATTGAACTACAAAACCAAAAACCTGAAACTACTACAATGTATAATAAGAGATTGGTCATTCCCCATGTTATAGTAGTCTCAGACAAAAACAAAACTGACTTAAATACAGTATGTTCAGAAATTGTTTGAAAAAGGACTACAATGAGATAATTATTATTCTGATATCAGAAATAATCTCATAGTATCAAATCAGGTTGTCAGTTCTTTTAATTGAGATAAAAAATAACAATTTAATCACATTATTTACTTTTATAAAAAAAAACTCATGAAATTATCTGGATTTACAATCATTGACTAAGCTTGTCAACATTTCACTTACTTCAAATGCTTTTAAAAGTTAACCTGTTAGTACTAAAATAAAGAAATTTGGCATTTGTGGTTAACTTTTCAATTTTTTTACAACTTATTATTATATTATCATTAAATTCTTTTCTTAAACTTATAAAGGGGAAACTGACATTTAAATATGGTATAATTCCCAATTAGATAACTGTCTAGAAACATATCACCAGAGTCCAAGTCTCTGTTAGCAGTGACAGTTAAATTACAAGTCACTTTATATACATCAACACTCAATACATACCATTGTTTTCAGGCAAATGAGGAAAATAAGAGTAACAATAGCTTTTGCCTTACTAGCACAAGAGAATATTAGAATGATAATATAAATAAGGAAATATCAGACACAAAAAAGACAGGACTTAGCCACTGGACTATATGTAAAGTATTCCCTTTATAATCCTTAGAAGAGCTGCTATATACTAGAAAAATGATGTTGATGACTTGGCCCCATCAATCAGCATTTTAGCATTACATTATTGTCAATTGCAATATGAGTATCAAAATTTATACCTAGGGTGGGAATTAAACCCATGTATGTTCATTTAATTTATTGTTATTTGAGTACATAAAATGTACATGTATATGAAATATATCAAATGCAAAAAAATGCTGTAATGTATCGGTACACCCTCATTATCAAGACCCAGTAAAGGAAGTCCTTGCACCTACCTAGACGTATTTTTTGGGGCTAAATGTATTATATAACTCTTGAAAGTATAACACGATAAAGGTTATTGGTAAGTATATAGTATCATCAATGTGCAATTAAGGTAAACCAACTGTCAAACATAAACAATCTACCACGTGTTTGTCTGCTGTGCTTGAATTCTTGATTATTTACACGAATTTTTGCTAAAGCAGACACATTGAGACAGTTAAATATGTCCGCTTACCTTATGAGGTCTGTTAAGAATGGATTTGCTGTTATGACTTGTGTATGCATGGAAATATAATGAAGATAACTTTGATTTTTATCGTTACTTTTGAATACATATCATTCCCAAGGTATCCCAACAAAACACATGGCTACTTTGTAACGATGGAATGTAACGTGTAGCCACTTTGTAACGGTAAATGTCATACATGAATAAGAAGAAAAAAATAAAACAACAGAAACACTACATTTCAACAAAAATAAAAGGGCCCTTTAAAGCTTTTTGTTCGGTGTGAGCCAAGGCTCCGTGTTGAAGGCCGTACATTGACCTATAATGGTTTATTTTTATAAATTGTTATTTGAATGTAACGTGTAGCCACTTTGTAACGGTAAATGTAATTGGATGATCTTCAAAGAACAATAATAAAACTGCTAATAAATGATTGGATACGAAATTGTGTCAACTTATAAATAGATAAAAAAATGCAAACATTGAAATTCGCCATTTTGACTTAGGAAACAAACTTATTTTTAATCTTGGATAAAGGACATTGCGCACATTGCCAACGTATCATGCATAACCAGTCACCTGCAAATATATCTTTCATTTTGTTTTTTACACTTACTTTTCTATGTTTTAGTTCATTTAATGTTTTACTACAGAACGGGACATCGTTCTCAAAGATGCCGTAGAAAAAAATTATAGGTGGCGCTGTTTGTTGACGTAAATATTTTACATACGGGTCCTTTATTTGTCGACAAGTTGACCTTTATCTGTCAGATTCAGACGTGTGCCGTCCAACTGTACCAACAACTGGTTTTTAAAATAAATTTGTTTTCAGATGCAAAGACCCAAGTGAATCAATATTTATACCAAATAATGCCATCTTCAATAACCACAATATCGTAACTTTATCGATCCCTTCTGAATAAAGGTATGCCGGTGAGCCTTCGAGGTGAATGCCGAAATATTGTCAAACAAAATATATAATTTTATTATTCATATAACATTGAAATACTTGTTTAAAGGAAAAACAGTCTAATGGAACGTCGACGCTTTTCCCGTTGATAAGATAACAAAGTTATTTTTACGTCTAGCAGTGACATTGAATTTGCAGATCAACATACAATGTTACTTATAGTGATATTAAAAAAAATACTGCTATCATATTTGTAAAGTATCGCGTTTATCTTATAATTTATCGTATTTGCTTATTTATGCACATAAGAAAACCACAGCATCTAAAATTTTACACGGATTTAAGTTTGCTTTTAACTTATAATTGAATATATATCTAGCATAAATGTTGTTTGCAATTGAGCAAAGGCTCCGTGTTGAAGGCCGTACATTGACCTATAATGGTTTATTTTTTATAAATTGTTATGTGGATGGAGAGGTGTCTCATTGGTACTCACATCACATCTTCCAATATCTCTACACAGAAACGGACTATTCAACATGTTCAACTTCGTACTTTATTTGGCCTTTGGAACATCTTTTGATTCGAGCGTCACTGAAGAGTCTTTTGTAGATGAAACGCGCGTCTGGCGTTAATATACAATTTTACTCTTGGTATCTATGATGAGTTTATTTGATAACAACTGCCATATTCTTGATATTTTATGTAAACAAACGCAAGAATACAGTACGTAAGTAAGTAAGTAAGTAAGTAAGTAAGTAAGTAAGTAAGTAAATAGTGTATTATAGTGTAACGATCCAATATACATCATCATATACAATAAAAAAAATCTTTAAAACCATATTAGATCACTGCCTTTAAGACATATGAAACACTTTCATTTTTTTTCAAACTAAAAAGTATATACTATAAAGTAAAAGAAATATTTAAATAATAAAACTTTTCAATACACAGCAAAGAGATTCGAATAAATTATCAAAGCATACATTCCTACTGTGAAAGGTTATTTTCTCCTTGTTTATAATACAAACTATGATTTACTTTCACATTTGTTGATAGTTATCGGGTTTTGTTGCAATTTATTGTTTTCCTTTGAAACGTTTCAATATGTCCATATTTGATATATTTTAAGCAGAGATGATTCTTTCATCTGTTTATTAGACCTGAATACCAACAATCGTTGTTAACGCACTTTCTTGCATTTCTAAACGAATAAATTGAAATTTTGTAAATTAATCGCTTCAATATATATCCCTTCACTCTACCAAATATACATTGGTTTACAGGATACGTTATCATGGGGTAGTAGGAGTGTGAAAAATATGATTCTGATTCTAGATCTCAGTTTTAAAAGAAAATGCATTGCCATTCAAAAGAAAATTATTCTTAATAGTTCGATTTGTTGAAAATTGTTGAAAAAAACAGTTTCTACAGCGATAAAATTTCACGAAAGAAGAGCAAATACCGTAAAGTTGGCACCCTTTTGTAAATATTTACAAACTCACTTGTCTGTTTCTTGCACATTTATCGGGCGGTAACAATTCATGTTTGCCTTGCTTCAAGCAGTTACAGTTATACCTTTTATTGTGTCTTAAAAAATGATTTCTAAAATCTCTATCTAGTTTAATTACATTTTAGTTAACTTATTTCGAACTACAAATGAGCTGTAGGGCGTATTAGAGATGACCAGAATATTGAAAAACGAACTTACGGAAGCGTTACTTGTTGAATCTGACGAACAGGGCTGCTGATTTATACATAGTAATGTATAAATATAACACATAAACGCTCGTTGAAGTAAGGCAATTTCCATCGTCTGCATGTAGTTTGAAGATGGTATTACCTGTATTTGTATCTAACTGTAAACAAAGCTTCAAGTGGGCAAGTTATTTGCGACATCATAATTTTTTATCAAAATATAACATATAAGTTTTCTCAGTGACTTTTACCACACCTTCTTTCATTTAATGAAACAAATATTTACATTTTATACCCGAAATCTTAATAAAATAAATGTTCATGTAAAAAAATGAAAAAGTAAAATGACTAAAACACTGAACTCCGAGAAAAATTCAAAACGGATAGCCCTATTCAAATGGTGAAATCAAAAGCTCAAACACATCAAACAAATGTATAACAAGACTTAGTGTCATTCTTGACTGAATACATTATTGTTGTCTCTTTGACACATTACCAATTTCCATTAAACCTGGTTAAATAGCTAGCTAAACCTCCTACTTGTATGACAGTAAAACGTAGATTGAGATATTATAATTTTTTTGGGTGGACTTGCTGTAATTTAGTGCTTTTTGTAAATTTCATAATATCACTCCATTACAATTATCTGATTATACAGTTTGGCTATACTTTTTGGACCTTTTGGATTATAGCTCTTCATCTTTTATATAAGCTTTGGATTTCAAATATTTTGGCCACGAGTATCACTGAAGAGACATGTATTGTCGAAATGCGCATCTGGTGCAAGAAAATTGGTACCGTTAACTTTATTATTTCATTATAATTGAATCACATTTTACAGAGTGCAAAATCGGATAGCTAGATTAAAGAAGTAATATACGCCACATAAACTAGCTGGACTTAATAATCCGTGTTCATCTGAATAACTTATTTTTTTTAACGAAGGAGCACCGAGAAAATTATGACATTTTATCACTAAAAAAGATCCTATTACACCAGACATTTTGCGAAAAATTGTTCATACCTCAACTCAATAGTTATCTTAAAGATTTAAAAACTGTTTGTATGTGTTTATTAAGCTATTCAAGCTTTTTAAGGTTCGGAGGATAAGTTAGTATGACACGATGACACGATTAATTCTACACACTTAAACTTATAGTTGGCGAAGAGTAAAACTGATATTTACAAAGAATATCTATTCACTTTTGTAAATCTAATAATACTTATAAACTTAAATGACATGCACGAGAGTTCGGGAAATACTGCTTTTAAGCTTAAGCTTAGATAATTAAAAAATAGACTGCATAGTCTCCGTTTAGGAGGGGTATCGGCTACTGCAGTGGCTGGTGTCGAGGACAGATAAAAAAAGCATGGTCAGTGACAATGTGACACAGCAAAAGACGTTTATATAAAAGACTCTTTGAAGGATTGACTTTCTGTAACTATTAATATTTGAATTTAATTATGTACTTTTTTACCCTTTCTTGTTTTTAGAAGCTTGGCTGCACACTGTTATGCTAGCTGATCCCATACAAAGATTTTGAGTGTATTTTGTAAATAATTTATGTTCACTTGAAGGTATGAATTAGAACATAAATATATTCATTAAAGTTATGTACAAGGTCAAATTTATACATTCCGACAAGTTTAACAGGTCATGGTGACATCACAAATGACTCAAATGTCCATATTATATTATCCTATTGATTGTTAAATCAATACAGATGATCATTAATGGCTTTCAACATATGAGTTTGAATGTCCATATGGTATTATGCCTTTTTTTGAAAAGATTTACTATTTTTTTTTAATTTTAACGACCGAATAATGGCTCTTATCATACCCAATCTTTTAATCTGTTAACAGGTGTCTCTCGGGAAATATTTTCTATTTTCTTTAAAATGTGTTACCTACAGTTAAAATAGTATATATATATGACAGAAAAGATTATTCCTGTTCCTCTTTTTTACGGAAAAGATGACAAGATACTTCGTAACACGTATATTGCCAAACTATTCTATATCCGGATAAACATGATAAATGCAAACGCTTTTTCATTTCATAACTGATAACGAATATTATAAAATTGTCTATAACTGCCATTCAACAAACTCATTATAGATACCAGGTTTGAAATTTAGTGAATGCGCAAGACGCACGTTTCGTTTACAAAAGACTCACCCGTGACGCTCGAATCAGAAAAATTAAAAAGGTCAAATGAAATACGAAGTTGAAAAGTATTGAGGACAACAATCCTAAAAGTGTTGCTAAATACGACTGCGGTAATCTATTCTTGAGGTAGAAAGCCTTGGTATTTCAAAAATTCAGGTGATCGTTCATTTTGACGTTTTTCTTGTGTTTTGTTTACTTATTGTCTAGACAGACAAAACAAATAAAAGGGGTTTGGTGCACATGTAAAACCACTTTTAAACCAATATATTTACGCTTGTACTAAGGCACTATCTGGATCATTTGTTGTGAGTTTGTTTAATGTCCTTGTTGAGAATAAGTTTTTTCTTATGCTTTCCAAATTATGCACAAAAGCATGGGATTAACCGGCATTGGATGAACAGATGTATAGACTTATAATCGAGATACCAAAGGGCCATTAAAACGTATCGTCATAAACAATCTTTGTTAATGGCTTTGAACTAGCTGTCAGTTACTGCAAGTACTTTCAGATAAGTGCTTAGTGTCGTTTTGTTTTTGTGATGAACAAGTTCTCAGCCACGTCGACATCGATTTTTATAGTTCTTTCTTATGTTGTACTGTTACACCACTGTCCCGTGTTAGGGGAGGGTTGTGATCCCGCTACCATGTTTAAAGCTGAACCAGAGTTTAATCCACCTATAGTACGACATAATGATACATTAAAACTTTGTTTTGTTTCATTATGAACAGACATTCAATGTATACGTATATATAAATACTTATCATTGACGATAATTTAGATTTATGATTTATAAGTTGTAATGTGAATAATTACTTTTGAGTCATATAACTATTATTCCATGCAGATTTGGATAACTTTATAAACGAATTCTAGATCGAGAAACGAAAGATGTGCATTTGCTTCGTTGCAATACTGAACTTACAATGTAGACATAACATTGTTGAACATGACAATTGGAAGTAGTCATGTTCAAAGAGTTGTAGAGAACCATTGCGTATAATTATAGGCATGACAAAATATCAAAAACATCGAGTTCTATTGTAAAGGAAACATTAAGCCTCTCAATGATCAAAACTAGTGTGTGTCATATACTGTTATCTTTTTGAAAAGAAAATCAAATAAAGTATGTGGTTTCATAGTTAACATGTTTGTCAAATGATCAAACAAATGAGCAAAATTAATTTGAGTCAAGGTGCTTAGTACCACCTTAATCGCAGTTACCTTGTATTTGTACATTTTATTTTACGCATCTATGATAAACAAATGACCTTTTCAAAAAGAAACATTTTCTTGGTTATTCTTTCGTAGAGTGTTTCGACAGGATTTATTGGCAAATGAAAACAAAATGAATTGTAAATTAAACTTATTTTATTAGAAAAATGTAGAAGCTATAATGTAGAAAACTACTGTTTATATAAAGGTATACAAAATAAATGTGTTGTCTTTTAAAAAAAAGTGTATTACAATCATCCTTTGATTTTGATCATTTTTATTGATCACCTCATAAAATGTTATTAGCTGGGATTTCGCTTATCAATTCTATTAAACAAAAATTAATTGAAAGCAACATTTTTGGTAGGAAATGTCAAATTGTATTATAAAAAACTTAATGTTTTTACTTCAAAGTTGTAACTACTAAAAAGGTTTTGAAATTAAAACCTTAATTTTTATCAAAGCTGAAGTCAACATCATGAACAAGAAAGTTATGAAATCGATTGCATTTATTTGAAAAAAAAGCAATTCAGAAGCCTTTCTTGTGTTTAATTCAGATCTGAAATCAAACGACCTCTACATGAAAAAAATCTCATAACAAAACTTGAACAAGAAAGAATTGGTGCACGCATCAAATTTTTGGGCCGTAAATATGGAGTTTGTTGGAGTAAAAAAAAGTGAAAAATATTATCTTTATATTCAGTTGACGTTAATCCTCAATTGACAGAACTTGTCC
Organism: Mytilus galloprovincialis; assembly: GCF_965363235.1. Classification (NCBI taxonomy): domain Eukaryota; kingdom Metazoa; phylum Mollusca; class Bivalvia; order Mytilida; family Mytilidae; genus Mytilus; species Mytilus galloprovincialis. The sequence goes on along the minus strand of NC_134845.1, from coordinate 82,161,013 downwards.
AATCAAATTAGTTATGATAATGCTATTAGATATTACTTAATTGTGCAGTTGATGAAATCGAATACTTTTAAGTGCAGTTGATGATCGAAATGGAATATTAAATTCTCCCTCGCCCTGCTCATCCGAATTTAAAGTATTTAATCTCTAAATCAATAGGCTATAAACAAGACACAGATATAGGAGTAGTTGTTCGCAGTAACATCTCATTTTCTCTTGCGATACAATATTTTATTTTACCTTATTGTACATATTTCTTCGAATGAAACAATATATAAATACATGACATATAACATTTTTTCTCTTTCGCATCGTATCTTTTTCCTCGGCTAATACCTCCAACGCCTGTACGTACAAGTAACATAGCTGTCTGCAGCAACTGCATATATACCTATGTGACCAACTTCAGTTCGACGTAACTGCAAGCACCTCTGATACTTAAACATTTAAATGTCAAACTTTATATAGTATCATTAAACCCCACCCGTAAAAATCGCCAAAACGTTCCTCGTGCCTTCTGCACCTAACATCAAATTTATAAATAGTACATACTGTTACAAAACCAGCATCCGAACTAGTTATACTAGTTCCCGTCTATAAATAATTACTACAAATAGCAAACGGGGAAAATCCTATTTCAAACGAAATAAAATACATTTAAATTCTCCCTCGCACTGCTCGTCCAAATTTAAAGTATTTAATCTCTGAATTCAATAGGCTATAAACAAGAGAAACACAGATATAGAATCAGTTTCTCGCAGTAACATCGAAACAAAGGAAATGAAACAGTTCAGAATAAGATGCCGATATAAAAAGTCTTTAAGATATTACTAATTGAAGATAAATCTTTAACCACTTAACTGGACCAATATCAATTTCAATTCGACAATCGGAACTTCAAATTAGACCGGACGCTTCCGCAAAAGATGCAAATGCAGACAAATCTTTGCAAATCTTGAATCGTTGAATAATTTCTCAAACTGTTTTCATTGATTCTTCAAAAAGAAGAAAACAATCAAAACTTCATATATACATGTACATGTATCTTAATCAGATAAACATGAAACTTCTATAGATAGATACATATTTCATATTTCATATCTACTAGTATATACATCAACTCCTAATCCCACTGTGTGATTCGTTATGTTACACAATGCAACATAGCTCATAAAAGTCTATACATATTGACATCTCATATCTTCATACATCAACTGCTAATCACACTGTGTGATTCTTTATGTTACACAATGCAACATAGCTCATGAAAGTCTATACATATAGACATCTCATATCTATATACATCAACTTCTAATCACAATGTGTGATTCTTTATGTTACACAATGCAACATAGCTCATGAAAGTCTAAAAAATATATACATCTCATATCTACATACATCAAATTCTATTCACACTGTGTGATCCTTTATGTTACATTTATGAAAATCTAAACATATATATATATCTCATATCTTTTATATCAACAACAACAAAAAACAAACTCTAAAGCTATGCCGGAAGCTCCGACTTCGTACTGATTTTTCTTATTATCTTAGTTACATTTTGATAATCGTTGTAAATTAAACAAGTTTTCAACTCAATATTTTATGTACTATGTGTACGGACTGTAAAATATTACTGCTTACCGTTTTAAAGTCTCTCCAACTTGAACTCTTGGTTCTGTCCGATTTATCTCACATAAAACGGGCTACTGTTTATACTTACACCTTCATATGTGTGGCATTTGGGAAAACAATTCTCTAGGACATTAGGTCTCCAAGATGGAACTAAAACAAACTTTGATCGTTTCATAGCGATCTGCTGATAAAATGAAAACAAAACTGTGGTATTTTTATGAAAAAACATATAAAATTGATGAGGATTACAATTCTCATTTATGCTTCAAATCAAATGTATATACATATATTGAATTATGTGCAAAAGTTGTCATATTTAACCTTTTGTTTTCTATATATTTGTTAACATATCTCAAATCTAGTACAAGTCTTACGAGTTCTTTACCTGAATTTTGTACTGAAACTGTAATCAGATTTACTACAATAGGTGGACACTGTAATATTTAGTGAGAATTTCATCTATCAACTTTTAAATAAAAGTTGCAAGCTTAAAAGCTGATTTGTTATCAGATTAAGGATCTCAACATGGTTCAGTACTAAATGAAATTATATAACCAAATTCTGTAGTATTTAAAATATAATCATAAACCTGTAAAACAGTTTTTAAAAGAACACATTATATTTGATATTCGCTTTTAACTTAATAATATGATCTCCAGACCTTATGCCAAAATTGTAAATAAAGTCAACATTATACTCAACTCCGTTCATGTGCTTTCATATAAACATTGTTCCTCTTTCGCATTGTTTCTTTTTCCTTGGCTAACACCACAAACGCCTGTACGTACAATAAACATAGCAGCAACTGCATATATACATATGTGACCAAGTTCAATTCGACGTAACTGCGAGCACCTTCGATACTTATACATTTAAATGCCAAACTTAATATAGTATCATTAAACCCCACCCGTAAAAACCGCCAAAACTTTCCTCGTGCCTTCTGTCCTTAACATCAAATATATAAATAGTACATACTGTTACAAAACCAGTATCCGAACTAGTAACACTAGTTCCCATGTATAAATAATTACTACAAATAGCAAACGGGGAAAACCCTATTTCAAACGAAATAAAATACATTAATCTACTTCATTTTCAAGACTTGATTTTTAAACTCAAGATTATCAAAGTTGCAACTACTAACAAAATGTTTGTATTTCTTATCTCAGCTATGGACTTCAAACGCAGCCTTTCACCTCATTTCATCATCAATGAATTTATGTCCAGATGACTAATGAATAAATATGAACAATGCACAATGATTTTTATCATTAAAGGTTTGTCAAAAGCTATCTTGCTGCTCTTTGATCTTTAGTTACTTAAAATTCTTCCGTCTTTTTATCACTGAAAAAATGACAAGCATGCTATGTAGTCTTATTTTTACATTATTTTAGATAACTTGATAGTTTAGAATTTTTGTCAAGCTATATATTTTGAACAAGTCGTATTTCTAAATTTAAGTCATAAGGTATATCTAGTAAAAAAAACTCGTGAAAAGAACAAGTAACGGTGGTCAAGTATTACTATCAAATCGTGAAAAATGTGGTATCGGACCATTGAAGCAATTCAACCGCAAAATATGTAAAATATCTGTTGTATTTTGGATTATAAAGTCACTAGAAGCCCTCCATCGGGTGCTTAATTTTCTCGCTGTGTTTATCACCAGTGTTCGCTTTGTGCTGTTTTCTGCTCTTTGGTCGGGTTGTTGTCTATTTGTTGCCATTTGATTAGGGACTTTAATTTTTAAATTTTCCTAGGATTTTAGTTTGTTTTGTGATTTTACTTTTTGACACATTCCCAATTTCCGTTCTCAATTTTAACTACAAAAAAATAAGAATCTTTGTGTTTTTTTTTTTTTTTTAACTTTAAATGACTTTTCAAATGTGAAAAGCAAAAGAAGGCAAAATGCGTCTTCTCTGAAAATGGGATGCGTGCAAACTAAATGGTGAATTCTAAAGTCTTAACGTACATACTTCCGAGTGTTATGGAATCGATTTCCATATTGTTTCGATAATTTATGAATTGTGTTCTATAACCGATCGTAACAGGTAATGATTCGCTTGACTGGTGATGCATGCATAACATCAGCTGCTTATCTTGAAGACACATCTGGTACGATGCAGTTGCGGCTCACATAGAAGCCGGCAAATCATTAGTTTCAATTGGTGGATTTGAAAACAGTACAATTTTACGGACACAATCACGAGTTCTAAAAGATTGTGAGTTCTGTTATAGATGCTCAGTTTGTACCTGGATGTAGACAATATTATTTAATATAGGTATTATAGGAAGTGTTTCAATTTTTCAATCTTTCTCTAATAGATAAACACACTGTTCATCAATATCAAATGGTGTGTTGTAGACTTTTAGATCCATTAAAACGTTTAATCCCGCTGCAAATGTTTGCACCTGTCCTAAGCCATGAATCTGATGTACAGTAGTTGTCGTTTGTCGTTTGTTTATTTAATTATACGTGTTTCTCGTTTCTCGTTTTTTTTTATATAGATTAGACCGTTTGTTTTCCCGTTTGAATGGTTTTACACTAGTAGTTTTGGTGCTCTTTATAGCTTGTTGTTCGGTGTGAGCCAAGGCTCCGTGTTGAAGGCCGTACATTGACTTATAATGGTTTACTTTTTTAAAATTGTTATTTGGATAGAGAGTTGTCTCATTGGCAATCACACCACATCTTCCAATATATATTATGATAACGACATGGAATGTTGACTATAGTACTTAACTGCTTTAGACAACGACGAACTTTTTATGTATCATGTGTATGGTCTTATGAAATAAAAAGGACCTAATGGTTTTGAACCATCATGGCTTAACAGGTTGTTCATACACCAAAACTTGAACCAGAAGAGTCAATCTAAAAGATCAAATTACATAAGGAAATCATATGATAACAAAATCATTTGAGCACTATAAATACCTTGTGCTATGGCATATAAGCGACCCATGATCTGTCACGATCATATTCATGATCTCATAAATGGGATCCCTAATCCTTCACGATCATTATATCAAATGTATTTAAATATTCAAATGTTGACACACCTTTTGATATAACTACAACAAAAACATTTTCGAGAACCATTTGAACATTATAAATTGTTTAAAAAATAGTACCTGAATCGTAAATAAACCATGTTTGTTTACATGTGTATGTCTTTGAAACAATGAAGAGCAACCTGTCTTTTGATGTTTTGTCACCACAGTGATTTTTAAATTAAATTTACGGAACTGGTCATAATGTTGAACTATTTTGACAGACAGTTTTATTATTTTCACAGTTTGTCCTTGAATTTTTTTTAATAAATTAGATAATATATTGTATATTGCATGGGTCTTCCCTATAAGATTTCCTTCACTATCCAAAATTCAGTTTTGTTCACGATCGTATCCTAGTAGTTAAACTTGATGACTGTTACTTATTCTCTCACGAAAATTTATCTCGATATGACAGAATTGAGAAAGGCAATGCCTGCTTATGATACACACAACTTGCATACACACATGTATATACTAATATATGTATATTGTTTTCTATTGATGAGTGTAATTGTTCACAAAAAAAATATAAGTAGTGTAAGTTATCAAAGACATCATTAGTATGCCTACATATTTCAAATTGACAATGTTAACTAGAAGATGTGTCATATGTTCTGTTTACTTGTATTTTACTCGTAGATAACTTAGACCTCCAGAGTCTACTCGCTGAAGTGCCATCATGAGTCTGTGAATTGTTGGACTTATACTTCTTTGTCGCTTCCATTTCTTCAGTATGTCATAAATCTGACCATACATATCTTTTGGAAATCTGTACATGCTCTCTTCAATACTACTGAAGTTGATTCCTAATTCAATACCAAGCTGAATCACACAGTTACCAAGGTTTCGAGATAATTCATTCAAAACTTTGTCTGGGGGTGACATTTGTAGTCGACTTTCTGCAATACCTTGAATAATACAAATTATTGGATTGATTATCGTTTTGTAATGATATCAAATACACTATAACAACAATGACTACATGAGATTTCAAATTATATCTCATTCCATCTAAAGATAAATAAGTTGTTTTTAATTCTCTAACATCTCCAATTATTATGAAATGCTTGATTTGGTGACAACTATACATAGATTGAATCTAAGTCATGCAAAGCGTTGAAGTTTAGTATTATTCAGATAGTTTTAAAGCATTTTTTAAAAGTAAATATCCGAAAAGTTGTGTAAGTACAACAGAGTCAAAATATTGTTTTCAGAACCTCCGGTTTCATACTAAATAATAAGACATAACTAGACGGGAAGTTTGCAGATTGAACAGTACAGTTCTGACAAAAACTTGTAGAAATCTCAAAACTTGTAAAAGAGGAGCGAAAGATACAAGAGGACCAGTCAAACTCATAAATAGAAAACAAACTGACAACGCCATTGCAAAAATGAAAAAGACAAACAGACAAATATTTGTACACAAGAAACAACATAGAAAAGTAAAGAGTGAGCAACAAGAACCCCACCAAAATACAGGGGGTGATCTCAGGTGCTCCGGAAGGGTAAGCAGATCCTGTTCCACATGTGTCACCCGTAGTTGTGTAGGGATCTATACCATTGTACAAAGGTATACAATATAGGCTGAAAATGACTTCCTATATGAACAAAAACCTTTGATTGAATAAAACAGACAGTTGTTTTAATGTAATGATTTTAACACAACTTGTCTTGATTATATTTGGTTTTAATTGTCGAGAATTCAATATGATTTACTCACCATATAAATTTGTATCCTCTCTCACAATCTGAAAATATATAAATATATTAATATATTTCAAAGATTTTTTATAATAGAGATAATAAGCATAATTTAGAAAGAGTGATTTATTGTTTAACCTAAATGTATTTAATATATATCAAGGATGCACTTACGTGAAGTAAAAAAAGAATTTGAATTCTAAATTGATACTAAAAGTCAGAAGAGCACTAGGTAAAGAACACATAAGCTTAACTTTTTGATAGGTTACAATGCTCCTTTTTTTATATTATTTAATTTAAAAACATGGCGGGGAAAGTCTGACTCGGACTTATATTTGCATTGGTATTATTTTAGACTCTAAAACAGAAATCTAAAGTATGCTCAAATCATGGTAAATGAAATTTTGTAAGCTATTGAGTCTTATATGAAAATAACATTGTGATAATTGTAATTTCATTCGTTTAAATGGGCTGTGCATTAGAATGAAATTAATTTCTCCTAGGTGTTTCATCATATGTAGCATAGAGGGCGTAATGTTTTCCCGTTTCAAAATTATTTTCGCGGTATTGTTTTGCCTAGTATGTAATCATTCAGCACGACATCGTCATTCTGAGCAGTCGAATTTTCTTGGTAACTTTTAATTCTGGTTAAATCTTATTAAGCTTTATATTTGGAGAGTTTTTTGTTTGATACTGATGTTTAAATTATATATTATATGTGTAGATATATATGTATGAATTGTGTTTATTTCTTATTAAATATAGAGCATCGGTGTTGTCGTGCGGCTATCCACTTTACAAAGTCTTTGATATTTATTAAAGCTTTTTAAGGCGTGTATATTCAGAGTGTTTATGTATACTTGGATAATTGGTACAAGTATTGGTTATACTTGGATATTTGGTACAAGTATTGGTTATACTTGGATATATGGAACAAGTATTGATTATACTTGGTTATTTGGTACAAGTATTGGTTTTATGTCTACATTGATGGGTGGTTTATACCAGGAGAGCATATTTTACCCTTTATCGCTGGAAAAAACCAAAGGAATCCGAACATCCAACACGAGTTCCTAAACCTGACCTACGTGCATCCTTAATAAATGAAAAGCAATCAAAATGAAAGGCAATTAAATAATGCGTTGACTGTGACAAATCGCAGTTATCTTACACATATGTCATCTTGTCACATCCCTTTTTTTTAAACAAAGAAACTAACACACACATATATATATATATATACCAGTAAAATTCGAGCAGAAAAGTTTAAATAGGGAAGTTATAATTCCTGACCTGACAAAGATAATGGGGTCTCTCTATTCCATTTAGAGCATGCAATAATTCTTGTAGTTTGACTGTTTCATTCTTCTTCTTCCATCCATACAAGGCCATCAACTTCATGCCAAGCAATCCATTCTGTCTATACTGATACTCTATTTCTTCCCATTCGTCACGTGTCATACCCAAATGAATGAGGAATTGATCAAACAAGTTGATTCCGATTTGGTTTGCTAGTCGTACTAGATGCTGATCATTTGGACTCAAGGATAAAGCTTCTTTTGCAAGACCTATGCAAAATGACAAAATAGTCTTTTATTTGTATATTTGCATATGATTTGTACGATTTTAAAAACAATTAAAATGTTAAATACAAAATTCAAATTGAATAGTAAAAAAAAAAGATAATGCTTCAATGTTTGCTTTAAAAACATACCCACATAAAAAGGCACTACAGATAGTTTCACTTTTATATCAAACGCAATATAAATAGAAAAAAAATCCAAAGTCTATGAATGCTACCCAAACGTTGCAGTGTTACATATAAGACATTTAAGGAATGACTGTAATATTTTTTCTGTCTATGAAGAAATAATATAAAAAAAATTGGTGCACACTGAATGAGATATTCGTGTTGTACAGTCAGCACTGTGCAATCAATTCAGTACTTCTCAGTGCCTTTCTCCAACAATTAAATGTGCTGTTGTTTTATAAACAACAACTTCTGCAAATTTTTACCAGACGCTGGTCAGATTTTTTTTGACAACAAGATAGCTGGCTTATCAATACTGAATACATTGCAGTGGATAACTCTGAATATTGACTGGACATGACTTAATTTTAAGTCAGTGAGCTGTTAACACTGCTAAAGACTGGTTAAGATCAAAATGACCGTTTTGTTTCACAAAAGGTTTACTAGTCATGCTGTTGGTTTATACTTATTTGAATTGAATAACAAATTAAATAGAAATTATAAAGGGCTATACCTTCACACGTAGCATCACATTTTATGATGTGCTGAAAAAAACAAAACAACAACATTTTGAAATATAACTAATTGTCTATAACATATACTTGTGATACATGTTTTTGGAAGCAAACACCAATTTGAAGATATTTCAATCAACCTGCATAAATATTCAGATCATATTATTTTTAAACTACTAGTATCTTAATTCATCTACCCTACCTGTGTTTATCCGAAATAAATCCAACATAATAGTTTTTTTCCGATAATAATTTTGATCAATGTTAGATCCCTTTCCTACCTTTCGTTATACTCACTAGTCTATAGTCACTGAAAAAACAAAAGCAACATTCGAACAAGTAATAAAAGACAATTTTTAACTCCTTGAATCCATTACTGTATCTTTGGTGCGCAGAACAGCAATGCAAACGCTGTTCTTTTGATTTTTGTTGTTTTTGCTGCGAATGCGCTAATTGTGTATCATGGATAGATATACCCAATATCCTTGATCTATTTTACTATGAATACATAAAACATGCAAAAATGGCTTAAACAAATAAGGCACACAAAAAAATCAGGTACTGAAATGAATATTAATTTTGTCTCGATTCAGACTTTATTTTATCGAATTGGTGTCCATTTACGATCGGTCATCATTATAAACATTATGCAGCGTCCCCAATTTGTCGCTAATGAATAGACAGTCTTAGACAGAAATATACGCTCTTAGCAGTCCATTAATAGGCAAATATTCTTATTGGTCTACAAGTACTACCAACAGTTCGTTCAGTCCAGTATCATTGGTCTACAATAGTGACTATGTTGTGTCGGATCGAAACAGAATCTATGTTCCGCATCGGTTCGCTGCCCGGTTATTGTATGACTGTCAAATCGCATTCACAGATTCCGGACGCTTTCTACCATGCACAATATAATTATTGGGACAAATCAGTCCGTGATTAGATAAACTTTTTTTACAAATTTCCATCCAAATATAACAAGATTGGACTTTCGTCAAATTTTAATCATATTAAGGACGGCTGTAGTAAAAATCCCAAAGACGTGACATAGGCTTTATGTTTTAAATACGTAACTTCTACTTCTTTGTTAATTTCGAACAGCAGTATACTAATGTTGCCTTTATTTAATATATGATTAACAAATTAAAATGTCAAAAATCATCACTTCTTTTCACCGTCGTATGTGACGTCATTTTCATAATTTACTGCGTTGAGGCCTGGACTGAGTCGGGTGTGTCTATTCTGTGTTGGTCATTCATTATGTATTCGTGTTTGTTTTATGTAATGAGTTAATACTTCAGTTTCATTATGTATATCTGTTATATTCATTTGATAAAATTTACTGTTTGCAATAGCTTTAATTGTTCTAAATAATTAGGATGTTCTTATCCCAAGCATACAAACTTAGCCGTATTTGACACAACCCTTTTATACTTTTGATCTTCAGTGCTGTACAACTTTGTACTTTTTTTCGCTTTCGATCTTTTATATCTGGGCGTCACTGGTGAGTCTTGTGTGGACGAGGCGCGTTTTTGGCGTATTAAATTTTAAACCTGATGCTTTTTGTTATTCATTAATCATGTGTTTCTTTGTCTAATACGTTTTCCTATTTATTTGTATTGTAGTCCTGTAATATTATGTTGTCATTTCTATGTTATATTTAACATTGCCATTAAAGTGCGAGGTTTGGCATGCCACAAAACCAGGTTCAACCCACCATTTTTTCCTTTAAAAATGTCCTGTACCAAGTCAGGAATATGGCCATTGTTATATTATAGTTTGTTTCTGTGTGTGTTACAATTTAACGTTGCGTCGTTTGTTTTCTCTTATTTTTGAGTGTAAATTGACATTGCCATAAGACGTGTCACGGTACTTGTCTATCCCAAATTCATGTATTTGGTTTTGATGTTATATTTGTTATTCTCGTGGGATTTTGTCTGATGCTTGTTCCGTTTCTGTGTGTGTTAGTTACATTGTAGTGTTGTGTCGTTGTTCTCCTCTTATATTTATGCGTTTCCGTCAGTTTTAGTTTGTTACCCCGATTTTGTTTTTTGTCCATGGATTTATGAGTTTGAACAGCGGTATACTACTGTTGCCTTTATTTAGTATTGCTGGGTATTAAAATCCATAAAAAAGTTGTAAAGTTTAAGGAAGTTTGATATTTCTATAGTTTTTCTACAAACATTATTTTAAAAAAAATATTAAAATTATCGCCTTACGTGCATATAGTTGTGTTCTTCCACTAGTCATTGCGTTACTTTTAGAAATTAGATCAGAGTTCATTGAGCAATACAGTCAGTGTGAAACAGTATGAGTATGTAGTTATCCCTTGAATGCATTCCTTTTAACGTGTAATACCACCAAGTCATGGTACGTCTCATCCGGCATACGAAATAAAGGCCGAAAACAATTCCCTTGAATTTGACACTCTTAAATTGTATTGAAGTAAAACATTTCTTGGTCATAACCATATATCTTGGGTATTTTAACATGTTTAAAGCACCATTATGTTTTTTATTTTGGCTTTCTATCTTGAAGAGTTATATTTAATGTGAGTTATATGAAAAAAATGTAAACAACTTATTCTTTACTTTTTTGTTTGTTTCACATATTTTTTTTTTTTTTTTTTTTTTTTTTTTTTACATCAAACGAAATACAAATATAAATTACCAGGTTCGTGCCTTTAAAAGATGTTGGGCTTTGTGTTAATTTCACATATTTTTCTTCTTTTTTTATTTTTATATCAAACGCAATACGAATATAAATTACCGTGTTCGTGCCTTTAAAAGTGGTGTTGTTGTGTTGATTTATTTTAATATTTCATAAATCATGTGATATACTAGGACAATATGAATGCATTGTTAATATCTGATTAAAAAAATAAATTGCATATGTGTACCTTGGTTCATGAGAATTATTTGTCTCAAAGCCAATCAAACGACTTCTCTATATTTTGTCATTAAATAATTTTCTTACTTTATCGAAAACCCAGTACAAACAATATTTTGTTTCGTGTTTTATGTTCTTTTGGCAAGTCCATGGTTTCTTCTTTTCTGCCTGGAACAGTGGCACCACACAAAGGTCGCCTTTGCATATGACCCCGACTTCTATTTTGAACAGATTAAGCACATCTAACTTCGTAGTGGACCTTCCAAAACATTCATGATAAAACAGCAGAACTCGTTCAAGAACTAAAGTCAAGCATTCTTGTATACTGGAGGCTACATCGGGTGAAATAAGATGCTTTGAAGATTTATTGCTGAGATATATTTCAACTCGTTTACCTTTGATGATAATAAGGAGTTCGTTGCTTTCATCTACATGCATAACAGCTGATTGGTAGTATAGACATACACGCCCTTTCGCTTTCTTAAGCGGCCACGTAGCAATAGCTGCCCCTATGAGTTTAAAGGTGAGGGACGAAGGGATTAATTTCTCCGTCAATTGATACGCCAAACATATTGTTTTTTGTTCTTCAAACTTCAGGTACTCGACTGGTATTGTACTCTTCACAAGGCACGGTACTAAGTATGTTTCATTCTGTGAACCTTGATTGTCTTTACGTTTTGGTTCGACAAGAATATCTAAATGCACCAGGACTTGGATGACATATTCTCTGTGTTTAGTAGAAGACAAAAGCTCTTTAAACTGCGGCTGTGACCATAAATCAAACAGTTGTTTCTTTTTCACCGTTCCCGTATTAACCATTCCCTCTAAAGTTTTTCTGAGTCCTCGGTCCTCCGGCCAAAACATTTTGTCAGTCACAAAAGACCGCAAAATATTTACCATTGCTGATGGTTGTATAATGACAAAATCTTGTAGAGCAGGTTGATCAAAGTACATTATTTTACCAAGAGAATGCTGGAGTTTTAAAAACTCGTCAAGACGAAACTCATTCAGCATGAATTCTGGATTTGACAAATTCAACTCTTGAATCGTCTCTTTTGTGACAAGATTAATGCCCTTTGTTCGCATCTCCGAAATTTGCAATTCAAGTGGTACCCATGCCATTGGCATTCGTTGTCCCCATGTTGGTTGCTGAAACGCAATATCAACTAAAGCATCTTTCAGAAGTTCTATTTCTGGATCTTCGCGGTTTGTTGCATTGATGAAAAAAATGCGGTCGAATATAATATGCTTCTTCTGGCTGTGATTTTGGAATAATGTTGTTAATTCTGAGGTGAAATTGCGTTTTTCGGCTGTGATTTGATCCTGTGAAATATTAAAATTGCGAATAAACTGTTTTATCAACGTTTTGTTTATTTCCAATGATAAATGTTCTATTTTGAAAGTGTTTTTGTAACATTTCCACCTTAAATTGATCTTGATACTCGTATATATTTTACTAATGTCATATAGACAACTCGGTATTTTAAAAACGATTGTCACTGACAAAGACATCTAGTTGAGCAGAACTAGTTTTGTATACTGCAAACGCATTTTTGTGTCAATGTAGTAATGCGGTATTTATTGTGTACTTCAAATTAAATACGCCTGGGAAAGACTAATAGTTAAGTAGACGTTTTTATGTATAAAAGGTGGTGTAAACATACGTAAAATTGAGAAAGGAAATGGTGAATATGTCAAAGCGACAACCACCCGACCATAGAGCAAACAACAGCCGAAGGCAACCAATGGGTCTTCAATGTAGCGAGAATTCCCGCACCCGTAGTCTCTCCTACTAAATATAGAATAAGGTTTTATTGATAAAGTGCAGTATTATTGAACAGATCACACGTTTATCTGTATCCTGACAACACATACACATATACACATCTTCTTTTTATATCTTATTGTGTATTCACATTTTAAAACGGAACTGACATTAAGGAACGATCTTCTAAATATATGTGTATAATTTCAAACTCACTAGAAGTAACCGGTCGCTATGCGTTGCAGCAAACAGTATCATAGGCATTTTGTCGTCCCCTTCCCCACAGTAAATAAGAATGGAATCTACCCAATGTACAAGAATATCTGAAAAAAATAGGCATTTTGTTTACCAAAGAGTAGTAGAATAATAAAAATCTAACAAGAGAGACAAACAAATTTAATTGAGAGATGTGAAAGATCGGAATATGAAGCTTTATCGTTCCTCCTATACATTTCTGGAAATATGATTGGTTAAAAGCGTCCGCGTGGAGACCGTATATATTTCATATTAGGTTAGAAGGGAGGCGGGGCTTATTTCATACACAGTTAGTAGTGGAGTTACGTTCCTTTATATTCCATATTAGGTAAGAAGGGAGGAGGGGCTTATCTCACACATGGTTAGTAGTGGTGTTGCGTCCCTTAATAAAAAACGGTACTAAGAAAAAATCTTAAAGGTTTCAACAAACGAAGAAATTGATGATTAAGATTGAAATAAGTTCATAAAACACATTTAAACCTAACAAGTTGTTATTGTTGGCATCTGTTTTTGTAGGATCAATGATAGCTAGTAGTGTCTTTATGCTAGCAGTATTGAAGACTTGCTCATTTTGATAGGTAACTAGTCTAAATTTCACACGTCAAGATAGTCGGTAAGATAAATTCGTTACATAGTGTGCTGTTGACGTAATACGGTATATATGGGGTCAGTAAATTCCATATGGGGATTCGAGCTTCGTTCTCACCCCATATGGAATTTGCTGACTCCATATATACCGTATTAGGTCACTAGCACACTATGTAACTAATATTCACTAATGATAAAGATACATCAGCTATATATAAACTATTTATGATGAGATGATTTAAGCTGTAAATTTTCTCTTGGTCAAAATCTATTGATTTTTTGTTTTCGGTCGGGGATGTTCCTGCTGATTACATCTTACAGGGTGTATATTTTTCTATTCATATGCTATGCTCAAGTTCATGGTGATATTAAGATTTATTAAGACGTAATCTCATAGATCTCATTAATGACTAAATCAGGATTTTATTCAATATAAATTACTTTAAAAAAACCTATATTCATAGATGCAAAGTTTGAAAGTTGCCAATACCCGTAGAAATGTTTCAACTTATTCCAACTTTTTCGTTGAAGCTGTTGTTCCGGTTTAAAAGAAGTACACGACCCAATCTTAAGATTTTATTTTTTGAATAACCTCATTATATATGCTATTAATTATGCGTGTAGTGGGATACAGTAAATATATGGATATATTTTTGTTAACTGCATATCACAAGTCCAGAAGTCAGTACTTCGGAAATGGCATGAAAATACGGATATTTAATGGTTTAAATTAACTGTTACAAAACTATTTAAAATCATCTAAAATTTTGAAATATATCTTCTTCGTGCAAAGATTAGATTCCTTGCTCGGCTTTCGCTGTAATGTTTGTCCTTTGTAATGTTTAAATTTCAATACATCTCTTTATACTGTTATGGATCATGTGGATAGCATTTCATAAAGTCATTCAGTAGTAACATACAGCTGTTAATATGTATTATCGCAAATACTGAAATCTAATATAAATCTATTTTCAAGTGACATAGTGTATTTTTATAACATCACCCCAGTCTCTGTCGTTTTATTGTTTCAACGACTCTATTTGATGGTTAATTTAGATCAGCGCTTTGAAATAACTTAAATGATAAAGTGCTATAAGTTAGATAACATTCATACATTCATGTACAAAAATGTCAGTCTTGTTGTCACTGTAATGTCACATATACATTAAAAGAAACTTCGGGGCGTTTTATAGCTGACTATGCGGTATGGGCATTGCTCATAGTTGTAAATATATGTGTCATTTGGTTTCTTTTGGAGAGTTGTCTTGGCAATAATATCTTTTTCTATATTATTTGGTTTATTTGATTTAAAATCCTAATTTTACATATAGATAAAGGCAAAATTATTCACGAGCCTAAAATTATATTTTACTTATTTAGGTTTTTGAATACATCTAAAACATGTTTTTATGAAAATATATTATTAAGGAAGTTATAGCGCTTATAATGATATTCTTTCTGCAGCTACTTGTATTGTAAGTTCGCATTTACGAAAATTGCAAATATGTAAAGCAAAGGTTAAAATACTGTAAATTAGAAATTATTGCGAGGTTTTTATTATTTTGAATAATGTGACTTGGTAATATTCGCAATAATAATAAGTCAAATTCTAATATCTGATATATATATGTGTATGCAGATTGCCAAGAAATAAAAGCACGCAATAATATATGAATTTACAGTACGAATACTTTTTGCATCACTGGGTTTATACCTCTGCTGGTGGACCATCAGTCCCCGATGGTATCATTAGGTCAGTAGTCAATACTTCGGTACTGACATGATTTATAACAAACCTTTCTAAAATTGTTTGTTGGTAAATTTTGGAATAGTAAAGAAACTAAGGTTTCAACTCCCTCAGACAAAGTTGACCTTAG
The DNA here is from genome assembly GCF_965363235.1 of Mytilus galloprovincialis. Classification (NCBI taxonomy): domain Eukaryota; kingdom Metazoa; phylum Mollusca; class Bivalvia; order Mytilida; family Mytilidae; genus Mytilus; species Mytilus galloprovincialis. Next base: position 82,144,984 of record NC_134845.1, on the reverse strand, counting down.
ATGGAATTTGGTTTCTTTTTTTGGGGGGTTGGACGGGGGGGGGGGTGGGGGGTGGGGGGGGGGGGGGTTGTCATATAGCTCTTCGACTGTTTCGGTACTTATGCATCCTTGGCTTTGAAATATTTAGCTTTGAGCGTTTCTGATGAAGGTAAATCCTGAAAAGAGCTTTGGACGCATCATATTATTAAACGTATTGTTTTCATTTTTTTATATGACAAACAGAAAATATGACAACGTCTGAAAGATACTATTTATAACACGTATACAAAATTAGGGAATTTTGAGTTCACAGATGGTATCGGATATGTTTCTAATGTCGTTACTACAATCCCGTTCCATATCACGAATGGGACCTACTTAGTTAGACTATTTAAGGGTTTGTAATAACATGAAGGATGTGCTTACCCTTCCGGAGCACCAGCTATAACCCCTAGTTTTTGGTTGAGTTCGTGTTGCTAAGACTGTAGTTTTTTATATGTTGTGTCATGTGTACTTTTGATTGTCTGTTTGTCTTTTTCTGTTTTAGCCACTGCATTGTCGGTTTATTCCTCGATCTATGAGTTTGAATGTCTCCTGGTATATTTCTTACCTAAACAAACAATACTCAAGCATATTACTAATCTTTATAGTTTCAAAGTATTTTCCATTCCTATTATGTGCTCTTGTTTTTATTTCTTTGACATGCACTTCGAATAAAAGTCATATGCAAATATATTGTTTTCGATTTGTTTTAGTATTTGTTATTTATAACATTTACCTTTAGTAGTATATATAACATTTACCTTTAGTAGTATATATAACATTTACCTTTAGTAGTATATATAACATTTACCTTTAGTAGTACATTTATATATAACATTTACCTTTAGTAGTATATATAACATTTATCTTTAGTAGTATTTATAACATTTACCTTTAGTAGTATATATAACATTTACCTTTAGTAGTATATATAACATTTACCTTTAGTAGTATATATAACATTTACCTTTAGTAGTATATATAACATTTACCTTTAGTAGTATATATAACATGTACCTTTAGTAGTATTTATAACATTTACCTTTAGTAGTATATATAACATTTACCTTTAGTAGTATATATAACATTTACCTTTAGTAGTATATATAACATTTACCTTTAGTAGTATTTATAACATTTACCTTTAGCAGTTATGTCTCCTTGTGGATATTCCTTAAGCGAGGAATGCAACCCATATCTCCCATCAAACATTAGGACAAAGGTTCCTTTGTGCTGAATAAATAACTGGTGCGTCATATCGAACGATCTTTGTCCCCCAAAATCCACCAGGTCCGAAGGAGCAACTCTTATTTTATATTTGCCGTGCCTTATCTCTTGTAAAACATCACTTTGAATTGAGTTATGTGTCTGATTTGTAACATGTGGAAGTTGAAGATTTGTTTGTTGTTCTACTTGTAACGAAACGGCATGCAGATCTTGTTGTTTCTTCGGAGTTTCAGTGGATGTTGTAAAATCAGCTGCTGTTTGATTTGTTGAAAGTTTTTCAATGGCCTTCTCTGCCTGTTCAGCATGTTTAGATTGTAAATTGCTAGCGGTTTCTATCTGGCTGTCTTCCTGGATACGATTTTGGATACTAGTAGGTATATTTGATTCACTGTTGTCTGTCGTAATGGCCTCAAAATTAGGATTACCTAATAACAGCTTCTTTATGATATTTGTGTCAGCTGTCAAATTATGAAAATAAGAGTATTGTATCATCATTTCAATAAAGCAAATATACAAATTAACTCTCTTATGGCAATTCAAAGTACCATATGGCAAAATCAAACGATAAAACACATCAAATTATAAAACACATCAAACGAATGGACAACTGTCATATTCCTGACTTGGTACAGGCATTTTCAAATGTAGAAAATGGTGGATTGAACCTGGTTTTATAGCGCTAACCTCTCACTTGTAGGACCGTCGCATAAATTTCCACCATATTTACATCGATGCGTGAACAAAACAGACACAATAGGTAAAACTGTTAAAATAGGGGCACATCAGTCATCACCATCACACTATCTTAATAAGAAAAAGAAACCTAAATACTTAACAAAGAGGCACAACAGAGCATATATGAAATTTAACAACCATGGTCATCATGTTATTTTTTTTTATTATCTTAAATCAACCAATAAAGGATTGAAAACTTTGAAGTTCTGTGACTGAATGGCTAGTTTCACATCAACTCTGGTGTAGAATCGTGTGTTTGACGTCAGAATGTAATTGTCACAAAGGTAGAGATATAAAATAATTTTGTTGTTCAAAGTATTTTCAAAATTATAATAGAACATATATATTATAATTTTGACCAATTATCGTGCTTCTTTGTTAAATGTTTTTCTTTTCTTTTCTTATTGGTACTATTCCGTATTGTGTGACGTAGTCCTTTGCCCTTAAACTCAATAAATTATTTTGAATAAAACTGTAACAAAGGACTTAAGACACGCAGTACAGATCTCATATTAAATGCAGTTACTGAAATCCTGTTTAAAATTAATGACAAATAATACAAATATTTGTGCTTCCATTTTAGTGTGTGGTAGATAAATTGATATTTTTGTTTTAATTAGGGACACATTAATCAACTGATTGTGTATGTTGTTTTAATACAGTACACATTGATAAGACAAAATTGGAGACTGTAATAAAAAAAATTTAGACATTTAATATAGTAAAATATAGCTTGATTCAAAGTACATTTTTTATGGTTTATAGTATTAGAATATCGATTGTATCAATTTATATAAACATAAAAAAAGTGATAAAAAAGTATTAGCTTATCATGTTTATTGTAGTAAATGCAAATCTTTTATTTGGGTATCTTATACTTATTTACTTACTATTTTGTATTAAAGTATAGAACTGTTCGATGCTTCTAACATTATATGGTTATATTTTTTACACTAAATGTAAATCTAAGGTTAAAAGTGGACTACTTTTTTTATTGCCTTCTATTTCCCCTGGATAGATGGTTTCACTTTGTACACAGGGACCCTTTGCCTGATCCTAGACGACTAAGGTAATTGTACACAGGAAATATTTTAGGAATAAAACGTTTATATGTCTTAAAAAAAAATACAGTACACCTTTTTGTTCATGTGTACTTTTTCTTTGAAAAGTAAACACAAGTACCGAACTTCAAAGCATATTCACCAACGAAACAAATAGAATACAATTGCCATACTCTGGACTTTGTAATGGCATTTTGATACATAGAAAATGATTAAGATATGAAAGAGATACTTTTATATCAATTGTCTTTTTAATTTGTAAAAGTGAAACATTTATAAAGTGTTTATAACATTATTATTCAAAATAATTTATTGAGTTTAAGAGCATCTTATTAATCGACCAAGAGAGCTAAGTTTGTATAAGTACATGCAATATTATCTGGTCGAAAACCTTTTTGTTATCGAGAAACAAGTCAACCCTTGCAATATTTGGTTGGTATATATATTTTTTGATTTGAAATCAATTTTGATCTTGTAGATAGCGTTTCAACACTGGGTGAACGCAATGAAAAGTGATCTTGATAAATATTGTACAGACATGATTTGGGTTTGAAATGTACTTACATTGCCCAAGAGGAATCATCTTTTTGTCTTCGAGATGTATACCATTTCGTCCAAAGTGTATGACCAACCCATCTGTCGAGTGCCATTTTTTGGGAACTGCCTCACCAATCAGAATGCTTGCCAATGAACTCTTACCGATATTACAGGCTCCTGCCAAATAAACACGATTTTCATACGAAGCAAAATCCCCTTTCGATATCAAATCTTTGAAATCATTCCCATGCATCTTGCTGATTTTACTCAAGAGCAAATCTGTTTTAGCCTAAAAAATAAATGTCCAAAAATAGTTGTTGTTAACATAGTTAACTGTTTAATTTGGTGCAAAATTGATGCAATTTTTTAAAAGTTATTCCAGTTGAGATATTAGGGATTTCTCTGAGTTTGCTGTTATATCAATACTATTTATGAGTCCATTCCAGATGAACTACATGACAGGTTGGTTATGTCAGTTCTGCTTAAGAAATGCATTCATCAACTGCCTTTCCCTATAAGTAGACAGTTTTGTTCCTTTATATAATTTAGGAGTAGGGGACATCAGGCTCCTTATATAGCCCAATAAACTGATAGTTTTCCAAACCAGTTCTTAGAACCGTTTAAAGTATACTTAAGGAACAAGGAGTTAAGAAAAAGAAAAAGCTATTCTTTTGTAAATCAGTTTTTAAAAGTACATTGACTTCTTTTTACTTATCATTGTTAAAAGGTTGAAGATCGTTATTAAAACCTTTACAATCTAATAAGGTTATCTTTAGTTAACAGTTTACTCGTTAATGAATGAAAACTTCTGCATTTCAGACAAAAGACTTAAAACGTCGCAATCATAAGTTGAAAACTGTGTGAATCCATTTTAAGAGACAAAGAGACTTTTAAATGTCTATCATCTCTCCACGATAATTATATTGATGTTCCTGCAGACAAAGCTTAGAATAATATCATCTTTGAATGTTAATCATATTACAATGATTGTCTTGTAAATTTTAGAGGAATTGAGAATAAACGAGCATTCAGGTAATCCAACACAACAAAACATATCATTTGACAAGGATGAGATTTGGGAAATCCCCAGTCCTTCATTGCTTTAAGGAACAATACAGCAAATCGGAGGACTTATCTTATTTGTATTTGATACCTACAGGACAGCCTGTGACATCCTCTTAATTATGTCCACCTTCTAGCATGGTCAACATCCAAATGGTGGCCATTTATTGGGGTATTCAATCTTGAGATGTTGGCCATTTATTGGGGTAATAAAACATAGGTTGATGTTTTATCTAATTATGTTACCTGTTAAAATCAATCAGGGTTGAAGTTTTCAGCTCGTATGTTTCATTAAAATTAACCTGTACAGGTAACTCAGATTTCTTATAAAATTGACGTTTCGCACTTTTTTGAAAATGTAGAATAAAATAATGTCTTAGTCTTTGTTGATTTATATTATTTATTGAATTTTCTGTCTTTAAATTTATTCAAATTGTTTTTTCATTTATTTTTTTTCATTTATTTTGTATGTTTTTTGTTTCTTATTCTGTTAATTTCTTCTTGGTAAGAATCTTGAGTAGAAATGACAAAACGGTCAAAGATAAAGTTATTGACTAGCATTTGAAAGACATTGGACTTTAAATAATTATTTTTTAAGTAAAACAAAAATTAATGTACATGATGTTCATTGTATTTAATTGTTTGTTTGCATTATTTAATGAATTATTATTAATAATAACTTATAATAATCAAGCATATGATACTTTTAAAAGAAACCATGAAGCAAGTAATTTTTAGCAAGCCTGTTTCTTAACAAAATAAAATGATCAATATCAATCCTTTTACAATAACAGGAAAACAGGAGTTGTGCATAAACAATTATTGAACATGTTGAAGAGACTTATTTTGCAAATGCCCACATAGTTATCATTAAATTTTGATAAATGGTCATTAAAAATGCTAATCATAATGAAAAAAGTTCCTATCTCTGAATAAAGTGAATCTTACGAAAAGAAATTATTTAAAGAAAAAATTGGCTTGCTTTTTGAACAACTGTGAACTTATTAAATATGTTATCTTCAGTTTGGATAATTTCTGTCAGTTAAAAGCCAAAATTTTCTGTCAGTTAAAAGCCAAAATTTGACAAAAGAACACTTATATAGAATGTGACACTTTTATGGTCTACTAATTAAATAATGTTTTTTTCTGTGTACATTATATTGTCCAAAATGCTGGTTATTCTTTGCATACATTTGCAAAGAATATTGCCCTCAACCCAGGCCTTTTAGATAAAGTTAATAATTGCAGGGACTTGAATGAATTAAGACTTTTTAAAGCCCTTGATAAAAAATAAGTTTAAAGAAAAATATAAGAATATTTTTGAAAATAGATTTTAAAAATAAAAACTTTGATAAAAGCTGTATACTCAAATGCGTCACTAAGTAGAGAGTTGGTGGTCATAATTTAGAAATAGACAATAGTGGACAGTATCTAATTCCTAAAAGGATAGAAAATGTAGACTGTGCCACTTTTTGAACAATGAAGAACACTCCTTCCTTAATTGTAAAATTAACAAAACATCTTGAGATAATCTATTTGGAAATTGTTTACCTTCTCATAATAATGTCTCCTACCCAAGAACAAAAAGTTCCATGTGTTTTGATTTATTATTGAATTGTTATTTCTTTACATTATAATGGTGTTTTATTTGTCGCAAACTAAATACAATATGTTTATATGACAATAAAAATATTACCAAATTTTGTTGTAATGAATATATATATTTATTCAATAGAGAGATAATGAATTGCGGCTAAATTTTATTTAAAATAATTTCTAAAGACAATCTTTAACATTTGTTAAACAGTCTTGAATGCAGATCAGTCTATCTACAATGATCTAATCATAAACCATTTTGATTTAAGAAAATTAATTTGAGAAACACCTTTTAAATGACAGGCATTGTAAAAGTTTGCATTATATTAGAAGATGATATTCATTTATTCTTCATTACCAAAAAGTACATGTAAAAAATAACTTAAATTGATTAAAAAAAATTAAAAGGTATAATGTCAATGCAAATAGTCATTAGACAATTAAAAAAAAAATAGGCTGTTTGTTCATCTTGTTTTATTATTATTTTATTTTATTTTTGATTTTTTGTGTCATAATCACAGTTATAAAATTTGACAAACACATATATGTATATTTTACCTGAGACACATAATCTGTAAGTTATATCATTTTAAAACTTTAATGCAGTCAAGATTTCCCTTTATCGTTGACTAGTTTTTGATTAATACCTTGTGAACAAAAAGATAAAACATGCTGCACAGATGAACAAGTGATTAGTATGCTGGATTTTATTTTATTGACAACATGCTTGTTGAATTTGGATTCGGTAGTCGTATGGGAACGAACTGTGAGTATCTCTCTACCGACCTCTTTTTATTTTCATATTAATCAGAGTTCCTTCAGACTATAAAATCAGTTTTAATCCACCACTTTCTACGGAAAAAAATGCCGGTAACAAGTTAGGAACATGACAGTTGTTATTCATTCGTATGATGTATTTGAGCTTTTGATTTTGCCATTTAAAATTTTTCCACGGAGTTTTGTGATTTTACTTTTTATTACATTAAGCATGTTTCAACAAAACAATATACACATTATTTTATTAATCAGCATAATTAGTACCTCTGTTGCTATCCTGAGAAAAATATTGAAGAAAATCACAATGTTTTTAATAAGAACAGCTGGGTCCTGTGAAGACCATATCGGTAAATTCCTCAGTGAACATGGTGAATAGTAACATATGAAATATTTAAGGTGATACCCAACACTTACACTAAAATCAAATTGGCTCGTTTAATTTTCATAAATATTTGGCAAAGAAATTATCCTAGCCCTTTGACAAAAATTTCAAAAAAATTGAACCAACCAATTTATCAGAAAAATTACACTGGTTAGATTAAAGTTGGACAAACACTCATTTTGGTCATTGAGAAGCTTAATATTCCCTTAACAACGCAACGTAATTAAAACGTTTTGCTGATTTTACAGAGTTATCTCCCTGTAGTGTTAGGTACCACCTTAATAGGATATTTTTTTTACTTCTGCGGAAAAGTTATGACTTTATAAACAGGAAGAGGGTATTATTTATTTTTTGTTTGGATAAAAGCGGATGAGAAACTATATAGATTTGTAAAAAGTATCTACCATAGTTCGGAATCCTGTTTTAGGTGTACCGGGAAACTTACAGCATGAGTTTGTTGTACAAACGTCGTGAAATATAAGAACACCTTATAATTTATCGATCTGATTCTTTATGTTGACTATAAGAATTAACCACTATTTAATTTATTGTATGTGGACGACTATTTACTAGTTTTGAAGACTGTTGAGTTTTACATTGATCCTTAGTAGTTTTTATCAGGTATTATTGGATACGCCTCACATATGTTCATGTCAGAAACACACAATATGGTTTTATTTTTCTGCTATTGGAACCAAATTGGAGAAACAATTATCAATATAAATATCTTGCACTTAAATTTTTGTGTTTAAAATGGAAATGTCACAGCCAATGCAGACACTTTAACAGAAAGCCAAAGACGGGCATGAAAGGAGATAATTTTTAATATGCAAATAAACTCATCAAAGATCATGTAGATAACAGGATTGCAATTTTAAATGTGCACCGGACGCTCGTTTCGTCTACAAAAGAATCATAAGTGACGCAAAGTATGAAGTTGAAGAGCAAAGAAGATCAAAATTCCTAAAACAATTTCCATTACAGCTTATGTAATCTATTGCTGGGGTTAATAAACCCTTAGTTTTTCAAAATCAAAAATTTTATTACCAGTAAATTTATAATATGACCATGTCAGTGATAACTCATATCAGAACAAAAGTGTCAACTACTGCGCTCGTGATACCTTCGGGGAATGAAAACTCCACCAGCAGTGGCATCGATCCAGTCTCACTCGGTACGTCACATTATTGTTACGACATAAGAAACATATCCGATATCCGCTATTCCATAACGGTCAACCAACTCGTGATGGCGTCCGTAAAATGGGACGATTTCAACTTCACCATTAGGAACTCTTAATTTAATAGCTTTCTTGTGCGCAGTAACACCCTATCGAGAAAACCTTCATGATAGTAATACAAGCCCTGAAACATCGTATCAATTGTAAGATATATACTCCGTATGCAGGCGCTACTGGAATGTTGATACATAGAAATGGAAAGTTCACAATTACGAAACACGATGATTTAAAGATTTTACCGAATATAGAAAGTAAAAACACAAAAATACTGAACTCCGAGGAAAATTCAAAAAGGAAAATCCAAAATCAAAAGGCAAAATCAAAAGTCCAAACACATCAAACGAATGGATAACAACTGTCATATTCCTGACTTGGTACAGGCATGGTACAGAAAAACGTTAGCAAACTTACTTTGGGCTGAAAGGCAAACAAAACAGCACCTCTCATAACAGCCGTTCCAGCATCTTCTGGAATAAGAATGGACTTTGACTTTCCAAAGTATGAATACACGGCATCCTGCACCAATTCACTTTTGACAAATCCACCAATCATCACAAGAATATTTATATCTTCCACCTTTGGATTTATCTGCATATCCACAATGTGTTTCACTATTGCACGAATAGATGGCTTAAAAAGACCTCTGAATGTGTCAGGAAGCATATGCAGTTTTTGTTTACTGTACATCACAGTTTCTTTATAAGGAGATTGTTCTATCGCTCTTTCAAATGTCATGTGTTTTTGCCTTACCAAATCAATTAATGATACTGGAAGAGTAATGGCAACTTTGTTTGTTTGGTCAGAACGTATGTTATATTTCTTTATTTGAAATTCCCGAAATAGATCGATGTAATCTTCATTTTCTTCTAACCTAATATATTCCATTATTTGTGTTCCACATATCTCGCATAAAAAGGCATAAAAAGCGTCATCAACAGATTTTCCGCCCCAAGGGCCTCCACCCAGAGCAACTATATCCTGTACAGTTTCATTCTGACAACGGCTATGGCAGGTTACTTTCAATGTTCCTGTTAAAACATAAATTTATTTTACCTATCTTGTAACATTTGTATAATTTCAACATATAAGAATTTTCCAGATTATTTTAAATAAGAATTCTAAAACTTTCTGTTTCAGGCAGTATTTATAGCAAGTGCAACATAAAAAAAAGACTTATGATCTATAACTTCAAGGATTTCTAATTAGATTTATTATCTTGAAACATCTTTACCAACTGTAATATTTTTCATCAAATATAAACCAATGCAAACGAGAACTTCCTTGATCATTTTATCAAAATATATGTTACCCGCCTAATAAAGAAAACAAATACTAAAAGAAACCAACGTTAAAACATCGTGCTCAATTTCATATCATATGGAGAACGCTGATTTATGCCCTGTTGATATTAAATTCATTTGCTATTTACACAATAAAAGTATCATGTCCGGGACATTTATAGCTGACTATACGGTATGGGGTTTTCTCATTGATGGTGGCTTTGCAGTTACCTATGATCATAAAAAAGGGAGATTGGCCATTTTTGCAAATGATAAAACTATACACCAAAGTTTTAATGAATTGGATGTAAGCAACCGTATGACCTTCAACGATGAGAAAATTTCATACCGTATAGTCGGCAATAAAAAAACTCTGAAAGGAAAAATATGAAACAAATTAATTGAGAAAATTAACTGTCTAATTTATATGATTGTGTTGTTTTCGTCATTAAAACGATATTTTATAATTGCATGTTTTATTTGAAATCATATCAAATCTCCTAATTTTTATATTGATTGCAAGGTTAACTACTCGTGCTGTACGATCGCGATATTCAATTTATCTAGTGCTTTTGGAGTATTACTTCATATTCTGCAATTACGTTTATGTTTTGTGTTTGCTTTTGAGAGTTGTGTAATTAATATATTTGTATTATGTCTTTAGAGTAATTAGCCCTATATATTCACATTGTATTATGGTTTTAATAAGAATTATTGTAGTCTATCCATCTGTTTGTCCTGTGTCTGTTATTATAGTATCAAATAGGTGGTGTTTTTATAATGGCACTGTTATATGTAAAAAATAAAAGAATATAATAAAAAAAAAAACACGTTACAAATGTAATGTGTCCGACGCGTTCACTGTTTGTCACGAGGCACCACCAAGAGACATTTTGGCTTCCGAGGTAATTATAAGTAACAGAGGACAAATTACATGGTCGATTTCAAAACAACCATTTTTAACACTTCTATTTACCAAACTGTTAGCCAATTCTGTTTTTTTATGGAGTAATTGTGTATCTATACAATACCAAACGAAAATTTTTAAAAGAACCGTTTAAAGTCAGTATCAATATAACGTGTAAATACAGATAAAGAGTTATTCAAAGAAATTAATGACATGTATAATACAAAAGTGCATTCTGAATAACTTAATATTAAATAAAGTGAAAGACATCATGGAATATATCATGCCATTATCAACTTGACAACTTGGTCAAATAAGATAAGGTATTCAGCCGGAACGCAATCATCTGATTTGTCCGTTAAAAACCCAGATATGCAACAAGAGAATCAAGTGAAGATAATTTGAGGAAAAACTGTCAACAGATGTCGCTCCGCGATAAAAAGAAAATTGGTCATGAAAGTCACATCGAATAATCTCAAATTTAATTTAAAATAAACGGAATTATAGACCGACCTAGAACATATTTCATCAAAAGTATTAAAGCAAAATGTATTAAAAAAAAGTGAGATGACATAACCCATTTATATAAATTCATGTAATTATTTCCATTTGGTGAAACGGACCTTTTCACATCGACTGTCAAAATCAATTTTTCAGCTCCAAACGAATCATCACAGCGCTTGTTTACCTAGTGAAAATAAATATGACTTGTATATTTTGATACATTGATGCATGGAGAATAGCTACAGCATGGCTACATGACGTTTCCAGGCGATTTCAAGTACTTAAGGAGGCTACAGGGTACAAAAAAAAATCAGCAAAAATTTAAACCTTTTGTTTTTCATTAAAAGTTTTGTTAATAACACTATTAGTTGTTACTTTATGATATGGTACAAATATCAACCAAAAAAATCAATCCGCTTTGACTCCAAATGACTTTTAAAATGTTTATATTGTCGAAAAAGCTCCAAATTATCTCCCTTTGGTGAACAAATGACTTTTTGTGGCATTTAAATTGAAATATCTGTTTTAACTCATCGGTGGCCTATATTTTTTTTTAAAAATCAGCTGTACTTTAACTAAACTATTGTATAATTTAAGCGATTTCTGTTATTTAGTTTTTTATTATTTCGATATTACTCTTATAAGTTTAACAGAAAAAAAGTACATTAACAAAAATGCATTTTTCGTTCGAACATGTCGAAAGCAGATTATGAGCTTTAATAAACGGTGACCCCATATTTTCATTTGATTTTTCTCTGTTAGGTATAGGATATAGATTATTCAGAGAAAAAAATAGCGAAATCCTATATTTAAAAATAATAATCATTTATACTCGCGAGCCCCTTAAGCGGCCTTTCAATCCAAAACACAAAAAACTTAGCTTAAACCACTGAACCATGAAAATGAGGTGAGGTCACATGTATGAAACCTGCTAGTTGGAAATGTACACCTTACAATCATCCCATACACCAAATATAGTACACATATTGCTTATACTATCAGATATATAGACTTGACCACGAACACGTAACATTGTACACTGATCCTTGAATGAGGTCGATGACAAGTTAGATTTGTCAGACAGACATGAGGAATTTGCAAGGTACGCATATATCAAATACATTCATCATACAATTATAAAAAGACAAAAATTAAGAATACCAACAATCTTTTTTTGTTCAAGGATGCATTGAAACACGAAAAGGAGGCCAAGGACAAATATATATGACAGACGGACGCTTCGTTACATCTATGACTTGATTTATTTCACTTGACTGGGCGGGGTTTAACTGGTACGCGTATTAAAGACCAGTCCATCTATAGACAGATATTTTGGGATGAACTCATCAATGAATTGTTCAATTATTCGTCCCATATCATACACTCAGTTCATTTGTATATACATTTGGTGACACTGATATGTAACTAGAAAACCATATAATAATTATGACGGAATTCATCCTTATCACACACATCTTCAAATAGACTGTCCATATGCAAATTAAAATGTAAGGTCCGATCAGTTGAAACAACATTGGTAATATATACAAAATATGAACATTGGTTATATATACAAATATGAACATTGGTTATATATACAAAATATGAAACAAATAAAATCACAAAAATACTGAATTCTGAGGGAAATTCAAAACGGAAAGTCCCTAATCCAATAGCAGAATCAAAAGCTCAAACACATTAAACGAATGGATAACAACTGTCATATTACTGACTTGGTACAGGCATTTTCTAATGTAGAAAATGATGGATTGGACCTGGTTTTATACCGCTAAACCTCTCACTTGTACGACATTGCCTGTGTTGGTAGTCGGAAATTTATAATTTAAATGTCAAATGATTTTAAATCAATGTATCCAGTGGAATTGAAATGATTAAAGATTTTGATTTAAAAAGATACATTTTGATAATGTATACAAAAACCATGTAAAATAAGCCAAGCTTCCACCTCGTTATTATATTGGCGATAACACATTCATAAATAATAGAATCTCGAACCAGTAGTTATTGTTATGCATACCTCCAATATCGATAACCATATATTTCTCTCCATTTTTGATTGATTTTATCACATCATTCGTATTGTATAAGTCTGTCTTAATAGTACTTATAAATAGTAAAGCTGCTTCTGACTCACAGACTATGCTTAGTTTGTGTTCTTTAATACCAGCCTAAAAGGAAAAACTGCGTTTAAACACTGCATGTTAATTGATTACAATATATACTAAATATACTATAATTACATAATAAAGCTTTCGGTGGCCGGGTGTTACCTTTTCTCGACAGTTTTTATCTAACGTTCTAATACAGTACAAGATATCAAAAGGAATCTAAATTATGTATCGTAAAGGATCTTAGAAATTAATGTAGGATGCAGTCACACAAAAACAATATATTTTAAGTACGTCTGAACCAGTGACAACTGTACGACAGATTTTGCACCTAACTCGACTAATTCTTCACCCTCAAGCTGCCTATAGTCTATCGAGGTTAATATAGCAATCGGAGATTAGACGGAGATCGGCAGAATATAACAACAGACAACAGACATTATTCGGGTTAATTTGCACATGGCCCAATCACTCTTACAATATCAAAATCAGTTAAAATACACATCCAAAAATTTATTTCACCTCTCTTCTTTTTTATCTATAACAATAAGACCTGAATAAGAAAGGGAAAGAAAATAAGAATAAAGCAAAAGAACACTTTTATTAAAAGGAACTATATAATAATTAGTTATCAAAGGTTATCTATTCCTGGGATAAGAAAATCCTTTGTTGTTTTTTTTTTTTTTAAATTCAAAGTTTTCTAAACAGGAAATTTATGAAAAATGTCCATATAATTGATTCCATGTCAACACTTAAGTGCTAACTACGGGCATGGGCTGGTGATAAAAGCGGGGTCATTTATTGTGGTCTTGAGCCTACTAGTGGTTTAAAACTTGGCAAATTATATTACAATTGGCAGAATTTAAGCTAATTAGTGTATTATGAGATAGTTTACGAAGTTTCAAAGCCATTAATTCCAATAATTAAAATAGTGGCATTTTTTTTATATCTGAACTTTCGGTGTTGAATTGTGCTGTTGAATAAGAACATTCCCAATTATCAATACGGGCTTCTAAAAAAAAAAGATACAAAAACTTGCACTTGCACTTTTTTTATGTTTCTATGTATAAGTAGTTACCTATTTAAAGCAATAGTTAGCATACTTCATATATCAGACTTATGAAAAATGATAAGAAGATAATTTTGTGCCTACAAATAGAGGTTTACAAATGGAATGAAGCCTTGTATAAAATGTAATATGTTTTTACTTAACACAATTTGCTGAAGTTGTTAAGTTAAAAAAAAAACTTTCACATCTTATAAGTTTAGTTTAAATGGAAATAGTATAACACAGGTGGATAAAATTGTCTTAAACAATGTCAAGCTGGAAAAACAGCTTATCAATTAAGGATACTGGCTCGGACGTCGCGCAGTATCAAAAGGTCCGAAACCGACGTTACGATGGACACGTTGTCGTCTGAAACGGCGGGTATCCTCTCATCACCAGACATGACAAATATCCCTAACATGACCCATTTAGATCATTATGGTAGTGACAATAGCAATATTACACATACACCATTTGTACACAGCCATGTTCAGTTCTCTTTAAAGACATTGTAAATCGATAAATGTCGTCTACGGATTAGAGTGTAATGTGCGGTCATAGATCAGATATCAACCTCAATGCAAACGACATTCTGTACCAGCACTTTAATCAGCCTGATTATTCCATCGTGTCTATGACAGTTCGTATTATCGAGAAAAAAAAAATATACCACATGACTAACAATCCACAACTTGCAACGCCTCTCCGTAGACAAAAAGAGGACTACTGGTTTCGACAATTGGGAACTGCGACACCTTATGTTTGCAATGACAAAATTGATGGTAAAGGTATTCTATCTAGTCCTTCCTGTAGCTCAGTAAATGTGATGAATATTTTCAACTCTACCCCTCGACGTAGAAGCAGTCATGATCATCGTCATAATACATCACCTACTTTGCATGATGTCTCTATTTTTAAAATGACTTGCTGCCATTTATACAAAATCTGTCAGGTATTCAACACATTTGCACGAAATTTTATTCATTACCTCTTTCAAAACTTCATTCTCTGTTCAATATATAATTGGAAACCACTGTTACCAACCCTCATTTTAATCAATACAATCTTACAGCTATAATTTCGGATATTGCGTCACAGACTTTTTAAAACAGTTCGGATCGGAAAAGATGAAAAAGAGAACAAATCTTTTATTAAACTTTCCTTTGCCATCAAATATCTCGATGGCGTCAACTTAGGCAATATCGTTCATCATAAATTAGTTCAGTCGAAAATACCTTCTTATTGTAAAGATTAGTCTGTACGTTACAATAATTTCTTATACCTATACCAAATAAAGGCAACAGTAGTATACCGCTGTTCAAAACTCATAAATCCATGGACAAAAAACAAAATCGGGATAACAAACTAAAACCGAGGGAAACGCATTAAATATAAGAGGAGAACAACGACATAACACTAAAATGTAACACATATAGACAAAATCCCACGAGAATAACAAATATAACATATATATATAACATCAAAACCAAATACATGAATTTGGGATAGACAAGTACCGTGACACGTCTTATCGCAATGTGAATTTACACTCAAAAATAAGAGAAAACAAACGACACAACGTTATAATGTAATACACACAGAAACGAACTATAATATAACAATGACCATATTCCTGACTTGGTAAACCTATTGCATATAAAATGTTCAATTACAAACACCTTTTGCAGGATCTCAACATTGACGACTTCAAGTCTAAACCTCCTGATTGCACCTGTGCTAGTTCCCAATTCACATATAATCCGGCTGGCCACGTTAATACTTAAGACATCAACATTATCAATAACACTGCCCTGCGAAATTTATTATTCAAAGGTCCGAAATATTGCGGGTCTAAATCTATCAATTGGTAATACAATTTTAAAATACTGATGGATTCAGTCCGGGATTATGCCAGGCAATGGGCTGAACGATAAAGAAGACGTAGATTCTCTTTCCAAATTGGTTAAGGCTTTGAGGTCGTTTATTCATCTCCGAATTAAGGAAATAAATGGGTCTATCAATACCAACGCACGTCAATTTTTAAGGACCCAAATGTTGCAAAACACTTGTCCTACCTCCATGACAAATATGTTGTTGTCCCCGCAGATAAAACCCCAATCAAGATCGTTTTTGTGTGTAAATATCATTACATAAAATGCTTGATAAATGAATTAGGTATTGAGACTTCACTTGATAACTCAATATATACCCTCACGACACTGACCAAGGAAGAAATCTTGGATAATTATAGGTCTGTTCTATGTTTCTTTGGAATTTCAACCAAAGATGAAGAACTGGATCTTCCATCACTATATTAGATACCTAAACTACATAAGTGTTCTTAAAACAACGGTTTATTGCTGGGTCTTCGAAGTTCTCCACGAAACCTCTTTGTAAATCATTAACATCTATTTTATCAGCAATCAAAGCCGGGCTCAAAAGTTATTGTGAAACTGTCTATTCTAGAGGTGGCGTGAATCAGATGTGGATACTAAAAAATTCCAAAGATCTTTTAGAGTACAAACAATCGAAGACTCTCTCATCTTGCAATAAAATGAAAAGATTTGACTTTTCCATACTTTGACTATTTTATTTATTGTGTCTGTTTATTTAACGCATCAATGTAAAAATATCGGAAATTGATGAGACTGTCATTAAAGTGAGAGGGTTAGCGCTATAGAACCAGGTTTAATCCACCATTTTCTACATTTGAAAATGCCTGTACCAAGTCAGGAATATGACAGTTCTTGTCCATTCGTTTTTGATGCGTTTTGTTATTTGATTTTGCCATGTGATTATGGACTTTCCCAATTGATCTTCCTCTAAGTTCAGTATTTTTGTGATTTTACTTTTTACACAAGTATTCTCAAATCCAAACTAAAAGAGAAATTGAAAGAAATGGTATTATTTTACCGTTATGGAATAACCATTTCACAGATGATAACAGATATGTTCCAAGAGTTCCAAATGGTGAAGTTGAAATCATCCCTTAGTAAATTTTTCGAACGCTATCACTTTTTAAACCGGCATGAAATTTCAGCCTCAAACGGCCAATATTTTAACCACTTGCTATTCAAAAGCAGAAAACAAAGGTAGTCTGTAAAACAGACAAGGCAAAACAACCAGTAATAAGTGCTTCTAACTACCTCCCTTACTACTATAAGAGGACTTGTTATTAACTTTTGTAAAAAAGCTATGAAAATAATGATATTAATTATTTTTGGAGTGTTAAACATTCTGTAGAGGTTTTAGATAAAATACATGCTTTTGATGGTCCTTTTTATTCTATTGACAGTTATGATTTTTCTACTCTCTTTACTACACTTTCACACAATTTAATCAAGAAAAGTTTTCATATATAATAAAATGGTCTTTTGAAAAATATCATTGTAATTTTATTTGCTGTAACTTGTTTAAGCCTTTTTCTGTAACAAAAATGAAAAGAATGCTAGATACACGTTCTGGAAATGTTAAGATATGATTGAAGCTTTACATTTTCTCCTGGATAACATATATGTACGTTTTAGCGATAAAGTGTATGGACAAGCAGTAGGTATTCCTATAGGCACTAACTGCGCCCCTTTAATAGCAGATGTAATCCTGTATTGCTATGAATCTCAGTTTATGACCAAACGCAGTATAAAAAAGCATTGTTACATTTGTTTGATACATTCACCATTACCTTCATTTTTCTGGATGATTTTGTTTTGGTTAAATGATCCATTGTCACCTATCTACAAAATTTCTATCAAATTAATGTCGAAATCAATTATTCTCTTGCAGTTTGACAAATACATATCAATAGATCGTTCAGGGAAATTGTCAAAGTACAAATTCAATATTTGCTGAAATGCACCTCTTCGACTACAGGCCACAATTAAACTCCTCTATTAGTTCTTTATTAAGTTTTGTCTCATTAAAAAATGTAGCCATTCTTTTTGTCAAATCTTTTGCGTGTGTAAAAAACAGTACTAGTCCAAAAACATATCCAACCTTCAAAAGATTGCTCTCCAGTATCTTACAAATACAGCCAATACACATCCATACCCTTATGGATAAATCAAGAGATGTTCCGAATACAGTAAAATTTACTGTTTGCACTTTGCCTAAACACTCGTTGCCATTCAAGTCAACGTTAAAACCCATGATTATGTTGGATAAAAATCGCATTTTTTTTAAACATGTGCATGTAAAACAAATGTTTTGGTATGTCTAAATATAGCACAGACATGTAGACATGTATAGTGTCAAAAAATTCAAACACCAACGAACGATAACTATCAAACAACAGGCTCATTAGTAGAGACAGGTGCATAAAACATTCAGCAGGTTTGAATGTTTTTAGAGGATCAAACCTTCACCAAAATTAGATAATATTAATCTTTTGTTAGGAGTATATTATTTTACAAAATATATTAATTTGTTGTTCAGAGTTATACTACTGAAGTGCTAATTTATTGTCATATACTAAACATTTTTTCCGACGAGGTAAACATAAACACTAAACATAAGTTATAACACAAAATAAGTAAACATTTAATTATAGGATTGCATTAAAACTTGTGTCAACAAATCCTCTAAACATAAAAGTGCGATTTGCGAGTACTCGTACTTTCTGAAAGCTAGTTTATGCAGGCATGTTATAGCCTTCAAGCGTAGGCCATGCGTTGCATTAATATGCGATACACATATGTGAAATTTACGCATCATTCATATATCGCACGATTTGTGCATAAGTCTTTCATGACTTTGGCACTTATTGGCTTTTTCGTATATCATGCGTGGTACTTTTATTTGTATACACTGCGTATACGGTGTACATGATAATATTCGACAAAGGGAGTATATCAGTCGACAAAAACAAATCAGTTGCAACATGTACATTTTTTACATCGTGTTTCCGGTAATGAAATATATTAGGACTAAGCACATGTCATAATAAAGAAAGCAGGAAAACAGAAGTGTGAATCAAATAGTGATTGCGTTTGTAAACTATTCAAATCCATTACCTCAGTATCACTGTTAAAACCCATTCCTTTAATATCATTTTGTTTAGGCATGGTCTCATCTTTAAGGACATCATAATATGGAGGGCGAGCTTTTAAATATCATACGACAGATTTAAAATCGTTTACCACTGAGCAGGAATGTTGTTGAGATTTTGAAATATAAAAATCATAGTTGCCGTACATTTTAATAATAAAAAAAATATACAGGGCAATTCGTATATAAGTACACAAAATCAGCCACTTTTACAATAATTAATTACCACATGTGCTGCTTGCTTCATAAAATGCCTCTCTTGGTCATTCCATGTAGCTGGAACAGTCAACACAAAATAAAAATCATCATGATCTGTATACAATATATGCCTAATTTTGTTCATCAAGTCATGTTTGAGATAACCGATAGACTGACCCATCACTTGTACAGCCTTCAATGGCTTGCCACTAACATCTTTAATCATTTCATTATCAGCTTCTCTCTAAAAGGTAGTGAATCAGGTAATCATTAACGTTTTATCTTTTTCTTTTTCAATAGACTGACAGCTATTTTTTTGTGTAGAAAGATTGTAGACTATACAAATAAATTTATCCTACAAATAGGAGTGATTATATCCTGTACATGATATAAATAAACTCAGCGTAAATAACCGGAATGTTGTTTTTGTATAGTAGGATTCTCAGCGTTTATCATGTTACTTTACTGTAGTTAATTATTTTATGATAAATTTGTTGAAAACTTAGTGTTAACCGGAAATAGTTCCTGATCGATTCGAATTTACCCTGCATTCGTGATACGTGAAGTTATGCATGTTATTTATGCGTCTTGGTAAAAAGTTCGAACCCATCGAAATACTAACAAAACCAAACGTGAAACCACCTACGCGGCACAAATACCGACAGTAAAGTCTAAGCCCCCCCCCCCCCCAAAAAAAAACAAAAAAAAAAAAACGAAGAAAATCGATACAGAGCAATCAGTTTATATACTAGTACTTGATAGCGATATTTCATGAGACCATGCCGGTTTAAAATCTTCAAAAAAACCTAGTAGTTATACCACATCTCTGTTCCAGAGAAAGAAAAAACATTCAACCCATCAACCCCTTTTTCCCTTTTTTCTCCAAGATGGGTGCCGATGATTTAAATTTTGATATGAAGATTCTGAGGCAAATAGAAACTCTTAAACAAACACCATGCTTTAGCAGACGACACTTCATTCGTCAGATATGTAATATATGTCGCATCCTTAAACACCCCATTTTAACATTACCGCAAAGATATCTCAGTAGCCACGTGGAACCATACTTTTCCATTAAATTTGCTGAAAATGTACTGCTACTTTTCTAATTTAAGCAAGTACACTTGGAAATGGTGGTGCAAATAAGTTATTGTAGGTTTTAGAAGGGAATTCTTTGGCAGTGAGCGGGTACCCCACTGATTTGGCGGTATATGGCAAGATGAAATAGACCGTATACCAATATTATACGCTCGCTTATATTTGGGGTTTTCTTTTTCTGTTTCCCAATAAATTAATCTTGGGTATTATTTGAATGAGCAAATTAAAGAGATTGGTTTGAATTTGTTCGATTTCGGAGCTCACGTGTTCTCTTTGATTTTTAATACTTTTAATTCATTCGTGGGTACAAATTCGTGGATTGAAGAAAACATGCATATTCATGGATATTTAATTTCGTGGTGTATTATTATTGCTAAAATTATTGATAAATAAATACTTCAATATGGCGACTGATCTGAAAAAAGTCTATAACCTTTTGATTTGTGAAGCCCAAACTTTCGATAACAAGAAATAATATAAAACTATAAAGGAAAACAATGTCTATACAGACATTACGGGTTTTGTAATTTTAAGAAAAAGTTAAGTCGATTAGCGAATTGTTGTTATTAAAAAAATGCTTTTAAGAAGCGTGTAATTAACTCCCTATTCAATAAACTCATTAAAGATACCAGGATTGAATTTATTTATTTTCGCCAGACGCGCGAATCTACCTCTTAATTATGTTTTAATATTGACTAATCATTGTTATAGAATTGGGCGTTATTCAATTGGTAACCTCGATCATTTTGTCGAGGCTTGTCCGTAAAATTTTATCATGTAGCAATAATAATAATTTTAGATACAAAGATGGCAATTCAGAAGTTAAAACTAACATAAAACATGATTAGATATTTTGAGTTTGTAAACTGACAATAACTGTTCTAATTTGTGTTTTTTTATTCTAAATGTAAACAAAATACAACTTGATTTCCTATGTACATATGATGAAACATTTCATTGTATACCCAGTTGTATAAATTGCTTCGGTTGTATTAAACAACTGCACGGAATTTATAGTTTTAAAATTTTTGAACTTTGATTGGACCTTCCAACTTTTTTTATGCGAGCGCCACAGAAGAGGCTTGTGTAAATGAAACGTGACTCTGGTGTACACAATAATGAGTCTGATATTTTTGATGAGTTCTATTATCTAATTTGTCTAAGAGCATGTAACGTTCTTCATCTGCAAATTTTAGTCTTTAGAAATATGATTATATCGTGTTTATCTTATAAAAAAGGTTAAATGCATACTAAACCCCTAACGGGAACGATTGTGTCTGATATTCATATAATAAAGAAGACATAATCTTTCAATCAGTTTAATTGAAGTCTGGACCTGGCATGTCAGTTAACTGCTAATAGTCTGTTGTTATTTATGTATTATTGTCATTTTGTTTATTTTCTTCGGTTACATCTTCTGATATCAACTCGGACTTCTCTTGAACTGAATTTTAATGTGCGTATTTTATGCGTTTACTTTTTTACATTGGCTAGAGGTTTAGGGGTGTGTGTGAGATCTCATAAACATGCTTAACTCCGTTGCATTTTTGCGCCTATCCAAAGTCAGGAGTCTCTGGTCTTTGTTAGTCTTGTATTATTTTTAATTTCAGTTTCTTGTGTACAATTTGGAGTTTAGTATGGCGTTCATTATCACTGAACTCATATATATATATTTGTTTAGGGGCCAGCTGAAGGACTCCTCCGGGTGCGGGAATTTCTCGATACGTTGAAGACCTGTTGGTGATCTTCAGCTGTTGTCTATTCTATGGTCGGGTTGTTGTCTCTTTGACACATTCCCCATTTCCATTCTCAATTTTATCAACAGCAAAAAAGGTTTGCTTGTCTATGTTTTTCGATGATGAATGATTATTAATTTGCTTTTTTTCAGTATCTGTTCTACTTTTTATCATTTTATATCAGGCAGTTTGTCCCTTTTTCTGCTAGTGGGCAGTAAATTCAAGACAGCGAGAGAAATATGCACACTGTGTTTGTTGTGAAAAGATTGAAAATCGATATGTTTAAACATTGTTTAAGTTCGTGATCTCCTTGCAACTGGCATATTTTATATTCAAAAAAACTACACGAAATTTTAAAAGTAGGATTACCTGGTGAATAGAATTTCTAAAATATTTGAAGTAGTAATGGTCGTCACGTTCACCGTCTGCCAGAAATTCAGAGTATTTTGTTTCAGCTTCAAATCCAAAGGCCTCTATTTCTTCATTTATATCTAACAGGATTGCTGTTGGGCACTTATATAACATTATCCTACTTCCTTGCCAGACAGAGCAACTCAATTTTGGCGGATCATTCATTATATCCTCACGGGAAGCAAACGTATATCCGGAGGATTCGGATCCAATATCTATTCCAACAACAAATTTACTGTTCCCAATGTCTGTCATAATTTAACTTTTCTTATGATCTATTCATCAATTCTGATTTGCTATCTTATCTGTGAAAAAAGAGCAACAGGTTAATTATATGTGAAAGTCACTGATTGAAATTCATTCTGGTTAAATGTTAAATGTCTGTATGTATAGTAGGCAGGGTTTCCGCTGGCGGTCGCCATTTTCGCAATTTGCGAAAAAATAATAATTGTGGCGATTAAAAGTCGTCATTGGCGAAAGAATTTGGCGAAAGAAATATATAACGATTTATTTTCAGCCATCTTGTTTATTTACTTTTTTTTGGTTTCTCAGACTTTATCCAATCCAATTATACTCCGAATTCACCTTGAACTCGTTAAGATTTTGACAGAAAATCAATAATCAGCTGATTGCATTTATAGCTATCGACATCAAAGGACTAATTAATAAAGGTGTTGATTGTATTGTATTTGACAAAATGATATGGATAAATGGCGTCCGTCACATGTCACAAAAGGGATTTATTAACCACTTGGCGACGAACGTGTTTGAAGCAAAATGTTGACGCTTCCTCTCGATCCTTCTTTTCTCCTTCTTTTAATGATAGCCCAGAAAAGAAAACTGTTGTTATGACGAAAAATGTTTACAAGCAAGAAAGGTCTCTGATTTAAAACTTTATCATTTAACTTTGATATAGATAATTGATTTGAAAGGGTACTTTAAAGTCGTTTCATTGACACACGTGTTTCAAGCATTTTCAAAGTTTTACTTATTTACGATGGTCTAGGATAGAAAAGAAAACTGTTGTTATGAAGAAATCTACTCAAAAGGTTGGCATGAGAGTAACCCTTCAATGTACACCTTAGCCGAGTGATCAATTTCAAGTGTTGTAAAAGCCGACTTCTTATTTAGGGGAGGGGGGTCTGAAAAAAGACAATTTTACAAGAAAAATATATTTGTGTTACTTGGCGAAAAAAATAATAAAGTGGCAAAAAATATATTGTTTTGGCGAAAGAGGTGGCGAAAAAAATAACTGACCCAGGGGAAATCCTGATAGTAGGTCCATCTTGAGCATAAATGAAGAGATATATTATGTCGAAATACGCATCTGGTGCTGACATTGGTACAGTTAATGTTATTAAATGATGTTCCAGGAAAAGATCACTTGTTCTATTTAAACATGTTAAATGAGAAATTGATTATAATATTTTGTTGGCACTATACATGTTTCAAGAATACGTTTTGACATTTCGACCAATGACGGAAGACATAATCCTAATAAACCAAATATTTGATATCATCAGAACTTGCAGCAAAGAATGACAATCGAAATCGTCTAAGTTTATTTTTTTCATTGAGGAGTAGCTTCATTAGTAAATAGTGCATAGTAGTTGACTACGCGATGGAGGGAAAGGTTAAGCATGAGTCTCATGTCTGAAGAAATCGTCAAGGTTTCCATTCCATTATTGACAAGCAATATAAAGTCTTGAAAATAAAGATCAATTAGTTTCCAAAGACATAAGCTTGTGATATATCGTAAACGTTTTCTTTGCAGGAAATGGTGTTTAAAAAGGTGATCAAAGACAGATATTATTCGTTCAACAAGGCTTTCTTTCGTTTACTTTTAATCTGTTCTTGTCCCAATGATTTTATTGTGTAAATAGATTTAACCACTAATATGTTAATAATGTTTTGTCGAATCTAATACTAGCAAATCCTCTAAAAATGGAAAAAAAACAATATTAAGGACGACAACCACTTTCCCGTTTAAATGTGAAGTCATTGAGCGTCAGCAGTTTTTGGTTTAGATTTGTTTATGTTTAATAATGCAAAAACATATTGTGTAGAATTTCGAGACAAAATATTTAAAAATTAAGGGTGTTCTGGAGAAACGTGACTCTTACTTTGCAGACAACCATAACAAAGTGTTTGATAAAGAAGATATGAGGGCCTACAAGTACCTTAATTAAAGTTTACAAGTACTTTGAGGAAGTAAATAATTATGCAGAAACCTAATACATGCTGACATAATGTCCAAATTAGTATATCATTCAACGGTATACGACACATTACTTCTCTTTGGCTTGTGCCGAGCGGTATCAAAAAACAGTTGAAGGCGTAACAAATCTTGTGACTGTCATGCAAAACAGAGCTTTTGGAAAAGGTATCACCGGTCATTACACTAAGTCAATACAATGTATTACATTATCGTCCGTGTACAATTACGCCAAACACTTTTCGTTTTAAAATGAAAAATTAATTTTTAAATTGCTCTGGAAATTTCAAAGGTAGGATTGAAAAATGTAACAAATATCTATTGAAATCACTTTCAAAAAACCCTTGAGATTTGAACGTGGAGTATTTTTCAATTTGTCTCAAATATTGAAAAATGAAAAATGCTCCAACGTAGAGAACTTTTCAATTTGACGTTTGATATTTTACTGTGCAATATTCAAATTTGAAAAATGTTCCCATCGGCTTCATTAATCAAATGTCTAATAATGAGAACGAAATGTAATTTGTTTCAATATAGGTGTTTTAAATGTTTAAATTGTTGACACTACTTATCAAATGATTTACTATTTCCGTTTTCTTTTTTTCTGGTTTTAAGCGCAATATCTTGAAGTTCTTTTTTATGGTGTGTGTGTGTGTGTATGAGAAATATGTGTGGTATCTACTAATTCCGAACCAGAATGGTACACTCACAAGTACGGTAACGACCACAAACAAACCTTTTTTTCTTTTTATATCTATATATAGCTGTTTGTGTAGCTACATGTTTATATCTAGCTCTCGATCTATCATTCTGTCATTCATTGTATCTATATATCTGTCTTTTTATCTGATTTTTGTTTATCTTTGTCTTTTTTAGAATTGTCGGGGTTGCAATCTTTAATCTAGTTCACTCGAAGCGAAGAAGTCACTGGTTTACATACATGTACATGTTGTAAGAATCAAGGATTTGTATAGTCAGAAAGAATGGAAGAACTTTTAGACCATCACTGTTTGATTCAACAAATGATACTTGATGGAAGAACACACCAAGACATTTCTCAACACTTGACTTTTTTAGAAATCAAGCATGCATCAGCGCGGATAATGAGCCTTTTTTGTTCTGAAAATGGAATGACTAGGCGATGCGGAGTAGGCGAAGGAGCATTAAACAATATCGTGGCTGAATGTGTCGAACATGTAAGAAAAGAAGGGAAAATAATAAAATATTAAATATTGACCATGTCAGTTTCTGTACATGTTCAAGGAAGAGGGTGGAGTATGGTGGGGATGGCTGGTTGTAGACGTTACATTTTGTTTTACTTTACATTTGAGAATAACTCTCTCTTCTGTCGTCGAGGGCTTAGAACACTTTGTTATTGATATCAGCTTTGCATAATCCTTTAAAAAACCTCAACTAGTACATGTTTTCAAATCAGGCATAGTTATACATTGATCATAACACTGATAAATGGCTCAGATCTTATATTAAATGTTTATTAACTTTTAAAAATATACTAAACTTGGGAGTTAAATTAAATATCTTTATCAATGAATTCAACATACCAATATCTATTTGATTTTACAGATATATAGAGAATATTTAGTTAACCTAAATGTAAATAGCAAAATAGGAAGCGCAATAAAGATTGCATAATAATCCTGCGCCACATCAAAAAAAAATTGTTGGTGTGTTGCTGTTCTTTTCGGGGTTAGGTAATTAGTTATCAAAAGTACCAGGGCTACAATTTAATACGCCAGACGCGCGTTTCGTCTACCTAAGACTCATCAGTGACGCTCATATCAAAATAGTTGTAAAGCCAAACAAATACAAAGTTGAAGAGCATTGAGGATCCGAAATTCCCAAAAGTTGTGCCAAATACGGCTAAGGTAATCTGTTCCTGGGACAAGAAAATCCTTAGTTTTTCGAAAATTCTAAATTTTGTAAACAGGAAATTTATAAAAATGACCACATAATTGATATTCATGTCAACACCGAAGTGTTGACTACTGGGCTGGTCATACCCTCAGAGACGAATCGTCCACCAGCAGTGGCAGCGACCCAGTGTGTATTATATTAAAAGCATAAAAACAAAATTTCTAAAGTGTTAACAATGAATGAAAAAATAATTTGATTATCTATTTTTTAATATCTTTTATATCAATTTCTTTATCCTTTATAGAGCATTTTTCATTTGTCAAACGATAACAAAAATTGAAAAATGCTACACACAAAAGCATTTTCATTTTTGAGAAATTTTGGGTCATTTTTCAATATTTCAAGGCAAATTTAAAAATGCTCCTCGTTGGAGCATTTTTCATTTTTTTTTAAGGTAAATTGAATAATGCTAAAGGTTAGCAATTTCAATATTTTGTTCTTAAGAAGGAGATTGACATTTGTTTTTTTCTAAAACAATCAGATTCAAATGTTTTAATTTATTCAAAATATTGATAAGATGAAGTTTTTTTTGACACAAATGTATCATTACTTTTTATATTATCCTCCTCGAATCAAATAATGTTATCTCATGAAAATTACAAACTTCAAATCTCATAACGTAAATGATTTTTCAGAAGTGACTTCAACAATTATTTGTTACATTTATCAAACAAATATACTTTAAAATTTATAGAGTATTTTGCAAAATATATATTTCAGCTTAAAATGAAAAATGTTTGGCGTAAATATACACAGTGTCATTATAAATTGATGCTTTTTTTTAAAAAATATAACCATAAAAGAGGGACGAAAGGTACCAGATTTAAAACAAAATTGACAACGCCATGGCTAATAAATAAAAACAAACAGACAGACAGACAGACAGACAGACAGACAAATAATAGTACAAAAGATAAAGCATAGAAAACTAAAGACTAAGCAACACGAACACTACCAAAAACCAGGGGAGATCTCAGGTGATCCGGAAGGGTAAGAAGATCCTGCTCCAGATGTGACACCCACCTTGTTACTACAAATCCGGCAAATAGTCGAATTCGGTAGGTCACATTCGTGAAAAGGGAATGTTATTGTAGTTACGACATAAGGAACATAACCGATATCAGCTGTGGAACGGTTATTTCATAACGGTCAACCAACTCGTGATGGCGTCCATAAAAGTACGAAGGAATGATCTGAACTTCACCATTTGGAACTCTTGGTTAAAAAGCTTCCTTGTGAGTAGCAACCCTCTATCAAGGAAATCTTAATAGGAAATGCAAGCCCAGGAATATCGTTTCAATTGGACGACATATACTCCGTATGCAGGCGCTGTTGGAATGTTGCTACAAAGAAATTGAATATTCACAATTGGGAAGCCGAAATCATCTCTTTTGTCGTAACGTTTTGTTTTGAACCGACCCTCATTGTCAATTTCTAGATATAAGACAAGATATGGGGGCAGACTTAACTGTATCTGTAGTATCCTTTATCTCTAGTTGGATGTTACAGTAGAGGGGCACTACTGGTTCCCATTTGAATTCCGAGTCTGTTGAAACTTAACAAATATGTTGTCAATCAAGAAATCAAGTATCTTGAAAATGCCAGTTTCGGAAATGTGTTTTTTTGAATCAGAGTGATTATTTACAAAGTAGGATTTATCCCTCCCCAAGACAAGGTACTTGTATCTACCTTCGCCATTCTTTCAATTTGTCTTTTAGTTTGGAATGTGGAATACTTGTATGAAGTGTAGAAAAGTCAAGTGTATTAATACTATTGCAAGATGAGAGGGTCTTAGATTGTATGTACTCTAAAATCAATGGAATTTTTTAGTATCCACATCTGATTCACCTCACCTCCAGAATATGCAGTTTTACAATAAGCTTTGAGTCTGGCTTTGATTGCTGACAAACAAGATTTTAATAGTTTACGAAAGTTGTCGTTGAGCACTTGGAAGACCCAGCAATATAAAGTTGTTTGTAAGGACAGTTATGTAGTTAAGGTATTCAATACAATGATGGAAAATCAAGTTCCTCTTATTTGGTTGAAATCCAATATAACATAGCACAGACCTATGATTATCCAGGATTTCCTCTTTGGTAAGTGTCGTAAGGGTATATGTTGAGTTTCTTAGTGAATTGTCAATAACTAATTAATTGATAAAGCAGTTTATGTATTGAGATTAACATACCAAAAAAGTTTAAAAAAAACAACATACAGAACTCCCAGGAAAATTAAAAACGGAAACTCCCTAATCAAATGGCAAAATCAAATTATAGAACACATGAAACAAATGGACACCAACTGTCATATTCCTGTCAAAAACGATATTGTTTGGGGTTTTATCTGCGGGGAAAACAACATATTTATCATGGAATTAGGTCAAGTGTTTTGCAACATTTGGGTCTTTAAAGATTGACGTAGCATGAGTATCAATATACCCATTTAGTTTCTGAATTCGAATTTGTATCAACGACCTCACAGGGTTAATCCATTGGGTAAGAACATCTACGTCTCCTCTCTCGCGACTAGCCCATTGCCTGGCATAATTCTCGACTGAATCCATCAATATTTTGGAGTTGTATTTCCAATTGATGGATATAGGCCCTTTGATATTTCGGACCTTCGGATAACAAGTTCCGCAGGGAAGTGTTGATAATGTTGAGGCCCAGGTAATAACGAGGCCAGCCGATTTATTTCTACTTTCGGAACTAACACAAGTGCAATGAGGAGGTTTAGACTTGAAGTCGTCAATGTTGAGATACTGCAAAACGTGTTTGTAATTTAAATTGGCAATTGGCTTGGCATAGGTATAAGACATTATTGGTACAGACTGATCTTTAAAATAAAGAGGTATTTTCGACTGAATTAATTTATGATGAAGGATATTGCCTAAGTTGACGCCATCGAGACCTTTGTTGGCAAAGGAAAGTTTAAGAAAATTTTTTTTCTCTTTTTCATTGCGAACTGGTTTTAGAAGTCTGTGACTTGCAATATCCAAAATGATAGCTGTAAGTTTGTATTGGTTTGAAAGAGGGTTTGCAAAAATTAAAAGGTATGTGACTTAACCATAGTGTTACTTCTTCTTATTTCGTATTTCGAAATGTTATGATCGTTGACTACTGTAATCACAAGCCAGTTAACACTGAGGTTGTGAGTTCGAACTCCGCTCGTGATGGTGCACTCGACACAAATCGTGTTTGACTATCGAAGGTCGGTGGTTCCTTTAGGCACTCCGGCTTCCTTTACCAATAAAATATATATAGCTCAAACGGGTTGCTTTAAAGTTGCGCTAAAAACAAAATCATCATAATCATTATGTTATTATCTTTGATTAACATTACATAACAATACGCTTATTATACTTCACATGCAGATCAGCCCATTTTAAAAGGGGCATAAGGGGGGGGGGGGCATCACATGCATATATATATAAAAAATTAAGGTTTCATGCATTTGTCCCCATACAAAAGTATAAGTTGTTATACATAACAAGGGGTATTCCAACTTCTGGACCATCGCTCCCTACCCAAATTCCCAATATATCCGTCCCTGAACTACTTAGATCCCTAATGTTAAATATTGTGCGCTGCTTTCAAGAATTATTTTATTATTTTTGTCGTTCGGTATCTGTTTTGATGACATGCATGATCCGTGCATGATACTTAGGACGTATGAACAGAACGGTTAATTGTTTTATTGCCGTTCTGATACAACATGTACAATATAAACAAACCAGCACCAGTCAGGGCCGAATCACTTCCACAGAACGTTCTCTCGCGGGACAACCTTACCAACCGTGAACTGCTGGACAGGAGTCAGAGTAATCATATGCCAAAAAATAGATGTGTCAAAGCGACACGAATGGCCCCGTCTCAAAAAGTTGAAAAGTCTGAAGTTTCAATAACACATGTGGACACAAACATGATGGTAGTCTTACATATAAAAAATCAGCTCAAAATCTGGAGGCGTATAGAAAAATGTCCGTATAACTGTCATTTTCAACAATTTTCAAAGGTGAAAACCCTTAATTTTGGCAAAATTTAGCGGAGCGGAACGAAAATTGATCTGTAACTCATCATGGTTAGCTCACATACCAAAATTCAGCCCCCCTCCCCCCCAAAAAAAGTACGAATAACTGATTTTCAAAAATTTATCAGAGTCAATAGCCCATTAGTTCTGCAAAAATTAGGGGAGCAGAACAAAACTAAAACTAAAACTCACCTACCAAAAATCAGCCCTATATTTGAAAGCATTTAGAAAAAACTCCGTATAATGGTTTGTTGCGGATTGACGGAATGACGGAATAACGGAATTATGGAATTACTGAATGCCGGACAAGGATATAACTATATGACACAGACAACTTCGTTGCGGGCCCATAGAAATTGACAACCCACTCCAAAGTTTCTTAGAATAAGTATAGCATAGCAAGAATTAATCATTTTGGTAAAATTAAAGATATAGACATGTTCTTCTGCAACAAATGCCATAATATAAATAACTCGAATGATCGAGATGAATAATAAATGAATAGAAATGCAAAATATGCAATGAATTTGGTCATAAGATGCTCGACTATCCTAGTTTTATTACAAAAAGATCGAAAAAAATCAGTAACAGAAAGAGATACGAAACAAGAAATAACAACAGCTAAATAAAAACACTGAACAAATTCAGACTCTTACAGAACATGACAAAAAAGATGATACCGGTGAACAACCTGAACTAACAGATGGAGATGAAGGAGACAACCTGACACACTCTATATCATTGCACAAAGACATACCACCAGCAAATGCTAATAAAAAGAGGTCAAAAGCTCTGCAAAAAAGAGAGAAACAAAATTTCAAGTGATTCTTCTAAACAACGGATATCAATACAGACAGAAGCAGAAAGAGAATCTCCATCAGCACAGTCTGACATTTCAATAGTTGTTTACCCCAAACAATAAAACAAATGCATCAAAGGAAAGAACCCCACCTACTCCCAATCAACCACATTGGACAAATTTCAGTGCATCTATAAGTTAAAGAACATTTGAAATATAAAAAAAAATGTGTATAAATATAACATGTATAAGAAGATGTTGTATGACTGCTAATGAGACAACTCTCCATCCAAGTCACAATTCATAAAAGTAAACCGTTATAAAAGGTGAAAGTACGGTCTTCAACACGGAGCCGTTGATCACTTCGAGCAGCAAGCAATAAAGGGCCCAAAAAATAAATAGTGTAAAACCATTCAAACGAGAAAAACAACGGTCTAATTTATATAAAACACGAGAAACACTTAAGAACCACACCAACAAGCGACAACTACTGAACATCAGATTTCTGACTTAAAACAGGTGCAAACAATTTTAGCGGGTTTAAACGTTTTAGTAGGTACGAATCTTCGTCCTTATCTGAAACAATAATGTAACATCACAACATAAAGAAAAACACACACAAAAAAAGACATATAACACAAGTGAACATACACTGAACGAATAAATTTGATATATGATACAATGTAAATACAAAATTAACACAATAAGGGGTGAATAATTAAAGTAATTGTATTATACCGCTGTAAAGGTCAAATTTCAGAAAAACAACAATACCCTTGTACACATATCCGCAATTTACGATAATATACAAAGGTATACGGAAATAATTTTGTTGGTAGGTATACAGTTTCAATGGAGAAACAAAATAGTTTAATGTAAATAGTACGAACAGAATTGAAAATTTATAGTAATACCTAACATTTATCGAAGTTAATACATTTGTGTATATAACCAGATATAACCCATAATAAATAAAAATAAAGCATTACAAATAATATCAACAGGCCAAATTAACACGACAGAACGATTTGAGAGCACTCGCAGGAACTGACAGGTAGTTAAAAGACAAAAACAATTAATAAAACAATAACAATATGTCACCCGACCTCCGTCAGGGTGACATAATAAAAAGTCATGCATCAGAGACTGACAAATCGTGCAACAGAACATAATGCTTATATGTCTTGTCTCCCCTTGTATCTATGTTTGTGTGTATTTAGTATTTATAAAGATAATTAAATGGAACAAAGATTTCAAAACAAATAATACAAGAGTAAGTTTCAAAAGAAGAAAAATGAAATTTTGTATATATTGCATTATAACATATATTTTAATATTTATGCTAATATTAACAAAAGTAAATATTTGATATTCCAAAAACATAAAATTACATGGATACAAACACTTATATAATTTTTCTATATTAAACCTGTTAGATTGAAACATTTGTATATAGAGGAAGTACACAATAAAGATCAAATCAAAAGTAAAAATTTACCTACTTAATATCTCTTCTCAGAAGAAAAATTCCATAAATTAACTAAAAATAGTATGCAAAAAGCAAATAAATAGTGTAAAATGATATGAAAAACCAAATAACAAACAGATTCGCTTCACCAGAGTTTCACAGATTTGAATACATAATCACATTTCAAGCTGAGAAAATAAGAGAAATAAAATTGAGAATGGAAATGGGGAATATGCCAAAGAGACGACAATATTTCAATGCGTCTTCAACGCAGCGAGAAATCCCGCACCCGAGGGTGGTCCTCAGGTGGCATCTAAATAAAATTGTGTAATAGTTCAGTGAAAATGGACGACACACTTAACTCCAAAACAAACAAATGAACTAAAATTAAACAAAAAAAACACATGTAAGACTAACAAAAGCCAGAGGCTCCTGACTTGGGACAGGCGCAAAAATGCGATGGGTTTAAATATGTTTTGTGAGATATAAACCCTCCCTCTCTACTTCTAGCTAATGTAGAATAAAGAAACACACAGCAATACGCAAAGTTAATAGAGGCAATAGTAGTATACCGCTGTTTAAATTAAAACTCAGTTTTAAAGAATTGCGAGTCCGGTGTGAGAAAAGATAACAAAAGAAACTAAGCAAATGACAATGATACATAAATTAACACAGGACTACTAGCAGTTACTGACATGCCTTAGTTTTTTCTCAGTCAAGACCATACATTTGATTTAGATTGTACAAAGTAAAAAAAATATGTCACTATGTAACACTATATAAATAACATATAGCTGAGAGGGTGAAAGAGCAGATTGTTATCGCGAGAAAATATTGTCAACCGCGGCGAAGCCAAGGTTGACAATGCTTTTTCGAGGGATACCAATCGGTCTATCGCACTCTCAGCTATGTGTGAATTAATTTATTAAACTGAATGTCCCATTAAAATAGCCTTTTACAGATGAATTTTATTTAAAAGTATTTTATATGACGTCACGTACATAACAACGTCACGGGTATTATAGAAGTCAACAGAAGTGAAGCAAGATGTTTTATTATTTTATTGTGACAGTCAAATAATAAAACCTTGAGACAAAATGTAGAACTTAAGAATTGTCTATAATAACTTGATGTAAATTCAATTCAATGTCCTTTAAATTATTGATTTTTTTTTATTTTCCTAGAGGGTAACATTCAAAATCATTGTCACCCGCTCAGCGACGTGATAGAGTAAATAAACACCCTCGTATTAGCCAACCAAAATATGGCATTTAAACGTGAAGTATAATAATATGTATTACTATCAATGTAACAATAACGCTATGTAACCATAGATAAAATTATTATTGCTACATCGGCTATTTACCCAACCCTGCATTCCGGCATTTAGTCTCCAATGTATTATTTTTTGTTTACAGTTGTTACATTTCAATGCAACTGTAGCCAGTATCTTCAAGTTTGTAGTAATTGTGTATGAGTATGTTCAATATTGGACAGAAACTCAATTGTGAACTGACTATAACAATATTATTGCAATCCAATCACACAAATATTAAATAAAATTGATATAAGTAATCATTTTCATAGGTAACTCAAACGCTACAAAACAACGATTTAATTCAGGTGAAACAACGTGTACCTTCGGCTGTTATATGCTTTTTGGTCGTTTTGTAGTCTCTTTGCACATTCTCCATTTCCATTATCAACTTTATTTAAGAACGTGACCCAATAATAAACGTCACATGAAATCAACTTACTTTCAAATAAAACATGATGAATAACCTGCACATTTGTACAAAAATGTTACAGGATTACTAGATCAACAAAAGAGATCGAGATTATCAATGGATAAAAAGTCAGAAATATAAAACATCTTGGAATTTTGGATCCTCAATGCATTTCTACTTTGTTCTTTTTTGGCTTTATGAATAGTTTGATATGAGCGTCACTGATAAGTCTTATTTAGACGAAACGCTCGTCTGGCGCACTAAATTATAATCCTGGTACCTTTGATAACTATTATTCAAGAAACAACTCACTTCAACATTTTCAAGATATCTCTAGAAAACGTTATGTTATTATAGCCATGCGACGACTTCAAGCAAAAGAGTAGTTATATCAATTAATTAAAAAAAAAAGAACTATAAATTTATAGATTAGCAAACAGATTAAGAATGTCGAAAAATCATGAAAAATATCGAATTTGAAAATATAATTTATTCGTTTATAAACATATATGCCCCAAACGTAATATCTAAACGAGAAGCTTTTCCAAAAATTAAAGTACTTTATATAAACAAATACGCAAAAGTACATTATTTTAGGAAAATACGTGAACGATGCCCTCAAAAATGTAGATAAAAAAAAATATTCGTTTAAAGTAAGAAAACCAGTCAATAGTCTAACAAAATTAATAAAAGCAATTAAATTAATAGATAAATATGGAGACAGGTAAACCCTTAAAAAATCCATGGAGGCGTAAAATTCTCGTGTAGTCTTCAAATAGACCACTTTCGAGTTCATCCGTTACCGGCAAACACTCGTCAATTATGCACGCCTTTATGACGTCATTTACCAGACAGAGGGCGTCGTCTGTATCCCTGCAATATCTACGTTCATCAAGCGTTTTAGTGATAGTCATTGTGCAGGATAAACTAGTGGTTGATCTGTAGGTATTTACTGACAATTCCCTAATGACAGCAGTATTGATTGTCAATTTTGATCGAGAATTCAATTTGCCGAATAATTCGTACAATATAGAATTATAGTTTTCAAAACACTTGCTCAACATTGGAATGGAAGTGACGACGCCCCTAAACGCACAAATGACGTTCACTAAAACCAGAGTTTCTGACGGAAATGCATCGAACTCGAAAGTTGTCTATTGACATATTCTTAGTTGAAAAAGAGTTCGTGTTGAACGTTAAGTCGTGTGATATTAAATAAAAATAAACTAAAAAATTTGGTTTGGCAAAATCAAATATTGCAGGGATATAGTAGATGAAATTAATTTCAAAGATAAACCCGTTTAAGTGCTAGAAATATATTTCGGCATTATTAAAAAAACAATTGATATTAGATATGAAAAAAGTCGAAATCTAATCACATCGTGGAAAATAAAGAACTTATGTTGATTTTATTTTCGAATGATGTCCTTGTACCGATGATAAAACTATTTTGACTAGTTTGTGATACCAAAACCCCATGTGTAGTAATTTTTCAGTAATACATAAATTTGTCTAGCTAAAATCTAATACTTGTTACATACACGAGCGAATAATACAAGTTGAGATATATAAACACAATCAATTGGTGACAAGGGAACGTCACTTTCTAAAAATGGATAATTAGGGATAGGAAAGGGATCACCTCTTTTATCATAACTTTTGGATTAGTTTAAACATATTTTATTTGCTTAAATGTGCAAAAGGGATGAGACACCAGTTAATCAAACTTATATAACTTTTTGGCATCCCGTTAATGATATAGGGAAGGGTAGTGTTCATTGTTAGTAGTAGCTTTATTTAAAGTAAGTTCAACAGGTTAAATTTCATTAGTATGCATACTGAAGTCGTCATTATTGAAAGCCAACATACCATCCAAATATCTAAAACTATTGTTAAATTTTTGTATCAGATATTGTTTCGATGAATCTTTGCTGATTCCAGTTATAAATTGTAACTCATAACAATACAGAAACAGCTCCCCAATAAGTGTTGGAAAGTTATTCCCCATTGGAATTCCGATAACTTGACGAAATATGGAATCTCCACAGTGAACAAAAATGTTATCTAGTAAAAATATAAGGGCAGTAATAGTATCAAAGCATTCCAGTTGACATTGTTGCCAAAAAACGACCTAAATGAATTTGGCAATATGTATTCGCATTCAGACTTTCTAAATGCCGATTTAATTAGGTGTGTGAATTGTTTTTTAATACGAATAGGCGGCAAAAGTGGTATATACATGTAGTGTAGGAAAATCAAAACTTCAACAGATTAAAAAAAAACCAATATAAGCAGGCAATTTATCAAGAACTTCCAACGATTATTTTACACTCCAAATTTAAGTAATTAATTATAATATTTTCAAAGGCCTTATTTAAACAATTTATTATCAGGTTTTTGATTGTAACATGTGTAATGTATTCATTCTCTTTAAAAACGTAAGATCATACAAGAGGGACGGAAGATACCAGAGGGACAGTCGAACTCATAAATCGAACAAAAACTGGCTGAAAATGAAAAAGACAAACACACAAACAACAGTACACATGACACAACATATAAAACTAAAGAATAAGCAACACACACCCCACCACATACCAAGGGTGATCCGGATGGGAAGCAGATCCTACTCCACATGTGGCCCATCGTGTTGCTCATGTTACAACCTGTTACAATCCGGTAAATAGTCTAATTCGGTAGGTCTCATTCATGAAAGGGAAGGGGATTGTAGAGACGACGTAAGGAACATATCCGATATCATCTTTGAAACAATTATTCCATAACGGTCAACCAACTCGTGATGGCGTCCGTAAAATTTACGAAGAGATTACTTAATCTTCACCATTTGAAACTCTTGGTTTAATAGCTTTCTTGTGAGCAGCAACCCTCTATCAATAAAATCATGATAGGAAATACAAGTACAGGAATATCGTATCAAATTGGGAGATATATACCCCGTATGCAGGTGGTGATGGAATGTTGCTACTACGGAATGGAAAGTTCACAATTAGAAAGCTGGAATCATCTCTTTTGTAGTAAAGTTTTGTTTTTAACCGACCCTCATTGTCAATTTCTAGATGTATGTCAAGATATGAGGCCGACGTAACTGTATCTGTTGTATTCTTTTTCTCTAGTTCGGTTGGATAGATGCGTCCAACATAG
Organism: Mytilus galloprovincialis; assembly: GCF_965363235.1. Classification (NCBI taxonomy): domain Eukaryota; kingdom Metazoa; phylum Mollusca; class Bivalvia; order Mytilida; family Mytilidae; genus Mytilus; species Mytilus galloprovincialis. The sequence continues at coordinate 82,106,657 of NC_134845.1, read as the reverse complement.
TCACCAAATTTTGAATTATTTAGTGAGAGAATATCATCTATATAGCGGAAAAGTAAAGTTTAAGGAAATTGCTAATTTGTTATGTTTCTTCCTAAGAAGTTTCTGTATGAAGTCAGCCTCATAATAATAAGAAACAAATCGGAAAGAAGAGGAAAACAATTGGCTCCCATTGGAATGTCGACAGTCTGTTGAAAACATGTCCTCCGAACGTTACAATGTTGTCAATCAAGAAATCAAGCATCGTGATAATGTCAGATTCAGAGAATATTTTGTTTGGTTCAGGGTGATCCTTTACAAAGTAGGATGTATCCCTCCCTAAGACAAGATACTAGTATCTACGTCGCATTGGCCATTCTTTTTTATGAATCAAAACAATATCAACTCTGTCTTTTAGTTTGGAATGTGGAATACTTGTGTAATTGTAGAAAAGTCAAATTTTTTAATACTATCGCAAGATGAGAAAGGGTTTGATTGTATGTACTCTAAGAGATCCTTGGAATTTTTTAGTATCCACATATGATTCACGCCACCTCTAGAGTAGGCAGTTTCTAGTAATGTTGAGATATTTGTCATGTCTGGTGATGAGGGGAAACCTGCCGTATGAGACGACACCGTGTCCATGGTAACGTCTGTTTCTGACCTTTTTATACTGGGCGACGTCCGAGCCAGTATCCTGTTTTATCTTCGTAAATTCATGCAATTTTGCTACTGAGCGGATGATGTCCTCGGGGACAAAATTTCCACCAGCAGAGACATCGACCCAGTGGTTTTAAAAGTCAGATTGTTTCAAACTTTACTTTAAAAAACATATTTTTAAAGAACATATTTTTTTCTTCACAAAACAAAACACATGTATTATATTTTAAAGAAAAAGATACCTTAACTATATAAATAAATAAATTATTCACCTGATAAGTTCAAAATCCAATTAGAAAGATATAAAATTGGCAAATTCCACAATAACTATCCATGAAAATACAAGCACTCACCTTTAAACAAAGTAAAGAAAATCGATATTCTTCACACTTGAATCATGCGGTTGATAAGACCAAAATCTTCTGTGCCTATAGTGCAACTTATCAAGAACTTAAAACGATTTGTTTATACTCTAGAAGTATTTATCTATACTATTTTCAAAGGCCTTATTTGAACAATTTCTTATCAGTTTTTTTATTAAATGTATTCATTCTCTTTAAATCTGAATTTTACGAATGCGTAAGATCCTACAATCTAGAAAAAGAATGCACTATAGTCAAAATGTTTCAAAATTTACTTTAAAGAACATAATTTTGTAGAACTTTTTTTTTGTCTTCACAATACAAATCACTTTTGAAACAGATACTTTAACTTTATCAATGAATAAATTATTGCAACCACAATATCGATGCCACTGCTGGTGGAGATTTATTTCCCCGAGGGTATCACCAGCCCAGTAGTCAGCACTTCTATGTTGACTTGAGTTACCATTGATATGTTCATGATTATAAATTAACTGTTAACAAAACTTTGAAATTTTGAAAAAACTAAGGTTTTATCTACCTCATGAATAGATTACCATTGCTGTATTTGGCAAAACTTTTAGGAATGTTTGGTCCTGAATGCTCTTCAACTTCGTACTTTATTTGGTCCTATAAACATTTTCTGATTCGAGCGTCACTGATGAGTCTTTTGGAGACGAAACGCGCGTCTGGCGTGAATATAAAATTTTAATCCTGGTATCTATGATGAGTTTATTTACTCACCTTATAAGTTCAAAATCTAAGTAGAAAGATGTAAATTCCACAATAAGTATCCATTAAAATGAAAGCACTCACCTTTAAACAAGGTAAAGAAAATCGATATTCTATACAATAAATCATGGGGTTGATAAGACCGAAGTGTATTATATTATTATTTACGAAGCCCCGATAGGGACATGCAAATGAAAAAAAAACCCACATTTATACTTACACCAACAACACGACGGGTGCCACATGTGGAGCAGGATCTGCTTACCCTTCCGGAGCACCTGAGATCACCACTAGTTTTTGGTGGGGTTCGTGTTGTTTATTCTTTAGTTTTCTATGTTGTGTCATGTTTACTATTATTTTTCTGTTTTTCTATTTGTCTTTTTCATTTTTAGCCATGGCGTTGTCAGTTTGTTTTAGATTTACGAGTTTGACTATCCTTTTGGTATCTTTCGTCTCTCTTTTACAAAAGTTTTGATCCGCCCCTGTGTCCAGTCGTCGTGTTTCTTATCCAGACACACCTATCCCTCAATATGTCCGAATATGAATGTTTGTTTATTGTTGAGAAGAGTAGGGGGAGGCTTATTCAGAAAACAGTAACATTATAAAATACATTTATGATAACCTACATTAAACTGATACAGGTAAGTTTAAGTTATAATATTACCTTTATCTTTAGTCTCTTCTACCAAATACAACGCTTGACTCAAAATATCGTCCGTCTTATACCCTTCCATATTTTCAATTGCATACAAGAAGCATGATGTATTTTTTTGTAATTAGAATGCACGAAACGGTCAACCTTGACCTGCTGATCCATGTCAACACATGGATATAACCACTTGTAAAAGTTTGAAGGAAGAGAGACAATTAAAGTAAGGTTGCTAGTGGGTTTTCAGGTAAAAAAATATTCTTATAAATTATGGTTTTATATTGTCAATAAATATTTTATCCGTTCTTTTTGACTTATTAATATATTTTAACAAATATAGTGTTTAGTGTCAGGTGTAAGTTAGTTAAACACCTGGGGGATACGGCGTGTCTTGATAAGAAACACTTCCGGTCTCCGGTCGACGGGGTTTCGTATCGAGACACACCTCTTCCTCCGTCTATAACTATTACTGCAACTAGTTGTGTTTATTTCCTAAACATAGTAACACAACTATATTTTGTGAAAGGTCAATTTCATCCTGGATCACTTTTTCCACAATCAGGGGTTCCTAAAAGGATGAAAATAAGTTGAAATTAGTTTTATAATTTAAACATGCAGCTATCAATGTATGAATTTAAAATGCAGTATAAAAACAATATTAGGTCAATATCAGAAAAGTATAAACTTTTTGTATTCGGCGCAAAACTTGAGAATCACAGGCTCGGTAGTACCTCGCCCATCCAAGTTTCACATCCTCATACAATTTTTTTTTATATTTTTCTGACATTTACTTTATATTGTATATATATATTGTGCGCATAAAATAATATGTTGTGTGCACAGTATATCTAAATTGTAAAATGTTAAAAATATAGTGCACACAACATAATACACTGTGCGCACAATTTAACATATTGTCCGAACAAAATAAGTCAAACAGTTTTCACTTGACCTTGACCATATGTCATGGATCATTGAACAAGGTTATGAATAAGTTTTATCTCGTCACGACATCATGTACATTGAACATTAAATGTTATTGTAACATAATGTTAATTTGATGTTATGCTTGGGGTATAAACTTCCTTTTTTTACTTTCAACATTAATTCAATTTTGAACACAAGAACAGTTGAGACGTTTCAGTGTGTCCACTCTTGGCTTTTTTCAGTTTGTCTATAACGACTTATAAAGGTTTAGTCTATTGGATGTGTATTGATTGATAATATTATATCCTAGACCAGGGAACACGATTTCCACTTTTTGCAATTGAATTTAATCTAGCTGTCTGTACTCGAACAGCGATACTTTGGTTCTTTTTAATTATAAGGTTTGTGCCTTTTCGTCATTTGATGAATAAATCCATTTTCAACTCTTTAAATAAAAAATATCAGAAAATAATACTTATCTGACTAATAGTATATGAAACCTGGGCCTATTCTTATCGATATTGATAATATCGGGGTACTGTACCGTTAATGCTGTAGCGGTAAGGTCATTGTTTACAGCTTTAATTTTAATTTAGATGTTTAGTGCAATGAATCTATATTCAAGTGTTAAAAAAGTGGAAGTTCCAACCATATGTCCTCATACACAAGTATAAGTTGTCATACAAAACACGGGATGTTCCCTCTGTCACCCCTGTGTATTCGTCCATGAACTTATACTTAATTAGATCCCCAATGTGAAATATTGTACGCTGCGTTCAAGAATTATTTTACTATATTTGTCGTTTGGTATCTGTTTTGATGACATGCATTCCACACATTCATAACGCAGACAAATCTAAACGCATCTGATAATATGACGACGAATGTGTGCACTAAAATAAATTAAGTGAATGAAAAGGTTGTCATGAACCCTTAAATTGAAGAAACTTGAGGAGTGAAACAGCTATCAATATCATTATATTACTGGAATGATTGTTTTGGTCGGCATGGTCGAAGTTATATTCTACAACGAATTTTTGTACATGCACACGTAATACTTTTTCACTTTATTGGTCTTTTGGAAAATGTTGTTTGTGCTGTTATTAGACCCTTCTACAACGAATTTTTTTACATGCAAACGTATAAAAATTGAGGTTTTTATCCAACGCAATCATAGGTTTGAACGTAGTTTTCAATTTAGACTCGTTTATATTTTTCCGTTTGGGCTTGTATCATATTTTCCATCCGGTTTATATGATCCGTTCATCCTATATTGACTCTTAAAATTCAAGAGTCGATCTGAAATTGAGGGTAAATTATATGGCCTTCCAAATACCGTTTCGATCCCTAACATCACTGAAGAGACATATATTGTCGAAATCTAGATCTGGTGTACAAAAAAATTATATACACCTTGTGTTTGTGGCATGACATCTTGGTCACAAGTTTATCGTTTTCTGTTGAGTATTAAATTTATATTAAGATCCATTTTGTTACATCTCGTGATCAATTTTATTTGGCAATCGCCAATGGCAGTCAACAGGGTTTAAGAACATCAGTTGTTCGACCTGTTAGTCAAATGCGTTTTGTTTGAATATACTTTTTCACTTTATTGGTCTTTTGGAAAATGTTGTTTGTGCTGTTATTAGACCCTTCTACAACGAATTTTTTTTTACATGCACACGTTTAAAAATTGCGGTTTTTATCCAACGCAATCATAGGTTTGAACGTAGTTTTCAATTTAGACTCGTTTATATTTTTCCGTTTGGGCTTGTATCATATTTTCCATCCGGTTTATATGATCCGTTCATCCTATATTGACTCTTAAAATTCAAGAGTCGATCTGAAATTGAGGGTAAATTAGATTGCCTCCCAAATACCGTTTCGATCCCTAACATCACTGAAGAGACATATATTGTCGAAATCTAGATCTGGTGTACAAAAAAAAATATTGACACCTTGTGTTTGTGGCATGACATCTTGTTCACAAGTTTATCGTTTTCTGTTTAGTATTAAATTTATATTAAGATCCATTTTGTTACATCTCGTGATCAATTTTATTTGGCAATCGCCAATGGCAGTCAACAGGGTTTAAGAACATCAGTTGTTCGACCTGTTAGACAAATGCGTTTTGTTTAAATATACTTTTTCACTTTTTTGGTCTTTTGGAAAATGTTGTTTGTGCTGTTATTAGACCCTTCTACAACGATTTTTTTTACATGCACACGTATAAAAATTGCGGTTTTTAGCCAACGCAATCATAGGTTTGAACGTAGTCTTCAATTTAGACTCGTTTATATTTTTCCGTTTGGGCTTGTATCATATTTTCCATCCGGTTTATATGATCCGTTCATCCTATATTGACCCCTAAAATTCAAGAGTCGATCTGAAATTGAGGGTAAATTATATGGCCTTCCAAATACCGTTTCGATCCCTAACATCACTGAAGAGACATATATTGTCGAAATCTAGATCTGGTGTACAAAAAAAATATTGACAACTTGTTTGTGGCATGACATCTTGGTCACAAGTTTATCGTTTTCTGTTGAGTATTAAATTTATATTAAGATCCATTTTGTTACATCTCGTGATCAATTTTATTTGGCAATCGCCAATGGCAGTCAACAGGGTTTAAGGTAATCAGTTGTTCGACCTGTTAGTCAAATGCGTTTTGTTTGAATATACTTTTTCACTTTATTGGTCTTTTGGAAAATGTTGTTTGTGCTGTTATTAGACCCTTTTACAACGAATTTTTTTTACATGCACACGTATAAAAATTGCGATTTTTATCCAACGCAATCATAGGTTTGAACGTAGTTTTCAATTTAGACTCGTTTATATTTTTCCGTTTGGGCTTGTATCATATTTTCCATCCGGTTTATATGATCCGTTCATCCTATATTGACTCTTAAAATTCAATAGTCGATCTGAAATTGAGGGTAAACTAGATGGCCTCCCAAATACCGTTTCGATCCCTAACATCACTGAAGAGACATATATTGTCGAAATCTAGATCTGGTGTACAAAAAAAAATATTGACACCTTGTGTTTGTGGCATGACATCTTGGTCACAAGTTTATCGTTTTCTGTTTAGTATTAAATTTATATTAAGATCCATTTTGTTACATCTCGTGAACAATTTTATTTGGCAATCGCCAATGGCAGTCAACAGGGTTTAAGAACATCAGTTGTTCGACCTGTTAGTCAAATGCGTTTTGTTTAAATATACTTTTTCACTTTTTTGGTCTTTTGGAAAATGTTGTTTGTGCTTTTGTTAGACCCTTCTACAACGATTTTTTTTTACATGCACACGTATAAAAAATTGCGGTTTTATCCAACGCAATCATAGGTTTGAACGTAGTCTTCAATTTAGACTCGTTTATATTTTTCCGTTTGGGCTTGTATCATATTTTCCATCCGGTTTATATAATCCGTTTATTCTATATTGACTCTTAAATTTCAAGAGTCGATCTGAAATTGAGGGTAAATTATATGGCCTTCCAAATACCGTTTCGATCCCTAACATCACTGAAGAGACATATATTGTCGAAATCTAGATCTGGTGTACAAAAAAAATATTGACAACTTGTTCATGTTGTTTGTGGCATGACATCTTGGTCACAAGTTTATCGTTTTCTGTTTAGTATTAAATTTATATTAAGATCCATTTTGTTACATCTCGTGATCATTTTTATTTGGCAATCGCCAATGGCAGTCAACAGGGTTTAAGGACATCATTTGTTCGACCTGTTAGTCAAATGCGTTTTGTTTAAATATACTTTTTCACTTTATTGGTCTTTTGTAAAATGTTGTTTGTGCTGTTTTTAGACCCTTCTACAACGAAATTTGTTTAACATGCACACGTATAAAAATTGCGGTTTTTATCCAACGCAATCATAGGTTTGAACGTAGTTTTCAATTTAGACTTGTTTTATATATATATATATATATATATATATATATATATATATATATATATATATATATATATATATGAGTCTGAAAGATTGTGTAACAATACCGATAAATAGATGGAAAACAAAACACTAAAAAGTGTTGAATATCATTGCACAAAGATGGAAAAACTGAACAGATGATATAAATTATACAATAATTGCAAATATTTCGGCTCAACAAATGGCCTTCTTCGGTGACAAAAGTTTTAACAATAATGAGATATAATGTATAAGGTGTAAACATAGATCACTAATAATACAGGTAAGTTTTGGTCGATTGATTTTAATCCAAAATCCTGAATATAATAATATAAACACTAGACTGTAAATTTAATTATTTCTTTCTATTGATTCCATCTAGATGGAGGACACCCAGTGTTTTTATCCAAAACCTCTCCCGATTTTCTCTTTGCCTATGTTGCCATGTACAATCCTGTTCGATCACAAGGATCTTCATGTGATCAAAATCTTTCAGATTGTGATCTGGTAACCTGAAATGTTGGCTGACATGAATATACGGTTTTTTTGTGAGGTCACTCCTGTGGCCATTGAGGCGTTTGTGAAATGGCTGCATAGATTCACCAACATATTGGAGACCACATCTAGGACACTCAAGAACGTAAATCACGTTTGAGCTTTTGCAGTTGACATTGCAGAAGATCTTGTATGTCTTTTCTGTGGTCTTACTGTGAAATGTTGATGAATGCTGCAATTGGTTGCAACATTTGCAGCGCTTATCCCCACAAGGCTGACAATTACCTACAGTATGGTTAGGTTTGGAAAGGTCAGCACGGACAAGTATATTTCTCAGGCTGTTAGGTTGTTTGAAGGCAATCATGGGAGGCTCAGGAAAGATTTTGGATAACTTCGAATGTTTCTCGATTGCTGTCCAATGATCACGAATGGTCTTGAAACTATTTCTCAGGCATGGATGGTAGGTGAGCACACATGGGATTCTTTTACTTTTCTGTTTATCTTTGTAAGTTAGCAGACTGCTTCTGGGGATGGATTCCGATTTTCGAAAACTATTTTTGATGTTTTTGTGTTTATATCCCCTTCTTTTCAAATGTCCTTTAAGCTGCCCCAGACGTTGTTTTGCAGTGTCTTCAGAGGAGCAGATTCACCTTATTCTTAGAGCTTGGTTGTATGGAATGCTCTTCGTGCAGTGTGGGGGATGGCAACTTTCAGGCGACAAGTATTGATGAGTATCTGTAGGTTTAGAGTATATATCTGTGTTTATTATACCTACAGAGAGGGTGCTAGATGTATCAAGGAAGTTTATGGTGGAATTAGATGTTTCATGGGTGAATTTGATGGTAGGGTGTTGATTGTTAGCATTTGTTATAAAAGTTTGTAATTTTTGGTCTCCCTTGTCCCATTTCATGTCAACGTCATCAATAAATCGATACCAGGAAAGCGGTTTTTCGATGGAGCACTCCAGCAGTTGCTTTTCAAATTTACCCATGAATATATTGGCATAAGATGGAGCCATTTTTGTACCCATAGCAGTGCCATTTGTCTGTAAATAGTGTTCTCCTTGGAATGTGAAGTTGTTCTTTTTCAAGACCATAGTAAGCATTTCAACTAAGCAATCAGTAGGTGGAATTTTAAGAGATCGAGAGTCCCAAACTTCTCTACATGCTTCAATACAAAATCTTTCCTGAGCCTCCCATGATTGCCTTCAAACAACCTAACAGCCTGAGAAATATACTTGTCCGTGCTGACCTTTCCAAACCTAACCATACTGTAGGTAATTGTCAGCCTTGTGGGGATAAGCGCTGCAAATGTTGCAACCAATTGCAGCATTCATCAACATTTCACAGTAAGACCACAGAAAAGACATACAAGATCTTCTGCAATGTCAACTGCAAAAGCTCAAACGTGATTTACGTTCTTGAGTGTCCTAGATGTGGTCTCCAATATGTTGGTGAATCTATGCAGCCATTTCACAAACGCCTCAATGGCCACAGGAGTTACCTCACAAAAAAACCTTATATTCCTGTCAGCCAACATTTCAGGTTACCAGATCACAGTCTGAAAGATTTTGATCACATGAAGATCCTTGTGATCGAACAGGATTGTACATGGCAACATAGGCAAAGAGAAAATCGGGAGAGGTTTTGGATAAAAACACTGGGTGTCCTCCATCCAGATGGAATCAATAGAAAGAAATAATTAAATTTACAGTCTAGTGTTTATATTATTATATTCAGGATTTTGGATTAAAATCAATCGACCAAAACTTACCTGTATTATTAGTGATCTATGTTTACACCTTATACATTATATCTCATTATTGTTAAAACTTTTGTCACCGAAGAAGGCCATTTGTTGAGCCGAAATATTTGCAATTATTGTATAATTTATATCATGCAGTACATGATATATAAGGCATGAAGATGTTATTGCTATTCATGCCTTATATATCATATTGTACTGCAGTACGCCGCTAGATTAAAACTGACGTGGAAAGGTAACACACGGCCAGCGAAAGCTCTTTTTTGAGAGCCCAGGTGGTCGTGTGGTCTAGCGGGACGGCTGCAGTGCAGGCGATTTGGTGTCACGATATCACAGTAGCATGGGTTCGAATCCCGGCGAGGGAAGAACCAAAAATTTGCGAAAGCAAATTTACAGATCTAACATTGTTGGGTTGATGTTTAGACGAGTTGTATATACATTATGTACACAGCCATGTATCACCATCATTGATGGCGATCCGATGGATACATCTGTTGTAGAGTTGTCACTGACTCAGACGTACTTATATATATATATATATACACACATTATGTACACAGCCATGTATCACCATCATTGATGGCGATCCGATGGATACATCTGTTGTAGGGTTGTCACTGACTCAGACTTATACATATATATACGAGTCTAAATTGAAAACTACGTATAAACAGAGACATATCTATAATACTAAAATTACGAGGTCCAATTTATCAGCCGTCATCACGTAAAAACGACGAATCAAAGAATTCAGCTTTATATATAACTAATATAGTACAAAGGTGTAGATTAAAAATTACACCACTCCAGGCCCTTTTGTTTTCCACGTAATTAATATTGCCAATAATTAAGAACATGAAGAAGTTCCGGGTTAGGTCCGATACCGATATCAATATTATATTCACCTAGCTGTTACCTATTACCTTATCTGTACGTTCGGCATCTAACAGGTGCACCACCAAACGGTGTATTTAGGATTATGCTATATACACGGATCATAATCACAGGGTTGACACTACTAAATTCAATCATTGTCAAATTGTTACCTATTGTAGTATTTTAATCAGTAAGACTTTCTAAGATAACAATACGAATACTAAAAATCTAGACTAAAAATAAGGTGTATATAGGAACCGTTTTCAATTTGTTAGCGGGCATGACATAAAACAGTGAATCGAAGAATTCAACTTTATTTATAACTAACATAGGATAATGCTGTTGATTAAAAAATACTCCATTCCAGGACCTTTTGTTATCCAAATAATTAATATTACCAATAATTGATAAGTTCCAGTTCGACGGGTTCAAACAGAAAGATTTGAAAGGAGAGAAAACTGTGTATCTTCTTCTTCTTCTTCTTCTTCTTTATGTAAATCCCTCCAGTGTTGGAGCACACACAGCTAGCTGTGTTTCCTTAACGGATTAGTTTTTAAAAATGTTATAATATCCACAAGTTATTCCAAATTGTAATGAAATCCTCCACCAGAACGTTGCACATGCACAAAATTTATTTACAGAAATGTACATATTATATACACGGATTACCCATTCATTATCCAGGTTCTGTTTTGTTCAGGTAGATTCCTCCGTTATCCAGGATGTAGATACGGTGATAAAAGTAATGTCTAGTTAAATAAGATCAATTAACTATTTTGGCTGTTGAATTCACTGGATAGAGTTAATGAATTAAAAGGTCTTCATTCATATGGGAGCCAAGAAGTGCAAGCTAAAATACTATGCATTTAGAGGATGCTACAGATGGTTATTTTCTATCTAATGTTGATATCTTTGTTAATAAGCAATGATATATTTTTGCGTTATAAGAGTTAGTTCTACATTGTACTCAAATTTTAAAGTCTTGCACAGTACACACGTTCAGGCTTGTATATATGGTGTATATTATAGTTAAGCATGCAGATATTAACGTTCTAAATATTTATGCATAAACATCACACTAAAGTATTTTAATTACGGCAACTATTTTACTATTTATGATATATATCAGATATAGACACATGGTGGTAAATATTGTCATTAGTGTCTTTATGGGGAGCTGTGATACCCAGGGAAATGTTATATCTCGGTTGATAGTCTCTTTTTTGTGAATTTCATAGCAGTATATTCTGGACATATTTTCAATCTTTCCAAGTATTTCTTGGTTGTTCGGTATAATGTTCAGATTTGCGAAGCTTTGACAGTCTACTATAAGTGTACATATTGCCTCACGGTTACTGAAGTGAGTTGCCCATGTTGATTCAGATATAATACTCACTATAAAGTTCTTAATTGGAGTATATAACGCTATCCTGATGTTCATATACAATGGACAAGTTGTTAACACATGACATAGGTCTTCGTTCTCAGTTCTACAGTTTGGACAAATCGGGTCTACTTCGGCCTGGTTAAATCTGTGTCTATGAGCTTGTAATAGATAGGTTCCCGTTAACATGCGGCTTTTTGTAATTGCTTTTCTAATGTCCGAGACTGATGAAGAAACTGTAGCCCAAACAGGATGTGTGACACCTATTGTTAAGTTCGAAATTGTTAAATTTTGTAGAGTTGATTTTTCTTCACATTCTAGGCGTAGTTTGTTAGTCCAATGACCGTTTATTGCTGATTTTGTCCGTTTTTTCCATTCTATTTTTGAATACTTCTTTTCGCATAATTCCAGAAAGAAAGGTAGGTTGTACATCTCTAAAATTTCTGCTGTTTTGGTGAAGAAGCTTGTTGATCTTCCGGACATATATTGACGCATAGCTAGTGATCTAATAGTTTCATTGTCGCTATTGAGCACACCAAATAAGAGGCTAAGTTGTCTTTTGTGAATTTCAGCAATAAGCGGTAGAGCTCCCAGAAGTAGGTATACTGATGCACATGCTGTCCTTTTCGGAAGAGACTGAAGTTTTCTCAAGGTATCGAGGTGGAAGCTTGAAAGAAGCGACATTTCTTTAGAGTTCACATGTAGAGTTTCAAGCCCGTACAGTAGCCTTGGTAGGACGTATGCTTGATAGATCCTATATGAAGTTTTAGGATTTAAACCATTTGAGCCATGTACACCAGTCTTTATGAGAGAGTATAATGTTCTTCTGGCTAAACTTATGCGATCATCTACATTTATTCGGGTTTCATCTTTTGTTGATCTTGTTAGGCCTAGGTGGGTTGTACGATCCGTACAATTTAAATCATTGTTCCCCATTTTAAAAGCATCGCTATCTTCAGGATCTTTACGTTTATTTCCAGTCTTTATTATAACATTACTCTTTTGAGGATGGATGTTAAATCGATGGTCTTTTGAGTAATTATCGACAATATTCAGCATTTCTTGCATTTCTTCTCTATTGAGGGATAAAAGTACGATATCATCTGCGCAAGTAGGACATCCAACATAATTGTTGCCTATATGAGAACCTAGATTTCGTTTTTGCAGATCTAGAAGCAGTTCGTTTATGTAGGCCTTATATAGGTGAGTAGATAGGACACCTCCTTGTCGCACGCCCTGGTGTATTTCAAAGCTTGTACTTGTTTCTCCTTTCCATTTTACTGTTGATGTTACGCCGCTATATAGCTCCTCGATAATGTTCCACAAATTCAGATTTAGTCCGTAGTGATATAGCCTGTCCATCAGTATTACGTGACTTACAACATCAAATGCTTTTTGACTGTCGAGTGTTGTGACGAAAATGGTTTGTTTTCCTGTGATCTCTGAGCATGCCTCCGAAAGTATTAGGGCTGCCATGTTTGGAGATAGTCCTTGTGTAAAACCAAACTGTAAAGGAGATTGACCCGATTTCATTAAGTTAGATTTATCCAAAATGATATATTCAAATACTTTTCCAATAACTGATGTGACTGTTATACCACGGTAATTTTCTACCTCATAGAATGCCTTTCCTTTCTTCAGAATCGGAGATACTGTTCCGGTTTTAAACGTTGATGGTACTTTTTCCTCTAATAGAATTTGGTTAAATGTTTCTTGTAGTATTTCATGCAAGCTTTCCCCTGAGTGTTTCAAATGTTCTGAGGCTAAGTCATATTCGTCTGCTGCTTTCTTAGTATTGAGTTGGTTTATAGCTTTCCGGACGTCTTCCTTAGTTATGATAACTTCTGTGTCGGTTGAAGCCTTTGCGATTTCTTTTATGATTTTACATCTTTTCTTACAGTTCAGAAGTTTTTCGTTGTTGAAATTAACGTTGTCTTTTGGTTGGGCCAAATCTTCAAAGTATTTTGCTAGTAATTCACATTGTTCTTTTTTGGATATAGTTTCTTCCTCTCCCATCTTTAGAAAATTAGTGTCAGATTTTGAGGTTTCTGATCTATTTCTTCGGATAAGTTGGTGGAATATTTGGTCATTTGGATTTTCTTCAAGTTTTTGAATGAATTGTTCTTTTTCTAGTGCAGTTTCTTTTCTTTGTTGTTTTCTGAGATTTCTTTTGGCTTCCTTTTTGTCTTTAAATAGAGGATGGTCGTCTCGTGGTCTTCCTGCATCGTTCCAGAGCCTATGTTTGTTTTTGCTAATTCCTATTAGTCTTTTAACATCAGGGGAAGCTTTTCTTTTGGGTCCATTTAGTTTGATAATTCTTGATGGTACTGCTAGTTTGGTAACTTTGTGTAGAATTCCCATGACACATTTTATCTTATCATCAACTGTAGTTTCATCGGATGGAAGGTATTGAAGATGTTTATCAATCTCATTTATGTATATGTCTTTATCCATTTCTTCCCATATTAATTTATATGCTACTGAATTTGCTTTAGATTTACTGTTCTTCTTTATTTCTAGATACACATTTGTACAAGCTTTTACTGGTACGTGGGTTGATGTGTTTACTGGATCTTGACAGTAAATATTGGTTGATAGTAGGATGTCATTGTTAGACAGAATATAGTCAATTTGAGAAGTAGCCTTTCCATCTGTGTGAAAATATGTAGGTTTTGATTGGATGTCTCGAGTTGGTTTTAATCCATTATCGGAAGTAAATTGTTTGAGACTAATATCATGTTTGTTGTTTCTTGTTGATATCAATGTTCCATTTAGATCTCCACATAAGATGATGTTGTGTGACTGATCATATTTGCTCTTGATGTTAAATATGATGTCTAGGCATTCCTTATATTCATCCAGAGATTGTGCTGCATTTGTTGGCATGTAGGCATTTATGAGGCATGTTGGTTTAGGTACTGACATGATCTCTATTGCTATAATTCTTTCATTCCCGTCATCCAATTTTGAAATCACTTTGTCAAATTTTTGCGGCCAGGCGATAGCTACGCCTGCTCTTCCCCTTGGAATTTGGTAGTTAGTTATTGGTTCATTACAATCGTGACTCCGGCCAAATATCTTATAGTCTGCCAATTTTTCGTCCAGTTTTTGAAGTTCAAAAGACCATAACCAGTGTTCTTGTAAACAGATAATATCTTGTTCTTTACTTAGATCTGAAAGATAGGCTGCATTTCCCTTTACACCCTCTATGTTGCAGGTAACTATATTTAATCTCTGCCGTGACTGTTGAGTTTTTCTGTTGCCATGCCCATTCTGAGGATGTCTGGTGGTTTGTTTTTGAGGCTCGGAATTTCTAAAAAAGAGTTCGATTGGTTCTGTCTTCCTTCATCAGTTGCATCTTGATTGTTTCCCGTCATTTGTTTGATTGAATTTTCCTCCTGATGAACTATTTGGTTTGATTCCTTGATCGTTTCACCAGGCAAAGGTGCTACTTCTGATTGTACTAATGAAGCTGACACTTGAAAGTTCTCAGTTATTGTTACTTCTGAATGCTTGCTTTCTGTTGTTGGTTGACTAACTGGTATGTGGTGAGTTTTTTCGTTATTTCTATGCACCATTTTGTTTTGTCCATCAGAGCATATATTTGTTGGGATTTGAGCTACGACTTTTGTTGAATTGTCAGCATATAATACATGTGTAGTATTTGCTTGTTGTTTTTCCAATGTATTGCTTGATGCTATAGCGTTTGCATTGGTATGTTGAGTCATCATTGTTTGGTTGTCGTTTCTATTTTGATGAAAATGAGATGACCTTTGTAGATTGGCTTGATGGTATGTTGGCGGTGGTGGAATTTGCCCATTTGCTTGTCTATTTTGGTTCTGATATGAAGCCTGTGTTGGTCTAACATGATTTCTACTTGGATGACCATGAGTACTTTGATGTATGTACTGATTATGGTGGGCTGCATTCAAGTTGGTGATTCCTTGACTAGGATGGAATGCAAAGTTAGTAGCTTGCGGAACATGATATTGATTGAATAGTCCTGCCTGCATAGTTGGTTGAGAAGCATGATTATACATCGGATATTGGTGGTATAAATGCGGTTGTCCTTGTATGTACGGAGCTGGTTGTGGTACCATATTGATATTTACTGGTGGTATTTGGTTCCTTGTCGATGAAATAGACTGTTGCAATTGTATTGCAAGCTGTGTTGTCAGGGCAGTAGTGATACACATATGCTGAGACATTTGTTGTTCTAATGCACGCATGTTGTTGGAGAGGTGCTGATATTGACATTGAGATTGGCATCCATTGTGATTTGCTTGGTTGTTTGGTTGTTGATTGAACATGTGATTAGCCTGTTCACTATTTCTCATCTGTTGATTTGCTATTAGTATGTTACCTTCTAATAGTGCCATTTTTCGTTCCAAAAGGTTTATTGTCTGGTCTCTATCTTTAAGTCTGTTTTCCAGCTCATATATGTATTTTTTGAACTCTTCAACATCTTTAGATTTTCTTTGTTGGCCTTTACTCTGGTTAAGACTATTTTGATTGCTGGTCTTTTTCTCCTTTACAGTTGGTCGATGTTCTGATTCTATCGCAGTTTTATTTTGCGGCAATGTCTGGACAGAATTGGAGGTTGTTAGCATATTTTGGTCTTTAGATTGTGTTTCTTCTGTTATAACTATGCTACTGTTTGTTTCAACAATCTGGATATTTTGTTGGATTATTTTCATCTCATCTTCTGTTGGTTGCGTGGATTGGTCTTTGTCTTTTGAGAGTTCGGTTGCTGGTTCTTGTTGATCTAAATGAAGTATATCAATGACTGCGTTGTTTACATAAGTGTTGTTATGGACAATTTCAGTACTATATAGGTTGTTTTCAATACATAGTCGACAGACAAATGGATTGTCCTTGATCTTTTCAATATCACTGTCTTTTAGTCCAGCACAGTTAAAATGTATCCATTCATCGCATTGCTCACAACCAACAGTACGTTCGCCTGCTCTTTCATTGCACATAGGACAGAAGTAAATTGTGACATTCTGTTGGTCCTCGGTTTGAGAGATTTGGGTATACTCTATACTGCTTTGCTCAGTTACATATGGAATATCTTTATTTATTGAGATATTACTCCAGTGGTTTACCTCGATTGGTTGTAGTGTTCTTTGAATGTCATTGTTTACAGAGTCCAGTTCTGATTCCTTACTAGTAATTAGTTCCAGTATGATTGGTAGAACATTGTCAACAAATTTATCTGTTTTGACCCCATTGACCAAGACTCTAGATGTTGTATTATAGCAATTTACTGTATACTTGTGTTGATTGCCGATTGAACCATCTCTCTTTTTGTTGTATATCCTAAATCTTGTCTCAACAATGGCGTTGGATTTGTCTAAACCATTTTCGACTGCTATTGCATACTCCTCTTGACATTGTTGTTTGTCAAAATATTTATGTAGAAATTCTTTAACCAATTCATATGCTGCAGTACTAAAACTTATGCAGAAATTGTTTCTCGGTTTCATTTCATATCTTATATGTGGTGAGTTACAATCATTTCTCTTTTTGTCAATGGCCTTTTGTTTATTAAGTTCATAATTTTTTGACTTTTGGATCAGAGATATGTTTGACTTTGATCTATTGCTTCTACGTAGAGTTGAAGTAGAGGATGGTACCATGGGCTGTGAAGTATTTGGAGAACCTCCCGTTGCCATCCTTTTGTTTATCTTTATGAATTGATTTTTCAGTGAGAATGGTTTAGCGTGGAAAGCCCACGACTGACCAAAATTTGATGAGTATTTGTTTTGATGACTAGTTAATAGGTTGTTGCGAGGAGTTTAGCGTAGAAAGCCCACACTTACTCCAAAGATGTATTTCTTGTAGAGATTTCAGTACCAACAGTCTCGTGAAATTTGATTTGTCGTTCGTTTTAGCCAAACTTTTGATAAGAGATGATTAGGATGAATGCCGTCAGTGTAGAAGTTGAAATTGTATATGTGCCTTTGACAACTATCTCTGTGCTTGCCTTTCTTATATTTTGAGTTTCTATATAGGTCCAGTGAGAAGAATGGAGAATGACTCCCTATAGCAGAGTTTATATTGTCGATTTCTTGATTTATGGTATCAATTTGGTTCCAAAGTATGCTATCGTTGTCTTTATATTCTGTGTAATTTTGATGCCCTTTTGATTTATTGTAAACTTCAATTGAGTAGTGTGGAATTTTCAGAATAGTATACCTAACTTCTGGGAAGCCTGATAGAAAGCGCCTAATTTCTTGAAATTTTTCACTGAGGTGGATAATGGAAGAATCTGAAGTTGACCGAATGTTAATTTTATGATCTCTCTCTTTGACGGTTAAATCACAAGTTCCAAGCCAGATGTAAATCCAAATATTTCCAAAGTTTCTTATTGCTCTATTGATATTTCTTTTAATGTATTGAAGACCATCAGATGTAGAGTAACCAGAATCACCCCACCACTGGATTTCTTTTTCAACGGTGTTATAATTTCTTTGGTTATATAATTGGTATCCTTTGATATCTGCTAGTAGTATTGGAGTATATTGTTTGATACCATGTAAATTAGGAGTTTCAGACTCTAAAAATCTCTCTAGTTTTGATGTTGACATAAGTAACTTAGAGTTTTATGTAGTTGATATATGAGGTATAGCGTGGAAAGCCCACGACTGACCAATTTTGATTAACAAGTTCTAGTTATATGTCAATAAGTAGAGATTATCTAAGAGGTTCACCTGTTGTAGATGGTTAGTTCAAGTTATATATATATTTCCAAACTTTAGGATGAATAATTACACTTTTAAGATGACAATCACACTGGGTACACAGCCCCCCTCCAAAGGATGATTTTATATGAATTTATGAAGACTGTATTTGTGCGAGATATTAAGCAAGGATAATGTCTCTGGTTCAGATGTATGCCGACACAAATATAAATGTAAATGTCTACTGGAAAAATTCACTAAATGGAGTTTGTTTACGATGAAAAGTTTTCAAAAATGGCGGTCAATGGAAGGACGACAAATGCCAAGCCAGGTAGAAAAAGGTTGACTGGAAGTTGATGTTGATTGGGAACTGCCTGTCTGGGTTTTAATATGTACAACGCGGACTATAAATAAAAATTGTGCAAGTGTTCACTATACAAGGTGCTGAAAATAGAAAAATTATGTTCGAAATCTTCTCTCTTCTTTTTCACACGTCTGTCATTCAAGCCTCACTTTCACCTCTTACCTATTTCATTGGGGTGGGGGTGTGGATTGAATCAGTCATTCAAATGATTCACCTTAAATAGTAATTACATTTTCAATGATGGTCTTCTTTCCCTTTGAATAATCGAACATGCAAGTGAATAATATATTATTATAATCGGCATGACTTTATCAGATAAAAAATAATACTAAAATAAGGCTTGCGCATAGTTATATACTTTAATTCAGTCACGGACCCGCGATATCACGGGTGTGTTCTAGTATATATATATGTCTCTGGTTTAAACCTATGATTGCGTTGGATAAAAACCGCAATTTTTATACGTGTGCATGTAAAACAAATTAATATGTAGCTTTGATTCTTGTGAATTTTAATCTTAACGCTATCTATAAATAAACCTTCGAGTTGACCTCAGAATACCTCCGATGTTCATATAAGCCATATATATTCATATAAATATAGATATGGATAGAAAGCGAACTCATGCAGTTTGATTTTTATGGGTCTGATTAATTTCATATACCCATCAGTGTTTTTACCAGTAAAGAAATGATTTTGGGGTGGGGGTGTGGATTGAATCAGTCATTCAAATGATTCACCTTAAATAGTAATTACATTTTCAATGATGGTATTCTTTCCCTTTGAATAATCGAACATGCAAGTGAATAATATATCATTAATGTTTCTTGGCTTAAATTGAATTATACTGGCTGTGTTACTGTAAAGCGAATTATTTATTTCACTGTTTTACATGCATTAATGTTTGAACAAAAAAAATTCATATATCTCAAAGCTTATGTGCCTTTCACTGTTTTTAAATTTAATTAGAGTACACATAAATATCGAACTTTACTGTCAGTCTTGCCGGAATTCTATATTTCAATTTTTTTTAAATGAGGTACGAGTGCGGTGTTGAATACTACTTTTGTCATAATTATTTTCCCGCTAAATTACAATTTATTTTTAGCACAGAAAGGGAAGTTTTAAACATGACCATTACATGGATCCAAATTTATGCTTCACAGAATTGAATAAGTTGGTAAGCAAACAAGATCAAAAATACATGTTTATGTGGTAGTTTGTGATAAAGGTTATACAGTTCAGTTAAGATCCACAAATCTAAATAAAAGGATTTCTGTTTTAACTTTCACTTTCAAGTTGAAACAAACATATCGTCGTGTCATATGTTTTCGTAGCTGCGGAACCGTAGCTCTTAGGTCCTTATGTTATCTATGGTCCGCAAATAGTCAAAAAATAACATAAGGACATAAGAGCTACGGTTCCGCAGCTAATGTTTTCGTATGTCATATGTTTTCGTATCAAACACTTTTCGTCGGTTTCGACTGTATACGAGTACATTGTGCCGTGTTTTTCTGTTTCTATATTTAGAACAACAACACCACTACAACTGCGTGACAGTCAGTGCGTTAACCCACGTAGCCAAAGAATCGATTCCCTAGCTCAGTTGATTAAGACTGGCTTTATATGTTCTACCTGTACTGAGGGGAAGCAACCCCGCTACACTATTCCCCCACCACAAGAGTCATCATATCTTTAAATATGACTCTAAACAACACAAACCCTGGCTATAATACTCCAGATAACCATCGTGGATTTTTTAGTCGGGCGCCAAATGTTAAACCAGAGGGCGCGTATCTACTCTACTAATTTATTTCGTCACCACCGGGATTTGAACCCTGGTCTTCTGTGTGACAGTCAGTGCGTTAACCCACTGAGCCAAAGAATGGATTTCCTAGCTCAGTTGATTAAGACTGGCTTTATAGATGTTCTACCTGTACTGAGGGGAATCAACCCTGCTACACATACATGTATATTCAACGTCGCTTTTTAAAGTCTTTAGAACAAATTTAATAAAACTGACTTATTTAGCCATTTTTATTTAATGTCAAAAATATGCATCACTAGAATAGTTGTGGAAAAAAATCTGGAGGGTTAAAATGAAGTCCAGATATGTTTATTGCCTGTCAGACACCTGATCTTCAAGACATGTGACTGTCATGTGATTTTTTGGCCGTTTTAATTACAAACCAGCGAGTTAAAATTAACAGGGTTTTTATATAAAATGGTTGTTAAAAATGAATTATTCAATATTTTATTGATTTTTTTTTATACAACTTTGATACATGAAGATCATAATACAGTCTTAACTTTTTAATTTAATCCTAAATTTGGAAAACTGCATTGTATTTTAGAAAAAAATAATGTATATTGTACAAACCAGGTGCCAATCTGAAATTAATCAAAATCTTAACAATTTCAACACATGGAACACCAACCTAAAACTATTCAGTAGTAGTTTTTAGTACTGAAAAGTATTAAATAACTTTTTTTATGATTCAAGCGATCACCAGAACCATGACTTAAGAAAATATTCATTTCTGGATTTTATAGTCATTTCCTGTCCGTGTACTGATCAAATTTTTATTTCATACGAAAACATATGACACCGTTTTTTTTAAATACAAAATCGCAAAGTAATCAGAAACAGTAAAAAATCGTAGTAAGCCTTGACAAAAAAAAACTAGATACCTAAATCAATCAACAGTCAGGGATATAACTCTATAGGGTTATTACAGGAAAATAACATACATTTGTTATTGTGGACTAAAAAATTAAAGAACTGTGATAACATGTATGTTACATGTTTCAAAGGGACAATATACATCATTGGTTTCTAGTTAAAATGTATAAAAGTTCTATTGATATTACTTTTTTCTTTATGTATACTTAACTATTCAAAGATATAACAGTTCATAGTTTGCCAATTTTGCATAGTACACCTATATGTTATTACAGAAAAAATATGCCTGTAATAACTAAAGGGTGTTATCACAGCTTCTCTATATCACTTCAAAGCATTTGCTCAGACATACATCATGCTTAATTACAATGTAGTTTAATTCATTGTAAGAAATAATGAATAGAGCATGTAATGAGGTTCTGCGCAAGTTTCTCAGTAATTCCCAAGTGTCTTGTATAATAAGTTACATTCCTTTAATAACTGAGCCTTGTTATCACAGCTAAGTTTATCCCTTAATAGCCTCCACTCATTGATTTACCATGGTCCATCAAAAATGTATTAATTTAATTAAAAAAATAGTTATCAAGACTATGCATTTAGTTTCTGCGCAAAGTCTCCAGAGTTCCCTAGAGCCCACTATAAATGAGATAATTTTACAAATAACAAGCATATGTTATTACAGATTTAGAAAATTTAAGGTGAAAGTATCTGTAATAACACATGCAACCCTATAGAGTTATATCTCTGACTGATCAACAGGATAAACACCTGAATAAAAACTCAACAGTAAAAACCGTATTAAGCAGTGAAAATTGTTATTTAAGTACGAAAACACATCACATGATGATAAATAACAAATTTTTGGGGTGTTACTTTCATATATATAGGTTAATAACTTAGACCAGTGATTAACCTTCAATATATAATACAAACTCTATGACAGACTTAACACAAAGTGGTATGACTGACACGTACCACGTAAAATATTAAAATGTACAAGATAGAGTTCTGTTGTTAGATGTATTTTTATTTGTATCAATCTGATGAGTTTAGCCCTTTTCAACTGCTTTTTATAGTTTGTTTAAATGTTGTACTGTTACACCACTGTCCCTAGCTTAGCTTTATGGAAGGGTTGGGATCCTGATAACATATTTAACCCTGCCACATTATGTATGTATGTGCCATTGTAAAGCAAAATTATATCTGGGTGAAAAAATGTCACAGTAGTTATTGTTATTTTTTTATCTGGAGGAAAATATTTCCCTGGGATATTTTTTCCTTTGCAGTGAAATTCTATCTGGGAAGTTATTAGAAAAAACTTATCCTTTACAAATACTATCAAATAATAACATGGATAATAGTGTATTTGAATTAAAGCTAAATTGTTAAACATGTTGAAAAAAAATGTATTACAATGGGAAATAATTTCACAGATTGTCTCATTGAAAATAATATCCTGAAATATTCAAGTAAATATCATTCTTTTAAAAAAACAATTATCATGAAACATAAGAAAGAAAACTGGAAGTAATTTCAAAGATCGTTATTGTGAAATTATTATAGTATCATGATTAAATAAGGTAAGTGAAATACATGTAAAAGTGAGTTGTTTTCAAATCTCAGTACAAATATAAATTAAAAAGTTAAGGTAGAAATATTGTTGCATTACTTAACTGTTAATGTAAATGCTCTTTTGTTCCGACGTTGGAAAGTTCCGGGCGGAAAGAACTAACTAGCCGAAAAGTTCCAGAGGAACTTATCAACTAGTTACCTTGTTCCTTCCTCTGGTTTAAAAGTTCCACTGGAACAAACTTACTAGTTGAAAAGTTCCAACGGAACATATTAACTAGTTAAAAAGTACCTTTTTGCCAAATTTGTCAAAACCGGAACTAACAAACTAGCCCAAAAGTTCCAACGGAACTTATCAACCAGTCACAAAGTTCCATTTGGAGATTTGATGCAAAGTAAAAGCGTAACATTATCTTTGAAAGTTTTCCAAGGGGAAAAAAGATTCTAGCCCCAAAAGTCAAACGGAACTTATCAACTAGTCACAAAGTTCCTCTTTGTCAAATACGTCTATAAAGGAACTAACAAACAAGTCAAAATTACCAAAAGAACTTATTAAATAGTCAGACAGCTACATTCAGAGAGTTGGCTAAAAAATGGAAGAACATATCAGCAATGAATTTTTAAAAAACCGAACGCAGAGACTAAAAGACCCTAGCCACAAATGCCTAACGGGACTTATCAAATAGCTACAAAGTTCCTCCTTCATCGGCGATTTAGCCCAAATTGGAAATAGCAAACTAGCTTAAAAGAACAGAACTTATCATCTAGTCACCAAGTTCCTCTTTGTCAAATAAGTCTATAAAAGAACTGACATATTTCCATTGTATTTATTCAATATCTATTTAAATACAATGAGTTATTAAAGCATGGTGGGCACACGTTCACTTTTCTGTAACACATTTTAGTTTTCATTTGAAATACACAACTATGATGTACATATTGTCCAACTAGTTGTTTGTTAGGGCGGAACTTTCCAACTAGTTGGTTTTATACTGAGTGTAATGAATAGTTATTATGACATGCTGGAATAAATTGACTATCTGATTTGTTCCTGAACGATGTAACTAGTTGTTTTGTTCCGGCCAGAATTTTTCAACTAGCTACATTGTTCCGGGTATTTTTAACTAGCTACTTTTTTCCGCAACGTTTCAACTGCACTCGGAATAAAACAACTAGTTGGAAAGTTCCATCGGAACGAAATAACTAGTTGAAAAGTTCCGCCGGAACAAAGTAACTGTCGGAACATAGCACTAAACCTTAATCATTAAGATTTTTTTATCAAAAAAATCCTAAACCGACGTTTTATATACAAAACTTCAAAAATCAAGTTTTGAACCTATAAAATGTTTAGAGCACCTTAACCTTATAAAAAATATCAATTTCAGGTAAAAATCAAGTGTCATGCAGGACAATACTTTAAAATTATTTTTTAAACTATCACAGCGAATGAGTCATCAAACCAAAGCCATTGAACACTACAGTCAAATATGACGTCAAATTGAATTTGCGGATACTTCAGGTTTTTTATAGACTACTCGTTGCTTTTGGTTTTTTTTCACAATTATTACTGCTACCATAGTATTATCGTTTGTTGTGTATTTGACTCTGGTTAATGTCTATTACATTATGGGTTTTGTAACTATATTCCCCCCTTTTTCCCCTTGCAACTTTCCACAAACCTTTAAAATATTCCATATAAAAAAAGAAGATGTGATATGATTGCAAATGAGACAACTCTCCAAATGAGACCAAATGAGACATAAAACAATTATAGATCCCGTACAGGCTACAACAATGAGTAAAATTCATACTGCACATAGTCTTCAATTCTCGAAATGAATAATGTAAAACAAACAAAAAAATCTAACGGCCTGATTAATGTACAAAATAAATAAGAAAGAAACAAATATAGTATAAAGAAACAAACGACAAACACTGCATTACCGTCTCGTGACTTGAAACAGACACATACAGATAGTGGCGGGGTTTAACTTTTTGTAAGGGCACGCCAACACTCCCCTAACCTCGGGGCTTGAACCGTGTGTACCAGTGCAACAAGCTTTATACCAAATCAACCGTTATTGTCATCATCTTCATTTTCATCAACCGTCACAAGACATGTTTTAATATTATTACACATTTCACTCATGGCCACAGGTCTGCACATGAAAGGTTCTGCTCAAAGCAAACACGTTATTTTGAGTTTTTCTTTACAAATACAGACAAGGTATTGTAGGAAGTCCGAAGACATTTGTTCCTAAAAAAATCAGCTTCAAACCATCCCTATAAATTCATCCAAGATTTAACAAAGATCTAAAAGGGGGTTTAGGAAGGTGTGATGACTTGTCTGCAAAGATGCTGGGGAAACATTATACGAATTACACACTATCTTGAATTCGCTCAATTTCATGGTTGGCAACACATTAGATAGCGTCGCACTTTACTTTAAGAAGCATAAAATTCATTGGCATTCAATGTTTCAACAAGGTGTTTTGAACCAAACTCATGGTATATTTGTAATTAAAGCCGATCCTAAATGAAAAGGAGTAAAACAAAAACGATTGCCTCAACAATTGCTTAGAATTTCCACAATTTCTCTGGTGCCATTTCCTGAGAATAGTCTTGGCTGTATGCAGTTTCATTGAGTAACCATAGAATGAATTGCAATAAATACGAATGCATTGACTGAATTAAGAAGGAAGAGAAAATTCATCCGAAGTTGGGTAGTCTTCTAAGAGTTTCGATGTCTTTTCTAAGTAAACTTGCAGCAGTCCGTTGTTTGTGTCTATTACAGTTGACATTGAGATTTTGAGGTCAGTTTTCAATTGACTAGAAGCTTATATGGCATCTTAAATAGTTATTTTGCTACTAAATATTATGTTATATTTTCCTTGAACTTGTTGAAGTTGTTTGACAACTGAATTTCTATAAAAATAAATGAGTTTAGACTGCATTTTACCTGTAGAATATTTTAAATTAGAATCAGCCGGAAGAAATGATCTATATTTATCAAGTAACGGTGTCACGAGGAATGACCATTAAATCGTTGTCAATTGCCAAAATAAAATTAGTAAAGCAGTATCGTGTCTTGAGATATCTGCTTCCACGGGATTAGATTTTTGTTTTTTCGTTTTAAGCAAATAATTTGTAATGCAACCAAAATGACAGAGTGCTTGAAGTTTAAAAGATGGATGGGAAACTATTTCAACTTTAACTTTATCTGACACGGATAAAACATTTTTAATACGCTCATCTGATTCAAACTTGAGTAATTTCTTATCTTTCTAAAATGTTTTATTGCAACAGAATAATCAAGCGCTCCAGTTGAACGACTGCATTCTAGAACGTGTACAAATACCCGAAACTGAGGGACAACAGTCAGATAATTGTATGTCGTCATTAAATATCAGACTAGAAGCTTCCTCGCTCTAAAAGGGGAACACATATGTTTACTTGTGTAGGTTTTATAGCATGAACGATGATAAACTGCCTGCACGGAGTTCTTCAAATTAACAGATATGGCATGAAACATCTTGATGTTCACCTCATCCAATCTTTTATGCAATGCAGATAAATCGACTTCCCTAAACTGGTAAATTGACTCAAAATTTCAATCGAGTTTTTTTTTTTTGTCATATTATGCACTGCATAAAATGTAACGACTTTTGTCTTTTCTTTGGAGCAAGTTGCAAGGGACTTGACATATCACGGACTATTTACTGAAACTATCCGTCAATTATTTTTATTTTACAATAAGACTTTTCTGACAAAGTATATTTGATGTTTTATAACGAAAAAACATAGAATATAAACATATACAAACAAAGTATGTGGCATATATCAATGCACTTTAATTGAAAATATGTGTATATAATAGCGAAAAAGGTAGTAATTCCATATATCATTTGAGAGCAAATTATTGACTAATACACAAAATGTGACGGAAGGTAAGTGATTGAGTTCCGTGTTGAAATTGAAGATTTTTACTCCATTCTTTTTCCATTGATTTCTTATAATAATAATCTTTATTCGAAAGCAATACAGCTTATAGAATATAAATATTACAAGTATTCAATTACATCAGTGAAATATATTTACATTTAAACAATTAGACAAATAATCATATAAGTAAGTATACCCATATAACATTACAGCAGAGTATGATAAAACAAAACACGTATTAAGCATTTATAATGATTAAATTAATTACGTGCCTTCTCGGCCAGAAATAAAAACTTCCCTAAATTGTTAAGTACCTTTACATTACGGACAGATAGCAGTTGGATGAGTTTAAAATTAGAAGGTTTTCTCCAATAATATGGTTTGATAAATTTCTTTCGAAGTTCATTATACTTTTCACATACTAAAATAAAATGATATTCATCTTCAATTACTTGTTTATCACACATATTACAAAGTCTCAGATGTCTCTCAATATTATAAAATCGACCAGTCTCTATATTCAAACAGTGAGCAGATATGCGATATTTACAAATAAATGGTTTATAAATATAATTTACAGCATGATCTAAATAAAATTGTAACATGTTTTTGTTCATATTTTTGTTCCGAAATTTTTATCACTAATTAGTTTTATTAAATACTAAATGCTTAAAATATTATGGGATACTTTTTATTACTACTATGAAGAAGAAACTAAAGTTTGAGTCTGAATTTGCAATTAAAATTACCTCAATTTTAAATAGTCTAAACTTTGCAAATTTTATAGATTAGAAGAAAATAAAACAATGAATAGAATATTTTGACATATAAAAATAGCTTCAGGAAAAACTATTTCAATTAAATGTAAGCAAGCATACACATTTTTTCATTTTGAAAAAGGGGGTTGAAACTCTCCAATATACTACCAGTCATTAAAACGACTTTTTAGAAAAAAGTGACCGTACGAAATTCTGACGACAGGGCAAAAACTAAAGAAGACATATTTGTCTTTAAGATAAGACCATTTTTAGCCGTGTGTTATTTGGGGAGATTAAATTCGCAATCTAGACGACTTTTTACACTTCTGTCACCGCACTAATAATATGATAATTACCTCTCTTTGATAAATTATGCAAATTTGGTCTACCTTTGTGAAACATTTGTTAATTATAGTCTGGTATTATAATAGAGTTCCATTAACTACTATGTAGGTTACTCATGTATATATTGATTGCGAGTAACCTACATAGTAGCTAATGGGACTCTATTTCACAAGGTTCTGTGAAATATGATGTACGGCAATTATAAACCTGTACATACTATCCGTATAACACAGATAGATTTTCACTCCACTGGAAAAAATCTACCTGTGAAATACCATGTCAAGAAAAAAATTACTGAGACAAATTATCCCTAGGATAAAATATCACAGAGGAAGAAATAAACCGTTACACCATATCCAACTATCTCGGTTATCACTTGACTATTACACTTAAGTTGTATATCATTAATGGCAGATTGGTTATCCATGAAAGTGAACGGGGTACATATATTAAACGGTCATAACTTTTTTGTTATACCGTGTATTTTACCTCTCAACCCTGCGTTTTACAGTATACAATTTTACAGTTAAAAATGTTTTAAGTTTTAGTTCAGATATATGATTTTGTGCTTCGAAATAAGTTTGAAATTGAGGTGACATAACCACACAGCCTCCGTTGACTTCTTTGTTAAAACTCGATAAAATTGCAATCAGAACTTTTTGTATTATCAATTTTCTAAACTTATTTATTGTTACTTATATCCTCCCAACCCCTAAAAAGATCAACAACATATTCATATATTTGAAATCCAAAACCATATCATTTTTGGTATCAAACTTTTTGCTTCAAAATTTGATTGAAAAGTTCATATTTTGGCAATTGTTAGCAATATTTTCAAAATGGTGTCCACTGTTGGAAGGTTACAACGACACGACATGCCGGTATTTAAGTATAAATCAAAAAGCATTATTTCAAATATTTATCGGAGTGTGTCTTTTGAGAAATTTCTTTTTTCAAATATTCTTTAATATATTTATTAGAAACAGTCTCTCACACTAAAAATAAAGATTTATATGAACCATGCAGTTTACATTGATAGCTTGGTCCGATATCTGAATATATACCATGTATATTTTAAAAAATTTGTACGATGAAAATTGAAAAAATGTTAGATACATGTCTTTTCAATAATTGTCTTACCTTCAAGCAGCATAGAATTAAACATTGTTTCATTCTGTTAAAGTGGATACATGCTATTTGTTTTGATAAAATTTCCAAGTTACATAAAACAAAATGGCGACCAAATAATTTTCAAATGTAGATCATGTTCGACACATATTTTGCCTATGCAAATAATTCAATATGATTTTACTGTTTGAAATGCAATCAAATATGACACATTATTGTATAACTTGTATGAAAATCAAAGATATAACTAGATTGTGGAGATACTTATTAAGTCATTGACATGACCAAAGAAAACAAACATGGTAACATGGCCTAATCACGATGTTTTGACAAGACCTATATATATATTAGTATATTAATTGTACGATTGTTTATGAAATTATTTTATGATAATATTTTATATTAACAAAAGAAAACCTCGAATGGATGGTAACAAAGATGAAATATTTATACATTTTTTTTAAATCATCACACGGGTAACCAGTACATTTAATTCAATAATCCTAATTAAACCAGTCACATGCAGAGTTATCGAACATGATTATGACTTGAATAGATGCATATGCTGTCTCAATTAAGTCAAGAGCCTGTAATTCAGTTGTTGACATTTGTTGATGTGTTACATATTTGTTTTTCGATTATTTTTTGTAATTAAATTAGGCAGTTAGTTTTGGATTGAATTGTTTTACGTTTGTCATTTCTGGAACTTTTATAGCTGATTATGTTGTATAGGCTTTGCTCATTGTTGAAGACTGTACAGTGACCCATAGTTGTTCATTTCTGTGTCATTTGGTCTCTTGTGGAGAGTTGTCTCATATGCAATCATACCAAATTTTTACATTGTCATAATATTAAGTCACAAATGGAGATTTTAAAAATTTCAGATAGGGTTTAAGCCTCAGTACAGGAGATATGGAAAGTGTCATTTGTTATACCCTGCTTTAAAAAAGTGGGAGTATACTGTTTAACCTCTGTCCATCCCATTGATATTTTTCGTTGCATCTATCTTGAGATCTACATCATAAAGATTTCTGAAATTTGGTTTCAGGGTTTATATAAATCAGCTATACCGTGTGATGCATTCTCAGATTCATTACTCAACAACTTTCTGTTTACTGAACACTTACATTTGGGCAGGTGTATCATCAGTGAGCAGTTTCATTTGATTGACAAATGATTGATTTGCACATAGACCCAGGTTAGGGACACAAGCTTTTTAGAGCCTCTAGTTATAAATTGTGACTTGAATGGAGAAGTGAGTCATTTGCATTCATAGCACATTTACTAAATATTTCAATAACTTATCCTAATTCATTTTGATAACGTTGATTTTGAATTTCAAACAATATCATCATCTCTATTCATTCTTGTTGCTACTTATAATTGGCTGTATTTTTTCCAGAAGTAAAATGTCCGACAGTGATGATCATGATGATAGTTCACTGGATATATCCTTCACTTTGGATTCCAGTGAAGATGAAGATCCAGAAAGGGATACCAGTACATTCTTTGCAGGTAACCAGTTTATAATAAATAGAAAAAATAGAAAATTTGACAACATTGCCAATGGAACACTTATCAACTTGAGATTCTATAAAGGGAATAAGCAGTCTGCACCGTTAGCCACTAGTCCGATGCCCCAGACTTAGTAAATATTAATTAAGACTGGTGAAAATTTTCAAAATTTTCTATAGTCATATAGGGACAAGTTTTGATATTTAGTGTCTGGACTAGTAGATGAAAAAGTGTTTTAACTAAACAGCTGAAAACAATAAAACCTTCAGATTTAGTACCTGGAATGAGTAATTTAAACTTGTATTGAAATGTTAATTGTAACAATTTTTAATAAGGATTTTATTCTTTTTAAAGGTACAGTCAAAGTATCAATAACAGTTGGCAGAACTACTATATCAGTTGTTGAGGGTGACATCTCTAACCAACAGGTGAGATTAAGTTCAAAATACATTAAAGATGTTCCCTCCTCTGTTTTAAAATAGCAATGTAATAGTTTAAAGGCAACTAGTACTGCAAATTCACAAATTATTGCCTGCATTTATTATTGCGATTTTGTTATTTTAGACTAAAATGCCATTTTCATTTTTGTGATAATGAGAAAAATCCTGTTTAATTCATATAACAAAATTCAAAATTTTGCAAGTTTAAATTGTTGCGATTTATAACCCTGCTACTTTTTTGCAATGATAAAAACATCGCAATAATATCTGAATTTGCAGTACTTATTAGGTAATAAGTTTTATGACTTGTTACAATTTTGACACAGATGACAGGGTTTCCTAGTTGTACAGGAACTTATTACCCTTCACAAAAATTGAATTCACCTTCCCAGTCTCAGCTAGGTATAAATATCTAGACTTTGTGCAATTTATAATGAGCCCTTGGCATATATTGTAAGAAAGATGTCTATTGTTGAAGACCCTATGTATGTTGGACACTAGATGACATTTCATACTATTTGTGTCACTGGATAGCTTGTTTAATATATAGTTGTATACCCTACAACTATTTTAATTTGTGTTTACTGAATCAGTTCAAGTTTTATAGATGTAATGCAACTACATATATACTGTAAATTTAGAAATGATCACAGCATTTCTTATCGTGATTTTTAAAGAATGAAAAAAATGATTAAATATTGCAATTCGAAGAAAAGTCTTCATACAGATTAATGTATCAGATATCAGTGTGCAAGTTTTAATTTTTGTGAGACTTGACCAGTTGCATTATTAGCATTAATTATAAAAACCTTGCAATAATTTCTGAAATTACAGTATAGTAACCTTGACCATGTTGAATTTCAGGTTGATGTCATTCTAAACAGCACATCAAAGACGTTAGACCTAAATGCTGGTAAAGCATCTAAAGCTCTACTAACAGTTGCTGGTAACAGTTTACAGACAGAGTGTAAGGAGAAATATCCAACTGGGATACAGGCTGGTGAAGTAGCAATAACAGGGGGAGGTAACCTGAAATGTCAGAATGTCTTCCATACATCTTTATTGAAATGGAGTGACACAAATTCAAAACAGGTATGTATGGATAAGGTAAAATGGAGAGTATACTCCAATGAGACAGCAAACTAACAATAGTCTGAACAGACAGTTAATTTTAAGCTACAGTTTTTCTGCAGCGTTTCTACAATTTTTCTAGTTAAAAATGTCTAAACTCTAAAAGTTTTTAGAAAATTTTACAGAACCTATCAAAAATAAGTCATTATTACCTTATTTTGTGACAAAAAATGTAATAAAAGATAATCACTTCTTTGAAATTTGCACTCTGTTAACGAAAAATTCTTCCATCCAAATTCAGATGTTTTCATTAACAATTTTTTGAGAAATGGCAATACATTGATCTAAACAGCATAAACAGAAATATCCGATGTAAAGACTCCTATCATATATATATACTAGAACACACCCGCGAAATCGCGGGCATAAACAGCTTGTGAACTGTTGTAGGATGTTTTTTTGTAAAAGATATTAAGTTAGGAGAATTTTATAAAAAGCCCTCTCCCGATATTTGTTTCCTTTCTTTTAAATTCAATTATTTTCGTGTTTCTGGCCTCAGACCACAAGTATTCTTCTACTTTTCTACAATGCATCTTTTGGTAAAAGTCAAATTAAATAAAAAATTTGCACCGCTTCAAACATGAAATAAATGTAACTGCTTATATATAGACCATTATTAGTCTAATAAAATATGCTTCTAGGACAATCCATCAGTGCTTTTTCTTTTGAGAGTCTTATTAACATGCCAATGATAGGATATGAATCTTGTACAAATGACTAAGACCGACTAAGGCTAATGTGAGGGGTGGTCGGAGGGGTACTGATCCCGAAATCCTGGCTTAAAAACATGAAATCCTGAGATGCAGAATTTAAAGAATCGAAAAATATATTCTTGGATCCTGTAAGGATCAATCCTCAAATCCCGAGCTTAAAACACCCGATCCTGACGTCCTGAGAAAGGTCCTGCCTCCCTCTAATCTCTATACCCTACTTTCATTTTTGCCAAATCACTACTTTCACTTTCAACAATAAATTTTTATGCCCCATTTATGGTCATTATGTTTTCTAGTCTGCATCCGTGCCTTCGTTCGTCTGTCCGTCTGTCCCGCTTCAGGTTAAAGTTTTGGTCGAGGTAGTTTTTGATGAAGTTTAAGTCCAATCAACTCGAAACTGAGTGTTGATGTGGCTGCCGTGTACTATAGACACATTCTTGTTTCCACATGTTGTGACTTATTTTAATATACATGATATATATGCATATGGTATGACCCCTAAGTAGTAAACATTTCAAAGAAAACAGTAGACAGAATACAGAGAGTCTCTATATATTAAAGTAGTATAATCGTAGTTTACATGTAGATAAACGTGAAAAATAATTGTCCTATCTAAGTAGGTATAATAGTTGTGGTTCTTGTGATCTAAACACCATGATATGGAGAGCGCTCTGATTGGCTTATTTATTTTTAGGCAGTTAAGCTGCCTTATGCGAGCACCCTGGATTTGTGTTCTACCCAATAAATGCTGAAATACGTGCCATTGTTATTATCTAGCTGGCTACTATATTATTTATAACTTATTGGACAGTTTTTTCATACTTTTCATTCTGAATTACAAAAAATATGACCAGAAAAATCTTAAATGATCGTCAATTTTCCCAAAAGTTTTGAAGTTGCACATAGGAAGTAGAGCACATTAGGAATCCTTATGTAGTTTATTCTCCCCTGAGCTTTTGGCTAAGATGTCAAAGAACAAATGTATGAAATATTTAATCGCCGAAAATCTCTAAAGACAAGTAGTTAAGATTTCCCAAATTGCAAAAGTCGTAGGAATATTGTTTGTCGTCAATACGTAGTCAACTACGTCAGTAGTCTATTAATATAAGTTCAACTGATCACGCTGTTGGCGGCAATTTTGAATTAGAAGACAAAATTTTCGTATCTTTTCAATTTGAACGCAGGGGTTCAAATTAGCGGTGGTCCGAGGTCTGCGACCTTCCACTTTTGCAGTCGGACTTTCTACTTGGTTACTAGCTACGCCCGACATGCCCGACGGACCTTGAAAGAAAATAAAAAATTAACTTTGCAAATATTTTTACCAAAGTGTCCTAATAAACGATCTCAAACTTATTTTCATCATTACTATTCATGACAGCGATGTTCAATTTGCTCAACCGCTAGCTTTATACAGAAAATCGCCGACTAATTATGTGTAAATCCGAGTAAAATCGTATCTCACTATCTGTCAAAAACAACATTGAAAACAAAATGGCTGCCGCGAGAAGACAATTACAATATCGCATCCGATTACGGAAGCGGATAAGGGTAATCCTGGGTTTTGGATATCAACTAAAAAAATCCAGACAGATGACAAAATACATCTATGCATGGTAAATAAATATAAACACTATAATTGAAAACCAAAAGATAAATGTAAAAGAAAGAAAAAGCAGAAAATATTTTGTACACCAATTTTAATGTCAAAATCCAGTACAACGTGATAGCGTGGAACAGTTTATCTAACAATATATATGTTCCTGGTAACAGTATAAATTGTCTTTATTAGTGATAAATGTTGGTAATGCATGTTAGATGCTTTTCAAGTTAAACATATTACTGCAATTTCAAGGGATATTTTTTCTTCTCAATTTTGATAGGTCAGTTAAAATAGCTGGAAGTTTCTTATATAAAAAAAAAGATGTGGTATGCATATCCAACTATAGCAGTCATCACATGACTTTGACGACGTTACACATCACCCGTATTAAGCCCAAGTAAAATGTATAGAAATGCACAGGGGCTTTCAAGAATCGATAAAATAAAGTACTTTAAGTTCATGATACAAAAAGTGTGGGAATATATAGTAATTCCTCATATATTAAGAAATATATTTATGCCTTTTGAAAAAGTTTAAATTTTGGTCTTCTCCCTTCCAAATGCTTTTGAAAATTTGTCTTGTTGCCTCGATAAGTTCACACTGTTAATCATCCAATATTGGATTTTCTGTCGTGTTAAACCTAAAATTGCGATTTAAACAAAACAGATGGAATAATTGTGGAAATATGTGCTTATTACTATATTCATAAATATTTGAAATATCGTATATGCAATAGTTTAATTTTTTATTATGTCCCTTCCAAATTGATTTGAAAATCAGTCATTTTCAGAAAATCTGGTATTATTTTTCAAGATGGCGACCTCATTGACAGCGTGGGATGACTTGGTAAAAACATATTTTGTAAGATTGTTACATTGAAAATCAAATAACCGTTGGATGCTCGCGTTTTCAGTCATTGTCTTACCTTAAAGCAGCATAGAATCAAACATTGGTTCCTTTTGATAAAGCTGTTACATGCTGTTTATTTTATAAAATTTTGAAAAAAATGGCGACCAAATAATTTTCAAACGTGGACGATGTTCGACACTTATTTTGTACATGCACATAAATCCAATTTAATTTCACTGTTTACATTGCAATTAAATATGACATGTTATAGTCACTATAATGATAGCCAAGGGCATAGCTAGATAAAGGAGATACTAATTAAGTCATAACATCAACGTGATCAAAGATCGATGTATGGGACAATATAAAAAATCAAATGAAAAATAGGGGTAGTCCCTAGGGTCACCCCACATCCTCTTGTGTGTGTTTTTTGAACTTGTAAAAGATTGAGATACCAACGCCTAAACCATATTCATTTCTGTTTGTCATTTCAAAAAAGATTGAATGACATACAAGGTCAATCTCATAGGCGACACATATGCATATCACTTTTCTAGACCCTAACACCTGTCATTTTATTCCAAACTTAGACATCATGGACTTGGGGTGAAGGTGGAAGGCATTTACATTTACTATGGACAGGTCAGTCAGACCTCACCATGGATCCCTATAGTAGTAAACATTTATCTGATTTGTGTCTCATAACTTTTGTACTGTACAACACAAACTCCGTTTTCTTTCCAGGGAAGCAAGTCCATTCATACTTTTACAAGCTCGTTCTAAAGTCAATTTGAACTAATAACAGTCAACTAATACGAACAATTACGATCAACTAGAAGAACTGCAATCATTGCAAATTTGTACCACTGCTGAGTCATGAAAGACTCATGACCATTCGTGGTCATTTGCGTTGCTATTGAAAACCTTGATAAAATATGAATTATTTGCCTTAATGATTAATTCATTAAATAAACATAAATGTACAATTATATATGAATGTTTAATGTTTGTTCTTTTAAATCTTTAAAAACAAGTTGAAGCAACATTGCCACAGTTTTCATAATTATGTTTGCCTTGGTTTTTGGTTAACTGCCTACAGTGCTTACAGCGCTTTGATTCATTTTTATACGACCGCAAAAATTTTAATTTTTTGGTCGTATATTGCTATCACGTTGGCGTCGTCGTCTGCGTCGTCGTCGTCGTCGTCCGAATAATTTTAGTTTTCGCACTCTAACTTTAGTAAAAGTGAATAGAAATCAATGAAATTTTAACACAAGGTTTATGACCACAAAAGGAAGGTTGGGATTGATTTTGGGAGTTTTGGTCCCAACATTTTAGGAATTGGGGGCCAAAAAGGGCCCAAATAAGCATTTTCTTGGTTTTCGCACTATAACTTTAGTTTAAGTGAATAGAAATCTATGAAATTTTGACACAAGTTTCATGACCACAAAAGGAAGGTTGTGATTGATTTTGGGAGTTTTGGTTCCAACAGTTTAGGAATTAAGGGCCAAAAAAGAGCCCAAATAAGCATTATTCTTGGTTTTCGCACAATAACTTTAGTATAAGTAAATAGAAATCTATGAAATTTAAACACAAGGTTTATGACCATAAAAGGAAGGTTGGGTTTGATTTTGGGAGTTTTGATCCTAACAGTTTAGGAATAAGGGGCCCAAAGGGTCCAAAATTGAACGTTGTGTGATTTCATCAAAAATTGAATAATTGGGGTTCTTTGATATGCCGAATCTAACTATGTATGTAGATTCTTAATTTTTGGTCCCGTTTTCAAATTGGTCTACATTAAGGTCCAAAGGGTCCAAAATTAAACTTAGTTTGATTTTAACAAAAATTGAATCCTTTGGGGTTCTTTGATATGCTGAATTTAAAAATGTACTTAGATTTTTAATTATTGGCCTAGTTTTCAAGTTGGTCCAAATGGGGGTCCAAAATTAAACTTTGTTTGATTTCATCAAAAATTGAATAAATGGGTTCTTTGATATGCCAAATCTAACTGTGTATGTAGATTCTTAATTTTTGGTCCAGTTTTCAAATTGGTCTACATTAAGGTCCAAAGGGTCCAAAATTAAACTAAGTTTGATTTTAACAAAAATTAAATTCTTGGGCTTATTTGATATGCTTTATCTAAATATGTACTTTGATTTTTGATTATGGGCCCAGTTTTCAAGTTGGTCCAAATCAGGATTCCATATCAAGTATTGTGCAATAGCAAGAAATTTTCAATTGCACAGTATTGCACAATAGCAAGAAATATCTAATTGCACAATATTGTGCAATAGCAATTAATTTTCAATTGGAGTTATCTTTCTTTGTATAGAATAGTAGTTGATAATATATGTTGGAAATTTGCCAGACATGACTATGATGTCATTTTCTATTTTTATTTGCCAATAACTTTATGTAAATAACTTCATTGGAAATTTGCCAATATAAAATGTTGCTGATGAAGCTTTTTTTCCTTATCTTATCTAAAATGTTTTTAGATAATGTATGTTGGACATTTGCCAGACATGACTATGATGTCATTTTCTATTTTTATTTGCCAATAACTTTATGTAAATAACTTCATTGGAAATTTGCCAATATAAAATGTTGCTGATGAAGTTTTTTTTATTGTTTTATACAATAAACAATGTATATTCACTTTTACTACCAACCAATCTTTACCATTCAGTGATAACAAGCACTTTATTTTACATTTTAATATTTTATGATGTATTTAAAAGAGTAGTTATTGTTGCAAACTCCATTAGAAATTTGAATTGATATCAGTTTTGGAAAAAGGGAAACGGGGTTGTGAAAAAAAGGGGGGGGGTTTAAATTTTTCATAAATAAAAAGAAAATTTCTTCAAACATTTTTTTGAGAGGATTAATATTCAACAGCATAGTGAATTGCTCAAAGGCAAAAAAAACCTTTTAAGTTCATTAGACCACATTCATTCTGTGTCGGAAATCTATGCTGTGTCAACTATTTAATTTTAGATTTAAAAAGTTTGAAGAAGAAATCTTTAATTGATTTGTAAAATCTTGACATTTGTTTTGTGTAAAAAAAAACCATGTAATGTCAAAAATTTGATCACAATCCAAATTCAGAGCTGTATCACGCTTGAATGTTTTGTCCATACTTGCCCCAACTGTACAGGGTTCAACCTCTGCGGTCGTATAAAGCTGCGCCCTGCGGAGCACCTGGTACTTATCTATCATACGATTGGTTGTACTTGTGCGGTTGTACTTGTGCATGTTTCAAACCGGAAGACATATCTATGACTAAAAGTCAGTCTGATGACGGAATCAATCTCCAGATTCCTTTTTTGTCATTTTTCTCAAAAATAACTCAATCTGAATAATCATAAGAATGGATGACAAATGCGACATGCATGTTACTTATAGAACACAGAGGCATGATGATTTATTTATCGTGGAAGGAAGAGAAGCCTCACACAAGATGAGGTCTTCTCGTTTAATAGTATAGATATAATCGTAGTTTACATGTAGATAAACGTGAAAAATAATTGTCCTCTCTAAGTAGGTATAATTGTTGTGGTTCTTGCGATCTAAACACCATGATATGGAGAACGCTCTGATTGGCTTATTTATTTTTCATGATTGTTATTCTATCATATGATTGGTTGTACTTATGCATGTTTCAAACCGGAAGTCATATCTATGACTAAAAGTCAGTCTGATGATGGAATCAATCTCAGGATTCCTTTGTTGTCGTATTTTCTCCAAAAATAACTCAATCTGAATAATCATAAGAATGGATGACAAATGCGACTATGCATGTTACCTATAGAACACAGAGGCATAATGATTAATTTATCAAGGAAGGAAGAGAAGCGACACACAAAATGAGGTCTTCTCGTTTAATAGTATAGATACTATATTCAAGCATAAAGATTTTTTGCCAATCAGGAAAATAATTTTTCGGCTCACCAAACTGATAATGAAAGGGTATCCACATTGATATTTCTAAGCAGTGCTATTACAATTGGATAAGTCTAAATGACTGTTTTGTTATATTTTGTTTTCAAAATATATTAAATTTGGTTGTTCTTTTTTGACAAGATACACATACAGTCAAATTCCTTTTGGACAAGTCAGTTTTAGTAACTACGCAATGACTTAATGGGACAAGTGTAATTAGAAATGATTGACCAGGCCTGTAAGGGGAGATAATTTTATAAAACAAAATTTGAAACAACTTTCTTTATAATCGTTTATATTCAATTTGTTGATCAGAGATTTTAAAGAGGGAACTAAATTGTATTTATATTTTCTTCTGCAAGGAAATGTGACATTATGACAAATGAGACAATTTTGCGTTAAAGACAAAAAGTGACGATTTGCAGTATGTCTTTAAAATACTATGAGCAGTAAAATTCTATGATTTTCGCAAATATATCTATATGATGCAAAAATAGAAGTTTCAGTTATTCCCCTTGCAACATGTAACATATTAATCACACATATTGAACATTTTCAGGTCCACAAATCATTCATACAGAAAAGTCTATCAGAGATGGACAATAGAGGTTTGACATCAATGGCTATACCAGGACTGACCACTGGATACCTGAGGTTCCCAAAGAGAGCAGCTGCTAAATCTAAATGTATCTACATCCAAGAATACTTGGAGCACCACACTGAGTCATCTATTACTGATATCAGATTTGTCATACACTCTTCTGACCAAAGGACATTGAATGTAGGTTTAATTTAAACTTTTAGATCACAGGCCCACATGAGCAGATGTCATCAAATTAAATGGAAAAAACCCATGTCTATTGAAACCACATAACAAATTTTAGCAAATATTTATTAATGCATGATAACGTTTAATACTTTTAAAGATTCTAAGTATTTTAAATTTTGGGTATTTTCTTGAAAACAATGTTTAGAAATTAAATTGATAGTAAAATTGTATAAATTATTTTATTGGTCTTTAATAGTTTTCATATAAAAAAGAAAGATGTGGTATGATTACCTATGTGACAACTCCCCACAAGAGACCAAAGAAACAGAAACTAACAACATTTCTTCACCGTCACTGTACAGCTTTTTAATAATGAGTCAAATCTGTACTACACAGTCAACAATTTAAGGCTACAAGATGCCATCTTAATTGGGTCCTCATGCTAATGTATTGACTAAGGATATTATCTAATATACAAACATTCCATACCAGTCTGTTTTAAAAATAACTTGGGGCCCCATGATATTGTCCTTGTTTAAAGTAATTTGCAGATATTTTGGTACATTTTAGGCTTTTGTTGCTGAAGTAAAGAGATGGAGAACTTTTATCAATCAATGTAAGTATATCATACAGTTACAATGTACAAAGAATGTTATTGAAGATAGTGTTTTTCTTTTATTTCTGTAAAATACTAGTTTTACATGATTTTCTTCATGTAAAATTTTACTGATATCATTCTTTGCCAGACTGAAACAAAAATCACACAGGAACAAGCCCTCACACTACAATGTAAATAAAACTGAGAATGGAAATGGGGAATGTGTCAAAGAGACAACAACCCGACCATAGAGCAGACAACAGCCGAAGGTCACAAACAGGTCTTCAATGCAGCGACAAATTCCTGCACCTGGATGTGTCCTTCAGCTGGCCCCTATTCAAATATATATCCTAGTTCAGTGATAATGAAAGCCATACTAAACTCCAAATTGTACACAAGAAACTTAAATAATACAAGACTAACAAAGGCAGCTCCTGACATGTGACAGGCGCAAAAATGCGGCGGGGTTAAACATATTTTTTGAGATCTCAACCCTCCCCTTATACCTCTAGCCAATGCAGAAAAGTAAGCATATAACAATACGCACATTAAAATTCAGTTCAAGAGAAGTCCGAGTCTGATGTCAGAAGAATGGAAATGTTTTAGTTTTAAAGACTATTCTAGTAGGAAACTATGAAGTTTTAGGATTTTCTGCACACTTTAAACGCAAATATTTTCGATTAACACATACTATTAAAATACCAGTTAATTTGAATAACAACTTTCCCAATTGTTTATTTGTGATTTTGACTTATTTTAACACTTTTGGGGTGATATAGAAATATTTTCAAATTCTGCTTTATGATTAAAGAAAATATAAGAATTTATGTTTACCTTCTTGAATTATAAATATTTTTTCCATTGGGGTAATCTAGACATCTTCTATATGTATATAAAAAAAAAATCAAAACCTTCTAAAAGAAATGTTTTTTTTTTCCAGCTGTCCATTGCAGAGATGTATTTAGTACTCAGATAGGAAACACCAATGTCAAGGTCAAAATAGACAAAATACAAGACCAAGATGTGAGTATTCAGACAGAAAATATATTAACATACTAAAGTAAATATGATTAGCCAAAACAAACTTGAATCATAACAGTTAAATCAAATGCACGATTTATGCTACTGAAAACCAATATTTTTTTCCCATAATTTTAAGGGTAATTTTTACTGTTGTCTGTCTAAGTTCATCTTTATCTCCCAAAGTTGGTTTCTATTCTGTTGCTTTAGTTTGAAACATATACACAATGCTAATTACCACAAAACACAGATCAAGTGTGAATTTTTAAGACACTTTTAACGGTTCTAGAGATA
Organism: Mytilus galloprovincialis; assembly: GCF_965363235.1. Classification (NCBI taxonomy): domain Eukaryota; kingdom Metazoa; phylum Mollusca; class Bivalvia; order Mytilida; family Mytilidae; genus Mytilus; species Mytilus galloprovincialis. The sequence goes on along the minus strand of NC_134845.1, from coordinate 82,064,551 downwards.
TGCTCCTTTACAAATGGAAAAAATGCTGAATTGTTTGTTTCTGTTCTTTTATATCAGTTTGCCACCAATCAATGAAATGCTATAATACTTATACATAATGCTTTTTACCAAAAGATACAGATCAAGTTTGAATTTTGATGAGGTCACTTTTGCAGATGTAGAGTTTAGATTGCCTCGACCATATGTTATAAAACTTATACACAATGCTAATATTACCACAAAACTCAGACCAAGTACACATTTGATTAACATCAATTTTACACTTCATAAAATTAGGCCAACTAAAATTAATTAGTAGATTTTCATCCAAATTTTTGAAAAACATGGAGCGGGTGGGAGGATTTTATTTTTAAAATTTTATTTCATATGAAACCCTTGTCACAAGTTCTTCATACCGCGGGGTATATGCTAGTGGAAAACAAGCTTGTATAATGTATATACATGTTGTATAAGGAATCTGACACTATTTTTTAAACTCTTAAATAAAAATCCCTGATTGGCAACCACTGTTATACATGTAATTGCCGCTTTAGAAACCTATTTATAGTGTACATTAAAGGGAAGAGAAATGCTCTCTTCAGTTGGACTAGACCTACACCAAATTTATTTTGATTTCTAAGCAATGGTTTGTAGTCCACATAAAATCAATAAAATGTATTGGTACAATTGTATACAACACAAGTATTATGAGTACAAAATAAAATGTAAACTCAGTGTGGAAAGTAATTATGTGATGTAAAACATGAACTTAACCAAAAAGTAGTTTTTTAATGACTAAATTGAGGGTATTGGGACAGTTACAGAGGGTGTTTGCTGTTTGTCAACAAAAACACAAGCCATGGGTAAATATAAGGGAATTAAAATGCGTGTTTGTCGACTTTTTTTTCTCAATATACGGTCATAAATCAAACAAATTCGTGCTTGTGTCAATTTCTTTAATCCAGTCATGTTTTTTGTACAATTTATTCTACGATTTTTGCGCTTTGGATATCATTTACAGTCCAAATTTCCTGACACAAAGTCATCGTATAAATAAAGAAAAAACACGGTTTTCGATTCACTTGTGACTACTGCAATTTTCGTTAAATGACAAGGCGTTTTACTCGTTACTCGAATATTTCATGCCCTTCTTGTTATCAATCTCTATTCTCAGTAGATGTTTTCATAATAGAGCAGCAGAATATGTCGACTCAATCATATCGTTATAAGATTACTCGGAGAAATACAAAAACGAAATTTGAAACAGGAAGTGTTGAATGAAACGAAATTATCGATGGTTCCTGGTAAGGGACATGATAAAATCCAGAAATCGTATTTTTGTTAAATAAAAAAAATCGGGGCGGGACGATTTCAGAGGGGCGGGCGGGGATGAAAATCTAGCAATTAATTTTAATTGGCCTTATACACAAGCAGGGGCATCAACTGTGTCCTTAGGGACACATTCCTCATTTATTTTAACATTGATATAAAATGTAAAAAGTACATATATTAAGTTCTGTGATCAAATAAATCTTAAAATGTGTTTCCAAAATTTTACATTTTTTCACAGGTTGATGTGATTGTGAACAGTGTTAATTCTCAGCTGAAGTTAGATAAAGGTTCCCTGTCTCACACACTGGTATCTGTTGGTGGAAATTCCTTACAGACAGAATGCACAAATAAATACCCTAATGGTTTACAAGTAGGACAAGTTGCAGTGACATCTGGTGGCAATTTAAAGTGTAAAAAAGTCTACCATAGCTGTATAGGGGACTTTAAAAATCAGGACAAGTCTGAATCAAAAAAGGTAACAATAAGGACAAGACAAAATCCAACAACATTGAATTATGCTTACTAATAGTATATAAAATGGATTTCAGATGCAGATCCGGGATTTTAAAAAGAAGAGAGGGAGTTAAGAATGAAACATGTTAAAAGTCTCATTGGCAATAACCAGATCGTGTAGCTCCATTAAAGTTTGGGCTAGGGGAACCCTGATATTAAGAGCTAAACCCCCAAAAAGTGAGAAAAAAACTACTGTGTAATATGTGTAATCCAGCACACTGTGGGACCTGAAAAACATTGTAATCAGTGTGTCCTAATTGTTAATCATGTTTTTTTTTCTGCAAGGAAAGACATATTTTGGGACCATGAAAATTTGTCAGTTAAAGCAGGATTTTGGAATACTCAGGTGTCTGATTAGGCAGGTTACACTGTAGTAATAATATCAACTGTAAAATATTTTTTTAATAAATCAATCAAGATAAATTATAAGAGTTCCAAATACTTATGTAAGAAATGCTTTATCATTTTATATTTTTCACTGTACATGTCTATTTGTCCATCCATTCAGTTTCTTTCCAACTGTATATCTGTCTGTCACTCTTTCCATCTGTTCATTTGTTCGTCAGCACTAATATAATTGAAACACCAATGAAACAAAATGTGTACATTCACAGCATAAGAAAAAATTGTAAAAATGTTTTGTTTTAGGTTAAATAAAAGTTGTTTTTCTTTCAGTCTATTCAAGAAATGGTGCAGACCTGTTTAGATACAGCACATACTAACAACATGACTTCCATTGCATTTCCATGCCTAGGTACACGGTACAGACATTACCCTGCCAAACTGTCAGCCGAGGCAATGTTTGATGGTATACGTGACTTTACAGCTGACAATGTGTCATCATCTGTGTCATCTGTTATAATTGTAGTGTACGGTTCTAACTGTGAAAAAATTGCAAAGGTATTTCTCCTTCATTGTAGTTATATCTTGCTCTAAAAAGGGGGGGGGGATATACATATGAATTATCCGGTTTTCTACATATTGATACTGAAAAATATCAGCATCTAGCTATACAATTCGAACCTTTTTGGTGAGTACTTCTAATCTTCCCTAAACAGTATTCTGCTTTACAAAAGGAAGCTTGATAACCGCTCCTTACACATTGTGATGTCGCTGATAACTTTCGTCATGTTTATGTGTTTAATAATAATTTCAGGAAGAAGAGATTTACAAATAAGTCAACATGACTTAAACCATCAGATGACTTTTTATTGGAGTTATTGTAACCTTTTTTTTCACTCACTTGGCTTCTGCTCATCCCTTGTTGTCCATTAACTTTTACAAAAAACTTTTCCTCTGATACCAAACTTAGCCTCATTTATCCTTTGGGTATCTTGTTAAAAAAATGTATCTAATAGCCCTGCTGATCAACCAAGATGGCCACAATGGCTAATAATAGTACATAGGGGTAATATGCGGTTTTTATATGCCTGTTTGACGTATTATGGTATACCTTTGTCTGTCTCTCCGTCTGTCTGGTGGACATTAACTCAAAAGTGCTTTAACTAATATGCTTTTAACTTTTGTGAATAGTTTATATCTATTGATGTGAGCTCCATTTTGTTTTTTTATAAATTTCAGCCTTAATTTTTCAGAGTTTTGGGTTTAATTCATTAAAAAAAATTATGATTTTCCAGTTTTTGGGCAATATCTCAAAACAATTTCACCAATTTGCAAGAAACTTTGGTGAATGGTTTTTATCTATTGACATAACCTCCCTTTTGATTTTTATAAGTTTTAGACTTTACGTTTCCAAATTATGGGGTCTTATTCATTACAAAAAGGAAAATTTTACAGTTTTCTGACAATAACACAAAAATGCTTTCAGATTTTTTTATGTAATTTTCAAATTGGTAAATTGTTTATTTCTATTGTTTTAAGCTCCCTTTTAAAAATTTAAGATTTTATGTTTCCAAGTTATAAGATTTTATTCATAAAAAAGGTGTGATATCAAGTTTTTGGACAATATCCTTAAAGTGCTTAGAGCAGTTTCCATTAAACTTTGATGACTGATTTGTATCTATTAGGATAACCTCCCTTTATTTTTTTATTATTTTATAGATTTCTCATATAAAATTGAGAAGTTCTTATTTCTCATATAAAATTTAGAAGTTCTTGAACTTTATTGAAAAAGCAAAGGGTGTATCATGTGCTCATGGCTCACCTGTTTATTGGCTTATACCTCAGAAATTAAAGCAGTTAGAGCAAATATGAGAGGGGCATAACTTTTTATCAGGTGAACATCTATCTGTTTTAAAATTTTCAGACTCATCAGACAATCTGTTGTTGGGTTGCTGCCCATAGTTTGTAATTTTAAGAAAATTTTGCAGTTTTATGGCCCCAACTTCAAGATTTTTGTCATGAAATCTTTTCTCTTCTTTAATGTAAGAGAGTGTCCTTTGTTTGATATGCACATAGACCAAGGTGAGCGACACAAGCTCTTTAGAGCCTTTAGTTCTGTTCTGTCCCAATTATATTTTAGAAGTAATTTATTTTTGATGTTCATAATAAGAACCAGATTTAAGGATTTTCCATGAGGTTTAATGGCCCTTTTATGTATGTCTTTTATGGATTTGATTTGTTATTTGGTTGCCCTTTAGTTGTAAATCATCAATACTTTTCATCATACAATTATTTTTATGGCCCAATCATTTTGAAACTTAGTAAACATGTTCTCTATGATATTATCTTTCAAATTTAAATGCCAAATTAGATTTATGATCCCAATGTCACGGTTCACTGAACATAAAAAATGATAGTGCAAGTGGGGCATCTTAGTACAATGGAAACACTCTTGTTTTTATAAGTGTTAAAAAATTAGAATTCATTCTTATTGCATTATGGTTTTAATATGAAGGACCTCTTTTAACTGCATTGTTTGTTTTAATGTTAAGCACCTACAGTAATTTTAATTAGATCATTTACTATATAATATTGTAAATCATAATATTAATGCTAGACATTTTTATGATTAAATAATTCTTTTTTAGGCTTTTGAAGCAGAAGGAAATTCCAATGCTTCAGGAGGCCAATCAACTGTTAGGGGTACAAAGGAGTTCTGTTCTAAGATGTATCAAACTGAATTATCTCCCCCTAAATCTTGGACCCATTACAGTTCATTAAAATCTGTCAAACAGTGGAAAAGCTGTAAACCTGAAGATGGGAAATATTTTAAACTAATTGAAATTCAATCAACTGACAATGTTTACCAAGCCATTGAAAGTTTAGTTCAGGACACATGGGAAAGTGGGAAAGTAGGTCATGGTCGTGATGCAGCAGGCCTCGGAAGTCACAAAACACTTGCTGTGAAGAAAATAGAAAGACTTGAAAATATAGATTTATGGGAATCATACGGCCATCTTAGGTCACAACTCTTTCACAAGGCATCTGATATTGACATATTTGATCCACTTGAAAACTTACCAAATTCAAAAGGACCAATCAAAACATCAGAAAATATTCAGTCCGTCCTAGAAAATGAAATTTACCCAGAAGTCAATGAGGTTTACCTGTTTCATGGAACAAAAGCTGATAACTTTGATGCAGTGATGTCCAAAGGATTAGACTTCCGTATGGCTGGTGATAAGGCTATGTTTGGCAGTGGAACTTATATGGCTGAAAGCTCTACAAAAGCTGACCAATACACAGGTACTGTGCAAACTTTCTTTGATGTATCTAATCAATCCTTAGAAATTAAAAATCTATTTTTGAGATAATTTGAATGATAAAAATCAAATTCATTCTTCAATTTCAGTGTTAAAAAAAACCCAAATTCATGCAACCCAATTATATGTTGTAATCCATGTCACTTTCAATTGCATAATTATCATAATTGATAAATTATTGTTGAATTATTTGTCTATTAAAGCACCCAAAATAATTGATCTTTAATAGTTTATTTGAATCCCTTAAAAATCTGGTTCAATGCTTGAGTTTTGTAAATCTAGTTCATATAATTTTTTCCCAACCAATATATGATTTGAAGATGTGGAGTTTCAACTTTTTAACCTAGATCCAACTCATTGAGGCTAAGTCATCAACTACTTGATGGTTTCATGGTAGCATTGAAAAGAATTTTCTGGTGTAAAACCAGATATATCAAGAAGCTTGATGGTGAAAAACTCAATTTAAGGTGGTACCCAACACTTTAACTAAAATTAATTTGGCTCGTTTAATTTACATTAAATTTTGTCAAAGTATTTACTTTGACCCTTTAACAAAAATATAAAAATTTCAAAAACTTTGAACCAACCGTTTAATCAGAAAAATTACACTGGTTATATAGCAGTTTGACAAACTACAATTTTGATCATTGAGAAGCTTAATATTCCCTTAAGAACACAACGTCATTAAAACGTTCTGCTGATTTTACAGAGTTATCTCCCTGTAGTGTTAGGTACCACCTTAACCTATAAAAGGAGGAGTGATTGATGTTGCAAAGTAAAAAATATTCCGATCAATTAAGTAAAAGATAAGGATAAAAACCCAAATTTGTAAACTCTTATCTGGAGCTTTGTATCATAGTTACGACCTTGTATTACAGATCCAAGGACCAAGAGGTCAGCAGATGAGAAAAAGATGATACTAGCCAGAGTTTGTTTAGGGAAGATATGCCTTTTACAGAAAGCCATGGGAAACCTAAAGAAACCCCCATGTTCTTCTTGTCAGCAGGTGGCTTGTGAGCATGGCAGTGGGCATGCATGTGATAGTGTTGTTGGGGATGGGGGCTGGATCTTCAGAGAGTTTATTGTTTACAATCAGTTTCAGGCATACCCAGAATATGTTATTACTTATATACGACAGTAGATCTATTAACCAATAATTTAATTCTGGATGTAACCGGTCTTCTGATTGGCTGAAAATTTGTTTATCAGCTCATAGACACTGTGATGTCATCAATGTTATTCATTGTTTTACTCCTTTAAAAAATGAGAATTTACGATTGAATTATGAGGAATAACTGTGATATTCTTTTCTGTTTATGAAGAAATAACCTAAAAAATGGGGTGCACACACTACACAGATTAATCAGTGTGCATCAAATTTTTTATGTTATTTCTTCATAAACAGAAAAAATATTACAGTCATCCCTTAATCATTAAAAATGTATATTAAATTTATATTTATATTAGTTCTTAGATATACTTTTGTGATACAAATTATTTAGGGACATGTTTTTATCTGTGAGACTGATGAAGGCTTATTGGCCAGATCATGTTATTTGTAATTCATAAGTTATTATATATATACAAAGATTTTTTTTGAGTTATTTTTTTATATTATGTCTTCTAGTTAATAATTAATAAGTTAAAGCAATCAGTTTCATGCACAAATTGGACACAATTTTCAAGCTATAATCCTATGAAAATACGCAATTCTATAAACTTAACTCACTTTGTTGGGGATATATTATTAGTGGGTTCAGCATTTTCTAAACAACGTAACAGTGATTTTTGTTTCTGATTTTTAAATTTCTTCTTGAATTAAATAAGGAACTATTTCACCATTTTTGCTTTTATTAGCTTGAAAACTGCAAAAGATAGATAGCAAGACAAGATAAACGAATAAGCCATAATGGACAAAATCTTAAGTTGACCAGTTAATGGAGTTAATGCCCTTTACTGGTAACTTTTTTGAAAACAGCTTTTTGCAGTTTTTGTCTACTTCTTGAAAAACTATTATAGATATATAGAAACTTTAAAAAGGAAAAATAATCAGCATGATACTATCTACAAATAGGTCAACATGACTGATATTGTCAGTTAAATCTTAAGAGTTATCTCCCTTTGATGACGTTTTTTTACTGAAAGGTCGCCATTGTTGATGATGCAGGTGAGAGACAAAGGTTTCTTAGAGCCTCTAGTTATACCTTTTAAGAGTATAGGCTGCAGACTGTTCCTTTGATATGATCTTGTTCATTTAGTAATATATTGCTATGTCTTCTGTTAATACCTTAATGAGGGTCCAGATGAGGTTTCAGGCACCTGATAAGTGTTTTTTGCATGTGTCTGTTCCAAGTTGGGAGCCTGTAATACAGTGGTTGTCATTTGATGCTGTATATTATTTATGTTTTTCGTAAATTGTTTTGAACATAAATCTAACTGTTAGTTTTTATTGTTTGAATTGTTTTACATTTGTTATGTTTAGGTACATAATTTACTATACAGTATGGGTTTTGCTCATTAATTGAAGGCTGTACAGGAACCTATAGATTCAATTATTAAATCAATTTTTTATCTGTTGTGAAAAGATGTCTCAATCCACCTTATCGCTATTTAGTCCATTCAGGGGAAAACAGTCATTTATACAACTTCCTGTTTGAGGTCAACGGCCGAAAAATGGAGGTCATCAGTAGTGAGCTGAGGAAGAAAAAACTTTAGAAAATGATCATCAAGAAACTTTGATATTGTATGATCCACTTTTTTCGAAATTAAAATTGAAGTAAAAAATATTTTGTTTGAAGTATTTACGGTAGTTTAAACAGGTCTCATTAAAAAGTATCATGCATGGTGAATTGTTTAAACAGGGTCCCAGATAGCTTCAACTGGATGAAAAAGTTGTGTAATTTTAGAACTTATCCGGAATGGAATAAATAGCGATTAGGTGTATGGCAATCATAATACATCCTCATGTTTATGTTTCTCGTGCAATGCATTGCAGGGGCACATAACATACTGAACATCTGTCTGTCTGTAAGTCTGTTTGTCTCTCAGGTCTTGCAAGTGTTCTCACATGTTAAATTTGTGCAGATTTTTATGAACATATATCATAGGTTTATATAAGCAATGTATTGTATGAGTTTGTAAATCAGTGCTGATCAAGTATTTAAAAAGAGTTTTGACCTTTGGACAATGATGGAAAATGACATCTTAGTGCTCTCATGTGAACAATTCTTGCCAGATTTTAATGAAACTTATTTTGTTGTTTTATATTAGCAATATCTTGTGTGAAATAGAAAAATCTTTACTGATCCTCTATTTTGAAATCAGTTTGGTCCTTGGAATTATTTTTTATATAGACAATTGCCTTGTGAGCTCTGCAGTGTGTAAAATTCTTGTCAGTATTTATGAAATTCAAAATTTTATAATATTGGAAATATACATTATATGAAAAATTACTTTGTAAAGTCTTTCGTGTTTACCAATTTAGCCAGAATTTTATGAAATTTATAACATGGGTTTATATTAAGGCTATTTGATATAAGGATTAATGGAGATGGGTTCTTGGAAAATATTTCCAGAAAAGGAGGTCTTTTTAGTTATGTTTTTGAATAATGAGCTTGTGATTTTTATATCTAGAGCGTTTTGAAATGCTCTAAAAAGATTTATCTTTTAATATTTGTAATGTTATTGTTTCTAAAATATAATAGCTCAAGATCAGCAATTGAGGTTCATTTGAGCCTGTTTATGTTTGTGTGTTTTATTTACTAGTTTTTCTGTGTATAATTAGCTGTTGCTATTTTTTTTAATGATTTATATGTTTTTTAATTATTTTTAAAAACAAATGTTTATCATGTTTATATTTTTCGATTTAGTTTTTTACTTATATATTTTTAATTTAAACCCTGTTCTGAAATAATTTAAGATATCAAGAAAATAAAGAATATTTGATATTTGTGTATTTATTTGTTTCTTTGAACTTTACTTTGAATATAAAGAAATTTTAATTGTGACTGAATATGAAAAAAAACAACTTTCCTATCATATAAGATTGAGGATGGAAATGGGGAATGTGTCAAAGAGAAAACAACCCGACCATAGAGCAGACAACAACAGAAGGTCACCAACAAGTCTTCAATGCAGCGAGAAATTCCCACACCCGGGGGTGTCCTTCAGGTGACCCCTAAAAAAATATATATACTAGTTCAGTAAAGTTTTGTTCACACATTGTTGTCAATACAGTGACATTGTATGTGGCTGTCATACAAGTGGAAGCTTTAACTAATCACCATTTTCTACATAAGAAAATACATGTAACAAGTCTGGATTATGACAGTTGTTTCCCTTCGTTTGATGTGTTTGGACTTTTTATGCCCCACCTACGATAGTAGAGGGGCATTATGTTTTCTGGTCTGTGCGTCCGTTCGTCCGTCCGTCTGTCCGTCTGTCTGTCCGTTCGTCCGTCTGTCCCGCTCCAGGTTAAAGTTTTTGGTCAAGGTAGTTTTTGATGAAGTTGAAGTCCAATCGACTTCAAACTTAGTACACATGTTCCCTATGATATGATCTTTCTAATTTTAATGCCAAATTAAAGTTTTTACCCCAATTTCACGGTCCACTGAACATGGAAAATGATAGTGCGAGTGGGGCATTCGTGTACTGAGGACACATTCTTGTTTTAATTTGCCATTTGATAAGAAATATTCTGATTTGAACTTTTCTTGAAGTTCAGTATTTTTGTTTTTTTACTGTTTGGACGTTTTTGTTGTTACTCAAATTTTATACAAATTAAACACTATTTCCATGAAAATCTGTGCATTCTTATCTAAGGATTAAATTGGGTTTGGTTGTCTTTGGTTGTATCTTAAACGTTAGAATGAATAGATAGGGGGAATGTGTCAAAAAGACAACAAAATGACGTAAGAGCCGGAAAATGGAGTGAGAAAATCCTGCATCTTAAGACGGACTTCCTTTTGCTAATAAGCAAATGTGTTTACTAGTTCAGCAAAATGAAAGCTATATTAACCTCCAGAACTTATACATGTTATAAATAAACCTCAAATTATAAAAAAAAGCACACAAGACTTGAAAGGGCAAGACAGTCCTGACTTGGGACAGTTAGTACAATTTGGCAGAGTTAAACATGTTTTGTGAAATTAATTCCAACTCCCCTTAATACCTATAGCCAATATTAAATAAATAAACAAACAGCTATATGCGTATCTTATGTCTTATATCCTTATTCTATTAAGTAATTTTGAATCCGACAGTTTACTAAAAATATCCACTTTCTCATCCTGCCTTTTCACATATGTTTCTATTAACGTATTATCAACTGATTTATACATGCTATGAACAGTTTTTTATTTTTATTTTAAACGTATTTTATTTATACTCACATGTTACACTAACCCCTTAGTTGCCCAGGGGAGCAACTAAGGGAGACCGATTTTACATATATCTATCAGTCATCAAATTGCCAAATATGAGAGTACAAGGGTATATGCTGTGCATTTTCTTATGTTTAACATTGAATCAACACAAGAATCCTTAAGGATATTTGGAAATTTGGTGACTGATAGATATAGAATTATTGCATGCAGTCCTAGCAATGATTTCCTTAAGGTTCCTTTAAAGTCAAAATATAGGACATTTCATAAACATCTAAACTTTGTCTGTATTTGTCAACCTATAATGAATAAAGTCCTTGAATATGGGAACATATGTTTATTTAAACATACTTAATAACATGTACACACTTAGAACATTTATTTCTTTAATACAAGTTAATTAATGTAGTTATTGGTTAAAACAAATATCAAGTACACCTTTTAGGGTGCACTCGACTTTAGTGACTCAGCACGAGGTGTTTTGGAATGTACAGGTTGCTTAGAACTTTTTGTGAAAAAATAAACGCTAGCACATCATTGAAAAGCAAGTGAGTAATCTATGTTTCAAATTTTATTAGAAAAATCTTTATATTAAAGGCTGTGGATTTTCTTTAAAAATCTTGGTATATTTACTACAAAGTCCTCTGTTTCTATTAAATGCATTGAAACTATAAATAATAATGCTTTGCATCAAGTTTCCCTGGGTATATGTACAAAATGACTTATCTCTATTATTCATTATATCTGTAGTTTTGATACAATCGAAGTTTGAAAAATTCGTACAAAAATGGCTACAGAAGGGGTCATAAACCTTAAACAACTTGGCGAATAACTGTAAATGATTCTGTCCACTTCTTTTAAATGGATTTGTATTACAATATCTATACCTTTGTTATTTTGATTATGAGAATAAAGATATATAAATAACTGATATTTACCACGAATTATTTAATACTCATTTTCAAGTATTAAATGCGGATACGCTATTTAACAATACATTTTAAAGAAAATCCATAGCCTTTCCGCTTTTACTCTTATATTTGGCAATTTGGTACTTGATAGATAGACGATTATTGCATGCAGTGCTAGCAATGATTTCCTTACGGTTCCTTTAAAGTCAAAATATAGGACACTTCATAAACATCTAAACTTTGCCTGTATTTTTCAACCTATAATGAATAAAGTCCAAAAATATGGGAACATATGTTCATTTAAACATACTTAACATATTCACACTGAGAAAATTGTAAATAACAAAAAAAATTATGTTGTGGCCAAACCGGTTTTTTTGGTGAACACTAAATTTTCCAAAAACTCTGGAGGCCTGTGAGATGACTTAATTGTTTAAAGTTGGTATAGACGAATATTGTTACATGTCATGCTAATGTTTATTTCTAAATAAATATATTTCAATGAAATTTTTGTCCAATTTCTGTATTGCACCTTTGATAGTCGTTCACTTAGATACATGAAATTAATCTACTAAATTACATTACTTTTCGATTACTGTCAATAACATGCTTCAAAATTTCACGTTTGTTACTATAGTGGAAATTTAGAACTTTATCAAAAATAGCATTTAAAGCATTGTTTTGAAATCATAAGTTGACAGTAGTCTCCTATATTGAATCTCTTACTGAGAATTAGAAATATTAAAACAATCTTATAATTTTGAAATTCAACACGAATGAGAGATGACATCGCATTGCATCAATCCCTTTATATGCTTTCATATATACTAACTTCAGTTAGCTTTTTTTATTTGTTCTCATAATAAAGAGGTACATTTTAACATAGTTAAATACAATGTTAGAAGTTTTCTCTGAAAACAAAATATGAAAAGTAGAATAATTAATTAATTCGGGTTATTTTAAAGATCAAAATTTATAATTATAATGACATGCATAATTTAATCCTTTTGTTTGTATATAAAACCACCCTAATTACAGGTTATAAAAATAATCGAAATGTAATCGAAGTAATCGATAATTGCATCACAATTTTTGCTACTATCGATTAAATTACGATTACATGCCATCGAAAATGTCCTCGATTACAAATTACCGTCGATAAATGTAAAAAAACCCTATAACAATCGATTACGATTACAGATTACGATTACCCCATCTCTGACAACGACGTAAATAAGGCAACAGTAGTATACCGCTGTTCAAAACTCATAAATCCATGGACAAAAAACAAAATCAGGATAACAAACTAAAACCGAGGGAAACGCATTAAATATAAGAGGAGAACAACGACATAACACTAAAATGTAACACACATAGACAAAATCCCACGAGAATAATATATATAACATCAAAACCAAATACATGAATTTGGGATAGACAAGTACCGTGACACGTCTTATCGCAATGTGAATTTACACTCAAAAATAAGAGAAAACAAACGACACAACGTTATAATGTAATACACACAGAAACGAACTATAATATAACAATGACCATATTCGTATGACCCCTAGTTTTTGATCGTAGTTATGTTATGTTATGTTATGTTATGTTATGTTATGTTATGTTATGTTATGTTATGTTATGTTATGTTATGTTATGTTATGTTATGTTATGTTATGTTATAGTTATGTTATGTTATGTTATGTTATGTTATAGTTATGTTATGTTATGTTATGTTATGTTATGTTATGTTATGTTATGTTATGTTATGTTATGTTAATGACCGTAAGACTTTTAAGGATATTCGCTCCTCTTGTTTTTGCTTTTTTGAAGATTTTCAGAATTCTCAGATTTTATACATGTATTGCTATTAACAAAATTTGCCCGGTACCCTATTCTTTTCTTTTAATAATTTGATTTCATATAGCATGTTTGGTGTAAAAAGCCCAAAAAGGCGACCATTGTCAAAAGTATGAAAAATCTAGAGAGACTCTTTTTCGCTAAATTTTCAATGGCTAATATCTTGAAAATAAGCACACAGACCCATAATTTTTTTCTTGTTTTTTGTTTATTTATTTCTGTACTGTTATTTTTTAAAAGTCTTCTGAAAAGATTGTTAATTTTATATAGAGTAGCGAAAATCTTTAACAACTGTTATAATACGATGACACATGTATAACTAGTATCAATGATTCCATGTCATGGCTAAAATTCCATATTCATCCATGTAAAAACGTGCGTTATTCAGTGTGCACCAAATTTTTTTTTATGTTATTTCTTCATAAACAGAAAAAATATTACAGTCTTTCCTTAAATAAAAAATGAACATTTCACGCTATGCGCCCCTTATGATTTCATGTCACCATCTTACTTAGAATGCGTCATAACGGTAAATATGTAGATATTATGCTGGCGAAACTTGTACTGGATCAGAATTATTTTGGTAATTACATATATGCGTCAAAGAGGGACGAAAGATATCAGAGGGACAGTCAAACTCTCAAATCAAAAATAAACTGACAACGACATTGCTAAACATGAAAAAGACAAACAGAAAAACAGACAAACAATAGTACATATGACACAACATAGAAAACTAAAGAATAAGCAACACGAACCCCATCAAAAACTAGGGGTGATCTCAGGTGCTCCGGAAGGGTAGCAGATTCTGCTCCACATGTGGCACCTTAGGTGTTGCTCATGTTATAACAAATCCGGTAAATAGTATAATTCGTCATGAAGTCATGAAAGGGAAAGGAATTGTTGTAACGACGTAAGGAACATATCCGTTATCATCTGTGAAACGGTTATTCCATAACGGTCAACCAACTTGTGATGGTGTCCGTAAAATTTACGAAGGGATGATTTCAACTTCACCATTTGGAACTCTTTGTTAAATAGCTTTCTTGTGAGAAGCAAACCCTCTATCAAGAAAAATCATGATAGAAAATTAAAGCACGGGAATATCGTATCAATTGGGAGAAACATACCCCGTATCCAGGTGCTGCTGGAATGTTGCTACTTAGAAATGGAAAGTTCACAATTGGAAAGCTGAAATCATCTCTTTTGTTGCAAAGTTTAGTTTTCAATCGACCCTCATTGTCAACGTCAAGATGAGAGTCCAGATATGAGACCGACTTAACTGAACATAGTAACCACATTTTGAATTATTTAGTGAGAGAACGTCATCTATATAGCAGAAAGCAGAGTTAAAGGATGTTGCTAACTTCTTGTCTTTTTTCCTAAGAAGTTCCTGTATGAAGTCAAGTTGCTTTTGAATAGTGTCTTTTTTCAGATTTGTTTTTGTTTATTTTTGAAAATCATTAATTTGTAGTTTAACTAAGACCAAGAACGACAACTACCTATATCATAAACACAGTTAAGCAAAAAAAAAAACAAACATTGAAATGTCATGGTTGCTAGGGAAAGCCTTGTCCTTAGCAACGACAAGAATTTACAAGAGAATCAACATTTATTGTTCATTTCCAGTCATAACACAACTAGTTTGTACAAAAAGACTCTTTCTAGTCAGATTATTTTTTCAAGTAGCCATCTGTTGGTTGAACCTTATCATGCTTATAGATAACTGATTTTATAAAAATATGCTTTGAACTTCCTTACTGTGTTTATGAGAACATTGCTGTTCATTGCCATAGCTTTACCATAATATTTCCTTTAGTTATTTAATTGATCTGGGAAAAAACCCTCTGAAAAACAATCATTTTGTATATTATCATTGGTCACCTGTTGGTCACATTTATGGTGCAACTATAACGACCAATTGAAAAAACAGGTGATGGGTCATTCTGTAGATCACTATTGGTCACATTTTGGGCGCAATTATAACTGCCATTTGTATAAACAGGTGGTGGGTCATTCTGTAGATCACCATTGGTCACAATTTGAGCGCAATTAAAACTGCCATTTGTATAAACAGGTGGTGGATCATTCTGTAGATCATCATTTGTCACATTTTGGGCGCAATTATAACTGCCAATTGTATAACCAGGTTCTTGGTCATTCTGTAGAATATCATTGGTCACATTATGGGCGCAATTGAAACTGCCATTTGTATAAACAGGTGGTGGGTCATTTTGTACGTCATAATTGGTCACATATTGGGCACAATTATAATTGCCAATTGAATAAACAGGTGGTAGGTCAGCAGGTATTGTTGTCTCTTCATCTGCTGAAAAAAAAACCAAAAATTCATAATTTGAAAGTAAATCGTCCTCTGATAGCCTGAGCAACAAATATTCTAAATCATTAATATGGTTTGTTCTGTTTTATAAAACTGAATTCCTTCTCAATATTTGTTATTGAGTATTAAGCGTCCATGTTGCAAGATAGTCATGTGCCTGATTGTGTCTATTTGATATTTGGGATAGATAACTTGAAGATAAACATTATTAAGAGGTGCAGAAATGCCGGGCCGATCATTTCAATTGTATCATATGATAACTTGTCGGCAATTTAAAAATTTTCTCTTACTATGTATTGTTTACAAAACTGATTTTTTGTAATATTAAGGCCTTTCTACCTCAGGAATAGATTATCCTAGCTGTTATTTTGAATATACGGTCCTCAATGCTCACCAATTTCGTACTTTTCGATTTGTTTTTATTCTAGTATTACTGATGAATCTTTTGTAGACAAAACGCGCGTCTTGACCAAGTACACAATTCCCTTGTATGTTTGATAAATTAATGTATATTAAGAGTTATGAACAGGACTTGATTTCCAAACATATAAGGAAATGACGTCACGTATCAGCGCAACGACGTCGTGTGTTTATTTCTACCCTCGCCAATTTATCAATGAATTATAATCGACTTCATGAGTACAACAAACAAACGAACTTCTGGGAAAATACTTTTATTCGGGGAGTACTTATTTTTGTGTTTTTTTTTAGGATGGTTTTATCCACGAATTTGATTGTCCATCGAAGAAAAAGCTCTTCTGTCCAAGCCTGGAAATATCCCTTTTCAGATTTGACTAAATAGATACGGGCATACGAGTTGATTAATACATTGAGTATCACTAAACAAACTTATTTTCGCGTGAGATTTAGAAAAATAACGCGAATATAATTCTTCGCGAATATGTAAATATTGGATCAATCTTTATTAAACTTCATCAAGTAAGTCAGAAAATTGCAAAATTTAATACCTGCGAAGTGGTTAAAAAATGGTAAAACGCGAAATAAAGTATCTTCGAAAATAACTTGGTTCACATTATCAATAAATAACAGTTTTCGCCTTCAAACATTTAAGTTCTCATGAAAAAAAGTTTTGACTTCCGGTGATGAAATTCGATGATGAAGTATTCATTTTAACTCCTTTTATCATACGGACCAAACATCATTATTTCATATTGAACTGGCTTCTTTATTTTATCAGATTAAATTCTTCAATTTTAAGTATACGTATTTATTAATATTCAACTTCTATTTAAGTGACATGTTGATGCATGTGACAGTTGCTATCCATTCGTTTGATGTTTTTGAACTTTTGATTTTGCAATTTGAATAGGGACGTTCCTTTTTCAAATTTATCCTTGTAAAGAATTTTTGCGATTTTACTTTTTACGGCCAAATTAACATCTTTGATATTCCTTATTCTGCAGAATGATCCATGCTTGGTTGTTGGAGTTGGACACAACTTGCATTCTGTCAATTATGATAAAACAATGTACAGATTTGATTATTTTACTAGTATGTATCCTTTTTTAAAACTACAATTACCTCCTATATTATATATTGGATTATGTTGTACCCTTCCATCATTACTGCTTGTCTGTACATTTGCAGAGGTGTATGGGACATTCCTTCTTTCATGTCGAAGTAGTTTTCTTCTGCATCGCCGACTTTCATTCACAATAGTTGTAAATAGAAAAAGTATAGATGCTGCCATAATGGCAAAGGCAAAATAAACACCAGCGCCTCTGCAATTAGAAAGGAGATAAACAGCACATTATTTTGCAATTCAAGTATGCCTTTGTTTTGTATCTAAAATGCGTTAATAACCTACTTGTGTATTTATCAGTGTATAAATGAATGATGCTATTCGTGGAATGTAACTGCCATCTTTATATATAACGGGCAGTGAAAATGAGAAATTATTGTTTATCTTACACATAAACATATACTGTTGTGAAATCTTTTGAATTGTTTTGTATGAAAATATGACCATTATATGATTGCCTATGCGATAATTTTCTACAAGAGGCCAAATGACGTCTTCATGAGCAGTTAAAGGCCATAGTGTTTATTAACTTATCTTCGTTTTGTGTTTTCGGGATTTATACGTGTTTTCATATATAATTTACTGTGGATTCATTATTTCTCGTTGGATACTAATTTTCGTCGGTTCCCTTGGTACATGTTAACAACGACTTCAAATTTTCATTGAGTTAAAATTCAGTATGAACTTTTTATGTAGAAATACCCACGAAAATAAATGATTCCCCAGTATATCTACGAGATGTAAAACGTAAGCTTATAAAAAATAATGAATTGAATAAAACTAATTTTTTTCATTTAAGTTGGTGCATAACACTACGAGTAGATAACTTTAAAAATCAGCAGAACGTTTTAATTATGTTCTATAGTCAATGGCATATTAAGCTTTTCAATGATCAAAATAAGTGCTTGCCATACCGCTAAATAACAAGTGATTTTTTTTTCCAATAAATTGTGTGAAAAAAAGTTTTCTGAAAATTAAACGAGCCAAATTAATTCTAGTCCATATGTTTGGTACCACCATAAGTTAAGGAGATTATATGTCTTGTAGTGACGCTAAGATCAAAATAATTATAATACCAAACAAGTATAACGTTGAAGAGCATTGAGAACCACAAATTCCAAAAAAAATGTGCAAATACGTCGAAGGTAAACTATGCCTGGGATATATATTTCAAGAAATCAGACCTATTTCTGGGGGAATCTATCTGACGAATAACCAATCTTATTTGATTTGATTAGATTTCAACAAGTTTTTTTTTCATCAGTGCATTGAAGTAATACATACTTACAAGGAATGTTTGCTGTTGCTGTTTGATGAATATTGGTCCGTTTTGTTTAATGGTGTTTGTGTTGTATATGGTCTATCTGAAGTAGTATTTGCTCTAGAAAAATAAATAAAATAAATAGATTCTCAACAGAGAAATATGCCAAGATTTCACTAGACATTACTCGGCATTCCATATAAAAAGAATATGTGGTATGATTGCAAATAAAACAACTCTCCACAAGAAACCAAATGACATAGTAATTAGCATTTATAGGTCATTGTACGGTCTTGAACAATAAACAAAGCTCATACAACATAGTCAGCTATAAGATGCCCCATGTCAATAGAAAAATATGCCTTTCTATTAGGTGATATCACTTTTAGTCCTGTTGTCGATTGATTGTTGAATTGATGTTAAAATTATATCTGAACGGAATTTTTTGATGTGATTGGAATTAGAATTTTGTTTTATACTTTCTTACTGAGTGCGTATTCGCATGAAGATGACGCATGCATATGAAAGAAATACTTTTTGTCGACAGACCGGATTTTGCTACTTTTTGAGTTCATTTGCTTGACTTGTTTATATTTTCAAGTTTGTTTTGTATCGTGTTAAACGGTTTTTGAGATTTTACCTACATGCTGATTTAGATTTCTTAAGTATAATCGTGCAAAGTATATGTACTTGTGAAGACACTTCGACTTATCCCAGATCATTTTGAAGTATTTGTTTTGACACGGCATCCATCACTCAAATGCTTTAATGAATTTTGCTTGTTATTGATACAAGTTAAAAAAAAATATGATAGAATATTAATAAAAAAATAAAAACGGCAACAAATATTTACATACGTTTCACATCTGTGATAATGTATATCACGAACACAAAACCTATTGCCATTCTTTTTACAACATTCAGAGCAGACCATACTAAAATAACCTTTTTCACTGGAACAACAAGAACATGGTTTGCTGTAACATTCCCGTTTCAACCACCAGATTTCACATCTTTCAGCTAAAACAAAACAGTATTTTAACAAAAGGAGACAAAGAAATCAAAATTATTATTGACAAAATGAGATTTGATTTCCTCTTCTTTTAATATGTACAAAATTTTATTTTAACAATGAAACAAACATAGTTTTTTCATGGACGTCAAATCTTAGATTACAAAAGAAAATTACACAATTTATTAAAATATTTAAGAAAATAACGACTTACTCCTTTTAAATTTTTTTTGTTGACACTATGAAATTACAAAATGTAATTATCTTTAAACATGTTAAATGATTGTCATTTGGTCAATTTTATTTTGTTATTAAAGATGAAGATAATTCTATTACTGGTCATATATAAACAAGGTTGATACTGGTCAAGGGAAGGATTAAGACAACTGAAAATGAAGTACGTTTTATACCGAAACCTTAAGACATATAAGGATTCATTTGTCTTTGAATTTTCTTTACGGTAAATTCACCGTTTCAGAATTTGATACATTTAGAAAATTCAACCAATAAAATGACTCATTTTCTTTGAAGGGTAGGGAAATTGAGGTTCAATGAAGTTTATGACAAAATGCAATGATGATGAATTTGTAAATAATGTCCAGTGGCAACTATAACATTGACAAATATTAATATGATATGACCCAAGTAAGACCACAAGATAAGCTCAATTCCTTATGTTCTAGTTAACATCTTGAAAACAATTCCTTATGTTCTAGTTAACATCTTGAAAATATGAACCACATGCAACCTTATTCTTGTTGAACTTTTCTAGTTCCTTTGTTTCAATAAACTTGTTATTTTGAGATAAAAAAACGAACATCCTTATCGACTTTGTAATCAAGGCAACAAAAGTAAACAGATGTTCGATAGACATCAATCGATTGCAAGAAAACGAATCCAGGATACACACTTTAACCGAGGGCAACACATCACCTTTTTATATGTGGTAAACAAAGAAACATCAAAAACAATAAAGTGCAACAAAAACTCATTGTTCACTCCTGACAGCGTCTAGCAACAGTTAGAAGTGAATCATATGCTATATGAATAAATTGTATAGCTCAGAATTAGTGTGTTTATTTCTTTTGTAATGAGGAATATCATCTCTCTCTCTCTCTCTCTCTCTCTCTCTCTCTCTCTCTCTCTCTCTCTCTCTCTCTCTCTCTCTCTCAATGATATATGATTGGTGTTCGCCTTATGTTCGGCGTTAAATATTTTTAGCTATTTTTCTTTACTTAACAAAACAAGATTCGCATAAAAAAAGGAAAATCATAAAAATACTGAACTCCGAGGTAAACTCAAAACGAAAAGGCTTTTATCAAATGGCAAAATTAAATAATACAAACATGTGGAATTGGATACAAATTTGGTTTTAAACATTACTAATAATTATCTGTCAATAATCGACTGCAGTCATTTATAAATATTTTTTATACAAATGACAAACGTGATATATAGAAAACATTCAACTGTGAAATATAACTTTAAATTCGTTATCCAGTATTAGTGTTCGCTCAAGTGGAAATTTATAATAAACAACGGAGTTTAAAACGCATAAAATTGTTAACCATGCAAACAGGAAGCTTGGCTCTAAATTTCTTAATATGTTTACACGACTAACTTTCATAAATTGCCATTATATGTTAGATATGTAGATGTATGGTCATTTCTATATAATTTTATTCTGGTATCACATTAGTTGAACAAAGGTATTCAGAAAATCATATCAATTTACATTAAATTGCGTTGTACATTTAATGAGTCATAAAATATAAGTATGATCAGAAACTGGGTCGATGCCTCTGCTGGTGGACTGTTCGTCCCCGAGGGTATCACCAGCCCAGTAGCCAGTACTCCGGTACTGGCATGAAAATACGGATTTTTTTGTGTTATTAAATTTGCTGTTACAAAATATTAAAAAAATATAAATTAAGGAATGTATCTCCCTCATGGAAAGCTCTGATTCCTTTCACGGATTTGGCTATACTTTTTGGAACTTTTGGATTATAGCTCTTCATCTTTTATATAAGCTTTGGATTTTACATGTTTTGGCCACGAGCATCACTGAAGAGACATGTATTGTCGAAATGCGCATCTGGTGCAAAAATATTGGTACCGTTAATGTTATAACACCATAGAGAATTCAGTTTGTCATTTATAATTCTAATTAATTGTCACAAGTTGATAAAGATGATGTAGATATGCGACACATCATTTACTATTCTTTGAATAACTAATTTAATCAAATACACAAAAAAGTATTCACTTACCTTGAATATTGTAAAAAAATACAATTGAAATAACTATGGCGATGTAAATGTTTTTCATCTTTAAGACCTCGAGTATTTAAATCGCATTCGTTTCTGAGCTAAATCAATATATATAGGTCAACTACCTGTATCTATTTTAGTAAAGTTCTTAAATTTTTTTTTAACATTTAAACAAGGGTAAACAGTGTGTTTTTACTTTGCAATATCGTTATTCAAATTACAACGATACCTGGAAAATTGAAAATTTTGAATGATTATATTGTTTTAGAACAAAACACAAACAAATAATTCCCGTCAATTCCGAAAGCAAGAACTTTATTTTTACCATGGTATCCATTTAACAGGTCATAGATGCAATATTATTTTTGTTAGTTGTTATTAACTTTGAACTAGCTGTCAGTAACTGTCAGTACATTTGTACTTTCCGATCTGTATTTGTGTATTTTTTTTTATTGTTGGGAGTATTTATAAAAACCCGTGTACATCTGCACTTAATTTTTGTTTGTATTTGATGTATTTCTATGTGCAATGTTCAGATGAGTTAACCTTTGACGACTGATTTTGACAGTTTGAACCTAGGTGGTACTGTTACAAATCTTCATTGATAGGGGAATGGTTTGCTCCTTTAAATCAGTTTTACCCCGTCATAATCTGTGTGTGCATATCCCAAGTCGGGAGCCAGTAATTCAGTGGTTGGCGTGTTTTGCTAAGTAACATTTTTTGTTCATTATTATGTACATTAATTAGGCCATTAGTTTAAACGTTTAAGTTGTTTTTTACATTTGTTATTAGTTGCCGTGTGTCCAGCTGACTATGCGGCACGATTTTTGATCATTGATGAAGGCCTTATTGTGACTTTTTGAGAAATAAACAAATTGATGGAAAAAAAAATAAATAAAAATAAAATAAAATAAAACTTATGTACATGTTTTTCACATCAACGTAAAAATTCAAATTAATTGACCATGACCTTTTTCAAAAACATTTCATCTTTGTTATATCTAAAATATACATCTTTAAGTTACTAGTACTCTTTTGAACACATGATATCATCATTTAACACAATTTAAAGTAACAAAAAAAAACAATAAGACTAAATTTCTTTTTCAATAAAATTATGAGTGATCAAAAAGCTATCTGATTTGTCGATGATTCAAGATATCTTGGTTCCAGTAATAAAAAAAAACAACAAGTATTTCTGATCTTTAGAATGCCAGCACATCTATATACAAGTTGAAAAGTTAAAATAAAAAAATCGTACAAACACATCGATGTAATGGATTACAACTGTCATATTCCTGTTTGTTAAAGGTAATTTATCAGGTACACAATGTTGGATTAAACCTGGTTTCATATCTAACTAAACCAAGCATTTGTATGACAGTGGTATGCAATTCCTTTATTTTAACAATGCTGTTTGAACATGACAAACAGACATTATAGGTAAAAATGTAAAGTATTGTAGTAGAGTAGTCAACATTGTGTTATTCCCTCGAATGTTGGCCAGCAGTTTTGAATAAAAAAACAGATTTCAAAAGAAAATTCAAACTCATAAGTCGAACATACACTAACAATGCCAAGTTAAAATGAAAAAAGAAATACAAATAATAACATCAATAACTAAAGGCTCAGCCATAGGAATCATAACAACAAATTAGGAAAATCTCAAGGGCTCCGGAAGGGTAAGCAGATTTCACTTCAACACGTGGAAACCATCACGGTGCTTATGTAAGTACTTACCAATGATTAGAACTTTCCTCATTGTTGAAGGCCGTACGGTGACCTATAGTTGTTAATGTCTGTGTCATTTTGGTCTTTTGTGGATAGTTGTCTCATTGGCAATCATACCACATCTTCTTTTTTATAGAACAATTCTGTTGGTAATACTGAGGACTAAAGGAAAGGGATAGTAGTTCCGACAATTGAAACATACCCATCTTAAACTGTGAAACAGATATTCAATAATAGTTAATCGACTCGTGATGGCATCCCCAAAAAATTACTAAAATATGATTGCAACATTACCACTTAGATTTCTTGATTTATGAGTCTTCTTGTGAGCAGCAACTTCCTCTATCAAGAAAGTCATCTTAGAAGTACAATCCCTGAAATATCGTATTGAATTTAAATGACTGAATAATGATTTTGGCTGTTTCAGATCAAAATGACTGTTTCAGATCATCAACAAATGTAAATCTAGTTTAATTTTTGTTGCGGTTTAAATCTCGTGGATAATTCTTATCCTCGAAATAAACGAAATTAAATTCCTAACGAAAAATTGGGTTGTACAGTATGAAGGTCTGATAAAGAATACATCTAGAAATACAAAAAAAATAACGAAAGCCGATCAAAGAGATAAATTCCTGATCTATTATCATATGTACAACGAAAGCCGATCAAAGAGATACATTCCTGATCTATTATCATATGTACAACGAAAGCCGATCAAAGAGATAAATTCCTGATCTATTATCATATGTACAACGAAAGCCGACCAAAGAGATAAATTCCTGATCTATTATCATATGTACAACGAAAGCCGATCAAAGAGATAAATTCCTGATCTATTATCATATGTACAACGAAAGCCGATCAAAGAGATAAATTCCTGATCTATTATCATATGTACAACGAAAGCCGATCAAAGAGATAAATTCCTGATCTATTATCATATGTACAACGAAAGCCGATCAAAGAGATAAATTCCTGATCTATTATCATATGTACAACGAAAGCCGATCAAAGAGATAAATTCCTGATCTATTATCATATGTACAACGAAAGCCGATCAAAGAGATAAATTCCTGATCTATTATCATATGTACAACGAAAGCCGATCAAAAAGATAAATTCCTGATCTATTATCATATGTACAACGAATGACATTGATTAGGATATGATTCTATTAAAAATAATTGCATTTTTAACAATATAACTAATCATTGGTAAGTATAATGGGATGGTGAAAAGAAACCACCGAATGTAAACTTAAGCAATGTCGTCGTTTGTAGAAAGCAAAACGCGGGGTATACCCTCTTTAAAAGTATCCCATCGACAATGATAGACACCTGACATCGAAATTTTATTTACATTTACTCAACCATGTCTATACAATCTTGAAAAGTTTTTAAAAGGCTATATTAAGCATAGATCATCTATCAAATGACAATTTATTAAACAATGACAAGACACCTTCAGTGATGGAATTAATGGCTTACGACAGTCACATGTATTAAAGGCAGGGTGAAATATTTTCTTAGAATGCAACAGTCATTTATTCAATCTTTATCATAAGAAAAAAAAAAACGTCAACATAAAATGATTGAGTAGGATGGCATGCATAGAAATGGAATGTCATTTTATTCCAAATGTTTTTACATGATAAGCTAAACAAAGAAATAATTTTAACTGTTATAATACGATGGAACTTTTATCACAAGTCTTTATGATTCCTTGTTCTTTGTTGAATTCCGCATTCTTCCATAAAAGTACACCAATTCAGAACAGGATATTACATGTATATTGCACGTCATGCTTTTTAATGATAATGTCTGCATTCTCAGCAACTGTCAACACGTCATTATGGCAAATACAATTGTTATGCTGGAGAAGACTGAAACAGAATCAGAATTATCTTAATTATCACATGTATGCGGCAAGTTGTTTTTAAATAATATTTTCAGAATTTTCATTCTCTATTTAGTTGGAGCAGGATCTGCTTACCTTTTCGGAGCATCTTAAATCCCTCCAAATTTTTGGTGGAGTTTCTGATGCTAAGTCTCTAGTTTGTCATGTTATGTTTTGTGTATTATTATTTGTCTGTTTGTCTTTTTTTTTTATTTAGCCATGACATTGTCAGTTTATTTTCTACCTACGAGTTGGAATGTGCTTGTGGTATCTGTCGCCTCTCTTTCATTCGAAAATGCCTTTCTCTACCAGCTTACAGGGAAAACTTACTCGATTGATCTCTATTGGCACAATGTCATTGAATATCAAGCAATCTATGCAGTTGTTGTGATGTTACAACAATGTTTTAAGTAAAGGTGACGGTTGGTACCTATAGAAACGTTTAAACCTAACAGAAGGTGTGTTATTGTCTACGTCTATTTACATGATTTTTGTGGGGTTATTTTATGAGTATACGAATCTGTGCTCGACTTGATTATACATTTTATTACTAGTAATATATATTTATATATATACCTCAGCTATTTCGTCGAGAAGTTGAAGTTCTGGAGAAGGTACTACAGAGTCAGTTGGTGGTGACAAAACTATCTGTGATTGATTATGAATAATACACTCTGAGTAAGGTGGAACTGACAGAGCTGTATTTGATTGATCATGATTAATACACTCTGAGTAAGGTGGTGGTGAATCATTTTGTAGATAATCATTGATCACATTTTGAGAGCAGGTTAAACTGGCATTGGTATAAAAAGGTGGTGGGTAACCCTGTATGGTTGTTCTGCCGTCTGTCGATAAATATCATAGATAAGTGAATTTAATGTAATTCGTCCGCTGTAAGACAGCAAAACAACTGTACTAAACCATTTAGTTAATAAGGGCTGTTTTTTGAAACGGTACTTATTCCTGTCAATCTTTAACAATGAGTAGCAACCGTCCATGTTGTCAGGTGTTCATGAGTATGGCCATACGTATTACGATATTTGTGTAAAGATAAAGAAGATGCAGAAAAACGTAATGTACATAAATACAAGGCAAAGGGCTGGTAATTTGAATTGTATTGTATGCTAGAATTTACATCCCATAGTTATATAAAATCACTGTTTCAATTTGCTCGAAAGTTGACCATTCTGGATTCATCGAGATCTCATTATACTTGCATGTTTCAGGTATATGTTCTTGAGTATACATAACTAATATGAAACAGTACAGGTACATTGTATATGTGATCATGCCTACGTCATTTAATTATTACATTTATTAGTAGCTGAAACAAAGATCTTATGTCTCTTTCACAAGTTACACTTCGCCTTGTTTAAATGATATCTAAGATTTGTGTGTGCTTAGTTGGTCATGATTTGAAGGTACATTGTAAATTGATAAACACATACTTACGATTGTTCATCAGAGTTGCATTATATTAGTTATAGTAAAAAAAAGTTGTGTTGTTAGTTGCAATTTGAGGGGAGATAACTCAGATAAAGTAATTCCTATTTTTTTTTTAATAGAAAGTGATAAATGTGACCTACCGAATTAGACTATTTACCGGATTTGTTATCTCATAAGCAACACCATGGGTGCCACAAGTAATTCCTATTTTTTTTTTAATAGAAAGTGATAAATGTGACATACCGAATTAGACTATTTACCGGATTTGTTATCTCATAAGCAACACCATGGGTGCCACATGTGGAGCAGGATCTGCTTACCCTTCCGGAGCACCTGAGATCACCCCTAGGTTTTGGTGGGGTTTCTGTTGTTTATTTTGTATTTTTCTATGTTGTATCATGTGTATTATTGTTTGTCTGTTTATCCTTTTCATTTTTAGCCATGGCGTTGTCAGTTTATTTTCGATTTATGAGTTTGATTGTCCCTCTGGTATCTTTCGTCACTCTCTTTTACATTAACCTATTTTAATATGTAGCAAGAAAAACAAGTCCAGTGACCCCATTTTTTTCTGGTGCAGTTTTCTTTTTATCTCACAAACTTGGATTTGCATAATCTTAACAAAATCTAACAATTTTGAAAAACTTGTAGCAGCATATAAAGTCCTGTGACCAAGACTTTTAATTACATTTTGGAAAAATAAACATGATAAAATTACATTTTGACAAATAGTATACAATTCTATAAATTTTAATCAGGACTCCCGCACACCTTAATGACACATACCTCCTACATTATATTCCGGATAACTTCGTGGCACTCCATTATTCCCGCCTATCTGGTTATTGGTGGAAGTGACCTGAATATTCCTTCTAAGTTGATTACTTTTTCGTCGACGACTCAAAAACACAAAAATTAAGCATGCAATAATAGTAAATATTGCTCCAGAGGCAATTGAAGCAACTTCAGCAAAGGTTCTGTAATTAGAATGGAGAAAAACAACACATTATTTTGTAATTCAGCGTAATATGATACCAGGATCTGCTTACCCTTCCGCAGCACCTCAGATCATCCCGAAGTTTTGGTGGGCTTCGTGTTGCTTATTCTTTAGTTCTCTATTTTGTGTATTGTGTTCTTTTACTTGTCTGTTTGTCTTTGTCTTATTTTGATATGACTTTGTTAGTTCATTTTCGATCTATGAGTTTGACTATCCCTCTGGTATCTTTTGCCCCTCCTCTTGAAATTGAAATGTAAGCGAAATTATTGAATCTTTGCATGCATATTTATTAAACTTATTAGTCTTGTATGCATTTTTTTTTATATTTACTACAAATCATTAACGTATTATCGACAGATACTATTTAATTCAGTGGTTGATGGTCGCAAACTAATTTAAATTCTCATGTTAAAGACGTATTTAAACTCTCTAAGGACAAACGCTACTAAATAAATCAGACTTATTCGATTGAAAATGATCTCCATGGACCAACGAATGACCGATATCATTTGATTTGATTTGATATTAGTATGTTTACCATAAAAATACTCACACTGACACTTCGTTGCTATCTGATGAATATTGGCCTGTGTCGTCGTGTGTGTTTTGTGTTGGATATGGCCGATCTGTAAAATATCTTCTTGTAGTCAACCTTCCTCTAGAAAAAAAATATATAAATAGATTCTCAATAAATCAATGTCATGCGGTTGTAATACCATCAAATCATGATACGTCACATCCAGTTGCCGACGAAAATAGGTCGAAAAAATCCCTTGAATTTAAGTTGTAGGTAATTGATCCTACGTTTTATTGTAGTAAAACATTTCGTGGACATAAACATATATTTTAGGTTATTTATAGGCACCATAACATTTTTATTTGGGATTTATATAGACCATTTTGAAAACTTGAGATTAAATGGGTACTAAAGCCTGTACACATATTTAAAAAAGGGGAACAATTGAAAGGTTAACTTCCAGTGATGGTTATTATCTTATATGCAATGAAATGTTATGTGAATTTTTTTTTCTACAGTAATGGACAGGATTAAACTTTACTCATGCCAAGTATTTCTTTATTTGAAGCAAAGCTAATTCTGCACATTTTTAGAAATTGCAAATTCTACTAAGACTAATAGAGGGAAATCAATGGTAGTATTACACCTATATGCAGATGATAAATAAATGTATGAAATGTATTTATGTTATAACCCAAACACTTTTTAGGTAGTCATAAAATCCTATTATATCCATCCTTTTCTACATTAGAAAATTCCAATACTACGTCATATGACGTTCCAATAGAACTATGACAGTTGTTATCCATTAGTTTGATGTTTTTGATGTTTTGATTTTGCAATTTGAATAGGGACAATTTGTTTTGATTTTTTTGTCGGAGTTCGGTATTTTTGTTAACTTATTTTTAAGTATATACCAACTGTGATGAATCAACTGTTGGTCAATGTTTAAAACATCACTTTTACTTAGAGACTTTGAGCAGCAATGTAAATCGCAAATTATTAGTAAACAGAAATCAAACGTCTCGATGATAACAAAAAAAAAATGTTTGTTTAACTGCTCTATATATCCAAAGAAATAATGGTGTGATTCAAATTATTTGAAACATTTGTATTTTCAACAACAGTAAATATGTCGTAAACAAAATGATGAAAACAAGTCAAATATAATATAGTTAGTCTTGGGTGACCCACTTTACACACAAAACAATGTTAATAGAACCACGATGAGTCATCCAATGCTCTAACTGTTATCCTGATATACAGGAAAGGAAAACTGCTTTTAAGAGTAAAAAAAGGAATTTTATGGCAAAATATGCATTTCTGTAAGGTAATTTCCTATTTTTCATTTATCTATAAAATTGATGACAGTTGTAAATGTTATGCTTGAATATAAGTGTCCTTCGAATTCAAACGTTGATTTATACTTTCTTATTTAGTGCGAAATGTTAAGGAAATCGATACATGCATAACAAAAGAAATGCGTACTCTCTCGACAAACCCGGTTTTGCTGGTACAAAATTAGGAGAATGGTGGTTGTTATTTTGTAGTTAGTTTCTGTTTGTATTACATTGTCGTTAGGTTTTATGTTGCACTTAAGTGTTTCTGTTGTTTCGTTGTTTTACTCATATAGGTGATGTGTTTCCCTCAGTTAAAGATTGTAATCCGGATTTTTTTCTCTCAATCGATTTATGACGTTCGAACACCGGTATAATACTGTTCCCTTTATGGCTATTTTTTTATTACTTGGGATTCCCTCATGTATCTTTGTTTAACTTGATTTGTATCGTCTTAAGGTGGTAGACATTGGTTCAGGGAGATAACTCTTTAAATCAGTTATGTGTTTGTAAAAGTCAAGTTTCATCAATGTATTTTAAGCATTTACCTGAAACAGATTGAAAATAATCTATGCAACCTAGAAGCTTAGAATATATTTATGAAAATGGTTGACACAAACGTACTGATGATTTTAAGAGTTATTTCCCTTAACCAAGGTCTACCACCTTAATCGGTTCGTGAGATTTGAACATCAGTGTTCTACTCTTTTTACTAGTCTAATGCGCTTGCGCGAAATGCTAATTAAGATTTCAAACGTAAAGAGCAAAGTGCAAAGTACCGTTTCGCGGGTTATTTTCGCGAGCTGCATATTTTCGCGAGCTGCATATTTTCGCCTATTTTTGCGATTAAAACAAAATCGCCAAAATAAATTACGCAAATTTAAAACGGCACATGCAAATGTATTGATAACAGTTTTGAATCCGTCAAATTATAACCGCCAAAATATTTCGTATTCCTTATTCAATGAAAATCGCAAAATTTGTCACCAGCAAAAATAACCCGCTATACGGTATCCGTACTTTTAAATACATTCTACCTTACATATCCAGACTGTTGGCCTACAAGTCGTTAATATAACTTCTAAAGCAACATTTAAGCTTAAAGCAAAACATATCAGTTTCGAGTATGTGCTGTGACCCGGTCAGGAATTCAAACCAATGAAAAAATGAACTTTATATATGTATCAACCACGGAACAAAGATCGTGTTTGCATATAACGAATAAAAAAAAATAGAAAACAAAACAAAAACAAAAAGAGTTAATATATACATACTGTCCAGTAGCTTCACATTTGTGATCGTTTACATCATGAACACAAAACCACGTGCTTTTTATTTTACAACATTGATTGCAGTTCCTATACCACATGTCACCCGGACAAGGTTTATCATTACATTCATGTTTTATCCATGATGTTTCACATATTTCGGCTTAAATAGAAAATAAATCATCGTTAGAAAAAATGAAATCAAAATCATTCGTGAAAAACTGAGATTTGTTTTCTTATTAGGCGTCACAAATATCTTTTAGAAATATACGCACACAAGGTTTTTTTCATGGACGATCAGTTTTCAAATTGCAAGGGCAAATTAAATTATCTATTCAGTACTTAAAAACTTGCTTTTTTTCATTACATTTTGACATAAATCAAACACTATAAATGTTATATAGTTCAAGGTTGTGTTGTTATCTAAGATCGAGATGTTTTTACTCATTGTCATATACGATAGATAACAGGTCCAGAGTTTGATAAATGAAATGAAGTATGTTTTACACTGGAACCTTTAGACTAGTAGAGATTAATTTATCCTTGTCCAGAAATGTTTTTATTGCGGAAAAACACACCAGTTCAGAAATTTATGCTTTCATGAATTCCACTAATGATATGACATATTTTCATCGTAGGTTCAGTGAAGTTAAGGAAAAAATGATGATGGATTTTGAACCCTATACCCAGTGGCAAATATCACCTGAAATAGGTCTAGATGTACGAGTCTGCAGGAACACATGTAATAATACACGAATTTTGACTCTGATACCACCAGTCTGCTATCATCTCTGTATACCGCATGCGTTTAAATACTTACTTTCCTGTCTTTAGTTTGCACCGTAAATAGAACACATAATTTCCAACAATTAAAGCGCTTAAACTACTACGATACAACTGATGCAAGTCGTGGTAGAAGAAGAACACATTGTATTTTTTAATGAGACAAATTCTATTTACACATTACGGTTATTTTACATCCGTTTGAACTTAACGACCCTGTTGTGCTTTATGTTAAGCCAAAAAACAAGTACCACAACACTTTACTGTTTACTCATGGTGGCATCTAGCAACAGTGACAAATGAATCATTTACTGAATATAGAAAATATAGAGATCTCAATTAGTCTTTTTACTTTCTGATAAGGAATATCAAAATTTGATCTTCGTGAAAGAAATATTAGTACTTTCTCTCCCTATTAGAATTATCTATGATTGGTGTTTACATTATGCCTAAGGTAATATATTTCAAACTGTTTTTCTTTGAAAAAAAAAAGATTAACATATACTCAGACATGAAGAAACTTTCAATTACTTTTTTATTAATGCTTCTTATCAAATTGCAGGCATATTCTCAATGCTCTTCAACTCTGTACTTGTTTGGCTTTATAAATATTTTGATATGAGCGTCATTGATGAGTCTTGAAGACGAAACGCGCGTCTGGCGTACAAAATTATAATCCTGGTACCTTTGATAACTATTTACACCACTGGGTCGATGCCCCTGCTGGTGGACGTTTCGTCCCCGAGGGTATCACCAGTCCAGTAGTCAACACTTCGGTGTTGACATGAATATCAATAATGTGGTCATTTTCTTAAGTTTCCTGTTGACAAAACTTTTAATTTTTCGAAAAACTAAGGATGTTCTTTACCCAGGCATAGACTACCTTAGCTGTATTTGGAATTTTGGATCCTCAATGCTCTTCAACTTTGTACTTGTTTGGCTTTATAAATATTTTGATATCAGCGTCACTGATGAGTCTTATTAAGACGAAACGCGCGTCTGGCGTACAAAATTATAATCCCGGTACCTTTACGTTACTTTGATAACTTTAACTTAATATCTTACATACAAGCGACATTATAAATAGAACACGTTGAATTTTGTTATATTACTTAAAACTCAATATCCAGTATTAGTATTCGGTCATGTGAAAACTAATCAACAATGAAGTAAAAATGAATCGCACGGTTAAGCATGTAAACAAAAATCTTAATTCAAAACTTCGGAAAGCTTTGATTTGATTTTTCGACGAAATTATAAATGGCCATTATGTGTTCGAAATTTAATATTATATAAAGAGGAAGTAGGTTGGCCATCATAAATTTTTCCGAGTTTTGCTTTGTATACTTATGTATATGAGAACTACTGATACAAAAGAGTTCTACTTACCTTGAATATTGTCAAACAATACACATGATACAGTAAAAACAACTACGTCGAAGAAACTCTGTTTCATCTTATAGACGTCAAGTATTTTACAAGCACTCGTTTATTTTCTAAATCGATGTATCTAGTTGATCATGAGCTACCTGTATATATTTTTTGACAGTTCATTGCGTTTGTAAACAAGTACATACGGGTATACACTGTTTGTATTAATAGCGTGCACAATGGTAGTGAAATTTACCGTTACACCTGAAAACAAATCATTACTTTTTTGAAGTCTGATTCTCGCAACATTTCCAATGATAATATATTGTTTTGGTCATATCAAACCATCAAATAATATCGGTTGATTCCAAATGCACGATTTCAATTGACACAGTTCATCTTCATTGTAGCCCTAGTACAGGTTATAATTGTATTATATTTTTTTATGCAATTTATGTTATATTTATTAAAAAAGCGCAATACTAACTAAAAAAAGGGAAGGGGAATAAAATCGATTCTTCGTGTAAACACAATTGAATAAATGATAATAAGATAAACAGAAAAAGCTATGCACGAAGTATTCAACATTAGATATACAGAGCGACAAAAGCCTAGAATTGATGTTTCTTTTTTTATTCAGCATTTCAAGCGTAGTTGAAATCTTTGTCGCTTTAAGAGTTGTGGTTCTACACCCTTTTCTTATGATCTGTCAACTGGTTAGTTGATGATCAAGACACAAAAAAACACAAGTAAACACAAGTCGGACCAAGAAAACTTCCACCAACCTTGAAATAACTCGGATTATTTAACTGGACAACTTTCAAAGACAACATCCACACATTAAAAAAAGTCATGATTAAGATAACTCTTGTCATAAGGCCAGTAAAAAAGGTGAAGACTATAGAATCTTAACAAATCAAACGTTATCAATCAATGAAAATAAAATATGTAGTTGTCTCTGCAATTGGTAAATAGTACACTAATAGATACTTGCAATAATTTGTAAATTGAGGTATTTGCTTGTCATGCATTGGAACTCTTGTCAGATTTTCGGAATCTTCTGGTTTAATCCAACCGTTGGTTTTCCCGTTTAAATGGTTTTACACTTGTAATTTTGGGGCCCTTTATATCTTGTTGTTCGGTGTGAGCCAAGGCTCCGTATTGAAGGCCGTACATTGACCTATAATGGTTTACTTTTTTTTAAATTGTTATTTGGATGGAGAGTTGTCTCATTGGCACTGACAGCACATCTTCCTATATCTACTTAAAAAAATTGACCCATTGAACCCCATTTTTTCTTTCTATAAATCTTTTACATGCATTATGATAAGCCTTCTGTAAAAGCCTTATAAAATTTTAATTCCTTTTTAATAGTTTTTGAGAACTTAAAATTGTAAAATTTAAAGCCAAGAAATGTCCAGAAAAAACCTTTTCTCACCAAAATGTCAATGGCTTATACCTCGAAAACAAGCACATTGACGTTTTGGCCCTTTTGATTCCTTTACTAATCTCTTTTCAATATAAACTAGTTTTTAAAGCTTATTATTTTGAAACTGATAGGGAAACTCCCTTTACAAGTTTATTTTTTTGATAATCAAATCTCACATTATACGCTGATCAACACGGATATTTGTTAAACATTAAATATTGCATTTTTGATCTCACATAGATAATTTATTCTTAATGACACATAAAAAATATCTCGTTATGAATGATGTGTCATTTAGTTGAATAAAAATCCGGTTCTAGCTAATGTCTTTGTACACTAAAATATGAATACAAGAAGATTTAAGTCAATATTTATGTAAAATTATTTTATTAGTTATGCCGACTTTTTTAATGAAACGTTCAAGTTTTCCATCGTTAAAAAAATTGTTAAATCTGAAAATGGGTTCAATAATATCTGTGTACTTTAAACCGGAGTATTTATGGAGGAATTTATACTGTAAACTTTACGTTATTCGTGTATTAGGGTTAGGATGAGAGGTAACATGTACTTGATTTCTGCTTTTAAAATTTGGAGAGAAATTTTCTTTATCGTTATACACAACGCTTATTTATGATTTTAGTAATGATTTCTATAGACATAAGGGTTTTTTATTTTTCATATCCCTTTTTCTGTGATTAATATTATATAACTTATACTAATTCATTTTCTTTCGATGGTTATTCTTTATACTTTTACACCCCATTAGTATCATCCCATTGTTGTATTTGCTCAATTTTCTCCATTTATTATTGTTCTTTACCATTATTTTCTTTTATGTCAATAGTCCGGCTGATTGGTGAAATAATTGTGGGTTTGATGATAAAAGCATCAAATTTAACATGAGAGTAAGAATGGGTATTTTGAACAGTATAAGCTATGGAACCACCTTAAATTTTCAAAATGGCGACCTTTTTCAAGATGGCCGTCATCGAATATTAAAATTAACAAATTTGACTAGTACTAGGTTATTATATGTTTCTTATTTATGCAAAATAGTTTAAAAGTTTGAAACATAATTGCAATAATGAACAAATCAGATTTATTTTATCATTTGAGGTAAAATAGTCTCGTAGCTGTATTTTTTTAGCTATAAACTTGTAATGTTAGCAATGTAAAAACTGATAAAAATTGTAGATATTGAATAACCATCAACATCTTCATATTTTCCGACTTTGACTGAAAAGACGGTATTGTTGGCAAGAACAGACTAATGAAAGTGTATAGTGTCCCGCTAATACCAAACGATATATAAGTAGGAATAGTATACAAAACACTTAGAACAATTTTAGAACGATGTCGGCTAATTGAATGGTTCCCGATTCAAATTAGATTTGAACATGTATCTGACGTAAGACGAAAATGGTTTGGCTTTAAACTTGCAGCTGCACAATGTAAAATGGCACAACACATGTAGAAATGAATTTTCAGAATTAAAGATTGAAAGGCATGAACAGCAGAAGAGGAGAGGAGAAAGTGGTTAGCAGGTTGGGACTACAAGTAAAATAACACGTCAAAGTATTAGCTCTGCAACAATGATAATGACCGAAGATTGTTTCTTCTGTTGTGAGTCTTCATGCGATCTACACACATCATCTACGTTTGAAATAGACAACCATGTACGTAAATGTGTACTCAACTTGTAAGATATAGTACTTTCGTAAATATTAAGCGCAGAACATGATTTCTCAAGAAGCAATTTATAATGTTTAGTACCTGAACAATTGATAAAATAGAGCTAGACCACTAAATATTAATGATAAAAGTTCAGACAACCGTATATAAAGTACTGCATGTTCTTGTGTATTTAGAAAAATCATGCATATACTGCAGTATTCAAATTAGCAGACTTAATAAGGATGTACAAGTTTCGCTTAGAACAGTTTGTAATAGACACATCTAGAAGAGTGCATTCGATAGATATGAAAAAACCGAGTTCTTGAAGCTATCACAAACTTGCAGGCCTATTAACAAGGAAAAGACATGCTTCTACTTTTCAACGATGATGTTGGTGCTGCATTTAAACAGGCAACTAAAACAAACTTCGATGATGAGACAATGATATTGTATGAAGCAAGAAGTGCACTTGGCAACTCCATCTGTGAGGCATTCAATATTGAAAATGGGAAGTGTGCCGCAATACTTGGGAGTGGTGTGTTTACAACTTCAGCCGTGGATATTGTCGACAATAACCCGAGTTCGACAACTGCTCTAAGATCGTTGCATGGTACTACCATTTCACTCTTTCAGAATCTTATTCAAGGAAATGAGGATATCGAGACAATAAACACTATCAATTGCTACTACATCACTAAATAGTGAAAATCTGAAACCTTTACCAAAAGCTTATACCATCGTCCCTCCTGTTGTTCTTCCAAAAGAAACCATCATAAATACTATTTTGATATGAGCGTCACTGATGAGTCTTATGTAGACGAAACGCGCGTCTGGCGTACTAAATTATAATCCTGGTACGTTTGATAACTATATATACCAACGGTTAATGGTCCGATGATTTGTGATTGTATAGATATACCAAGTGCCTTGAATATAGAAAACAGGTATGGCTATAAATTTTACAAATTTGTAAAAAAAAAGCAAATGGATTTGAAACTTATTCTTTTTAAAGTAAATACAACACAAGGAATCATTTCAGATAAGTTCTGTAAATATTTCAAACTAGACAATAACTTTCAAAATGGTGGATATTTTAAAAATGGCCGCCAACGCAT
This sequence comes from Mytilus galloprovincialis, assembly GCF_965363235.1. Lineage (NCBI taxonomy): Eukaryota > Metazoa > Mollusca > Bivalvia > Mytilida > Mytilidae > Mytilus > Mytilus galloprovincialis. The sequence goes on along the minus strand of NC_134845.1, from coordinate 82,026,919 downwards.
TTGAAATGCACAAAACCAAAACTTTGCTTTAAACTTTTTATATATATTAATTTTACTTCAAAGAATCCCATGCAGTTTTTTTTTCAAATGTTAGCAAACGACAATACTTGGATTTGTTTAGTATCAACATCTGATTTACAAAACTGACACAGAAATTAACAACAATAGGTCACCATACGACCTTCAACAATAAAAAAATCCGATATGAGTATCGTAAAGAGATTTTATTATTCCCAAATGTTTGTATATGATGAGTACGACGATGCAATAATTTTGATTGTTATTAATATGATTGGATTATATCACAAGTCGTTGTGATTTCCAGTTCTGTGTCAAATGCCATGTTCTGCCATGTAGAACCACATCAATTCAGAACAGGATATCCTATGAGTAATTCACGTCATGTCTTTCAATAAATACTATATGTAGCATTGACAACCCCCTCTCAGTGCTTCGTTATGGAACTCACAAATGTGACGCTTGTGAATACTGAAACAGATAAATCATAATTAATTTGCATCCATGCGTCAAATTGCTCCTAAAGAGTCAATCATTCTGGTTATATTTGATCTTTAATAGATTTATTAGAATAAGATATAAAAAACAGAGAAATATAAATTGAAACATAATAAAGCAAATATAATTCAAATTTGAAACAAGCAATAAATGTTTAAACGTTTTATTAGAATAAGATATATAAAAAAACAACATATAAATAAAAATTGAAACATAGTTAAGTAGAGATCAGTCAAATTTGAAACCAGCAATATAATGTTTAAAAGTTTTATATTCATGAGAGTATGTTTTGCAATTTCGATTCCTTATGTGTGTTTGGTTGAAAATATAATTAAAATAGGACCAACATCCCGTGAGCTTGAAGACTACCCGTATTTAAATGGAAAAGAATATTGTTTAATGTCACCTTACATACTGATATTTTTCGACAGCCACTCTTCAAGCTAAGCAATTATTCATTTATAGTGCTGTTTATCCTTAATCATAATGTAAATAATCTTTCGTGTTTTCCCACATCTCTCCTTAAATAAACTAATTATTATACATCGTTATAATTATATAGACATAAGAATATATGATATGAGTGCTCATAAGACAACTTCTCCATTCAAGTCACAATTTATAGAAGTAAACCATTATAGGACAAAGTAAATTGTCAACACGGAGCATTAGTTCACATATATCTATCTATCTCAATGTTTTCATCGACATGTTGAATTTCTTGATAATGTACTGCAGAGTCAGTTGGTGCTGACAAAGCTCTTCCTGATTGGTCAGAGACAACACACGTTGAGTAAGGTGGCGGTGAAGCATATTGCGGATTCCCATTGGTAACAATTTGGTTGTAAGCGAAACTGGTATTTGTATAACCATATGTTGGGTTAGGCGCTATGGTTGTTCCTCTGTCTGTTAATAAAAACAAATAGCTACTTGAACTTAATGTTTAACCTCCATCATGATACACAGTCGATGTAAATCAGAATTTAAATGAAGTAATTAATTATCTAGTATGATTGAGATAAGCTACTCTGATTCGCTATTCAGAATTTATTCTTATCTGTCTTTGACAATGAGTAGTAACAGTCCATGTTTTCAAGTATTCATGAGTCTGGTCATTCCCTTTTCAATATTGGATTTCAGATATTGCAGGAAATAGTAAGGTTGAGAATACATGGCCGATCAATTGCATTGTATAATTTATTTTCTTTATTTTTGTGATCAAGTTTTAGTTATTGGTTTATTGAACATATAATCTTATTTGTTTTGTTTTTGTTACACTTAAAGGTACCGATTGCACGTCTATGTTTGTATATCTTTAAAGAAAAATGAAGGTATCCAAATCTGAAAGTGAGTGCACTCAATATAATTATGGCAGTAAAAGTTGCAATACGGAGTTAAAATTCACAGACCAGTGTAAGATACAGGCGCACCTAGCATCAATGTGAACACAAAGTTGTCTCTATACGTTTCTCCTGATCTAAATAAAATTGACGTTTTTTCTGTATTTGAGTTTGGTCAAATTGATAAGATTCGAAAATATCCAGAATATAAAAAGCATTGACAATTTAAATGTTTCGATGCATGCATAATGAGCTTTGTTGTTATCACATATGAATGCAAATTGTATTTATTTATTAACTTAAATAAAAAATAACTTATTTATTTACTATAGAAAATAAAATATGCATAACATAGTTTAGATAAATTGTAATGTATTATTGTTAAAAAGAGAGAAACCCTGGATTTCTTGTAAAAATAAGGAGACCTTTCACTAGAATGCTGGATTAATGAAGCAAATTGTTAACAGCAAGCATTTATGAATAATTTTTTTTTTACTTGAGATGAACCAAGGTTTTTCGTAGGGTTCTTGTATTTAAATTTCTATTCTATGTAGACGAAACGCGCGTCCGGCGTAGTAAATTATAATCCTGGTACCTTTGGTAACTATTGTATACATGATATACTGCTATTTATCTCTCGATTTTGTTCTTGTTTTTTCTTCATAAAAAGAAATAACAAAAATACCGTATTCAATGAAACTTTAACACGATAAGGCCCTTATGAAATGGCAGAACAAAAATTTCGAAAAGATGAAACAAATGGAGAACAACTGTCATATTCCTGACTTGGTATACTCATTTCCCTATGTAGAAATGGTCGACAAAACCTGGTTTTATTTCCCTTTTTATGACAATGACATTGAATACCTTTTATTTGTAACAGCAACATGAAAAATGTGTGAACAAAATAAATATAGCAAGTAAAAAAGTCATGAAAAAGACGAATATTGATCTCTTCTACTTTTCGATTATTTAACATTGTATAATTTACAGCAATTCAATGATATTTATTAAATATACATTGTGTTTTATGATCTTTTATGTATGCGCAGTATAAACATCGTACAGAGATATCAAACTATCTATAGGATACATTTAAAACAAAAATCTTAACCTGCTATCATTTTATTTTGACATAATCAAAATAATGTCGATGTGGAGTTAGATCGATTCGGTGTTTTCATTTTAATGTTTGAAACAAAGTGGCAAAAGATGAAATTTCTGATTTTTGTAAACACTGAAATGTTCACTTCTTTCTTTTTTTCTTTATGTCTTTCTTTCTTTCTTTAAATAATCTTATCAAATATAAAAATCTGAAAAAAAGTGATATAAAAACCCCACTCACCTTGACTATTGTTAAACAATACTATTAAAATTACAATATCGAAGTAGATGTGTTTCATTTTCAAAACTTCAAACATTGTGCAAGAATGATTTAACATGTATGCTCTGAATCATAGAATTTAGTTGCGAATAACCCTATATATTTTTAAAGGTCTATATCTTTTTTTTATATAACATAAACGAGGGTAAAACGTGTGTTTGTATTTTTACTGCGCAAATTTCGCAATACAATAAACAGTTCTTAACCAGCTACGCTGTTCCTTTTAGCAAGGATAATTTCTTGTATAGTTTTAATTATTCCCAAATGTTTGTATATGATGAGTGCGACGATGCAATAACTTTAACTGTTATGAATATGATAGAACTCATATAAAAAGTCGTTGTGATTTTCAGTTCTGTGTCAAATTCAGTGTTCTGCCATGTAGAACCACATCAATTCAGAACAGGATATCATATGAGTAATTCACGTCATGTCTTTCAATAAATACTATATGTAGTATTGACAACCCACTCTCAGTGCTTCGTTATGGAACTCACAAATGTGACGCTTGTGAATACTGAAACAGATAAATCATAATTAATTTGCATCCATTCGTCAAATTGCTCCTAAAGAGTCATTTCAATCATGCTGGTCGTCTTTTTTCTTTAATAGATTTATTAGAATAAGATATAAAAAAACAACATATAAATTAAGATTGAAACATTGTAAAGTAGAGATCATTCAAATTTAAAACAAGCAATATAATGTTTAAAAGTTGTTTTTTTATGAGAGTATGTTTTGCAATTTCGATTCCTTATGTGTGTTTGGTGGAAAATATAATTAAAAGAGGACATACCGCCCATGTGCTTGAAGACTAACCACATTTTATTGGAAAAGAAAATTGTCTCCTAGGTTTGTTGAATGTCATCTTACATACTGACTTTTTTCGACGGCCACTCTTCAAACTAAGCAATTATTCATTTATAGTGCTGTTAATCCTTTATCATAATGTAAATAATCTTTCGTTTTTTGCCCACATCTCTCCTTAAATAAATCACTTATTATACATCGTTTTAACTATATAGACATAAGAAGATGTGATATGAGTGCTAATAAGACAACTTCTCCATCCAAGGCACAATTTATAGAGGTAAACTATTATAGGACAAAGTACAATCTTCCACACGGAGCTTTGGCTTACATATATCTATTTACCTCAGCGTTTTCATCAACATGTTGAATTTCTTGATAATGTACTGCAGAGTCAGTTGGTGCTGACAAACCTCTTCCTGATAGGCCAGAAACAACACACGTTGAGTAAGGTGGCGGTGAAGCATATTGCGGATTCCCATTGGTCACATTTTGATTGTAAGCGAAACTGGTATTTGTATAACCATATGGTTGGTTAGGCGCTATGGTTGTTCCTCTGTCTGTTAATAAAACAAATAAATACTTGAACTTAATGTTTAATCTAAAAAATGATACACATTCGATGTAAACCAAAACATAAATGAGGTTATTTATGATCTATTTTGATTGAGATGAATTACGCTGATTCGCTGATCGGAATTTATTTTTATCTGTCTTTGACAATGAGTCGATGTTTTCAAATACTTATGAGTTTGGTCATTCCTGTTTGAATATTGGAATCCAGAATTTGCGGGAAATAGTAAATTGAGAATACATGGCCGATCATTTGCATGGTATGATAACACAGTTATATACACTATTTACTTTCGTTATTCAATTGAGCATGTTTTTATACATTAGTTACACTTGTAGGTATCAATAATCTAAAAATGGCAGTAGAAGCTGCAATATAGAGTTAAAACTAACACTTCAGTGTAAGATACAGACGTCCCTAGTACCAATTTGAGCACAAAGTTGTCTATATAACACATTTCCTGGTTTAAATTTTTTTCTCTATTTCAGTTTGGTTAAATTGATAAGGTTCGAAAATATTAAGAATAGAATGAGCATTGTAAACTAAAAAATATCCATGTATGCATAATCTTTTTATCACAGATGTATACAAATTGTATTCATTTAGCTTTTATAAAAACTAAAAACTTGAGATCAACCAAGGTTTTTCGTAGGGTTCTTGTATTAAAATTTCGATTCTATGTTTTGTGTTCATTGTATACTCCTATTTGTCTCTCGATCATTTTTCTGTTTTTTTCTTCATTAAAAGTAAAATTACAAAAATACTGCATTTCAATGAAACTTTAACACGGAAAGACCCTTATAAAATGGAAGAACCAAAAGTTCCAACAGATGAAACAAATGGAAAATAACTGTCATATTCCGGACTTGGTATAGTCATTTACCTAGTATGTAGAAATGGTCGATAAAACCTTGTTTTATTAATGGATATATGAAAGTGACATTAAATGTCATTTATTGATAACAACAACATGAACAATGTGTGAGCAAAATAAATATAGCAGGTAAAAAAGGTATGTGCGGTTGAATAACCCTTTTGTTTCTTTAAACTCTCAATTACTTTGTTTATTATATTTCTTCAAATGTATTTATACGTTTGTAATACCACATACCCCCTACATAATATATTGGATTTCCCCGTGCCTGTCCATTATTTCCAGCTATCAGCACGTTGGGGGCAGTGATTGGCATATTCCTTCTAAGTTGATCACTTTTTCGTCTTTGTTTCAAAACCACAAAAATAACACACAAAACAATGATGACTACTGCTCCAAAAGCAACTGAAGCCCCAACCGCAATGCTTCTGTAATTGAAATGGAAAAATAAAACATTTTCATTGTAATCTAAATATATATACCTTGGTGTTGTATCTATTAATACAAAAAGAAGCTTCGTTGTGAGTTTGTAATCGGCGTAAACATTAAATCATTTAAACTTTGTTTTATATAATATTCAAATCTTAAGAACTTTTATTGTTCCTACTAGATACTTTTTGAAGTTCTACGAGAAACATGTCTCACAAAATCTGACCTTTTCAATTGACAATTGTGGAAAAAACCCTCTAATATAAAAAAGAAGATGTGGTATGATTGCCAATGAGACAACTATCCACAAAAGACCAAAATGACACAGACATTAACAACTATAGGTCACCGTACGGCCTTCAACAATGAGCAAGCCCATACCGCATAGTCAGCTATAATAGGCCCCGATAAGACAATGTAAAACAATTCAAACGAGAAAACTAACGGCCTTATATAAGGACTGACAATATAACCGGTCTAATTGTATCTGCTCAGATTTTAACAAGTTCGTTTTCATCAGTCTATACATATAAAAAAGAAGATGTGGTATGAATGCCAATGAGAAAACTGTCCACAAGAGACCAAAATGACACAGACATTAACAACTATAGGTCACCGTACGGCCTTCAACAACGAGCAAAGCCCATACCGCATAGTCAGCTATAAAAGGCCCCGATAAGACAATGTAAAACAATTCAAACGAGAAAACTAACGGCCTTATTTATATAAAAAAAAATGAACGAAAAACAAAAATGTAACACATGAACAAACGACAACCACTGAATTACAGGCTCCTGACTTGGGAAAGGCACATACTTAAATAATGTGGCGGTGTCAAACATGTTAGCGGGATCCCAACCCTCCCCTAACCTGGGACAGAGGTATAACAGTACAACATAAGAACGAACTATAAAACTCAGTTGGAAAAGGCTTAACTCATCAGATGGACAAAAATACAAGTGGACGTGGCCGGGTACTTGTACATCCCGACAAAAAAGACACTAGGAACAGATCTGAGAGTACTCGCAGTTATCTGACCGCTAGTTCAAAGCCACTAACAACTAATGAAACAAATCATGCATCTAAGACTAAACTATCAATCCGTACACGTCCAACATCAAATGGATTTAGTGTAAAGACGTCATAAACAGAGAAAAACATAACCTTGTGCAATGCCAAGTTACAGGTATCGACAGATTGTAGATCCATGAAATGTGTGTATGTATATAACATGCTAGTAATATTTAGTTTGCTTTTAATTTACTGATAACAAAATCTATATTTATACCAATAAAAACAATGTTCAATGATTTTATTACAATGTTGAATTGGTAACCTTTTAGAATAAGTTTATTTAAAGGAGCGATAAGTTTACATTAATCATTTCGAAATTTTCGGGCACGGTTAACAACATTTCCGTGAAAATGAGGATGTGCTATCCCGTTTGAAATAAGTTTTCTACAAGTACAACCAAACTTCAAAACCAAATCTTTATATCTCTGGAAAAATTTAGTAAAGGTTTTAAGTAATTTATGGTAACGATATCCCTGGTTTAATAATTTACCAGTAATACATAGATTACGTTCGTTAAAATCAAAAACGTCGCAACAGACACGGGCATAGCGAACGAGCTGTGAAATATAAACACCGTAAGATGGTGCCAAAGGAACATCAACATCTAAAAATGGAAAATTAAAAATAGGGAACGAAAAATCGTCCCGTTTGTCGTAAATTTTTGTGTGGAGTTTCCCGTTTAAAACCGAAATATCTAAATCCAGGAAAGGACAGTTATTACCGAATAAATTTGATTTATTTAAAGTAAGTTCCTTGGGGTAAATTTCAGCAGTATATTGAGAAAATTCTTGATTATTTAATGAAAAAAATCATCAAGATAACGGTAAGTGTTGTTGAATTTATCAATTAAATGCAATTTCGACGGGTCTGTACTGAGTTTAATCATAAACTGTGATTCGTAACAGTACAAAAAACAAGTCTGCTATTAAAGGGGCACAATTAGTGCCCATGGGGATACCTACAACCTGTCGATAAACTTTGTTGTTCATGAAACATGTTTATTTAAAACAATACTCACACGGATGCCTTCCTGCTACTCGATGAATAGTTGTCTGTGTTGTCATTTGGTTTGTGTGTTGGATATGGTCTATCGGTTGAATATCTTTTCGTAGTGAATGTTACACCTCCAATAGGATTGAGTGTAGTTGTTGTAGTCACGCTTCCTCTAGAAACGAAATATATAAAAAAAAACTTAAATAAATCAATGTCATACGTATATGAAGAATAGTTATACGAAATAAATTCCTGATAGTATTTCACCTCAAGGTATACCAGCTTTATTTACGCACGGGGGGAATTACAGAAACACGGGTCCATTCTTCATCTACTGTGAAGAGCAAACGTTTGCTCCAAATTAAGGGTCTGACCAAGACCCAAAGACGAACAGCAGCAATTTAAACATTATCTGTTTGGACTTGTGTTCGGAAAATGTAATTTTATTAATTTTAAGGAATCAGGGGTTGGTATAAACATATGAATGCAATACAAAAGTAATTAAAAAAAATGCTTTTAAAGTATAAAATTTAATGGAATACTTGAATAAAGTATAAAATGTACTGAAGTATATAAAAGTATCAACAAATAAATATATAGCATAAAGTGTAAAAGAATACTTAAATAAAGTATAAAATGTATAAAAAAAAACACGTTATGACATATATGTACATGTATATTACATAAGATATAAAGATTATAGTATGGATGACATAATTAAAGTGTAAAACGTGTACAATGACATTTTCCCAGTATCTCCTAGAAGCAAATACAATAAACCAAATATATCACTTTTTACTAAGACGTTTCTCTGGAACAGATAGTAACCAATACACTTTTACAACATTTAAGCAATGTATATTGATATTATGGTAAGTTCTTAATGAACACAACTCAAAAATGCATGTACCGTTCTATATCAAGGGGGCAGTTTCCACTTTTCGAGCTAAGAAAAAAAAAAGGTTATAACATTTCGATTGAGCAAAGCAAATGATGACATATTAAACATTTATTTTCCGTGAATAAGGGAGATATGAAGATTTGTTCACCCAAGAATATTCATATTTCACGAGGGCTTATCCCGAGGGAAATATGATTGTCGAGGGTGAATAAATCTTCATGTCTCTCGAAGCGAAGGGAAATGAATGTTTTATTCCACTATCAATATGCTTAACATGAAATATTTGCTTGCACACATTGTTTTTTCTTAATTCGCTTTTTTTAAAAACTAAACACAACTTACACATTTATAAACAGTACGGATCAAAAGTTAATTAGGAGTCTTTTTGTTTTAACGTCTAAATTTGATTATTGTTAAACATGATAATGATTTTTGCGATCGCTATTTGAAAAACAAAATTTTAAATCCTCATGTACATTAACAGCGCGTAACGTCGCATAATGTAGTCCAAACATGTTAGAGGGGAATATGAACTCAGAGGGCAATATGATTTTCAGACGGGGAATATGAAGATTTGTTCAATGACACGTGGTATAGTCTCGACCAATAAAATATTGTTTAAACTATCAATATGTATAAGAAGTTGAATAAAATGGGTTATTCATTAAGCCGAATTAGATATTATTACACGAATGAACATCACGAGTGTACTATTATTTGTCTGTTTGTCTTTTTCATTTTTAGCCATGACTTTGACATGTCAGTAAGGCAAATGACTGTATAGTTAGAGTAATGATAAAAAGAGGAACTGAATGTCCACTTAATTAAAATCTGTGACATGGTTAACATGACAACGTTTATATAAGAAAGCCTTAACCAGGCTGCATGTCTGATAGAAATATGAAATCTATTTTCAAAATTAATATACGTTTTAATGCACACAACATTCATCTTTTAATAACATGTTTATAAAGTCATAATATAGGCATTTCTATGACTTGATATCACATGATATCATTAAATTTACCATTATTGATAGTTTGACGGATTGCTGTTTGACGTAAAGTGACAAGTATTACATCAGGACAAACAATGATATAAATGTTAAATTAAATGTATTGGAATTTTTCATTGTTTTAGTACTTTGGAACCTGGCAGGAGGTGCAGGAAATTAACAGGATACGCTTATCTTGTCGACAAACCAAGTTACGTCATCTGTGGATGTTTTGAATATTACCTTGGTTGATGCAATTGATACATCAGTAAAATAATGTTGTTTTTTGTGCAAGACTGCATGCGTTACCAAATTTCTAACATGTTAATGTGCAAATTAACTGTCTCTAGGTAGAAACCTTAACCAATTCCCTGCTATATATTCGGATTCAGGGAGTCGGTAGTGAAGCAACGACGCCGCACATACCATTTTTTAAGTGTTTGCTATGACCTGTCCGATAATTTAATCCAGAACATACATCATGCAATGCTCAACAACCACGGTCAAGTGTAACAATTTTAATTAAAAAACATAATAAAAATAAAAACAATTATATACTTACTGAGCAATAGCTTCACATGAGTGATAACGGACATCAGAGACACAATACCAAGTGCTATTCATTCTACAACATTGATCACACATCTCATACCAGTTGTTGGGACAAGGCATATGATTACATTCATATTTCCACCATGAACCATCTGGTGTGCATATTTCGGCTAAAACAAAAAGCAGCATTGCAAGAAAAATAAAAATGATAAAACTCAGAGAAATATATCAAAGAACGTCTAGAAGGATTTTTCTTTAAATTCTGTACTTTTTTTTTTTTATATATATTTTATTCACCCCAATATTCTATATTTCCTATTTTTTTTCAAATTTGTTATCATTGTTTTCCCCCCCGTTTAATCCGCATCCTTTGGTCTAGATAGTTATCAAAGTTACCAGGATTATAATTTAGTACGCCAGACGCGCGTTTCTTCTACATAAGACTCATCGGTGACGCTCATATCAAAATATTTATAAAGCCAAACAAGTACAAAGTTGAAGAGCATGAGGATCCAAAATTCCCAAAAAGTTGTGCCAAATGCGGCTAAGATAATCTATGCCTGGGATAAGAAAATCCTTAGTTTTTCGAAAAATTCAAAGTTTTATAAACAGGAAATTTATAAAAAATGACCACATTATTGATATTCATGTCAACACCGAAGTGCTGAATATTGGGATGGTGATACCCTCGGAGACGAAACGTCCACCAGCAGTGGCATCGACCGAGTGGTGTAAATAGTTATCAAAGGTACCAGGATTATAATTTAGTACGCCAGACGCGCGTTTCGTCTACATAAGACAAGAATTCTCTATTCTATTTTAACCCTCAATACTAAAAAAAAACGACTATTGGTTTCTTTTTCTTTTCGATTATTTAACATTGTGTAAACCACAGCAATTCAATAATATTTATATTGATACATTGTGTTTAAAGGGGCACTAGCTGTCAAATTCAAGGTCACCGATTTGACTCAAATTCTCATATTTGATTTATACAATGTAAAACATTTATCCAAACTATCAAAAGTCTAAAACAAACAGTTTACAGAGCATGGGGTAGATAATATATAGGTTCGTTTCGTGTGTATTTTAGTCCAGACGCCATCTAATTACCTATCGATTTGACCTCAGACGACCATATAAGCGATGTAAACATAAATAAAGATAAATATAGATTAAACCAACACGTGCAATTGGTTTTTATAGGTCTGTTTGATTTTATTTTATAGATTAAAAATAGATGTTTTTCATTGTTTTTAACCGTATAAGAATGATTTTATGTGCATCGAATTAGTAATGAAATGATTTACCGTAGTTTCACTTTCATTGTTGACATTCTTTTTCTTTAAATAACCAGTACACGTACAATGCATGCATTGTCAATCTCTAGCTAGGGGTTAAATTGAAGTTCACATGAATACGGATTTAAAGAGGTCGACTCATTCACTTGCAAGTGAATAACTAATTATCAATGTTTCGTAGCGTAATTTGACAAAATTTAACCTTTTTGGCTGCAAAAAGCGAATTGTTATTTCACTACTAGTATTTCACTTTCATTATTGATTGAACAGAAAAAAATTAAACTTTAGATTTTTTATATATCTTGTAGCTAGTGCCCCTTTATTGATCTTTTATGTATACTCAGTATAAACATCGCGCAGAGATATCAATTTATCTATGGATACATTTAAAAAATAAAGATCTTAACCTGCTTTCATTTTATTTTGACATAGTCACAATAATGTAGATGTGGAGTTGGGTCGATATGGTGTTTTCATTTAACATCGATATAATGTTACTAATGTGTGAAACAAAGTTGCAAAAGTTTTATAAAAAAATGAAATATTTACTCCTTTCTTTCTTTAAATAATCTTATTAAATACAAATATCTGAAAAAAAGTGATAAAAAACCCAATTTACCTTGATTATTGTTAAACAATACTATTAAAATTACAATATCGAATAAGATGTGTTTCATTTTTAAAACTTCAGACATTGTACAATAATGATTTAACATGTATGTTTTGAATCATAGTATTTAGTTGTGAATAACCCGTATATATTTTTAAAGATCTATATCTATTTTTTTAACATAAACAAGTGTAAAAAGTGTGTTTGTATTTTTACTGCGCATATTTCGCAATACAATAAACAGGTTTTAACCAGCTACGCCATTCCTTTTAAGAAGGATAACTTCCTGTATATTTCAGGGTTACGTATTTTTTTTATACGATCAGTTTACATAATTACATAGTTTAGTTCAAAGACAATAATTCAATTTATTAAAACTTTATCGTTACAATTAAGTCCGTAAAACAGTTCTCACTTACCATCCTAAAATAAATCAGCAGAACATAACCCGTATCATACTAACAACGTGGTTTAGTGGTTAGTGCATCGGACTAATAACACAAAGGTTCCTGGTTCGATTCCCAATCCGGGATGGAATTTCAGGGAATGAATTTTCGGATCTCCTTTGACACCATTTGCGAGAATGGTCTTGAGGAAACGATGATAGCCCGTCGGAAGGGGACGATAAATGGCTGACCCGTGTTAAGAGAGAGACATATCTCTTGCACGTAAAGACACCCTTGTAGATTTCGAAAAAGAGCAGGCTAATGCCGCTACAAGGCAGCACCCGCAAAGTGGAAAGGGATTAATATAAGTTGCAAAACTTGTTTCCCAATCCACTATAAATAAATATGTTTAAACTACTGGTTTAAGAATAAATGTGTTTATTTTCGATGCAAAGACCCAGTGAGTGATTCGAAATTGATACCAACATATGTCATCCTAAATGACCTGACAATAGTAGCATAACTACATTGTATATCCCTTTCTGAATAATTCTGTTTCAAGGCTAAAATAACGGATACTTTCGAAACAATTTGAAATTAAATGAATCAACCGCATCGATAATTGGTAGCCATATCATTCTTGAAAACGAAATAAGATAAATCCAAATTTATGAAAGAAATAGAATAAAATATAAAACTTTTAACTTTTATTTTAAATTTTTTTTTAACAGATTTAACCTAACGTCGCTAGCCTTCGAATACAAAACATAATTTTAAATTCTTAGCCGTGTACAACATGTTTATATACTATTTAACAGCCTGTACATTGACCTTTAATGGTTAACTTTTATAAATTGTTATATGGATGGAGAGTTGTCTCATTGACACTCATATTATATCTTCCTATATCTATATTTATTTGTGTGTTTTGATATAAATAGCCTATATACATCAACACATTAAATGTACTTTAAAAATTGTTAATCGGTTACACAAAAAAGATTGGATTTAAATAGGCGATTATAAAACATAAATGTATATGTGCATTGATGCAAGTGACTAGTTCTAGTCAATAACATAAAATTCATTAAATATCTTGTGCGTGCGGATTAACCTTCACCTAAAAGGTAAACAGAAATCTTTAAAAGGCAATAAATACGTACATTTCGTGGTAACAATTTTTAAGTAAAATCTTGTTACCGAAATATCTATAACTTCCTCCCATTTAAACCAGATTTAAACCACTATTTGCTACGATAGAGGTTGCCTGTACTAAGCTAAGTCAGGAACATTATTCGTTTGATGTGTTTGAGCTCTTGATTTTGGTATTTGATTAGGAACTTCCGTTTTGTATTTTCCTCGGAATTCGATATTTATTTGTTATTTGACTTTTTAGGTATAAATATTTCTTTGATATTTAGACTCCAAAAACATGTGTTCTCTCAGTCTTAAGAGGTCCCAAATAGTATCATTCAAACCATTCATACAATTTTGATTGATATTGTTTCTTTGTTCAAGTTTTCTTTTCAGTTGTCTTTAAATTTTATACCAAGTAGAGATTTTTCTAATTTGTTCATTTATTTCGCTTGAAGACCATTGCTATAATCAGCATATTCAAATCCTTTTTTTTTAGATTGGAAAAATTATTATTTGAGCCAAAACCACTTTGATTTAAGAATAGTCTTTGACATATTCCCAATTTCCTTTCTCAATTTTATTCACTGAAACTAACTTCATCAAAATAGTGGAAGATATTAGCAAGCAAAATCGAGGGAATTGTGCAAATGATGATACAAGCATTAAAATTACCACAAAGCGTCATTATTATATACTTTGTAAGAAATAACTGCTGGCCATTAAAACAATTATTTTTTCAAGATGGCCACGGCCATTTCCTAAAATGGCTGTTTTCTTTAGTTTGAAAATACTGATTTTTCTGAAAATCTTTTCTTTGAATTTCTTTTAGAAAAAACTTATTACCAGGTTTGGTGGCTATCTTCCTTACATCACATATTTATTAAAAATGAATATTTGACAGATCCAGTATTTGCGCATGCGTGAAAATGTAACAAAATTCTTTCAAAAACATTTGAGCTATTTACTATATATTTAGTGTTTTTGATGATATTATGAATTGGTTTAATAACATTTTTCAAGGTTATGAAACACATGTGTTTCACACTTTTGCGCATGTGCAAACTATTTATAGACATCAAGAGCGATTTGTATGCGATTTGTATGCACTACCAGGCAATTCTCAGGTATTCGATGGTTAAGGCGAAAATTTAGTTAATCTGGAGAAACATCAAATGTAACTGCAGATCAGCCACTTTTGGAAATGCCTAAGCAAATTCAGTGGGAATGGCTTGATTTGTAAGGAAAATATATGTGTATCGTCATGTTTGGTGGATTTCACATTGAAATGGCTTTTATAAAACTCTGGGTGATATATTGCGTGATAGGGGATAGACATGTTGTCTTACTGAAGCCAATATTGCAACACCAAGAACGGCAGATTCTTTTTATGTATGTTCAAATGTACCTAGGACTAGACAGGCGCATCAGACAACTGCATGTATTTTGCTTAAAAATTGTTAATTTGTTAATTGCTAAACTCAGAATATATAATTATGTCATGACTCTGTGATGTTCAATGATTTAAAAGACTGGTGTAAGGAAATAGAGTAATCTCGACCATAGTTTAATTCCTGGCGTTCAATTATAAATTTAGAACTTCTTCTGATTTTGGTATTATGCTCATTTCATGAGTTAGACAGTCCATATAGAGCATGATAGCGTATTATTTTAGGTCTTGATCATGTAAATTATGCTCGATCGTTACCGACTCATCTCCTAGATATGACTTCCCTTCCTGAACATCACCCATAGGTGGCAATAGAATTTGAAAATGATAATTTCACTGTACGTAAAACCAGTAAATTCTTTCTTGTAACACAATTAATCAGGCACAAAAACAGAATGCAATTGTAAAGGGCGATATTGGTGCCATAGGATTAACCGAAGATCTCGTTTAGACAAATGGAGGGTAGCTGGACCAGGAGTCAGTATACTAGAAGATTAATTTGAAAGATCTAGTGGTTTGGGTCATTCTAAAACAGACGAACGACATAATGAAGACTCTACGAAAACACAAAAAGATTTCTTTAAACAGCTTTAAAGGCTTTGCAAGTATGAGCGAGTTTGGAAATTCATTTCTGGAAGAGTCGTCAGATTTGTAAAAAAAAAATACTTCATTTAGGAAATTGTTGATTGGGAAACAGGTAAGATATGTGAATAAACTCCAAGATATTGGTCTAAACAATACGAAGATCTTTTGAAACAAATGCAAAACGAAGGAAAACCTGCTTTTTATAACCAAATAAAAAAGAACAACTTCCTATGTTGGCCGCAAAATGAAACTGGAAATGTCTTTGTCAAAAACAAAGCTAGAGAACCTTAAAAGTGATTGCGATATCTTTTCTAGACTTTTCATCTCTTGTCACAGTAGACAGTTTACTTGGAATATTTCTTTATGCATATAAACCAAACTGCTCCTCCGTCTATATCTCAGGATGTCACTTAAAATAGTGGTATTAATTCGCTGCAAATGGGTTTACTTGAAACATTCTGCGATTTGCTGATCCGAATTCGGACGCATTTATCGTTGGTGGGGCAGCAATGGTTAATTCCAGTTTACAAAGTTGGGCAAAATATTTGATGATTATGCTAATGATGTCATACTGCCTTATGTAAAATCTTGCATCGATAAGTATTCAAAAGTAGACATTGTATTTGATGTTTACTAAATAAATAATTTAAAGGCTGTGACAAGACAAAGACAAGGTTCTTGTGCCAGATAGAAAGGTGTTGGTTCTGGTAGAACACCAAGGGTATGTAGTAGTTTTCTCTGTGAAGATGACAACAAAACGAATTGTTCAAGTTTCTTGATGACAAAATTGCTTCTTAAGAGACTAATACAAATGTGTATGTAACTCATGGTGAAAATATTCTTTGCAATTCAATAAAGATACTTGCTATCTATCCCCTTGTAATCATGAAGAAGCAGATACACGAATGTTTGTCCATGTTCGGCATGATTATGAAAAGTGTTGTAAAATGTAATTTTAGGTAGTACTGACACAGATGTAATAGTATCAAGAATTGCAGCAATCACAAAATTAGGTAGAACAAATTGCGGATAGGTTTATGGAAGGAATAACGACTTTTGATGGCTTCTTGCACGTGACATATCAAAGGCGTTTGGTCCTTGTGTAGCTGCTTTTCCTTTCGTCCATGCATTTAGTGGATGTGGCACTTTGTCGAATTTTCATGAGAAAGGCAAAAGGTCAGCTTGGCTAACAATGGAAGGTTTTCCAGATGTAAATGATGCTTTTTAAGGCTTAAGTACGGAGCGAGGCACGATGTGAATTGTTTGCCAGGAAGCAGCGGCATTGTGATGCAATTCCGCCTACAAGAGGTTCTTTTCCAGAGCATATCAAAAGAGAAGTATATCAAGAAGGAGTTGCTTGGGCTCAGCCTGATTCAGGTATTCGACAGGTACGTGTTCCAAGTCATGAACACTGTGGTTGTATGAAAGAAAGAATCAATGACAGTTGGAAATCAAAATGGATTTCTTTGACTGCCGTTGCATCCTCGTGTCAGACAAATTTGTAATGCGGAGCCGAAAACCGAGCTGTGTTGGTAACTGTAGATACTACCGTTCTGGTCTTCCTTGAACGGGTTGTTGTATAGGCAACTATCAGATAATTATAAAATAAGCAACCTGTCTTTCTAAACAAACTAGGCATTTAAACTTAACAAAGAGTGTTAACACTTGTTAAGTTGATGGAAATAATAAAAATATTTTCTACGTATTTGCCTCCATTTTGGAACCGGAAGTCACTATTGTTCTTCATTTATGTGTTGTTTCGTCGTTCTTAGGAACTTTTTTTTAACGTTTTATCATAACTTACATTGGATTATACATCCCTCGTGAAGTTGCTTTAAAGTATACAAATTGAAATTTTTGACCTTTTTCTGGCATTTTGAAACCGGAAGTCACCTATAGTTTCATTAATGTATTGTCTAGTCGTAATTTAGGAACTGTCATTTACTTTTTATCAAATCTAACATTGGATTTAACATATAACACACTTTTTAAAGGATTAACGAATTATTGTCAATTTGTAATGACGCCAAAAGATTCCAAAAAGTTGTGCCAAATACGGCTTAGGTAATCTTTTCCTGGGATAAGAAAATCCTTAGTTTTTCGTAAAATTAAAAGTTTTGTTACAGGAAATTTATGAGTTTGAACAGCGGTATACTACTGTTGCCTTTATTTATAAAAATGACACTATAATTGTTATTTATGTCAACACTAAAGTGCTGACTAATGGGCTGGAGATACCCTCGGGGATAAAACTTCCACCGACAGTGGCATCGACACAGTGGTGTAAATAGTTATCAAAGGTACCAAAATTATAATCTAAGACTCATCATTGACGCTTAGATTCAAACAGTTATAAAACCAAAAACATTTGTGTTAATTGTAATATTTCTAGAACGGTATAAGTTTCAGCGCTAGTTGTTACTTGATTTCAAAGCTGTTTTTTATGCAAGATTATGCTTTTGGTTTTCCTGGTTTGACACTTGTAATTGTGATGGCTCTTAATATTTTGCTGTTCTGTGTGAGCCAAAGCTCGCTGTTGAAGACCGTATTATGACCTATAATGGTTTGAATTTTCTTCGGAGTTCAGTATTTTTATGATTTTCTTTTTTTCTTTTAAAAATTGTGACTTGGATAGTTAGTTGTATAATTGACAATCATACCACATCTTCTTATATCTACAAATCGCATTGGCACGTATAAAACATCCTCGCATCTATATATTTCAGTCTAAAGCACAATGTTATAACATGAATTTATTTATTCAAAATAGGATTAATTTCCGAAATTATGTTGATGATTTTGTTGTATAAACGTTGTTGTATTGTTACGTCAACATAGCTATTAAAACACTTACAAAATCAGCAATGCCATAAAAGGTATGCAGTTATAAACTATTTGGTTTAATTAGCGTACACATAATATTATGCGTGTACACACAGTTACATGTGGTATTTAAAGAACTATCCACTTGATTCTCAATGGCGTAGATTTAAGCCTCTACAGGTTACAGTATGCCCCTAAACAATGCGTAAATCCTGTCCATCCATAAGAGCCAGTTATCAACGTCGTATACACTACAGTTATAAAAAAAAAT
The DNA here is from genome assembly GCF_965363235.1 of Mytilus galloprovincialis. Taxonomy (NCBI): domain Eukaryota; kingdom Metazoa; phylum Mollusca; class Bivalvia; order Mytilida; family Mytilidae; genus Mytilus; species Mytilus galloprovincialis. The sequence goes on along the minus strand of NC_134845.1, from coordinate 82,007,918 downwards.
CATTTCTGATGAAACTCAGTGACCTGAAAAAGTTAAAAAAGAAACGTAATTAACAAAAATGATAGATAGCGAAAAGAGACAATCACTACATTACAGGTCTCTTGCAATGATAGTCACCTATATATGTAAAGTTATCCGACACATATATATGTGAGACGTCTAGGTGTGTGAAATAAGATATATTTAGATATAGGACCTATCAGACATTTAATCACTTGAATATATTTTGATAAACATTATTTGTGGTTAATGGTAGATAATCCAATTTCAATCTTGTATTATTTACTTATACTAATGCATTTTACGTTCGACCCTTATGCTTGATATATGATTCCATATTAGGACGTCTTTAGAGGATTTACCATTTAGGTTTGACGAAATGAATTTACTTTTTTCTTTATATGATATTGTCATTTTGTCGCATCTGTAATCCAATTATTAACCTGTATGTATAGATTATAACATGCCTTTTTCCATATTCGCCCTGGTATCATCCAAAGACTCCCATATCGGCTTCGAGGCTTTAGCCGAGGGATGATACCAGCGCCAATATGGAAAAGACATGTTATAATCTATTTATCACATATTTAAATTCTGCAGAAAAGAGAAATTAAAATTTAATTAAAACAATTTAATGAAACGTAACAGGTAAAATCTGACACATTTTATCACAAAAGTGTCGTTAACTGAGGACGCAATGACGTCACGTCATTTGGAATCAGGACAAAATACCAATACACGCTTTTTTGCCCCGGCATTTTGAGGTTATTGCATATGCAAAACCCAAGATATTCATAACAAATATATGATAATACTTCTTATATCCGTTACTAAACTATTTCACAGCATGTATATCGATTTAAATCTGTCAATTTGACATTGAAGTACAGTTGGGTGCAGACAAAGCATTACATGTAAACGGGCCTTAAAAGTTAACGCGGCGTTTACTCGCGTGCACTTCATGTAAACGCCGCGTTAACTCTGCGTTAACTCCGAAATTTTAGTAGACATAAATAGTAAACGGGCGTTTACTTTCGCGTTTACCTCCGCGTTAACGCAAAAACCGCGCGTCTTCTAATTTTGTAAAGAGTAAACGGGCGTTTACTTCGCGTTAACGCGAAAAAGGCGTGTCTTCCAATTTTGTATAATAAAGTAAACGCCCGTTTACTGTTTGTAGTTAACGCGCGTTAACGCAGATTGTCCTCGTATCCTGGATACACTGACCTAATATATCATATGATAAGGTACATCAAAATATCCATCTGTCCATTTTCGATCAACATATTGACGATTGCATTTAAAGAAATGACACCTCTTTAATTAATTTATTGAAAATTAATAATTGCATATAAGAACAAAATGGAAATTCGTCCTGGAACTGTAAAACCTACAAGACTTTCAGTTTACATTCGTGAGAGGATATTAAGTTTAAGAAGATCTGGCAAAAACATTACTGAAGTTAGAGATGAGTTGATACGATCGGATAATGTTCAAAGAAGAAAAGCCGCTGTTGAAAGTTTTTTGAACTGATTTTTTTTTTGCAATTAATAAATGTTTATATTTGTAATAAAAAGTGTTTTTGAATGTTAAGGTTTAAAACACAAATACGTAAAATATTAAGTCATTTTAACAACATAAATAAATGTACAAATGCACGCGACGATTATTTTATAATATACACAATTAGTTAACGCGAAAATTAAACGCGCGTTTACTTTAAAGTGCACGTAAAAATACAATTTAGAAATCTGTAGTAAACGCCCGTTTACTTTTACGTAAAATTAAACTTGTGAAATCTGAAGTAAACGGCCGTTTACTACTGACTAAACGGACACAGAGTAAACGCGCGTTTACTCGAGTAGACATTAGAAATTTCCATTTTGACCGCGTTAACGTAAATGAAGTAAACGGGCGTTTACTAGTAAACGCGAAATTTAAAGTTAACTAACGAAATATGTGCACGCCGCGTTAACTTGCGTTTACTTTATGTAATGCTTGGTCTGTCCCCAACTGTACTAAAATTTGAAGCTATAGAGATAACACAATATTCAAAGGAAAAAAAGACAAAGAGACAAACAAGGGTTCACACTAAAAACAATGTTTGATCTGTAATTGTAATTTTAATTCTCCTTCTGTAATTGTAGTTTTGCTTCTCCTTCTGTAATTGTAATTTTGCTTCTCCTTCTGTAATTGTAATTTTAATTCTCCTTCTGTAATTATAATTATAATTTTCCTTCTGTAATTGTAATTTTAATTTTTCTTACAGAATACGAATGGATAACATTGATGACGATAAGAATGTAAGGATTTATCTTGATACGTTACTTTAACAAACATTTAAACACTGATCATTTTATCAGGTTTACTTAAATCTACATATAGGATGAAGCGATATACGAATATGAATCATGCTATATAACTGTTACGTCTCGAAAGTTTTATGTCTTTTGATATTTCACAGAAATGGCAATAGTTTGCAGAATTTGCCAAAATCTTTCGAAAGTTTAGGTCTCATTGATCTTAAATTTCGGACATAATTTGTTTTTTTTTCATTTTTTGATATAACGGTCATTGAAGAGTCTTCTATACCATGTATATTCATGAAGACTAACAACTATTTTTGCTTTTGATGCACTGAGTTATACCACTAGATTTAAATTAAATTTCTAAATATTCTTATTATATTTTTTTGTTACAGTTTTATGATTCAAACGCTGCTGTCAAAGGGGTCATCGAAAATTTTCGAAGACTTCAGAATTTTTGGGAAGAAAAGTCAAAAGGAGAATACCGAATCACTTCAAACGACGTACAAATAGACACATTCAACAGTGTCTATAAGTTGCATGGACCTATATACGTACATATCAAAAGAAATGTAACTGTTGAGACCAAAACAATGCCCTTTAGCGATGAACATACACAGAAAATGGGCTGTCGAGAGAAACATGTTTCGGACGAGCAGTCAAAGAAAGAAGACCAACACATTTTAAAAGACGTCCAAATAGATACATTTAACACTGTATATTATGTACATGGACCGATATACGTACACATCAACAGAAAGGTATTTATCGATAACCCATAATGATAAATGTGTAAGCATCTAAAGAGAGACTTATATGTGTCTTATAGTAAAAGAATTTGCAACGGGTTTATACTCAGTAAATTTTTGACTGGTGAGTTTCATTGTCACTTTAGTATTTTTTGTCTATGATCAAAGAGTATTCTTAGTTACACTTGAAATATATAACAGAATGAAGATAGCAAAGCGACATTCAGGCACGTTAGTCAAATACAAGCTTACAAAGGCATAGAATATCATGCAAAACGAAGTTAACAAAATACAAAACAAGAAACAATCCAAAGGACAGAGTAATACAAATCTAATATAAAATGTATGGTTGATATCAGTTGCTCCAAAAGGGTAAGCCGATTCTGCTATCCATGTGACAACCATCGTGTTTGTGTATAAGCACAAACGTGCTAGTAAAACTCATTTGAAAATGTCAGTTTTGAGAAAAGACAGAGGTAATGAAAATTTTAGAATATCCTTCTTCCCTTACGGGAACAGATATCCATACTGGTCAACCCATTTGTTATCTTTTTTAAAGGAATGAATTTAACATAATGTTTAAGTTATTCCTTTGCAGTAACCTATTTCAAAACCTTTCGAAGAAAGAGAGTTCAGATGATGCATATTTGTATGAAAAAGTGATATGAAATACATTTGTATATCAAAAATTCTATGACGAAATTTTTCTGTTGATTATGGTATAAATTGCATACACGAATAAACATATATCAAAATAATTGTTTTGCTGACTCTTCAATCAAATTTTGAAACACGTTGTCATATTTGTTTTTAATAGTATTTACATAAAACTTGGTGTGTGTCTGAATTTTTCATTTTTGTGATTTTACTTTTAATAATCAATCCCATGAAGACAAAATGTTTGTCTGGTTTATTAAAAGAAAAAATTATAAACCTGTTATATTTTGATTTTGATAATGCTATTTTACTCATAAATCTTCTTTCGTTTAGAGTTCCAATGACTCAAGAACATCGATTCAGGTCCGACAACCACACGCCACCAGACAAATAGATGTTGTAGATAACAATATTTTTCCAAGGCTTAAAACCTTTTGGGAAGAAAAGACCAAAGCAGAAGAACATGAACGCATTTCAAAAGATGCACAGATAGATACATTTAATACTGTCTATAAGTTACATGGTCCTATATACGTACATATTTTTCCAAACCTTAAAACCTTTCGGGAAGAAAAAAACAAGACAAAAGAACATCGACACATTTTAAAAGATGTACCGATTGATACATTTAATACTGTCTATAAGTTACACGGTCCTATATACGTACATATTCACAGAAGAAAAATTGTCGATACCATGATTGTAGCCGTCAATGAAAATTGTCCTAGTAGACAAGCAGACACATTTAAAAGTTTTCTCGCTGGAGCAGGTGTTTTAGGGGTTTGCTTTGCTCTGGTAAGAATGTTAATGCCACATTCTGTAAACATTCGTTTGATCTAGCGACTTCTTTTAAAAAACATAACCAACGAAACCAGACTTAAACATGGTCGAACATATCAGACTATAAACACGTATAACGATATCAGCATAAAATATGTTAAAAGATACCAGTATCAAACATCTTCAAAGATACCAGGACCAACAGGTTCAGTAAATATTTATCAAATGTTGTTTCATATATATTTGTATAGGACTTATAATTGACAAGACATTATTGATAAAACAATTGAAACGGGCATTATAAATGATTTGGTGTTAACGATAGCATAATGTTGAAATCTACATAAAAGAAGTTTGTGAAAAAACTAATGTATTCAAGGCAAAGTCTATTTGATAAAAGTTTGTACAAAAATGATATATTTATGGAATGAATGTAATATTGTTTCTGTCTATGAAGAAATAACATAAAAAAATGAGGTGCACACTGAATAACCCGCGTAGCGGGAAACTTTAAAGTGTGAACCCCATTTTTTTAATATTATTTCGAATTGACAGAAAAAATATTACAGTCAATTCTTTATAGAATAACTAATCGAAGAATTCAAAAAGAGAAAAATATTCATCGAGTGACCGAACAACATATTAATTCACGAATGCTCGTAGCGCATGAGTTAATTATCAGTGTTGTTCGGTCACGAGTTGAATGTTTTTCGATAGTTGAATTCTTTAATTAGTTATTCTTTTTATTACATTGGCAAATGGTTTCTTTTAAAGAAAGTAATGTAAAACATGTAAGGAACTATATCTTCTTTTTACGCATTCACAGTTTGTTTTGATCCGCCGTTAACAACACATATTGTTATATGACGTCAGAGAGTGAAATAATCACGTTTATTTCACATGTGAAATTATCGGTCTTTATTAAACTGGAAAATTAATGTAATTCATTGCAATCAATATAATGATATAATTTTATTCTAAATTTCATTTTAACCGGAGTAAACTATGAAAAAACGTTGATCACGTCATGTTCACGTGACAAAATGTTGTCTATGAGCTGATAAACAAAACGACGTTAGCCAATCAGAAGACGTGTTACATCCAGAATTAAATTATATAATAATAGTTTTTAAACGGGAATTAATTTGAATGTCTAGTGAAAATAGTGTATTCACCATTTTCTATATAAGATGATGCATGGCTGTACCAAGTCTAGAAAAGTGACAGTTATTATTCATCCGTTTGATGTGATTAAACATTTGATTTTGCCATTTGATCATTTGATTACGGATTCTCTGTCTTGCATTTTCTTTGGAGTTCGCTATTTATGATATTCTACCTTGTACAGATGCTACCTTTCAATTTTGACTTTATACTTTATATAACTTTCATTGTGGATGTAAAACTTGTTCGTATTGGCCATCATCTTATAGATTTGTCATGTGACCGTGACGTCATAAACGTTTGTCATGATTTACTCTACAAAGTGAAATTTGTAATTTATTTTCTTTAGAGTCAGATTTGTTTTTATAGTCATTCCTTAAATCATATTGACGAATTAAAAAAAAATCGATGAATAAACATAAATAAAAAAACCTAGTAGACACATTTTGAACAGGTAAAAGTCATTATAAATATGACGTCAGAACTCTTTTTGAAATGTTTTTAAAAGAAAATTAAAGATGACCTTGAGAAATTGACCAATCGATTCAATGAACCAAATGTAATGCAGAGCTACTCCCAAGTTGGGTATCATTTAAGAACAAGTGAAATTCGGTAGAAAAGAGTTATTTAATATTGTACTTCGAATGTTCCTTTTTTATTTTGTTTTCATTTTATGTTATATTAGTAATCAACATCATGTGTCTCTTGAATAAATGGTTCAGAAATATTCGTTAACCATGTTCACTTGAATGTATGTTAACAATACGCATTTAAAAGTTATAGTTAACAGAAATTTAATACTTTTACTCAATGAATGAATGGAAATATATTACAAGTCTGCTAATTAATGGACCATTCTTACGAACTTTGAACATGTTTAACATTGTGTTAAGTTTACATAAATCAAACATCTGTTTCATTGTCATCAACCTCAGCCCTGTCTGAATGACAAATAGGGCACTTCTCGGTTAATTTGGTCATATTGAATAGAGGCAGATTTTCATAATGAAAGTAAAAATGGTCTGAAAATACGGAAAACATCATTAAACAATGTTTAAACAGAACAGATGCTTAGAAACAGGCATAGGATATCCCGTACTATCATACTGTTTCAGTCGCCTTTAAAAAAATCTGCTCCCTATTCAATATGGCCGAACTAAAGTGAAGTGCCCTATTGACGACTATCGTTGGTTGCTCATCCCGGGGACGTAGGAAACTGTATAATTCATACATCTGATATATTCCACCTTGAACCTTTATCAATTAGCGAAAGGTATTACATTGTGTATTATGATTTATTATATTCCTAAATTTGAGAACACTTTCGAATACAAACAATAAAGCTTGAAATGGATAAAAGATACCGGCACCAAGCACACTTTTATACCAATTTGTCAAGGATGTTCACTACACTTTCGTTTTGCATTATGTCAGTCATTCCGAATCCTTAAGTTTTATCAATTATTTTTTTTAAAGGAAAAATATTTTAAGGTTAAATGTATGAAAAATCTAGTGTTTACCCTTTTCTGTCAAATTTTCAATTGATTATACTTCTCATTTTGAGGTTCCCTTTTTTATATTCTATCAATCTATCACAGTCTTTTGAAAACATTGTTATTTATAAACAGAGAAGATTACCCCTAAATATTAATTGTTTTGACATCGAACAGGTCGTTATGGTTCTCATTTTAATTGTTTTAAATTTGATGATACATTCAATTTTTCTAGATTACTATAGATTAATGTTGTGTCTTGATATTGATGGCAGTTATGTAACTTATATTTGATAAGATGTATAAACTTTAGTCACTGGTGGGTATTTGTCACATAGAAAATCATATCATGTCTGTTGAAGTTACCAAACATTCCAAAAACTGATAAATAGAACGTAAAGATATATTGAACCTATTGAAAAAATACAATTGAAACATTAATATTTGAAGATGAAAAAAGTAGGTGTGTATAATCGATAAGTGTATGGATCTCGAAGCGTTATCAGATAAAGATTTGTCAGAAAATGAGGGCGTTTCAATAAAAGCTTTTAATCTATTGATAACATTTATTTAGTGGGTTTTATGGGAAGGATCGGCAATATTTGTCGCAAAATACTCATAAACAATTTTGACCTTTCGGATTATGTGTTCTCTCCATTACCATGATTACAGTATTTTTCTCCCATATATAAAAGGCGACTTGATATTCATATATATTAATAGTAAGATAAACCACAATGACATGTACATGATTTCAAAAGGATAAACTTCAATGTATCACCATGTGATAATGTTCAACTATTGCGTGAAAACATCAAGCTCCAAATCGTCACTTATTGATGCAATTCGAATGAAAAATAAGAAATACAAATATTTAATAGATATAAGATTTTGTTTGAGTGCCAAAGATACAACTCTCCTATCAAGTCACAATTTATAAAAGTGAAACAATTATAGGTCAGCTTACGGCCTTCGACACGGAGTTGGGCTCAGACCGAACATCAAGCTATAAAGAGCCCCAAAAATTACTGGTGTTTAACCATTCAAACGGGAAAACCGACGATCTAATCTATATAACAAAACAAGAAACGAGAAACACATATGAACCACATAAATAAACATGAATAGGGTTCGGGACTTCGGAAAGACACCAATGTAAATGACTGGGTTGAAATCAAGACCAGTTTAGCCTTGATCAGAAGACAATCGACATGCAAACAAAATGAGTATTTATGGTGCATGCATATTAGTAAAAACTATTAACATTTAATGACTTAAAACATGTGTATGATGAATTTACATAATCAAATCAATAATTTAAATTGTTATTATACTATGATATATGATGTAATTGTTAATTCCAGTTGTGCTATGTGCGTCTCATCTGACAAAATCTGCAACTTTCTTTCTGTAGTTCAAGCTTGCGAATTCTGAAACAGATTTTTTTTAATATAATCTTAAAAACGTCGAGTTACATTTCAGAAGAGATGGCTAACAATTTCAGGTTAATATCATCACTAATAATTTACTATATTTTCTACAATTGGCTTCATGTGTCTTTTTTCAATGTCCTGTTGGAAAAGAAATTCGGGATAATTAACTTAGTGGAATGTCATTGAAGTTAGTTTGAAAAACATTTAGGTTTGGATAAACAAATGATAACAAAGGCCTAAAGCACTCCTAAATATTGACTTCAAGAACTGTCATGTTAACGTCAATTAAACGATTTAAAAGGGGTTACATTTTCGTGATGAATGATGGCATTATCCGCTAGATTTGTGATTCTCTCTAAGGTGATATTTTAAAACCTAAAAAGTTGCTTATCACTTCATTCTCTATTTGATTATTAAATAACATACACGCAAAAGTAACATTTAAAAAAATCAATCATATGTAACTGTATCCCAAGATTATTTATACTGATGCAATGATCTCGCTAAGTCAAGTTTTGTCAGTAAATTGCATTTTTATCTACCTAACTGCGGTATCCGACACCATTCCTTAGTGTTAGAGTATATTTAAGGATTTTATTTGGATTCATGTTGGTTAATCAATAATATTTCCTGTCGTATTTGTTGATGATGCCCTTAACATGCTTAATATAATCTTTTTTTTTCGAAATGCAATTTTCTTATTTCTCTTTTCGACACAATGTTTCCTCTGCCACTGTTTTATATAAACCTTACCCAAATCATCACAATCGTGGTGGAGTTATTTAGTTATTCGGTGGCTGATCTGTATAGTCAGTCGGTGAAGACAGTTGTTTACTAGATTGGTCAGACGCAATACATTGTGAGTAAGGTGGTGGTTGAACATTTAGCATAAAACCTTGCGCAATATGTTCGTTGTTAGCTAAACTATCATTCACATTATTGTGTGTCCAGTTAACCTGGGTCTCTGTTTCTCTCACTATCAATAAAAGAAAACATATAAGTACGTTTACCAACGATTCCACTTTCAATGGCAGAAAACTTTTATCTTACCATATTCAGGAGCCTGTAATTCAGTGGTTGTCGTTTGTTATTGTGTTATATATTTGTTTTTCGTTAGTTTTCTCCTTTGAATTGTTTTACATTATCTTATCGGGGCCTTTTATAGCTCACTATGCGTTATGGGCTTTGCTCATTGTTGACGGCCGTACGGTGACCTATAGTTGTTAATGTCTGTGTCATTTTGGTCTTTTGAGGATAGTTGTCTCATTGGCAATCATACCATATCTTCTTTTTTATATATTGCTTAAACTTTAGTATGTATTTCTATATGAATTGGATTTTAAATAAATAAGCACATTCAACTGCGGTCAAAGTATATTCACCGCGCAAAACCTGGCGTGTTTTTACGTGTAGATCTATAACTTTGGCAAAACTTCTCTCGGAATATGGAATGAAAAACAATTACTGTCTTTTGTTTAGGTAAAAAAGCGGTTTAAAATGCAGTAATTGTATAATATAGAATACTTAATTCAATCACCTTTTTTTCCTTCTAAATATTATTTGAGAGAAATACATGAAGAAGGTCTATTGTTTCTGCGAGTCTGGTTTTTCGAGAGAAACACATGTAGAAGATCTATTGTTTCTGCGAGTCTGGTTATTTGAGAGAAATATATGTAGAAAGTCTATTGTTTCTGCGAGTCTGGTTATTTGAGAGAAATATATGTAGTAGGTATATTGTTTCTGCGAGTCTGGTTATTCGAGAGAAACACATGTAGAAGGTCTATTGTTTCTGCGAGTCTGGTTATTCGAGAGAAATATATGTAGAAGTTCTATTGTTTCTGCGAGTCTGGTTTTTCGAGAGAAACACATGTAGAAGATCTATTGTTTCTGCGAGTCTGGTCATTTGAGAGAAATACATGTAGAAAGTCTATTGTTTCTGCGAGTCTGGTTATTTGAGAGAAATACATGTAGAAAGTCTATTGTTTCTGCGAGTCTGGTTATTTGAGAGAAATACATGTAGAAAGTCTATTATTTCTACCAGTTTGGATATGAGAGGAAATACATTTAGAAGGTCTGTTGTTTCTGCGAGTCTGGTTATTTGAGAGAAATACATGTAGAAGATCTATTGTTTCTGCGAGTCTGGTTATTTGAGAGAAATACATGTAGAAAGTCTATTATTTCTGCCAGTTTGGATCTGAGAGGAAATACATTTAGAAGGTCTGTTGTTTCTGCGAGTCTGGTTATTTGAGAGAAATACATGTAGGTGTAATACCACCAAATCATGACACGCCACATCCGGTTGCATACGAAAGTAGGTCTAAAAAAATATTCCCTTGAATTTGACAGTTGTAGAAAATTAACCCTGCATTTCAATGCACTTAAATTTTTCTGAGTCATAAACATGTATGTTGGGTGTCTGAAAGCATCATTCTTTTTTTATTTGATGGTCTTATAAAATATTTTGGAAAGTTAAGGTTACATAGTTGCCAAAGCAGGTAACCAGTAAATAACCTGGTAAAAATGTGATTGTTTACTTCCGGTGCAGGTTACTTTCTTATATGCAATGAAATGTAGTGTGAAATTTTCACTGTAGCACTGGAAAGGATTAAACTTTATTCATGCAAAGTATTTCTTTGGTTGAAATAAAGGTAAATTCTGTACATTTTTTTTTAAAAGTACCAATTTAACAAAGACTAATAGGGAAAAATCAATGGTGGTATTACACCTATTTAGGGAAACTACATGTGCACTCGTGACCTTATTGTACTTTCATTTTTAAAAGTTATTAATAAACCAGTTCATACATTGTAAACATGGACTATTCGGAATGGATTGAGACACAGAAAGCACGTTTGAGGTAAAATTGCCTTGAAATGGGGGTTTACGGGTGTTTTCTAAGTCAAATGGGTGGACAGACAAAGCTGTATTTAGTTTACTGTGTTAAATTTTAAATAATACCCTAACAGTTTTGTTTATACAACATGTGAATTTTTTATTTCAGTGTTCACATGTTCTGAAGAGCATTCTGTTGAAAAATCTTATATGTGAATTGGTCTGCAGATGACACTTCAGCATTAAAGTAAGTATCAACTATCATCATGTTTTTTGTGTTTTTTTTGGCCGCAAAAGTTTACAATTTGCCATTGTGCCATCTACATTTTGCACAGACAATAAATCATCTAAACACTTATTTGCCCTGGATTTATACACATCAGAATCCAGTCTCACATACTTAAACTTTATAATTCTTACCAATTATTTTTTGTACCAGCATTCCAAGGGACATAACCCTTTTTTAAAACATTTTGAGGTATTTTTTATTACTCTTTCTCCCCATTTTCTAATGTAAAATACAAGAAAGTGGACACTTTGTGTAAATCTATTAGAAATATACTGTTATGAGTAAATAAAAAGACTTTGATACCAGTAACAATAAATGGTTGACTGAAAGGGAACCGTTATTTGTCACACTAGGCGAACAGACTAAAAACTCGAGTTACACATAAGGGCTTCTAGAAACTTCCGTGTAGACTGTTAACATTTATAGAGACAGTTCTTTCAGCTAAAACACTTTAATTATTGATTTAACATTACATTTATATCATTTTTGTGGGGAAATAATCACATTTGTTTTATTTTTTAGACAAAAGATATCAAGTTTTGATGAAAAAGGAAGGAAGGAGGAAAAATGGACCAAAACAGACCAAAACAGACCTTCAAATGAACTCTAAAAGGTGCAATAAAATTGTTTATCATCTAAAAGTTGTCTTTTGTATTCTATTTAATTGTTTGAATGCATAGATCATGAGTTTTTGATCAGATATTAGTCAACACTGCATTTTATAATGATACACTGAAATTTGGATTTGTCGAAGAAATAAGACTGAAATTGCCGTAGGATATGGCCTTACATTATAGTGATTTTCTCTGAAACTATAGATCTGACTGAGACAAAACTTAACAGTTATGCTTGAAATAACTTGCAATTGGAGGGAAAAAAATTACATTAAGTTTATTTGACATTTAGGTGTTCTTTAGGTGTAATACCACCAAATCATGATACGCCACATCCGGTTGCATACGAAAGTAGGTCTAAAAAAATATTCCCTTGAATTTGACAGTTGTAGAAAATTAACCCTGCATTTCAATGCACTTAAATTTTTCTGAGTCATAAACATGTATGTTGGGTGTCTGAAAGCATCATTCTTTTTTTATTTGATGGTCTTATAAAATATTTTGGAAAGTTAAGGTTACATAGTTGCCAAAGCAGGTAACCAGTAAATAACCTGGTAAAAATGTGATTGTTTACTTCCGGTGCAGGTTACTTTCTTATATGCAATGAAATGTAGTGTGAAATTTTCACTGTAGCACTGGAAAGGATTAAACTTTATTCATGCAAAGTATTTCTTTGGTTGAAATAAAGGTAAATTCTGTACATTTTTTTAAAAGTACCAATTTAACAAAGACTAATAGGGAAAAATCAATGGTGGTATTACACCTATTTAGGGAAACTACATGTGCACTCGTGACCTTATTGTACTTTCATTTTTAAAAGTTATTAATAAACCAGTTCATACATTGTAAACATGGACTATTCGGAATGGATTGAGACACAGAAAGCACGTTTGAGGTAAAATTGCCTTGAAATGGGGGTTTACGGGTGTTTTCTAAGTCAAATGGGTGGACAGACAAAGCTGTATTTAGTTTACTGTGTTAAATTTTAAATAATACCCTAACAGTTTTGTTTATACAACATGTGAATTTTTTATTTCAGTGTTCACATGTTCTGAAGAGCATTCTGTTGAAAAATCTTATATGTGAATTGGTCTGCAGATGACACTTCAGCATTAAAGTAAGTATCAACTATCATCATGTTTTTTGTGTTTTTTTTGGCCGCAAAAGTTTACAATTTGCCATTGTGCCATCTACATTTTGCACAGACAATAAATCATCTAAACACTTATTTGCCCTGGATTTATACACATCAGAATCCAGTCTCACATACTTAAACTTTATAATTCTTACCAATTATTTTTTGTACCAGCATTCCAAGGGACATAACCCTTTTTTAAAACATTTTGAGGTATTTTTTATTACTCTTTCTCCCCATTTTCTAATGTAAAATACAAGAAAGTGGACACTTTGTGTAAATCTATTAGAAATATACTGTTATGAGTAAATAAAAAGACTTTGATACCAGTAACAATAAATGGTTGACTGAAAGGGAACCGTTATTTGTCACACTAGGCGAACAGACTAAAAACTCGAGTTACACATAAGGGCTTCTAGAAACTTCCGTGTAGACTGTTAACATTTATAGAGACAGTTCTTTCAGCTAAAACACTTTAATTATTGATTTAACATTACATTTATATCATTTTTGTGGGGAAATAATCACATTTGTTTTATTTTTTAGACAAAAGATATCAAGTTTTGATGAAAAAGGAAGGAAGGAGGAAAAATGGACCAAAACAGACCAAAACAGACCTTCAAATGAACTCTAAAAGGTGCAATAAAATTGTTTATCATCTAAAAGTTGTCTTTTGTATTCTATTTAATTGTTTGAATGCATAGATCATGAGTTTTTGATCAGATATTAGTCAACACTGCATTTTATAATGATACACTGAAATTTGGATTTGTCGAAGAAATAAGACTGAAATTGCCGTAGGATATGGCCTTACATTATAGTGATTTTCTCTGAAACTATAGATCTGACTGAGACAAAACTTGGCAGTTATGCTTGAAATAACTTGCAATTGGAGGGAAAAAAATTACATTAAGTTTATTTGACATTTAGGTGTTCTTTAGGGAAACTACATGTGCACTCGTGACCTTATTGTACTTTCATTTTTAAAAGTTATTAATAAACCAGTTCATACATTGTAAACATGGACTATTCGGAATGGATTGAGACACAGAAAGCACGTTTGAGGTAAAATTGCCTTGAAATGGGGGTTTACGGGTGTTTTCTAAGTCAAATGGGTGGACAGACAAAGCTGTATTTAGTTTACTGTGTTAAATTTTAAATAATACCCTAACAGTTTTGTTTATACAACATGTGAATTTTTTATTTCAGTGTTCACATGTTCTGAAGAGCATTCTGTTGAAAAATCTTATATGTGAATTGGTCTGCAGATGACACTTCAGCATTAAAGTAAGTATCAACTATCATCATGTTTTTTGTGTTTTTTTTGGCCGCAAAAGTTTACAATTTGCCATTGTGCCATCTACATTTTGCACAGACAATAAATCATCTAAACACTTATTTGCCCTGGATTTATACACATCAGAATCCAGTCTCACATACTTAAACTTTATAATTCTTACCAATTATTTTTTGTACCAGCATTCCAAGGGACATAACCCTTTTTTAAAACATTTTGAGGTATTTTTTATTACTCTTTCTCCCCATTTTCTAATGTAAAATACAAGAAAGTGGACACTTTGTGTAAATCTATTAGAAATATACTGTTATGAGTAAATAAAAAGACTTTGATACCAGTAACAATAAATGGTTGACTGAAAGGGAACCGTTATTTGTCACACTAGGCGAACAGACTAAAAACTCGAGTTACACATAAGGGCTTCTAGAAACTTCCGTGTAGACTGTTAACATTTATAGAGACAGTTCTTTCAGCTAAAACACTTTAATTATTGATTTAACATTACATTTATATCATTTTTGTGGGGAAATAATCACATTTGTTTTATTTTTTAGACAAAAGATATCAAGTTTTGATGAAAAAGGAAGGAAGGAGGAAAAATGGACCAAAACAGACCAAAACAGACCTTCAAATGAACTCTAAAAGGTGCAATAAAATTGTTTATCATCTAAAAGTTGTCTTTTGTATTCTATTTAATTGTTTGAATGCATAGATCATGAGTTTTTGATCAGATATTAGTCAACACTGCATTTTATAATGATACACTGAAATTTGGATTTGTCGAAGAAATAAGACTGAAATTGCCGTAGGATATGGCCTTACATTATAGTGATTTTCTCTGAAACTATAGATCTGACTGAGACAAAACTTAACAGTTATGCTTGAAATAACTTGCAATTGGAGGGAAAAAAATTACATTAAGTTTATTTGACATTTAGGTGTTCTTTAGGTGTAATACCACCAAATCATGATACGCCACATCCGGTTGCATACGAAAGTAGGTCTAAAAAAATATTCCCTTGAATTTGACAGTTGTAGAAAATTAACCCTGCATTTCAATGCACTTAAATTTTTCTGAGTCATAAACATGTATGTTGGGTGTCTGAAAGCATCATTCTTTTTTTATTTGATGGTCTTATAAAATATTTTGGAAAGTTAAGGTTACATAGTTGCCAAAGCAGGTAACCAGTAAATAACCTGGTAAAAATGTGATTGTTTACTTCCGGTGCAGGTTACTTTCTTATATGCAATGAAATGTAGTGTGAAATTTTCACTGTAGCACTGGAAAGGATTAAACTTTATTCATGCAAAGTATTTCTTTGGTTGAAATAAAGGTAAATTCTGTACATTTTTTTTAAAAGTACCAATTTAACAAAGACTAATAGGGAAAAATCAATGGTGGTATTACACCTATTTAGGGAAACTACATGTGCACTCGTGACCTTATTGTACTTTCATTTTTAAAAGTTATTAATAAACCAGTTCATACATTGTAAACATGGACTATTCGGAATGGATTGAGACACAGAAAGCACGTTTGAGGTAAAATTGCCTTGAAATGGGGGTTTACGGGTGTTTTCTAAGTCAAATGGGTGGACAGACAAAGCTGTATTTAGTTTACTGTGTTAAATTTTAAATAATACCCTAACAGTTTTGTTTATACAACATGTGAATTTTTTATTTCAGTGTTCACATGTTCTGAAGAGCATTCTGTTGAAAAATCTTATATGTGAATTGGTCTGCAGATGACACTTCAGCATTAAAGTAAGTATCAACTATCATCATGTTTTTTGTGTTTTTTTTGGCCGCAAAAGTTTACAATTTGCCATTGTGCCATCTACATTTTGCACAGACAATAAATCATCTAAACACTTATTTGCCCTGGATTTATACACATCAGAATCCAGTCTCACATACTTAAACTTTATAATTCTTACCAATTATTTTTTGTACCAGCATTCCAAGGGACATAACCCTTTTTTAAAACATTTTGAGGTATTTTTTATTACTCTTTCTCCCCATTTTCTAATGTAAAATACAAGAAAGTGGACACTTTGTGTAAATCTATTAGAAATATACTGTTATGAGTAAATAAAAAGACTTTGATACCAGTAACAATAAATGGTTGACTGAAAGGGAACCGTTATTTGTCACACTAGGCGAACAGACTAAAAACTCGAGTTACACATAAGGGCTTCTAGAAACTTCCGTGTAGACTGTTAACATTTATAGAGACAGTTCTTTCAGCTAAAACACTTTAATTATTGATTTAACATTACATTTATATCATTTTTGTGGGGAAATAATCACATTTGTTTTATTTTTTAGACAAAAGATATCAAGTTTTGATGAAAAAGGAAGGAAGGAGGAAAAATGGACCAAAACAGACCAAAACAGACCTTCAAATGAACTCTAAAAGGTGCAATAAAATTGTTTATCATCTAAAAGTTGTCTTTTGTATTCTATTTAATTGTTTGAATGCATAGATCATGAGTTTTTGATCAGATATTAGTCAACACTGCATTTTATAATGATACACTGAAATTTGGATTTGTCGAAGAAATAAGACTGAAATTGCCGTAGGATATGGCCTTACATTATAGTGATTTTCTCTGAAACTATAGATCTGACTGAGACAAAACTTGGCAGTTATGCTTGAAATAACTTGCAATTGGAGGGAAAAAAATTACATTAAGTTTATTTGACATTTAGGTGTTCTTTAGGGAAACTACATGTGCACTCGTGACCTTATTGTACTTTCATTTTTAAAAGTTATTAATAAACCAGTTCATACATTGTAAACATGGACTATTCGGAATGGATTGAGACACAGAAAGCACGTTTGAGGTAAAATTGCCTTGAAATGGGGGTTTACGGGTGTTTTCTAAGTCAAATGGGTGGACAGACAAAGCTGTATTTAGTTTACTGTGTTAAATTTTAAATAATACCCTAACAGTTTTGTTTATACAACATGTGAATTTTTTATTTCAGTGTTCACATGTTCTGAAGAGCATTCTGTTGAAAAATCTTATATGTGAATTGGTCTGCAGATGACACTTCAGCATTAAAGTAAGTATCAACTATCATCATGTTTTTTGTGTTTTTTTTGGCCGCAAAAGTTTACAATTTGCCATTGTGCCATCTACATTTTGCACAGACAATAAATCATCTAAACACTTATTTGCCCTGGATTTATACACATCAGAATCCAGTCTCACATACTTAAACTTTATAATTCTTACCAATTATTTTTTGTACCAGCATTCCAAGGGACATAACCCTTTTTTAAAACATTTTGAGGTATTTTTTATTACTCTTTCTCCCCATTTTCTAATGTAAAATACAAGAAAGTGGACACTTTGTGTAAATCTATTAGAAATATACTGTTATGAGTAAATAAAAAGACTTTGATACCAGTAACAATAAATGGTTGACTGAAAGGGAACCGTTATTTGTCACACTAGGCGAACAGACTAAAAACTCGAGTTACACATAAGGGCTTCTAGAAACTTCCGTGTAGACTGTTAACATTTATAGAGACAGTTCTTTCAGCTAAAACACTTTAATTATTGATTTAACATTACATTTATATCATTTTTGTGGGGAAATAATCACATTTGTTTTATTTTTTAGACAAAAGATATCAAGTTTTGATGAAAAAGGAAGGAAGGAGGAAAAATGGACCAAAACAGACCAAAACAGACCTTCAAATGAACTCTAAAAGGTGCAATAAAATTGTTTATCATCTAAAAGTTGTCTTTTGTATTCTATTTAATTGTTTGAATGCATAGATCATGAGTTTTTGATCAGATATTAGTCAACACTGCATTTTATAATGATACACTGAAATTTGGATTTGTCGAAGAAATAAGACTGAAATTGCCGTAGGATATGGCCTTACATTATAGTGATTTTCTCTGAAACTATAGATCTGACTGAGACAAAACTTAACAGTTATGCTTGAAATAACTTGCAATTGGAGGGAAAAAAATTACATTAAGTTTATTTGACATTTAGGTGTTCTTTAGGTGTAATACCACCAAATCATGATACGCCACATCCGGTTGCATACGAAAGTAGGTCTAAAAAAATATTCCCTTGAATTTGACAGTTGTAGAAAATTAACCCTGCATTTCAATGCACTTAAATTTTTCTGAGTCATAAACATGTATGTTGGGTGTCTGAAAGCATCATTCTTTTTTTATTTGATGGTCTTATAAAATATTTTGGAAAGTTAAGGTTACATAGTTGCCAAAGCAGGTAACCAGTAAATAACCTGGTAAAAATGTGATTGTTTACTTCCGGTGCAGGTTACTTTCTTATATGCAATGAAATGTAGTGTGAAATTTTCACTGTAGCACTGGAAAGGATTAAACTTTATTCATGCAAAGTATTTCTTTGGTTGAAATAAAGGTAAATTCTGTACATTTTTTTTAAAAGTACCAATTTAACAAAGACTAATAGGGAAAAATCAATGGTGGTATTACACCTATTTAGGGAAACTACATGTGCACTCGTGACCTTATTGTACTTTCATTTTTAAAAGTTATTAATAAACCAGTTCATACATTGTAAACATGGACTATTCGGAATGGATTGAGACACAGAAAGCACGTTTGAGGTAAAATTGCCTTGAAATGGGGGTTTACGGGTGTTTTCTAAGTCAAATGGGTGGACAGACAAAGCTGTATTTAGTTTACTGTGTTAAATTTTAAATAATACCCTAACAGTTTTGTTTATACAACATGTGAATTTTTTATTTCAGTGTTCACATGTTCTGAAGAGCATTCTGTTGAAAAATCTTATATGTGAATTGGTCTGCAGATGACACTTCAGCATTAAAGTAAGTATCAACTATCATCATGTTTTTTGTGTTTTTTTTGGCCGCAAAAGTTTACAATTTGCCATTGTGCCATCTACATTTTGCACAGACAATAAATCATCTAAACACTTATTTGCCCTGGATTTATACACATCAGAATCCAGTCTCACATACTTAAACTTTATAATTCTTACCAATTATTTTTTGTACCAGCATTCCAAGGGACATAACCCTTTTTTAAAACATTTTGAGGTATTTTTTATTACTCTTTCTCCCCATTTTCTAATGTAAAATACAAGAAAGTGGACACTTTGTGTAAATCTATTAGAAATATACTGTTATGAGTAAATAAAAAGACTTTGATACCAGTAACAATAAATGGTTGACTGAAAGGGAACCGTTATTTGTCACACTAGGCGAACAGACTAAAAACTCGAGTTACACATAAGGGCTTCTAGAAACTTCCGTGTAGACTGTTAACATTTATAGAGACAGTTCTTTCAGCTAAAACACTTTAATTATTGATTTAACATTACATTTATATCATTTTTGTGGGGAAATAATCACATTTGTTTTATTTTTTAGACAAAAGATATCAAGTTTTGATGAAAAAGGAAGGAAGGAGGAAAAATGGACCAAAACAGACCAAAACAGACCTTCAAATGAACTCTAAAAGGTGCAATAAAATTGTTTATCATCTAAAAGTTGTCTTTTGTATTCTATTTAATTGTTTGAATGCATAGATCATGAGTTTTTGATCAGATATTAGTCAACACTGCATTTTATAATGATACACTGAAATTTGGATTTGTCGAAGAAATAAGACTGAAATTGCCGTAGGATATGGCCTTACATTATAGTGATTTTCTCTGAAACTATAGATCTGACTGAGACAAAACTTGGCAGTTATGCTTGAAATAACTTGCAATTGGAGGGAAAAAAATTACATTAAGTTTATTTGACATTTAGGTGTTCTTTAGGGAAACTACATGTGCACTCGTGACCTTATTGTACTTTCATTTTTAAAAGTTATTAATAAACCAGTTCATACATTGTAAACATGGACTATTCGGAATGGATTGAGACACAGAAAGCACGTTTGAGGTAAAATTGCCTTGAAATGGGGGTTTACGGGTGTTTTCTAAGTCAAATGGGTGGACAGACAAAGCTGTATTTAGTTTACTGTGTTAAATTTTAAATAATACCCTAACAGTTTTGTTTATACAACATGTGAATTTTTTATTTCAGTGTTCACATGTTCTGAAGAGCATTCTGTTGAAAAATCTTATATGTGAATTGGTCTGCAGATGACACTTCAGCATTAAAGTAAGTATCAACTATCATCATGTTTTTTGTGTTTTTTTTGGCCGCAAAAGTTTACAATTTGCCATTGTGCCATCTACATTTTGCACAGACAATAAATCATCTAAACACTTATTTGCCCTGGATTTATACACATCAGAATCCAGTCTCACATACTTAAACTTTATAATTCTTACCAATTATTTTTTGTACCAGCATTCCAAGGGACATAACCCTTTTTTAAAACATTTTGAGGTATTTTTTATTACTCTTTCTCCCCATTTTCTAATGTAAAATACAAGAAAGTGGACACTTTGTGTAAATCTATTAGAAATATACTGTTATGAGTAAATAAAAAGACTTTGATACCAGTAACAATAAATGGTTGACTGAAAGGGAACCGTTATTTGTCACACTAGGCGAACAGACTAAAAACTCGAGTTACACATAAGGGCTTCTAGAAACTTCCGTGTAGACTGTTAACATTTATAGAGACAGTTCTTTCAGCTAAAACACTTTAATTATTGATTTAACATTACATTTATATCATTTTTGTGGGGAAATAATCACATTTGTTTTATTTTTTAGACAAAAGATATCAAGTTTTGATGAAAAAGGAAGGAAGGAGGAAAAATGGACCAAAACAGACCAAAACAGACCTTCAAATGAACTCTAAAAGGTGCAATAAAATTGTTTATCATCTAAAAGTTGTCTTTTGTATTCTATTTAATTGTTTGAATGCATAGATCATGAGTTTTTGATCAGATATTAGTCAACACTGCATTTTATAATGATACACTGAAATTTGGATTTGTCGAAGAAATAAGACTGAAATTGCCGTAGGATATGGCCTTACATTATAGTGATTTTCTCTGAAACTATAGATCTGACTGAGACAAAACTTGGCAGTTATGCTTGAAATAACTTGCAATTGGAGGGAAAAAAATTACATTAAGTTTATTTGACATTTAGGTGTTCTTTAGGTGTAATACCACCAAATCATGATACGCCACATCCGGTTGCATACGAAAGTAGGTCTAAAAAAATATTCCCTTGAATTTGACAGTTGTAGAAAATTAACCCTGCATTTCAATGCACTTAAATTTTTCTGAGTCATAAACATGTATGTTGGGTGTCTGAAAGCATCATTCTTTTTTTATTTGATGGTCTTATAAAATATTTTGGAAAGTTAAGGTTACATAGTTGCCAAAGCAGGTAACCAGTAAATAACCTGGTAAAAATGTGATTGTTTACTTCCGGTGCAGGTTACTTTCTTATATGCAATGAAATGTAGTGTGAAATTTTCACTGTAGCACTGGAAAGGATTAAACTTTATTCATGCAAAGTATTTCTTTGGTTGAAATAAAGGTAAATTCTGTACATTTTTTTTAAAAGTACCAATTTAACAAAGACTAATAGGGAAAAATCAATGGTGGTATTACACCTATTTAGGGAAACTACATGTGCACTCGTGACCTTATTGTACTTTCATTTTTAAAAGTTATTAATAAACCAGTTCATACATTGTAAACATGGACTATTCGGAATGGATTGAGACACAGAAAGCACGTTTGAGGTAAAATTGCCTTGAAATGGGGGTTTACGGGTGTTTTCTAAGTCAAATGGGTGGACAGACAAAGCTGTATTTAGTTTACTGTGTTAAATTTTAAATAATACCCTAACAGTTTTGTTTATACAACATGTGAATTTTTTATTTCAGTGTTCACATGTTCTGAAGAGCATTCTGTTGAAAAATCTTATATGTGAATTGGTCTGCAGATGACACTTCAGCATTAAAGTAAGTATCAACTATCATCATGTTTTTTGTGTTTTTTTTGGCCGCAAAAGTTTACAATTTGCCATTGTGCCATCTACATTTTGCACAGACAATAAATCATCTAAACACTTATTTGCCCTGGATTTATACACATCAGAATCCAGTCTCACATACTTAAACTTTATAATTCTTACCAATTATTTTTTGTACCAGCATTCCAAGGGACATAACCCTTTTTTAAAACATTTTGAGGTATTTTTTATTACTCTTTCTCCCCATTTTCTAATGTAAAATACAAGAAAGTGGACACTTTGTGTAAATCTATTAGAAATATACTGTTATGAGTAAATAAAAAGACTTTGATACCAGTAACAATAAATGGTTGACTGAAAGGGAACCGTTATTTGTCACACTAGGCGAACAGACTAAAAACTCGAGTTACACATAAGGGCTTCTAGAAACTTCCGTGTAGACTGTTAACATTTATAGAGACAGTTCTTTCAGCTAAAACACTTTAATTATTGATTTAACATTACATTTATATCATTTTTGTGGGGAAATAATCACATTTGTTTTATTTTTTAGACAAAAGATATCAAGTTTTGATGAAAAAGGAAGGAAGGAGGAAAAATGGACCAAAACAGACCAAAACAGACCTTCAAATGAACTCTAAAAGGTGCAATAAAATTGTTTATCATCTAAAAGTTGTCTTTTGTATTCTATTTAATTGTTTGAATGCATAGATCATGAGTTTTTGATCAGATATTAGTCAACACTGCATTTTATAATGATACACTGAAATTTGGATTTGTCGAAGAAATAAGACTGAAATTGCCGTAGGATATGGCCTTACATTATAGTGATTTTCTCTGAAACTATAGATCTGACTGAGACAAAACTTGGCAGTTATGCTTGAAATAACTTGCAATTGGAGGGAAAAAAATTACATTAAGTTTATTTGACATTTAGGTGTTCTTTAGGTGTAATACCACCAAATCATGATACGCCACATCCGGTTGCATACGAAAGTAGGTCTAAAAAAATATTCCCTTGAATTTGACAGTTGTAGAAAATTAACCCTGCATTTCAATGCACTTAAATTTTTCTGAGTCATAAACATGTATGTTGGGTGTCTGAAAGCATCATTCTTTTTTTATTTGATGGTCTTATAAAATATTTTGGAAAGTTAAGGTTACATAGTTGCCAAAGCAGGTAACCAGTAAATAACCTGGTAAAAATGTGATTGTTTACTTCCGGTGCAGGTTACTTTCTTATATGCAATGAAATGTAGTGTGAAATTTTCACTGTAGCACTGGAAAGGATTAAACTTTATTCATGCAAAGTATTTCTTTGGTTGAAATAAAGGTAAATTCTGTACATTTTTTTTAAAAGTACCAATTTAACAAAGACTAATAGGGAAAAATCAATGGTGGTATTACACCTATTTAGGGAAACTACATGTGCACTCGTGACCTTATTGTACTTTCATTTTTAAAAGTTATTAATAAACCAGTTCATACATTGTAAACATGGACTATTCGGAATGGATTGAGACACAGAAAGCACGTTTGAGGTAAAATTGCCTTGAAATGGGGGTTTACGGGTGTTTTCTAAGTCAAATGGGTGGACAGACAAAGCTGTATTTAGTTTACTGTGTTAAATTTTAAATAATACCCTAACAGTTTTGTTTATACAACATGTGAATTTTTTATTTCAGTGTTCACATGTTCTGAAGAGCATTCTGTTGAAAAATCTTATATGTGAATTGGTCTGCAGATGACACTTCAGCATTAAAGTAAGTATCAACTATCATCATGTTTTTTGTGTTTTTTTTGGCCGCAAAAGTTTACAATTTGCCATTGTGCCATCTACATTTTGCACAGACAATAAATCATCTAAACACTTATTTGCCCTGGATTTATACACATCAGAATCCAGTCTCACATACTTAAACTTTATAATTCTTACCAATTATTTTTTGTACCAGCATTCCAAGGGACATAACCCTTTTTTAAAACATTTTGAGGTATTTTTTATTACTCTTTCTCCCCATTTTCTAATGTAAAATACAAGAAAGTGGACACTTTGTGTAAATCTATTAGAAATATACTGTTATGAGTAAATAAAAAGACTTTGATACCAGTAACAATAAATGGTTGACTGAAAGGGAACCGTTATTTGTCACACTAGGCGAACAGACTAAAAACTCGAGTTACACATAAGGGCTTCTAGAAACTTCCGTGTAGACTGTTAACATTTATAGAGACAGTTCTTTCAGCTAAAACACTTTAATTATTGATTTAACATTACATTTATATCATTTTTGTGGGGAAATAATCACATTTGTTTTATTTTTTAGACAAAAGATATCAAGTTTTGATGAAAAAGGAAGGAAGGAGGAAAAATGGACCAAAACAGACCAAAACAGACCTTCAAATGAACTCTAAAAGGTGCAATAAAATTGTTTATCATCTAAAAGTTGTCTTTTGTATTCTATTTAATTGTTTGAATGCATAGATCATGAGTTTTTGATCAGATATTAGTCAACACTGCATTTTATAATGATACACTGAAATTTGGATTTGTCGAAGAAATAAGACTGAAATTGCCGTAGGATATGGCCTTACATTATAGTGATTTTCTCTGAAACTATAGATCTGACTGAGACAAAACTTAACAGTTATGCTTGAAATAACTTGCAATTGGAGGGAAAAAAATTACATTAAGTTTATTTGACATTTAGGTGTTCTTTAGGGAAACTACATGTGCACTCGTGACCTTATTGTACTTTCATTTTTAAAAGTTATTAATAAACCAGTTCATACATTGTAAACATGGACTATTCGGAATGGATTGAGACACAGAAAGCACGTTTGAGGTAAAATTGCCTTGAAATGGGGGTTTACGGGTGTTTTCTAAGTCAAATGGGTGGACAGACAAAGCTATATTTAGTTTACTGTGTTAAATTTTAAATAATACCCTAACAGTTTTGTTTATACAACATGTGAATTTTTTATTTCAGTGTTCACATGTTCTGAAGAGCATTCTGTTGAAAAATCTTATATGTGAATTGGTCTGCAGATGACACTTCAGCATTAAAGTAAGTATCAACTATCATCATGTTTTTTGTGTTTTTTTTGGCCGCAAAAGTTTACAATTTGCCATTGTGCCATCTACATTTTGCACAGACAATAAATCATCTAAACACTTATTTGCCCTGGATTTATACACATCAGAATCCAGTCTCACATACTTAAACTTTATAATTCTTACCAATTATTTTTTGTACCAGCATTCCAAGGGACATAACCCTTTTTTAAAACATTTTGAGGTATTTTTTATTACTCTTTCTCCCCATTTTCTAATGTAAAATACAAGAAAGTGGACACTTTGTGTAAATCTATTAGAAATATACTGTTATGAGTAAATAAAAAGACTTTGATACCAGTAACAATAAATGGTTGACTGAAAGGGAACCGTTATTTGTCACACTAGGCGAACAGACTAAAAACTCGAGTTACACATAAGGGCTTCTAGAAACTTCCGTGTAGACTGTTAACATTTATAGAGACAGTTCTTTCAGCTAAAACACTTTAATTATTGATTTAACATTACATTTATATCATTTTTGTGGGGAAATAATCACATTTGTTTTATTTTTTAGACAAAAGATATCAAGTTTTGATGAAAAAGGAAGGAAGGAGGAAAAATGGACCAAAACAGACCAAAACAGACCTTCAAATGAACTCTAAAAGGTGCAATAAAATTGTTTATCATCTAAAAGTTGTCTTTTGTATTCTATTTAATTGTTTGAATGCATAGATCATGAGTTTTTGATCAGATATTAGTCAACACTGCATTTTATAATGATACACTGAAATTTGGATTTGTCGAAGAAATAAGACTGAAATTGCCGTAGGATATGGCCTTACATTATAGTGATTTTCTCTGAAACTATAGATCTGACTGAGACAAAACTTAACAGTTATGCTTGAAATAACTTGCAATTGGAGGGAAAAAAATTACATTAAGTTTATTTGACATTTAGGTGTTCTTTAGGGAAACTACATGTGCACTCGTGACCTTATTGTACTTTCATTTTTAAAAGTTATTAATAAACCAGTTCATACATTGTAAACATGGACTATTCGGAATGGATTGAGACACAGAAAGCACGTTTGAGGTAAAATTGCCTTGAAATGGGGGTTTACGGGTGTTTTCTAAGTCAAATGGGTGGACAGACAAAGCTATATTTAGTTTACTGTGTTAAATTTTAAATAATACCCTAACAGTTTTGTTTATACAACATGTGAATTTTTTATTTCAGTGTTCACATGTTCTGAAGAGCATTCTGTTGAAAAATCTTATATGTGAATTGGTCTGCAGATGACACTTCAGCATTAAAGTAAGTATCAACTATCATCATGTTTTTTGTGTTTTTTTTGGCCGCAAAAGTTTACAATTTGCCATTGTGCCATCTACATTTTGCACAGACAATAAATCATCTAAACACTTATTTGCCCTGGATTTATACACATCAGAATCCAGTCTCACATACTTAAACTTTATAATTCTTACCAATTATTTTTTGTACCAGCATTCCAAGGGACATAACCCTTTTTTAAAACATTTTGAGGTATTTTTTATTACTCTTTCTCCCCATTTTCTAATGTAAAATACAAGAAAGTGGACACTTTGTGTAAATCTATTAGAAATATACTGTTATGAGTAAATAAAAAGACTTTGATACCAGTAACAATAAATGGTTGACTGAAAGGGAACCGTTATTTGTCACACTAGGCGAACAGACTAAAAACTCGAGTTACACATAAGGGCTTCTAGAAACTTCCGTGTAGACTGTTAACATTTATAGAGACAGTTCTTTCAGCTAAAACACTTTAATTATTGATTTAACATTACATTTATATCATTTTTGTGGGGAAATAATCACATTTGTTTTATTTTTTAGACAAAAGATATCAAGTTTTGATGAAAAAGGAAGGAAGGAGGAAAAATGGACCAAAACAGACCAAAACAGACCTTCAAATGAACTCTAAAAGGTGCAATAAAATTGTTTATCATCTAAAAGTTGTCTTTTGTATTCTATTTAATTGTTTGAATGCATAGATCATGAGTTTTTGATCAGATATTAGTCAACACTGCATTTTATAATGATACACTGAAATTTGGATTTGTCGAAGAAATAAGACTGAAATTGCCGTAGGATATGGCCTTACATTATAGTGATTTTCTCTGAAACTATAGATCTGACTGAGACAAAACTTAACAGTTATGCTTGAAATAACTTGCAATTGGAGGGAAAAAAATTACATTAAGTTTATTTGACATTTAGGTGTTCTTTAGGTGTAATACCACCAAATCATGATACGCCACATCCGGTTGCATACGAAAGTAGGTCTAAAAAAATATTCCCTTGAATTTGACAGTTGTAGAAAATTAACCCTGCATTTCAATGCACTTAAATTTTTCTGAGTCATAAACATGTATGTTGGGTGTCTGAAAGCATCATTCTTTTTTTATTTGATGGTCTTATAAAATATTTTGGAAAGTTAAGGTTACATAGTTGCCAAAGCAGGTAACCAGTAAATAACCTGGTAAAAATGTGATTGTTTACTTCCGGTGCAGGTTACTTTCTTATATGCAATGAAATGTAGTGTGAAATTTTCACTGTAGCACTGGAAAGGATTAAACTTTATTCATGCAAAGTATTTCTTTGGTTGAAATAAAGGTAAATTCTGTACATTTTTTTTAAAAGTACCAATTTAACAAAGACTAATAGGGAAAAATCAATGGTGGTATTACACCTGTAGAAGGTTTATAGTTTCTGCGAGTCAGGTTATTTGAGAGAAGTACATGTAGAAGGTTTATAGTTTCTGCGAGTCTGGTTATTTGAGAGAAATACATGTAGAAAGTCTATTGTTTCTGCGAGTCTGGTTATTCGAGAGAAATATATGTAGAAGGTCTATTGTTTCTGCGAGTCTGGTGATTCGAGAGAAATACACATAGAAGGTCTATTGTTTCTGCGAGTCTGATTATTCGAGAGAAATACATGTACACGTAGAAGGTCTATTGTTTCTGCGAGTCTGGTTATTCGAAAAAACTACACATAGAAGGTCTATTGTTTCTGCGAGTCTGATTATTCGAGAGAAATACATGTGCACGTAGAAGGTCTATTGTTTCTGCGAGTCTGGTTATTCGGGAGAAATACATGTAGAAGGTTTATAGTATCTGCGTGTCTTGTTATTTGAGAGAAATACATGTAGAAGGTCTATTGTTTCTGCGAGTCTGGTGATTCGAGAGAAATACATGTAGAGGGTCTATTGTTTCTGCGAGTCTGGTTATTCGGGAGAAATACATGTACACGTAGAAGGTCTATTGTTTCTGCGAGTCTGGTTATTCGAAAGAAACAGATGTAGAAGGTCTATTGTTTCTGCGAATCTGATTATTCGAGAGAAATACATATACACGTAGAATGTCTATTGTTTCTACGAGTCTGGTTATTTGAGAGAAATACATGTAGAAGGTTTATAGTATCTGCGTGTCTTGTTATTTGAGAGAAATACATGTAGAAGGTCTATTGTTTCTGCGAGTCTGGTGATTCGAGAGAAATACATGTAGAGGGTCTATTGTTTCTGCGAGTCGGGTTATTCGGGAGAAATACATGTACACGTAGAAGGTCTATTGTTTCTGCGAGTTTGGTTATTCGAAAGAAACACATGTAGAAGGTGTATTGTTTCTGCGAGTTTAGTTATAAGAGAAAAATACATGTAGAAGGTTTATTGTTTCTGCGAGTCTGGTTATTCAGGAGGATTACACTTAAACGTAGAAGGTCTATTGTTTATGTGAGTCTGGTTATTCGAGAGAAATACATGTAGAAGGTCATTGTTTCTGCGAGTTTGGTTTTTGAAGAAAAATACATGTAGAAGGTCTATTATTTCTGCGAGTCTAGTTATTCAAGTAAACTACACGTAGAAGGTCTATTATTTCTACGAGTCTGGTTATTTGAGAGAAATACATGTAGAAGGTTTATAGTATCGGCGTGTCTTGTTATTTGAGAGAAATACATGTAGAAGGTCTATTGTTTCTGAGAGTCTAGTTATTCGAGAGAAACACATATAGAAGGTATATTGTTTCTGCGAGTCTGGTTATTCGAGAAAAATATATGTACACGTAGAAGGTCTATTGTTTCTGAGAGTTTGGTTTTTCGAGAAAAATACATGTAGAAGGTATAATAATAATAATAATAATATATTTATTTAAAGAGAGTAGCTCATTTGGATTAAACCAATTTGCAATAAGGCTCTCTACATATACAATGTTAACAATATGAATAAAAAAATAATTAATCTACTATTACACACATGTAAACAATAGACGTATATAAAGTAATATAACAACAACAACAAAAACAACTATGGTATAAATTGTGGCTTAACTTATAAATTCAACACTTTTAAAAATAAAATGACTTGTAAGAGTTTTTCTATGCATA
The DNA here is from genome assembly GCF_965363235.1 of Mytilus galloprovincialis. Taxonomy (NCBI): domain Eukaryota; kingdom Metazoa; phylum Mollusca; class Bivalvia; order Mytilida; family Mytilidae; genus Mytilus; species Mytilus galloprovincialis. The sequence goes on along the minus strand of NC_134845.1, from coordinate 81,977,758 downwards.
TTTACTTTTTGATTTTTTAATTTCACTGGACAGTGAATTCCACACTTTTAGACCACTAAAAGAAAAACTTGATTTGTATAATTCTGTATGTGATTTAGGGACAATAAAATTATCCGATGATGAAAGCCGAGTATTGTACGATTGTTTACTACTTGTAGGCACAATAAGATTGGATAAATATTTTGGTGCCAGTTGGTGTTTTGATTTATACATTAATAATGATTTTTTGTAAAATATTCTCTTAGTAACAGGAATAATTCCAGATTCCTTAAATAGTTCAATAGATGGTTTACGAATATCGTGTTCGTTTAAAATAATTCTAGCTGCCCTTTTTTGCAATTTTAGTAAACTGTCAACTAAAAACTTACAGTTACAGTTTCCCCATACTGAACAACAGTAATCCAAATGCGGAAGAATATACGCATTGTAAAATAGAATTCGTGCATTGTGATTCAAGTATTTCTTGATTCTTTTTAATAAAGCTAATGAAGAATTAACTATTTTGATTATATGATTAATTTGATCATACCAAGAAAGAGTTTTGTCAACAAAAATACCTAGGACTTTTTCACAGTGACTTTCATTAATCTTTTGGCCATTAATCACAGACAGTTTTTGTTTTGAACCTATACACATTGTCTTAGTTTTATACATGTAATACATGTAAAAAGTCTATTGTTTCTGAGAGTTTGGTTATTAGAGAGAAATACATGTAAAAGGTCTATTGTTTCTGCGACTCTGATTATTCGACAGAAATACATATAGAAGGTCTATTGTTTCTGCGAGTCTAGTAATTCGAGAGAAATACATGTAGAAGGTCTATTGTTTCTACGAGTCTGGTTATTCGAGAAAAATATATGTTCACGTAGAAGGTCTATTGTTTCTGCGAGTCTTGTTATTTGAGAGAAATACATGTAGAGGGTCTATTGTTTCTGCGTGTCTGGTTATTTGAATGAAATACACGTAGAAGGACTATTGTTCCTGCGAGTCTGGTTATTCGAGAGAAATACATGTAGAAGGTCTATTGTGTCTGCGAGTTTAGTTATTAGAGAAAAATACATGTAGAAGGTTTATTGTTTCTGCAGTCTGGTAATTCGAGAATATTACATGTATAAGGTCTATTGTTTCTGCGAGTCTGGTTATTCGAGAAAACTACATGTAGAAGGTCTATTGTTTCTGCGAGTCTGGTTATTCGAGAAAAATATATGTACAAGTAGAAGGTCTATTGTTTCTGTGAGTCTGGTTATGCGAGAGAAACACATGTAGAAGGTCTATTGTTTCTGTATGTTTAGTTATTAGAGAAAAATACATGTAGAAGGTCTATTGTTTCTGCGAGTCTGGTTATTCAGGAGGATTACATGTACACGTAGAAGGTCTATTGTTTATGTGAGTCTGCTTAATCGAGAGAAATACATATAGGAGGTCTATTGTTTCTGCGAGTCTGGTTATTCAAGAGAATACATGTAGATGGTTTATTGTTTCTACGAGTCTGGTTATTCGAGAGAAATAAATGTAGAAGGTCTAATATTTCTGCGAGTCTAGTTATTTGATAGCAATACATGTAGGGGATCTATAGTTTCTGCGAGTCTGGTTATTCGGGAGAAATACATGTAGAAGGTTTATTGTTTCTGCAGTCTGGTAATTCGAGAATATTACATGTAAAAGGTCTATTGTTTCTGCGAGTCTGGTTATTCGAGAGAAACACATGTAGAAGGTCTATTGTTTCTGCGAGTTTAGTTATTAGAGAAAAATACATGTAGAAGGTCTATTGTTTCTGCGAGTCTGGTTATTAGAGAAAAATACATGTAGAAGGTCTATTGTTTCTGCGAGTCTGGTTATTCAGGAGGATTACATGTTCACGTAGAAGGTCTATTGTTTATGTGAGTCTGGTTATTCGAGAGAAACACATGAATAAGATCATTGTTTCTGTGAGTTTGGTTATTAGAGAAAAATACATGTAAAAGGTCTATTGTTTCTGCGAGTCTAATATTCGAGAGACATACATGTAGAAGGTCTATTTTTTTTTGCGACTCTGATTTTTCGAGAGAAATACATGTAGAAGGTCTAATGTTCCTACGAATCTGGATATTCGAGAAAAATACATGTAGAAGGTTTATTATTTTTGCCAGTCTGGTTATTCGATATAAATACATGTAGAAGGTCTCTTGTTTCTGCAAGTCTGTTTATTTGAGAAAAATACATGTACAGTTGGGTGCAGACCAAGCATTACATAAAGTAAACGCAAGTTAACGCCGCGTGCACATATTTCGTTAGTTAACTTCAAATCTCCCGTTTACTAGTAAACGCACGTTTACTATAATTACGTTAACGTGGTCGAAATGGAAATTTCTAATGTCTACCCTAGTAAACGGGCGTTTACTATGTGTCCGTTTAGTCAGTAGTAAACGGGCGTTTACTTCAGAATTCTTCAAATTTATTTTTACGTGCACTTAAAAGTAAACGGGCGTTTAGTACAGATTTCACAAGTGTATTTTTACGTGCACTTGAAAGTAAACGCACGTTTACTTTTCGCGTTAACTGATTGGGTAAATTTAGAAATAAACTTCAAGTTCATTTGCACATTTATTTTATAAAAGCGACCTTTAGTCTTTATATTTCACGTATATGTGTTTCAAACCAGAACAATTCAAAAACTCTTTAAATTCGAAATATTAAATTACACAAAATCACTTTCATAAAGTCCATTAACTTTACTGATTGGCAGATTTTCTATATTTTCCTTTCAAAAGTTACATGTGCAAATATCGATACGGAAAGAAAGGTGATCCGAGACATCGGGAGAATTTTTTTATATGATGGGATATAAACATCATGGTTTACGTTGTTTCGTTCCCCGTTTATAATTGTCTCTTCGAATTCCAACTATAACTCGGTGTATTTAATACATTAATTTTTAATCGAAATTCACCTTGTTTGCCTTGGATTAACATGATAAGATTCTGTTTTGACAAATGATAAAAAAAAACGTAAATTGAACAGTATATTGAAAGGGATATCAATAAAGTGTAATATAAGTATGTTCATTTGTACCATCTCGTCAATTAAAATGTTCAAATATTGCTATCTTTACATGGATATATAACTCATTTACTATGCGGCTATATAAATTTACATAATAGAATGCTTATATGGTCAGTTTTGGTGGTTGTGGACAAATAATTTTATTATATGAGTCAGTCTGAGGTATGAAAACTACTGAATTTTGTTTACGAGTCAATATTTTGAATAAAAAAAGTACATGCTGGCACTCTAAATTGATGCGAACAAATTTTTTTAGTCAAAATATTCAAATATTGCTACCTATTTTCTTATACAATCAATCCTTACATGAAAATATAGCTCATTTACTATGCGGCTATATAGATTTACATAAGCAAATGCTTATATGGTCAGTTTTGGTTGTTGAGGACAAATAATTTTATTATATGAGTCAGTCTGAGGTATGAAAACTACTGAATTTTGTTTACGATTCAATATTTTGTATAAAAAAAGGACATGCTGGCACTCTAAATTGATGCGAACAAATTTTTTTAGTCATAATATTCAAATATTGCTACCTATTTTCTTATACAATCAATCCTTACATGAAAATATAGCTCATTTACTATGCGGCTATATAGATTTACATAAGTAAATGCTTATATGGTCAGTTTTGGTTGTTGAGGACAAATAATTTTATTATATGAGTCAGTCTGAGGTATGAAAACTACTGAATTTTGTTTACGATTCAATATTTTGTATAAAAAAAGGACATGATGGCACTCTAAATTGATGCGAACAAAATTTTTTAGTCATAATATTCAAATATTGCTACCTATTTTCTTATACAATCAATCCTTACATGAAAATATAGCTCACTTACTATGCGGCTATATAGATTTACATAAGTAAATGCTTATATGGTCAATTTTGGTTGTTGAGGACAAATAATTTTATTATATGAGTCAGTCTGAGGTATGAAAACTACTGAATTTTGTTTACGATTCAATATTTTGTATAAAAAAAGGACATGATGGCACTCTAAATTGATGCGAACAAAATTTTTTAGTCATAATATTCAAATATTGCTACCTATTTTCTTATACAATCAATCCTTACATGAAAATATAGCTCATTTACTATGCGGCTATATAGATTTACATAAGCAAATGCTTATATGGTCAGTTTTGGTTGTTGAGGACAAATAATTTTATTATATGAGTCAGTCTGAGGTATGAAAACTACTGAATTTTGTTTACGATTCAATATTTTGTATAAAAAAAGGACATGATGGCACTCTAAATTGATGCGAACAAAATTTTTTGGTCATAATATTCAAATATTGCTACCTATTTTCTTATGCAATCAATCCTTACATGAAAATATAACTCATTTACTATGCGGCTATATAGATTTACATAATAAAATGCTTATATGGTCAGTTTTGGTTGTTGCGGACAAATAATTTTATTATATGAGTCAGTCTGAGGTATGAAAACTACTGAATTTTGTTTACGATTCAATATTTTAAATAAAAAAAGGACATGCTGGCACTCTAAATTGATGGGAACAAATTTTTTTAATCATAATATTCAAATATTACTTCCTTTTTTATTATACAATCAATCCTTACTTGAAAATATAACTCATTTACTATGCAGCTATATAGATTAACATACTAAAATGCTTATATGGTCAGTTTTGGTTGTTGTGGACAAATAATTTTATTATATGAGTCAGTCTGAGGTATGAAAACTACTGAATTTTGTTTACGATTCAATATTTTGTATAAAAAAGTACATGCTGGCACTCTAAATTGATGCGAACAGAATTTTTTAGTCATAATATTCAAATATTGCTACCTATTTTCTTATACAATCAATCCTTACATGAAAATATAACTCATTTACTATGCGGCTATATAGATTTACATAATAAAATGCTTATATGGTCAGTTTTGGTTGTTGCGGACAAATAATTTTATTATATGAGTCAGTCTGAGGTATGAAAACTACTGAATTTTGTTTACGATTCAATATTTTAAATAAAAAAAGGACATGCTGGCACTCTAAATTGATGGGAACAAAATTTTTTTAATCATAATATTCAAATATTACTTCCTTTTTTATTATACAATCAATCCTTACTTGAAAATATAACTCATTTACTATGCAGCTATATAGATTTACATACTAGAATGCTTATATGGTCAGTTTTGGTTGTTGTGGACAAATAATTTTATTATATGAGTCAGTCTGAGGTATGAAAACTACTGAATTTTGTTTACGAGTCAATATTTTGAATAAAAAAAGTACATGCTGGCACTCTAAATTGATGCGAACAAATTTTTTTAGTCATAATATTCAAATATTGCTACCTATTTTCTTATACAATCAATCCTTACATGAAAATATAGCTCATTTACTATGCGGCTATATAGATTTACATAAGCAAATGCTTATATGGTCAGTTTTGGTTGTTGTGGACAAATAATTTTATTATATGAGTCAGTCTGAGGTATGAAAACTACTGAATTTGGTTTACGATTCAATATTTTGAATAAAAAAGGACATGCTGGCACTCTAAATTGATGAGAACAAAATTTTTTAGTCATAATATTCAAATATTGCTACCTATTTTCTCATACAATAAATCCTTACATGAAAATATAACTCATTTACTCTGTGGCTATATAGATTTACATAATAAAATGCTTATATGGTAAGTTTTGGTTGTTGCGGACAAATAATTTTATTATATGAGTCAGTCTGAGGTATGAAAACTACTGAATTTTGTTTACGATTCAATATTTTGAATAAAAAAGTACATGCTGGCACTCTAAATTGATGCAAACAAAATTTTTAAGTCATAATATTCAAATATTGCTACCTATTTTCTTATACAATAAATCCTTACATGAAAATATAACTCATTTACTATGCGGCTATATAGATTTACATAATTAAATGCTTATATGGTCAGTTTTGGTTGTTGCGGACAAATAATTTTATTATATGAGTCAGTCTGAGGTATGAAAACTACTGAATTTTGTTTACGATGCAATATTTTAAATAAAAAAAGGACATGCTGGCACTCTAAATTGATGCGAACAAAATTTTTTAGTCATAATATTCAAATATTGCTACCTATTTTCTTATACAATCAATCCTTACATGAAAATATAACTCATTTACTATGTGGCTATATAGATTTACATAATAAAATGCTTATATGGTCAGTTTTGGTTGTTGCGGACATATAATTTTATTATATGAGTCAGTCTGACGTATGAAAACTACTGAATTTTGTTTACGATTCAATATTTTAAATAAACTAGAGGCTCTGAAGAGCCTGTGTCGCTCACCTGTTAATGTGTTTACTGATGTCGGCCATCTTCGTTGGTAGGCAGGGTCATTAGACACTTTTTTTTAAAACAGATACCCTAGTATTATGATTGTGGCCAAGTTTGGTTAAATTTGGCCAAGTTGTTTTAGAAAAGATTTTTATACAAGTTACAAAAATGACGAAAAGTTGTTCAATATTGACTATAAAGGGCAATAACTCCTTAAGGGGTCCTCTAACAATTTTGATCATGCTGACTTACTTGTAGATCTTACTTTGCTGAACATTATTGCTGTTTACAGTTTATCTCTATCTATAATAGTATTCAAGATAATAACCAAAAACTGCAAAATTTCCTTAAAATCACCAATTTTAGGGCAGCAACCCAACAACAGGTGGTCCGATTCAACTCAAAATTTGTGAGGGGATATATCTTATTCTGATGGACATTTAAATCTTGAAAGATTTGCCCTAAATGTCTTAGTTTCAAAGATATAAAGCAAAAACTGCATTTTACCACTATGTTCTAATTTTAGCCATGTCGGCCATTTTGTTTGGCAGGCTGGGTCATCGGACACATTTTTTAAACTATAAACCACAATGATAATTGTGACCAAGTTTGGTTAAATTTGGCAAAGTAGTTTTGGAGAAGAAGATTTTTAGCAAAGTTACAAAAAATGACGAAAAGTTGTTAAAAATTGACTATAAAGGGCAATAACTCCTTAAGGGGTCAACTGACAATTTTGGTCAAGTTGACTTATTTGTAGGTCTTACTTTGCTGAACATTATTGCTGTTTACAGTTTATCTCTATCTATAATAGTATTCAAGATAATAACCAAAAACTGCAAAATTTCCTTAAAATAACCATTTCACAGGCAGCAACCCAACAACAGGTTGTCCTATTCGTCTGAAAATTTCAAGGCAGATAGATCTTGACCTGATCAACCATTTTACCCTGTCAGATTTGCTCTAAATGCTTTGGTTTTTGAGTTATTAGCCAAAAACTGCATTTTACCCCTATGTTCTATTTTTAGCCATGGCGGCCATCTTGGTTGGTTTGACAGGTCACGCCACACATTTTTTAAACTAGATACCCCAAGGATGATTGTGGCCAAGTTTGGTAGAATTTGGCCCAGTAGTTTCAGAGGAGAAGATTTTTGTAAAAGTTTACGGACGACGGACGACAGACGACGGACGCAGGACGACGGACGCCAAGTGATGAGAAAAGCTCACTTGACCTTTCAGGTCAGGTGAGCTAAAAAAGGACATGGTGGCACTCTAAATTGATGCTAACAAAATTTTTTAGTCATAATTTTCAAATATTGCTACCTATTTTTTTATACAATCAATCCTTACATGAAAATATAACTCATTTACTATGCGGCTATATAGATTTACATACTAGAATGCTTATATGGTCAGTTTTGGTTGTTGTGGACAAATAATTTTATTATACGAGTCAGTCTGAGGTATGAAAACTACTGAATTTTGTTTATGAGTCAATATTTTGAATAAAAAAAGTACATGCTGGCACTCTAAATTGATGCGAACAAATTTTTTTAGTCAAAATATTCAAATATTGCTACCTATTTTCTTATACAATCAATCCTTACATGAAAATATAGCTCATTTACTATGCGGCTATATAGATTTACATAAGCAAATGCTTATATGGTCAGTTTTGGTTGTTGAGGACAAATAATTTTATTATATGAGTCAGTCTGAGGTATGAAAACTACTGAATTTTGTTTACGATTCAAAATTTTTTATTAAAAAAAAGGACATGCTGGCACTCTAAATTGATGCGAACAAATTTTTTTAGTCATAATATTCAAATATTGCTACCTATTTTCTTATACAATCAATCCTTACATGAAAATATAGCTCATTTACTATGCGGCTATATAGATTTACATAAGTAAATGCTTATATGGTCAGTTTTGGTTGTTGAGGACAAATAATTTTATTATATGAGTCAGTCTGAGGTATGAAAACTACTGAATTTTGTTTACGATTCAATATTTTGTATAAAAAAAGGACATGATGGCACTCTAAATTGATGCGAACAAAATTTTTTAGTCATAATATTCAAATATTGCTACCTATTTTCTTATACAATCAATCCTTACATGAAAATATAGCTCATTTACTATGCGGCTATATAGATTTACATAAGCAAATGCTTATATGGTCAGTTTTGGTTGTTGAGGACAAATAATTTTATTATATGAGTCAGTCTGAGGTATGAAAACTACTGAATTTTGTTTACGATTCAATATTTTGTATAAAAAAAGGACATGATGGCACTCTAAATTGATGCGAACAAAATTTTTTAGTCATAATATTCAAATATTGCTACCTATTTTCTTATACAATCAATCCTTACATGAAAATATAACTCATTTACTATGCGGCTATATAGATTTACATAATAAAATGCTTATATGGTCAGTTTTGGTTGTTGCGGACAAATAATTTTATTATATGAGTCAGTCTGAGGTATGAAAACTACTGAATTTTGTTTACGATTCAATATTTTAAATAAAAAAAGGACATGCTGGCACTCTAAATTGATGGGAACAAAATTTTTTTAATCATAATATTCAAATATTACTTCCTTTTTTATTATACAATCAATCCTTACTTGAAAATATAACTCATTTACTATGCAGCTATATAGATTTACATACTAGAATGCTTATATGGTCAGTTTTGGTTGTTGTGGACAAATAATTTTATTATATGAGTCAGTCTGAGGTATGAAAACTACTGAATTTTGTTTACGATTCAATATTTTAAATAAAAAAAGGACATGCTGGCACTCTAAATTGATGGGAACAAAATTTTTTAATCATAATATTCAAATATTACTTCCTTTTTTATTATACAATCAATCCTTACTTGAAAATATAACTCATTTACTATGCAGCTATATAGATTAACATACTAAAATGCTTATATGGTCAGTTTTGGTTGTTGTGGACAAATAATTTTATTATATGAGTCAGTCTGAGGTATGAAAACTACTGAATTTTGTTTACGATTCAATATTTTGTATAAAAAAAGTACATGCTGGCACTCTAAATTGATGCGAACAAAATTTTTTAGTCATAATATTCAAATATTGCTACCTATTTTCTTATACAATCAATCCTTACATGAAAATATAACTCATTTACTATGCGGCTATATAGATTTACATAATAAAATGCTTATATGGTCAGTTTTGGTTGTTGCGGACAAATAATTTTATTATATGAGTCAGTCTGAGGTATGAAAACTACTGAATTTTGTTTACGATTCAATATTTTAAATAAAAAAAGGACATGCTGGCACTCTAAATTGATGGGAACAAAATTTTTTTAATCATAATATTCAAATATTACTTCCTTTTTTATTATACAATCAATCCTTACTTGAAAATATAACTCATTTACTATGCAGCTATATAGATTTACATACTAGAATGCTTATATGGTCAGTTTTGGTTGTTGTGGACAAATAATTTTATTATATGAGTCAGTCTGAGGTATGAAAACTACTGAATTTTGTTTACGAGTCAATATTTTGAATAAAAAAAGTACATGCTGGCACTCTAAATTGATGCGAACAAATTTTTTTAGTCATAATATTCAAATATTGCTACCTATTTTCTTATACAATCAATCCTTACATGAAAATATAGCTCATTTACTATGCGGCTATATAGATTTACATAAGCAAATGCTTATATGGTCAGTTTTGGTTGTTGTGGACAAATAATTTTATTATATGAGTCAGTCTGAGGTATGAAAACTACTGAATTTGGTTTACGATTCAATATTTTGAATAAAAAAGGACATGATGGCACTCTAAATTGATGCCAATAAAATTTTGTAATCATAATGTTCAAATATTGCTACCTATTTTTTTATACAATCAATCCTTACATGAAAATATAGCTCATTTACTCTGTGGCTATATAGATTTACATAAGCAAATGCTTATATGGTCAGTTTTGGTTGTTGCGGACAAATAATTCTATTATATGAGTCAGTCTGAGGTATGAAAACTACTGAATTTTGTTTACGCTTCAATATTTTGAATAAAAAAGGACATGCTGGCACTCTAAATTGATGAGAACAAAATTTTTTAGTCATAATATTCAAATATTGCTACCTATTTTCTTATACAATAAATCCTTACATGAAAATATAACTCATTTACTCTGTGGCTATATAGATTTACATAATAAAATGCTTATATGGTAAGTTTTGGTTGTTGCGGACAAATAATTTTATTATATGAGTCAGTCTGAGGTATGAAAACTACTGAATTTTGTTTACGATTCAATATTTTGAATAAAAAAGTACATGCTGGCACTCTAAATTGATGCAAACAAAATTTTTAAGTCATAATATTCAAATATTGCTACCTATTTTCTTATACAATAAATCCTTACATGAAAATATAACTCATTTACTATGCGGCTATATAGATTTACATAATTAAATGCTTATATGGTCAGTTTTGGTTGTTGCGGACAAATAATTTTATTATATGAGTCAGTCTGAGGTATGAAAACTACTGAATTTTGTTTACGATTCAATATTTTAAATAAAAAAAGGACATGCTGGCACTCTAAATTGATGCGAACAAAATTTTTTAGTCATAATATTCAAATATTGCTACCTATTTTCTTATACAATCAATCCTTACATGAAAATATAACTCATTTACTATGTGGCTATATAGATTTACATAATAAAATGCTTATATGGTCAGTTTTGGTTGTTGCGGACATATAATTTTATTATATGAGTCAGTCTGACGTATGAAAACTACTGAATTTTGTTTACGATTCAATATTTTAAATAAAAAAAGGACATGCTGGCACTCTAAATTGATGCTAACAAAATTTTTTAGTCATAATTTTCAAATATTGCTACCTATTTTTTTATACAATCAATCCTTACATGAAAATATAACTCATTTACTATGCGGCTATATAGATTTACATACTAGAATGCTTATATGGTCAGTTTTGGTTGTTGCAGACAAACAATTTTATTATAGGAGTCAGTCTGAGGTATGAAAACTACTGAATTTGGTTTACGATTCAATATTTTGAATAAAAAAGGACATGCTGGCACTCTAAATTGATGCGAATAAACTTTTTTAGTCATAATATTCAAATATTGCTACCTATTTTCTTATTCAATCAATCCTTACATGAAAATATAACTAATTTACTATGCAGCTATATAGATTTACATATTAAAATGCTTATATGGTCAGTTTTTGTTGTTGCGGACAAATTATTTTATTACATGAGTAAGTCTGAGGTATGAAAACTACTGATTTTTTTTTTACAATTCAATATTTTGAATAAAAAAGTACATGCTGGCAATCTAAATTGATGCGAACAAAATTTTTTAGTCATAATATTCAAATATTGCTTCCTAATAATAATTATATATTACGAGTTAGTCTGATGTATGATAACTACTAAATTTTGTTTACTATTCAATATTTTAAATAAAAAGAGGTCATCGCCGTCAGGCTGGTACAAAAATTGCTGTCAATTGTTTTATATGGTCAATTATGGCATAAAAATATAACTGAATTACTTCTATATAGAATAAGATAACTTGTTAAGAGATAAATATTGTCAGTTGTGGTGAATGATATCAAAAAGTTTTGTTTTACGAGTCAGTCTGTATAAGATGAGAAAACTGTTTGATTTTGGTGAGGATTAAATTACATGTATTTGAATAAACATACTTAAACTATTATTTGCGAAGAACAAGAAATTTACTATAATTATTGTTCAATTAAATACAAATGTGTGACATTTTTAAATAACTGTAATCGTCAAAATGTCAAGCAGAAATGACCAGTTGGTCAATTAATTTTGATGTTCCTTATCATTTCATATTTTAGGTCAGTGTATCCAAGTTACGATGACAATCTGCGTTAACGGGCGTTTACTACAAACAGTAAACGCGCGTTTACTTATTACAAAAATAGAAGACGCGCCTTTTTCCACGTTAACGCGGAGGTAAACGGAAAAGTAAACGCCCGTTTACTCTTTACAAAATTAGAAGACTCGCCGTTTTTGCGTTAACGCGGAGGTAAACGCGAAAGTAAACGCCCGCTTACTTTTAATGTCTACTGCAATTTCGGAGTTAACGCACAGTTAACGCGGCGTTTACATGAAGTGCACGCGAGTAAACGCCGCGTTAACTTTTTCGGCCCGTCTACATGTAATGCTTGGTCTGCACCCAACTGTAGAAGGTCTATTGTTTCTGCGACTCTGATAATTCGAGAGAAATACATGTACACGTAGAAGGTCTATTGTTTCTGCGAGTCTAGTAATTCGAGAGAAATACATGTAGAAGGTCTATTGTTTCTGCGAGTCTGGTTATTCGAGAAAAATATATGTATAAGTAGAAGATCTATTTTTCTGCGAGTCTGGTTTTTCGAGAGAAATACATGTACACGTTGAAGGTCTATTGTTTCTGCGAGTCTGGTTTTTCGAAAGAAATGCATATAGAAGGTATTTTGTTTCTGCGAGTATTGTTATTTGAGAGAAATACATGTAGAGGGTCTATTGTTTCTGCGTGTCTGGTTATTTGAGAGAAATACACGTAGAAGGTCTATTGTTTCTGCGAGTCTGGTTATTCGAGAGAAATATATGTAGTAGGTATATTGTTTCTGCGAGTCTGGTTATTCGCGAAAACTACATATAGAAGGTCTATTGTTTCTGCGAGTCTGATATTTCGAGAGAAATATATGTACACGTAGAAAGTCTATTGTTTCTGCGAGTCTGGTTATTCGATAGAAACACATGTAGAAGGTCTATTGTTTCTGCAAGTTTAGTTATTAAAGAAAAATACATGTAGAAGGTCTATTGTTTCTGCGAGTCTGATAATTCGGGAGAAATACATGTAGAAGGTCTAATGTTCCTACGAATCTGGATATTCGAGAAAAATACATGTAGAAGGTTTATTATTTTTGCCAGTCTGGTTATTCAAGAGAAATACATGTAGAAGGTCTAATGTTTCTACGAGTCTGGTTATTCGATATAAATACATGTAGAAGGTCTCTTGTTTCTGCAAGTCTGTTTATTTGAGAAAAATACATGTAGAAGGTCTATTGTTTCTGCGAGTCTAGTAATTCGAGAGAAATACATGTAGAAGGTCTATTGTTTCTGCGAGTCTGGTTATTCGAGAAAAATATATGTACACGTAGAAGGTCTATTGTTTCTGCGAGTCATGTTATTTCGAGAGAAATACATGTACACGTAGAAGGTCTATTGTTTCCGCTAGTCTGGTTTTTCGAGAAAAATACATGTAGAAGGTATATTGTTTCGTCGAGTCTTGTTATTTAAGTGATATACATGTAGAGGGTTTATTGTTTCTGAGAGTCTGGTTATTCGAGAGAAACACATGTAGAAGGTCTGTTGTTTCTGCAAGTTTGGTTATTAGAGAGAAATACATTTAGAAGGGCTATTGTTTCTGCGAGTCTGATTATTCGAGAAAAATACATGTAGAAGGTCTATTGTTTCTGCGAGTCTGGTAATTGGAGAGAAATTCATGTAGAAGGTCTATTGTTTCTGCAAATCTTGTTTTTCGAGAGTAATACATGTACAAGGTCTATTTTTCTGCGAGTCTGGTTATTCGAGAGAAATACATGAAAAAGGTCTATTGTTTCTGCGAGTCTGGTTATTAGAGAGAAATACATGTAGGGGATCTATAGTTTCTGCGAGTCTGGTTATTCGAGAGAAATACATGTAGATGGTCTATTGTTTCTACGAGTCTGGTTATTCGAGAGAAATACATATAGGAAGTCTATTGTTTCTGCGAGTCTGGTTATTCCAGAGAAATACATATAGAAGGTCTATTGTTTCTGCGAGTCTGGTTATTCCAGAGAAATACATATAGGAGGTCTATTGTTTCTGCGAGTCTGGTTATTCCAGAGAAATACATATAGGAGGTCTATTGTTTCTGCGAGTCTGGTTATTCCAGAGAAATACATATAGGAGGTCTATTGTTTCTGCGAGTCTGGTTATTCGAGAGAAATACATGTAGATGGTCTATTGTTTCTACGAGTCTGGTTATTCGAGAGAAATAAATGTAGAAGGGATATTATTTCTTCGAGTCTAGTTATTTGATAGCAATACATGTAGGAGGTCTATAGTTTCTGCGAGTCTGGTTATTCGAGAGAAATACATGTACACGTTGAAGGTCTATTGTTTCTGCGAGTCTGGTTTCTCGAAAGAAATACATATAGAAGGTATTTTGTTTCTGCGAGTATTGTTATTTGAGAGAAATACATGTAGAGGGTCTATTGTTTCTGCGTGTCTGGTTATTTGAGAGAAATACACGTAGAAGGTCTATTGTTTCTGCGAGTCTGGTTATTCGAGAGAAATATATGTAGTAGGTATATTGTTTCTGCGAGTCTGGTTATTCGCGAAAACTACATATAGAAGGTCTATTGTTTCTGCGAGTCTGATTATTCGAGAGAAATATATGTACACGTAGAAGGTCTATTGTTTCTGCGAGTCTGGTTATTCGAGAGAAACACATGTAGAAGGTCTATTGTTTCTGCGAGTTTAGTTATTAAAGAAAAATACATGTAGAAGGTCTATTGTTTCTGCGAGTCTGATAATTCGGGAGAAATACATGTAGAAGGTCTAATGTTCCTACGAATCTGGATATTCGAGAAAAATACATGTAGAAGGTTTATTATTTTTGCCAGTCTGGTTATTCAAGAGAAATACATGTAGAAGGTCTAATGTTTTTACGAGTCTGGTTATTCGATATAAATACATGTAGAAGGTCTCTTGTTTCTGCAAGTCTGTTTATTTGAGAAAAATACATGTAGAAGGTCTATTGTTTCTGCGAGTCTGAAAATTCGAGAGAAATACATGTAAAAGATCTATTGTTTCTGCGACTCTGATTATTCGAGAGAAATATATGTACACGTAGAAGGTTTTTTGTTTCTGCGAGTCTAGTAATTCGAGAGAAATACATGTAGAAGAACTATTGTTTCTGCGAGTCTGGTTATTCGAGAAAAATATATGTACACGTAGAAGGTCTATTGTTTCTGCGAGTTATGTTATTTCGAGAGAAATACATGTACACGTAGAAGGTCTATTGTTTCCGCTAGTCTGGTTTTTCGAGAAAAATACATGTAGAAGGTATATTGTGTCTGCGAGTCTTGTTATTTAAGTGATATATATGTAGAGGGTTTATTGTTTCTGAGAGTCTGGTTATTCGAGAGAAACACATGTAGAAGGTCTGTTGTTTCTGCAAGTTTGGTTATTAGAGAGAAATACATTTAGAAGGCCTATTGTTTCTGCGAGTCTGATTATTCGAGAAAAATACATGTAGAAGGTCTATTGTTTCTGCGAGTCTGGTAATTGGAGAGAAATTCATGTAGAAGGTCTATTGTTTCTGCAAATCTTGTTTTTCGAGAGTAATACATGTACAAGGTCTATTTTTCTGCGAGTCTGGTTATTCGAGAGAAATACATGAAAAAGGTCTATTGTTTCTGCGAGTCTGGTTATTAGAGAGAAATACACGTAGGGGATCTATAGTTTCTGCGAGTCTGGTTATTCGAGAGAAATACATGTAGATGGTCTATTGTTTCTACGAGTCTGGTTATTCGAGAGAAATACATATAGGAAGTCTATTGTTTCTGCGAGTCTGGTTATTCCAGAGAAATACATATAGGAGGTCTATTGTTTCTGCGAGTCTGGTTATTCCAGAGAAATACATATAGGAGGTCTATTGTTTCTGCGAGTCTGGTTATTCCAGAGAAATACATATAGGAGGTCTATTGTTTCTGCGAGTCTGGTTATTCCAGAGAAATACATATAGGAGGTCTATTGTTTCTGCGAGTCTGGTTATTCCAGAGAAATACATATAGGAGGTCTATTGTTTCTGCGAGTCTGGTTATTCGAGAGAAATACATGTAGATGGTCTATTGTTTCTACGAGTCTGGTTATTCGAGAGAAATAAATGTAGAAGGGATATTATTTCTTCGAGTCTAGTTATTTGATAGCAATACATGTAGGAGGTCTATAGTTTCTGCGAGTCTGGTTATTCGAGAGAAATACATGTATAAGGTCTATTGTTTCTGCGAGTCTGGTTATTCGAGAAAACTACATGTAGAAGCTCTATTGTTTCTGCGAGTCTGGTTATTCGAGAAAAATATATGTACAAGTAGAAGGTCTATTTTTCTGCTAGTCTGGATATTCGAGAGAAATACACGTAGAAGGACTATTGTTTCTGCGAGTCTGGTTATGCGAGAGAAACACATGTAGAAGGTCTATTGTTTCTGTATGTTTAGTTATTAGAGAAAAATACATGTAGAAGGTCTATTGTTTCTGCGAGTCTGGTTATTCAGGAGGATTACATGTACACGTAGAAGGTCTATTGTTTATGTGAGTCTGCTTATTCGAGAGAAATACATATAGGAGGTCTATTGTTTCTACGAGTCTGGTTATTCCAGAGAATACATGTAGATGGTTTAATGTTTCTACGAGTCTGGTTATTCGAGAGAAATAAATGTAGAAGGTCTAATATTTCTGGGAGTCTAGTTATTTGATAGCAATACATGTAGGGGATCTATAGTTTCTGCGAGTCTGGTTATTCGGGAGAAATACATGTAGAAGATTTATTGTTTCTGCAGTCTGGTAATTCGAGAATATTACATGTATAAGGTCTATTGTTTCTGCGAGTCTGGTTATTCGAGAGAAATACATGTAGAAGGTCTATTGTTTCTGAGAGTTTGGTTATTAGAGAGAAATACCTGTAGAAGGTCTATTGTTTTTGCGAGTCTGGTTATACGAGAAAAATATATGTACAAAGAGAAGGTCTGTTTTTCTGCGAGTCTGGTTTTTCGAGAGAAATACATGTAGAAGGTCTATTGTTTCTGCGAGTTTAGTTATTAGAGAAAAATACATGTAGAAGGTCTATTGTTTCTGCGAGTCTGGTTATTAGAGAAAAATACATGTAGAAGGTCTATTGTTTCTGCGAGTTTAGTTATAAGAGAAAAATACATGTAGAAGGTCTATTGTTTCTGCGAGTCTGGTTATTAGAGAAAAATACATGTAGAAGGTCTATTGTTTCTGCGAGTTTAGTTATTAGAGAAAAATACATGTAGAAGGTCTATTGTTTCTGCGAGTCTGGTTATTAGAGAAAAATACATGTAGAAGGTCTACAGTTTCTGCGAGTCTGGTTATTCAGGAGTATTACATGTTCACGTAGAAGGTCTATTGTTTATGTGAGTCTGGTTATTCGAGAGAAACACATGTAGAAGATCATTGTTTCTGTGAGTTTGGTTATTCGAGAAAAAGACATGTAAAAGGTCTATTGTTTCTGCGAGTCTGATAATTCGAGAGAAATACATGTAGAAGGTCTAATGTTCCTACAAATCTGGATATTCGAGAAAAATACATGTAGAAGGTTTATTATTTTTGCCAGTCTGGTTATTCAAGAGAAATACATGTAGAAGGTCTATTGTTTCTACGAGTCTGGTTATTCGATATAAATACATGTAGAAGGTCTCTTGTTTCTGCAAGTCTGTTTATTTGAGAAAAATACATGTAGAAGGTCTATTGTTTCTGCGAGTCTGATAATTCGAGAGAAATACATGTAAAAGATCTATTGTTTCTGCGACTCTGATTATTCGACAGTAATATATGTACACGTAGAAGGTCTATTGTTTCTGCGAGCCTAGTAATTCGAGAGAAATACACGTAGAAGGTCTATTGTTTCTGCGAGTCTGGTTATTCGAGAAAAATATATGTACAAGTAGAAGGTCTATTTTTCTGCGAGTCTGGTTTTTCGAGAGAAATACATGTACACGTAGAAGGTCTATTGTTTCTGCGAGTCTGGTTTTTCGAAAGAAATACATATAGAAGGTATTTTGTTTCTGCGAGTATTGTTATTTGAGAGAAATACATGTAGAGGGTTTATTGTTTCTGCGTGTCTGGTTATTTGAGAGAAATACACGTAGAAGGTCTATTGTTTCTGCGAGTCTGATTATTAGAGAGAAATACATGTAGTAGGTATATTGTTTCTGCGAGTCTGGTTATTCGAGAGAAATACATGTAGAAGGTCTATTGTTTCTGCGAGTTTAGTTATTAGAGAAAAATACATGTAGAAGGTCTATTGTTTCAGGGAGTCTGATAATTCGATAGAAATACATGTAGAAGTTCTAATGTTCCTACGAATCTGGATATTCAAGAAAAATACATGTAGAAGGTTTATTATTTTTGCCAGTCTGGCTATTCAAGAGAAATACATGTAGAAGGTCTAATGTTTCTACGAGTCTGGTTATTCGATATAAATACATGTAGAAGGTCTCTTGTTTCTGCAAGTCTGTTTTTTTGAGAAAAATACACGTAGAAGGTCTATTGTTTCTTCGACTCTGATTATTCGAGAGAAATATATGTACACGTAGAAGGTTTTTTGTTTCTGCGAGTCTAGTAATTCAAGAGAAATACATGTAGAAGGTCTATTGTTTTGTGCGAGTCTGGTTATTCGAGAAAAATATATGTACACGTAGAAGGTCTATTGTTTCTGCGAGTCTGGTTATTCGATATACATACATTTAGAAGGTCTCTTGTTTGTGCAAGTCTGTTTATTTCAGAAAAATACACGTAGAAGGTCTATTGTTTCTGCGAGTCTGGTTATTAGAGAAAAATATATGTAGAAGGTCTATTGTTTCTGCGAGTTTAGTTATTAGAGAAAAATACATGTAGAAGGTCTATTGTTTCTGCGAGTCTGGTTATTAGAGAAAAATACATGTAGAAGGTCTATTGTTTCTGCGAGTCTGGTTATTCAGGAGGATTACATGTTCACGTAGAAGGTCTATTGTTTATGTGAGTCTGGTTATTCGAGAGAAACACATGTAGAAGATCATTGTTTCTGTGAGTTTGGTTATTAGAGAAAAATACATGTAAAAGGTCTATTGTTTCTGCGAGTCTGATAATTCGAGAGAAATACATGTAGAAGGTCTAATGTTCCTACAAATCTGGATATTCGAGAAAAATACATGTAGAAGGTTTATTATTTTTGCCAGTCTGGTTATTCAAGAGAAATACATGTAGAAGGTCTATTGTTTCTACGAGTCTGGTTATTCGATATAAATACATGTAGAAGGTCTCTTGTTTCTGCAAGTCTGTTTATTTGAGAAAAATACATGTAGAAGGTCTATTGTTTCTGCGAGTCTGAAAATTCGAGAGAAATACATGTAAAAGATCTATTGTTTCTGCGACTCTGATTATTCGAGAGAAATATATGTACACGTAGAAGGTTTTTTGTTTCTGCGAGTCTAGTAATTCGAGAGAAATACATGTAGAAGAACTATTGTTTCTGCGAGTCTGGTTATTCGAGAAAAATATATGTACACGTAGAAGGTCTATTGTTTCTGCGAGTTATGTTATTTCGAGAGAAATACATGTACACGTAGAAGGTCTATTGTTTCCGCTAGTCTGGTTTTTCGAGAAAAATACATGTAGAAGGTCTATTGTTTCTGCGAGTCTGGTTTTTCGAGAAAAATACATGTAGAAGGTCTATTGTTTATGTGAGTCTGGTTATTCGAGAGAAACACATGTAGAAGATCATTGTTTCTGTGAGTTTGGTTATTAGAGAAAAATACATGTAAAAGGTCTATTGTTTCTGCGAGTCTGATAATTCGAGAGAAATACATGTAGAAGGTCTAATGTTCCTACAAATCTGGATATTCGAGAAAAATACATGTAGAAGGTTTATTATTTTTGCCAGTCTGGTTATTCAAGAGAAATACATGTAGAAGGTCTATTGTTTCTACGAGTCTGGTTATTCGATATAAATACATGTAGAAGGTCTCTTGTTTCTGCAAGTCTGTTTATTTGAGAAAAATACATGTAGAAGGTCTATTGTTTCTGCGAGTCTGATAATTCGAGAGAAATACATGTAAAAGACCTATTGTTTCTGCGACTCTGATTATTCGAGAGAAATATATGTACACGTAGAAGGTCTATTGTTTCTGCAAGTCTAGTAATTCGAGAGAAATACATGTAGAAGGTCTATTGTTTCTGCGAGTCTGGTTATTCGAGAAAAATATATGTACAAGTAGAAGATAAAATTGAGAAAGGAAATGGTGAATATGTCAAAGCGACAACCACCCGACCATAGAGCAAACAACAGCCGAAGGCAACCAATGGGTCTTCAATGTAGCGAGAATTCCCGCACCCGTAGGTGTCCTTCAGCTGGCCCCTAAAATATGCATAATAGTACAGTGATAATGGACGTCATACTAAACTCCGAATTATACACAAGAAACTAAAATTTAAAATAAGGTCTATTTTTCTGCGAGTCTGGTATTTCGAGAGAAATACATGTACACGTAGAAGGTCTATTGTTTCTGCGAGTCTGGTTTTTCGAAAGAAATACATATAGAAGGTATTATGTTTCTGCGAGTATTGTTATTTGAGAGAAATACATGTAGAGGGTCTATTGTTTCTGCGAGTCTGATTATTAGAGAGAAATATATGTAGTAGGTATATTGTTTCTGCGAGTCTGGTTATTCGAGAGAAATACATGTAGAAGGTCTATTGTTTCTGCGAGTCTGATTATTCGAGAGAAATATATGTTCACGTAGAAGGTTTATTGTTTCTGCGAGTCTGATTATTAGAGAGAAATATATGTAGTAGGTAAATTGTTTCTGCGAGTCTGGTTATTCGAGAGAAACACATGTAGAAGGTCTATTGTTTCTGCGAGTTTAGTTATTAGAGAAAAATACATGTAGAAGGTCTATTGTTTCTGCGAGTCTGATAATTCGATAGAAATACATGTAGAAGGTCTAATGTTCCTACGAATCTGGATATTCGAGAAAAATACATGTAGAAGGTTTATTATTTTTGCCAGTCTGGCTATTCAAGAGAAATACATGTAGAAGGTCTAATGTTTCTACGAGTCTGGTTATTCGATATAAATACATGTAGAAGGTCTCTTGTTTCTGCAAGTCTGTTTATTTGAGAAAAAAACATGTAGAAGGTCTATTGTTTCTTCGACTCTGATTATTCGAGAGAAATATATGTACACGTAGAAGGTTTTTTGTTTCTGCGAGTCTAGTAATTCGAGAGAAATACATGTAGAAGGTCTATTGTTTCTGCGAGTCTGGTTATTCGATAAAATTTATGTACACGTAGAAGGTCTATTGTTTCTGCGAGTCTGGTTATTCGATATAAATACATTTAGAAGGTCTCTTGTTTCTGCAAGTCTGTTTATTTCAGAAAAATACATGTAGAAGGTCTATTGTTTCTGCGAGTCTGATAATTCGTGAGAAATATATGTAAAAGATCTATAGTTTCTGCGACTCTGATTATTCGAGAGAAATATATGTACACGTAGAAGGTTTTTTGTTTCTGCGAGTCTAGTAATTCGAGAGAATACATGTAGAAGGTCTATTGTTTTTGCGAGTCTGGTTATTCGAGAAAAATATATGTACACGTAGAAGGTCTATTGTTTCTGCGAGTTATGTTATTTCGAGAGAAATACATGTACACGTAGAAGGTCTATTGTTTCCGCGAGTCTGGTTTTTCGAAAGAAATACATATAGAAGGTATTTTGTTTCTGCGAGTATTGTTATTTGAGAGATATACATGTAGAGGGTCTATTGTTTCTGAGAGTCTGGTTATTCGAGAGAAACACATGTAGAAGGTCTGTTGTTTCTGCAAGTTTGGTTATTAGAGAGAAATACATTTAGAAGGACTATTGTTTCTGCGAGTCTGATTATTCGAGAAAAATACATGTATAAGGTCTATTGTTTCTGCGAATCTGGTAATTGGAGAGAAATTCATGTAGAAGGTCTATTGTTTCTGCAAAACTTGTTTTTCGAGAGTAATACATGTAGAAGGTCTATTTTTCTGCGAGTCTGGTTATTCGAGAGAAATACATGAAAAAGGTCTATTGTTTCTGCGAGTCTGGTTATTAGAGAGAAATACATGTAGGGGATCTATAGTTTCTGCGAGTCTGGTTATTCGAGAGAAATACATGTAGAGGGTCTATTGTTTCTGCAGTCTGGTTATTCGAGAATAATACATTTAGAAGGTCTATTGTTTCTGCGAGTCTGGTTGTTCGAGAGAAATACATGTAGAAGGTCTATTGTTTCTGCGAGTCTAGATATTCGAGAAATATGTTGATAATGGTCGGTTAGAAAAAAAAACAAAAAAAAGATAGTTAGATACTTTTGATTGTTTTTTTCTAGTTTATATATTTGCATGGTATTTATCGACTCGAACATTAATTAAGGCAAACTTAAGAGGGTTTGTTATGTTTTCACCACTGCATACATTTTAGGCAGATTGACAATTAAAGCTTTTGTTTTGTATTTGAATTGTGTAAGACTGATAGGCTTACAAAACATGTACAGTGTTTAAATTATATTTTAGAATATTTTTATCTTCCTAAATGAACAAATATTTTTTTTTTTGAAATTAGAATTGCGTCAAACTTTTATTATATAAAATGTAATTATATATATAAAACGATGTGGTATAACTGCTAATGAGACAACTCTTCATCTAAGTCACAACATTTAAAAGTAAACCATTATAAGTTAAAGTACGGACTTCACGTGTTTAACACGGAGCCTTCGCTGACAACGAACAGCAAGATATAAAGGGCCCTCAAAACGACTAGTGTTAAACTATTCAACAAGGAAAATATGTACATAATCATATAAATACACATCTTCTTTTGTCATGAAACATACCTCCTACAGTATATACCGGATTTCCTCTGTGCTGTCCGGAATTCCTACTTATTTGCTCATTGACTGCATTGAACAGGGCATTTCGTCTTTGTTGATCACGTCTTTTTGAATGTTTTATAACAATAGAAGTTATGATTACAACTAGCACAATCACAGCCCCGCAGGCTGCAAAAATACTGACAACAATGGGTCTGTAAATCAAATAAAAAAAAATATATTGTTATTTGCATTTTCAGTATGCCTTGGAACTGTATAACCGAACCAAGACACCTCGTAAATTCTTATTTTTTTTCAAGGTCATCTGTGAATAATCCGAAGACATGTGTTGACGTTCAAACATTACTGATATCTATTAACCGGAAACATGTTTACTTTTCTAAAAGCATCAAATACATACTTTGTTAAGATTTGTATTTGATTTTTTATTGAAATGCCCATTACTAGAACATTTTTTTTCTCGTAAAGATTTATCAATGTTTGTATTAATTTTGTATCTATTCAAAATGTTTGCAAACATTTAGTCGTTATTACGCAAATCGCTATTAACATATTATACTAGGCACTTTCCTTTTGACTTCATACATCAGATACAGATAATTCTGTATATAACGCAAGGTTTGATTACGCTGCAGTTGGTCGCTCATCTCGATTATTGATTATTCAAGGAATGTAATTTCATGATTTGATTGTTATATCTGTTCGAATTGCATTAGCTACTTTTATTTGACTAACAAAAACAAGATTGATTCGACTTTATTTTGTAAACTTCACACTAAATTTGAATTATATAACATAAAGAGGAAGAACAAATCATTCATTAAAAGCTCAAATTAAATCCCTATCCTAGCTTATAGGCGAGTGACTTTAACCAGAAAATTAAATTTTTAATGCACCTACCTAACACACGGCTAAATTATATATCATTTGAGAGCTACACATCTGTACTATCTATTTTGCCCGGTCGTAAAAATATCGTACGGTGCAATTTCCGTCAAATCAAGATCAAAGGCCAGGGACGAATAAGTGCATATTTTCTAAGATTTCAGGCTAGTTGCATAATATGACTTTTATATACTAAATTCACATATGCAAACAATTTAAACTTTTAGCAGAGAGTTTAACAGTCATTATTCAAATGCATTTTTTAATATTTAAAGAGTTTTTTTGACAGAGAGCAAATGTTTCCTGCAATTCGAGTAAACGTTAACAAAATGTGTGAAAACCAAAATTTTTCTTTCTGGTGCAAATGCTAATCACTTAAAACTAAGTAAAACCCTGTAATGACTATCAAAGACGTTTTTGACATCATAAAATTAGTAAACTTGAAAATTTAATGGACTCCACTACGAGTTGGTTAACAATTATGAGATATCTGTTTCGCCAGATGACGACTGATAAGTTCCATCGACGTAACCAAATTGCCGTCATTTCTCCCGTTAATGTAACCAAATAACCGAATAAGGCTTGGCACCGAGTTAGGAAATACATGAGCCACAAGACGGATAAAAGAGAGCCGTGGTGTAGTGGTTAGTGCATTGGACTACTAACACAAAGGTTCCTGGTTCGATTCCCGTTCCGTGATGAAAATTTCAGGGACTAAATTTTCGGATCTTCCTTGACACCATTTTTAGTATGGTCTTAAGGAAACGATGAAAGTCCGTCAGAAGGGAACGATAAATGGCTGACCCGTGTTAAGAGAGAGCCATATCTCTTGCACGTTAAACACACCTTTGTAGATTTCGAAAAAGAGCAGGCTAATGCTGCTACAAGGCAGCACTCGCACCCGCAAAGTGGAAAGCGATTAATTTAAGTTGCAAAACTTGTTTCCCAATCCACTATAAATACATATGTTTAAACTAAGACAGGTGTCACATGTGGAATATGATCTGCCTACCCTTTGGGAGCCAATTATGAGTTTGAAGTCCCTTTGATATATTTCGTCACTATTCAAGTAGTAAAAGGTTTTAAAATTATAGATCAGTGTAGCTAAATGTATCATGATAACGATTTGGTTCTATATATATATATATATCACCGTGAGCCAATTAAGTTATTTTCTGCGGATATTTGTCTTCTTGCGTTAATCTTCTTCACTTTACTTTGAGGTGATTTTTTGGCCGATTTTCATTGCTGCAAGTTTATGTCTTTAAAGTAAAATAATACCAAAGGGACAATCAACATCTCAAACCATGAATCAAATAAAGTTAATTAAAACCATGAACAAAATAAAATTAAAGTCCAAGAGACGAACAACAGTCCAAAAAACACAGTTTTAAATTTTAATAAAGTGAGAGTTTAATATTTTCATCGAAAATATTTATCATATTATCGAAAATATTTTATAATTTTCATTAAATGCATTTGCAAGGGATTAAAAGATATCACTTCATTTAAGTCCCACCATTTTTTAACAAAAACAAAATATATGATAAAGGACTGGGTTGACTGATATATTCTTTGCATATGTTACAATGTTGATATAGATATATGAGGGTCGGTTGAAAACTTCATAGTAAAAGTGGTACAGTTTAAGTCGTAAAAGGAGTTCCTATGGGATATTGCATTATCAATATTTACAGAAATGCAACCTATACATATGTATATGTACTTACTGTGAGGGTTTACTGGTGTTTGGAAAATATTGAGCAATGTAATCATATGTTGTCTGCTTTGGATAAGCTGTGAATGGTCTATAGGTAAAATATCTTTGAGAAGTTGACGACACACCTCTTGTAGCACGATATGTAATTGTTATTGTCGAGCTTCCTGTAGGGCGATTTGAAGTTGTTGTAGTCTTGCTTCCTGTAGGACGATTTGTGGATAGTACAGTCCGGCTTCCTCTTACGAAAATAATATATATTAACCCTTACTCATGTCAAATTCAGCTAATCTGTAGGAGATCAAACTTTATGTATGCAGTCGTACATTAACAAAATAATAGCTGCAATTCAACGTGTGCAATGTGACGTAATGGCAACAAACAGTCATATATAAAGACAACTGTTACAGTAGTATACCGTTGTCCGAAATTTATTAATCGATTGAGAAAAACACAATTCCGGGTTGCAAACTAAAACTGAAGAAAAACACATCAAATATAATAAAACCGCTGACCAAATAATTTGTGTAGCATTATTTAATAATCACGGAATGCGTTTTTCGCTTTTGATACGTCAAAGGAAGTAGTAAATGCCACCCACATCCTGCAGGTAAATTAGGGTAAGGCGGAGACCTGTCCAAGATTTAAGAAGGGTTTTTAATAAAATAATTGAAAGGCATTTTCGGCACTATACAGGACCTGGGTGAAATAAGCTTTGGAACGAAAGAAAGTTTTTTTTAATCTTTTTTTTTTAATTTTGTTAGATATCTTCAATAAATTATATAGATTGAGATACACTGTAAGCAAGAAAAATAACAAGCAAATAAAGATTTAAAAATAAGCTAACATGACCAATTGGAAATTCACATCTTATAGGATATATTGTCTTTTAAAGTTATTTTCTACAATTTAATGGTATTTTTTTTAAATCTTTTTATTTAACTACTGGACTAAATTAAACCAAACCTGGTCTCCATCATTTTAAGGATATCTCTATGATTTAACCTAATTTTATATAATTTCAAAAACCACAGTAGATAGGTCAGTGGCACAGGCTCTTGCGAACCTCTAGTTATATATTGACTCTGCCATGTTCATGTAAACACAAGACAAAAAAGGAACAGAGAAATGACAGATCAACACATCATCTACATGTACGAACCATTGATTACATCTCAGATGATTTAGATGGATGAACACATTCCCGTTTGGATTAGGGACTTTTCGTTTTGAATTTTCCTCGGAGTTCAGTATTGTTTTGTGATTTAACATTTTCCTATTTTCATTCTTCGCATTGCTTATATATCTAGAAAAATACTTACTGTCCAACAGCTTCACAGTCGTAGTCTGTAACGTCATAGACACAATACCATTGGTAATTCATTTTACAACATTCATTAGCAAATGAGTTATCGCAAACAACTGGTGCATCTATTCCTCCTATCGAGTAATCCTCACACAATTCGGCTAAAATGAAAAAAATGCAGTCAATAATTAGATAGATATATAGTTTATTCTCACAAAACTATGAAAGTGCAGCTACAGAGAAGATACAAAATAATGTACATAAAAGTCAAAATGCATAAAATTTCGTTTGAGATAACATATAAAAGAATATATATACATATATATGTACTTAAACAGTCAAATGGTTAAGTGTGTTTACTCCTCTATTTTTGAATTTTTGCCAGATTTTCGGAATCCTATGGTTTATCCATATATTAACACAAACCCCTACTTTTCTTGTCATATTTTTATTACATATTGTTTAAAAAGCCTTTTATCAGAATCTTATGAAATCCTTGTTATTTTTCATAGTTATAAAACAAAAAAGGTGCCATTTTCAAGTGAAAGAAAATCTAGACAGAATTATTTTCCCAAAAATTTGTAATGGCTTATATCTCGAAATCAAGCACACAAACCCTCCATCCTTTTCTGTTTTTTATTTTCTTTATTTATATACAATCAATTTATAACAGTATTTTAAAAAGCTTGTTATTTTTAAACAGAGAAGCGAACATCTTTAAGTTAAATTATATAAAAAAAATTACTTTTTGTGTATAAATATGATAAATTATGGTTGTATAGAAGGAGTGAGTTTACTATTAATACATCGTATACAATTGCAAGGTTTCTGAGAGTAATTTGTTTTTTTGGAATTACACCAGTGTTTTAAATTTGATCTGATAATGTTATGTCTGGGTATTAGTACATTTAGAATAAATCAACTTTTGTCATCTTGCAAAATAAAGGCAACAGTAGTATATCGCTGTGCAAAACTAATAAATCGATAGAAAAAAACAAATCCGGGTTACAAACTAAAACTGCGGGAAACACAGTAAATATAAAAAAACAACGACACCACATTGAAATGTAACTCACACAGAAACAATCTAACTTTAGACAAAATCCGATGAGAATAACAAATATAACATCAAAACTGAATACATGAATTTGGGATAGAAAAGTACCGTTACACGTCTTATAATAATGTGAATTCACACTCAAATATAAAAGGAAACAAACGACACAAAAGAAACACAACGTTAAAATGAAACACACAGAGAAACGAACTATAATTTAACAATGGCCATATTCCTGAATTGGTACAGGACAAAATTGGTGGGTTAAACCTGGTTTTGCGGCATAACAAACCTCCGGCTTTAAACATTTAAACACACCATCATCGGACTACAATACAAATAAATAGGAGAACACATTAGACAAAGGAACAATCGAATAATAGCTCACAAAAGGCACAAGATTTAAAACTTAATACCCTGCTCGCAGCGCCAATGTTGTGATCCCGAGTATATCTCTATACAGATAGCTACCTTGAATGGTAGTTACTGCAGTCAGGAACGGCCGATTGCTCTTCTAGTGTGAATAGGTGTTTGTATAGCCATTAGTTTGAACTTGAAGAGGATGATTTCTGGTTAGTTATTCGGACATCCCTAGATGGTCTGTCTGATGACCTAAAACTAACCCTCCGAATACTACACTCCCCCCAATTTTATTGATAAGGCCACCTCCACTTAGGTGGACCCTGTGGTTTTCGCCCAAAATTAACAAAATACGGAAATCATACCAAATTTAGAGAAATATGCATCAATTTAAAAAGTATACCCCATCCCCCTAACAATTTAAAAAAAAAGTATTGAGGCTATCCCCTCCAAACAGACCCTTTGTATCCATGTGTCTTCTGATACATTAACATTTAGTGCAATGGGTTCTCAACAAATTGGGAACCCAGATAACTGTGAATGGTTCTTCTCTGGATCGTATACCAACTCTTCCCTGTCTTTATACAAACTAAGACCAGTCCACTTAGTGGCTGAATGTCCTCTACATAGTTGGACCCAGGAGGTTGTGCTAATTCATTCTCCGTCGTGAAGAGTTTGTTTTAATTTTTTCCTCACTTGCACTGTATTTATATCTTTGTTACGGCCGGGAATTCCAGGATCCCACTGTCTTCTGTTGTAACCCTTTGCAGATTAAAATGATTAGTGCCCACATAATCTGCTCTAAAAAGTGACCCTAAAATTAAACTAGAATTTTCTGGATAACAGATGCAGATTCCTTGTCACATAAATATTCTACACTGAAGACTGCTCCTTTGTTGATTGGCCGGTTGTTTCCTGGTGTGGTTTTTCTGTTAATTGCTTCCGTTGAGGACCCTGTTGCATTTCTGTCAATTTTCTACAGTTGCGGAAGGGTCAACAAAAGTGATGCATGGATGTATGATCTTTTCAGTATTGTCAGTTATTCCTCTATCTACAACAGGAGTAGGCCCCTGATATTGCTGACAAACAGTGACTACCTCCTCATCCCTAGCCTGTTCTACTAATGGCAATGTGGTATGCCTTACCTTCTGATGTGGCGTTCAAACCCTTCTCGTTGGGCCTTCTCGTCACTATCCAAAGTAGTCTCAATTGCTAAGATAGCTCATTTGGATCCCCTCATAATATTGGCTACTGGACCCTCCTGGTTCCCCTTAAGCAATGCTGAAGGAACTATATTGCCTTAGGGCACCTCACATTTCTCTACTAATGGTATGGCTGGGGTATCCAGCATCAAGGAATACCCCTGTTTGACCCTTATTTTCCAACAACCACTGTCTGTGTCCTTTATTAACCTTCTGTCCTAATCAACCTTGATTAGTTTATGAATATTCAGTAAAGAGTACCCGGCAAGGCCTGTGTCCCTTTTGACGATTTTCTTCACCAACAAATACCCACCTGGGAGAAGGATGTGGTTCAACTCTAGTGCACCATGCCTCAATATGTTCGCAGGACATTTTAATACGAAGCAGTCCAACTTACATGAAGGAGTTGCCTCTTTGTCAGAATCGGAGCACTGCTTGGACTCAATCTCTTCTCTGACCTTCAACGACACACTGGGTTCTCTGTTCCCTTTCTGTCCCTGGCATCTACCCCTGATCCCACTACAGCTACCTCGGCTACTTTGCCTTGGGATACAGACTTAACTACCGAGAGGCCTAACTTCATTTGTGTGGACTCCTTCCGGCCTCCTCAGTAGTCCCGTTTGAGTTTAATAGTCCTGTTGCAGCTATTTTCGACTGAATTGTGGAGGTCATAGTTTTATCCCTCTCCTGTAAATCTAGACAGTCCTTTTTAACATTTCTATGCTTAAGACAGTGGTAACACACTCCCTCCCATGGAGGCCTTCTATCAGTAAAGGGACTCCCTGAGACGGACTTACCTCCAAAGTTTGGGCATTCCAACTTCTACATTTGAAAATGCCTGTACCAAGTCAGGAATATGACAGCTCTTGTCCATTCGTTTTAGATGTTATAAAAAAGAAGATGTGGTTTGAATGTCAATGAAACAACTATCCACAAAAGACCAAAATGACACAAACATTAACAACTATAGGTCACCGTACGGCCTTCAACAATGAGCAAAATTCATACCGCATAGTGAGCTATAAGAGGCC
This sequence comes from Mytilus galloprovincialis, assembly GCF_965363235.1. Lineage (NCBI taxonomy): Eukaryota > Metazoa > Mollusca > Bivalvia > Mytilida > Mytilidae > Mytilus > Mytilus galloprovincialis. The sequence goes on along the minus strand of NC_134845.1, from coordinate 81,947,105 downwards.
CGATAAGACAATGTAAAACAATTCAAACGAGAAAAACTAACGGCCTTATTTATGTAAAAAAAATGAACGAAAAACAAATATGTAACACATAAACAAACGACAGCCACTGAATTACAGGCTTCTGACTTGGGACAGGCACATACATAAATAATGTGGCGGGGTTAAACATGTTAGCGGGATCCCAACCCTCCCCCTAATATAACCTGGGACAGTGGTATAACAGTACAACATAAGAACGAACTATAAAAATCAGTTCAAAAAGGCTTAACTCATCAGATTGTTACTGCCAGAAATTACCTTTAAATTGTAGTCAACAAAAGACACAAATCAATAATAAAATTTAACAATATTTATCATACAAAAGTTTACAAGAAGTATAACACAAATATTACTGTCAACTTAACTGTCAACATATGAGTCCAATCTTTTATCTTTGTCTGTATCCGGATATCTTTCGGAATCAATCTGAATATTACATTCACTACTACGGTCACAATCCAGTATGATGTTGTTTGTAACGCGCGTCTGGCGTACTAAATTATAATCCTGGTACCTTTGATAACTATTTACACCACTGGGTCGATGCCACTGCTGGTGGACGTTTCGTCCCCGCGGGTATCACCAGCCCAGTAGTCAACACTTCGGTGTTGACATGAATATCAATAATGTGGTCATTTGTACAAATTTCCTGTTAACAAAACTTTGAATTTTTCGAAAAACTAAGGATTTTCTTATCCAAGGCATAAATTACCTTAGCCGTATTTGGCACAACTTTTTGGAATTTTGGATCCTCAATGCTCTTCAACTTTTTACTTGTTTGGCTTAATAAATATTTTGATATGAGCGTCACTGATGAGTCTTATGTAGACGAAACGCGCGTCTGGCGTACTAAATTATAATCCTGGTACCTTTGATAACTATTTACACCACTGGTTCGATGCCACTGCTGGTGGACGTTTCGTCCCCGAGGGTATCACCAGCCCAGTAGTCAACACTTCGGTGTTGACATGAATATCAATAATGTGGTCATTTTTACAAATTTCCTGTTAACAAAACTATGAATTTTTCGAAAAACTAAGGATTTTCTTATCCCAGGCATAGATTACCTTAGCCGTATTTGGCACAACTTTTTGGAATTTTGGATCCTCAATGCTCTTCAACTTTTTACTTGTTTGGCTTAATAAATATTTTGATATGAGCGTCACTGATGAGTCTTATGTAGACGAAACGCGCGTTTGGCGTACTAAATTATAATCCTGGTACCTTTGATAACTATTGTAGAATAAAAGTGTCAATCCAAATGTTATGAATATTAATGTCTATCTACAAAATGTATGTCTAAGTCTAAGAGTGTGTTTTTTTAGTGTCTATATAATATATAGTTGTAACGGAAAATACTAGAACACTCTAGAATGGAACGTCAAGTTACAACGGAAGTTTCTAGTAAAATGTAGAAGTTTATATAACACATCTTTTATTAGGATCATTCTGGAAAGTTCCAATCATTCTGTAATTGTTCCAGTGATTTCTAAACTGCACAGTTCTAAGATTATTCTGTAAACAACTATCAGGCCACAAAACACAAATCAGGTCAACATAAATAAATACAATAATTACAATATCATAACAAGATGGACAAAAATATGTGTTTTGACATTTGATTTTGCCATGTGACAATGGACTGTCCGACTAAATTTTTCTCTGAGTTCAGTATTTTTGTGATTTTATTTTTAACTACAACCAAGTCGATGTCAAGTTTCTTCCTAGAGGAAACATTACTACTGGTGGATTATTCCCCGAAGGCATCATTAACCTGGTAGCTTTATGCATGATGAATACAAATAATACAAAGAACAAACCGGCTGGGACGTCGCCCGGGTTACCAAGGTCCTCTTTTGCTGTACGAAACACTATAGCATATCAATTGTGTATTCCATGGCATATCCCTCGGGATACCCCTGATTTGACTTATGTTCAGCCAGAAGGTAATTACTATTTTAAAAATGCAGATACTTTTCATAAATTAAAGCCATGTTGCGTCAATATTTTCGACTTTTTAAAGACACCTGCTGCAAAGTGAATCAACACCTATCATTTCTTCTTGTAAACATAAAAAAGGAAAAAAAGAGCACGTGAAAGACCTGTGACATGTTAATCACGACTCCTGATTTTACTAGTAATTTAACTTCTAAAACACATTATACTTAATCTTTCGAGACTCTGGACTGTTCCACGGACAATGTCGTGTACGGAAACGAATGTACTTTGTGTTGGTGAAACTTGTCAAACTTTGCGTAAAAGAATGAATCAACACCGGTCTGATTATAAAGATCCGCAATTTAGGGTTCTTTATAATATAACCATTTTAATCAACTGGACCATGATCCTTCTTTATATATGAAAGTACGCATCATCGAGAAAATGTATCACCACACAAATAGCCCTGTACTAAGTACTCCTTTTTGCAAAGATAAGGAAAATTTCTGAATGAGGGAATTAGGGACTGCAATGCCATATGGTTGAGATTATAATATCAAGGTAATTTGTCAAGTCCTGCCTGCAGTGATGTTAATATAATGAGTTTATCTAATAATACCTTGGTCATTGATTACGTTGAAATCATTTTCAACTTCGAAATTTTCCTTAAAGGGCCGAAACGTCACGCATTTAGAACAGTACACTACAAAAGTCAAAAAGTCTGAAAAGACCCGTTTTTGTCTGAATTTGCTTGAACTTTTACTCGACATTCTTAATTTGTCTGAATAATTTAAAAACAATCTTGACATAGTATTAATTTGTCTTATAAGCTTCTTGATTTTTCTGGACAAGGGTCTTGACAGTATGAACATTGTCTTAAAATTTCTCGACACTTCCTGTTTCATTTGATAAGAGTCTGGATTAGTCTCGACCAATTCTTGACTGTCTTAAATTTGTCTCGATCTGTCTTGACATATTCTTGACATTCTTAATAATGTCTGAATATGTCTTGACATATTCTTGATGTTCTAAATAATGACTGAATATGTCTCGACACATTCTTGACAGTCTTAAGTATGTCTTGACACTATCTCAACAGTATAAATTTCGCCTGAAATGTGTACAGACTCATTTTGCACTGTTTATGACATTCTATTGCTGTTATATACTCCTTTTTCTTATGGCTAAACTACACTTTGAAGAATCAAGGATAAATTTGGTATAGTAAGATACCTTTGGTGTGCACCAAAGTTGGAATACCCTGAATAATCCCCCATGTAGTTTAATTTTGATTTATTTTTATTAAACATCTAATTAATTGTTTTCACTTGGAATATGAGTCGAAGTAACTGACAAACAGCATTTAGATTTTTGCCAATCGCAAAACTGCCAGTAAAATTTGCTTTACTAAAATAGGTGTCTCGAAAGAAGTTTTTAAATGTGACCATGTGTCTCTTTTGGACACAACAAATCATCTTTTGGGTTTGAGTGGCCAAAAAAGAGGGGGGCTTTCGTGTAGGTCAAAGAATTTGTTCTCATCTTGATTCAAAAACCTTATTTATTTTTGGAACAACCAAAAAACATTTTTATTCAAATTTGAGTGTTGAATTTTATAGTTTTTTTTATCAAAAAAAAAATGTGATAACTTCCTGAAAAGAAAAAAGAATGTTTGGATCTATATTGAGCATGTCTGTTTGAGATTCATTTCATAAGACCAATGATTTCTATAGAAATCATTGATGGGACCCGGCCCATTATGAATACATTTTTTTTAATATTATTCCTGGAGTAGATACTAATTTTCTTCTAATCTTTTGAATGGTCAACTGATAAGTTGTATGGCTGCCTACAGCTAAATCAGTAATTTCTATTTGACAGTTGCGTGTATTTTGGGTGTGGAATACCTTAATTTTATGGGAACATCCTGTAAATGTGTAATACTTAATATATGTTCCAACAGATGACATTACACACTTTTTTCTTCTGTTAAATGAATGCTTTGTATATCATAATAATTTGCCATTTATATAAACCACATTTTTGTACAATAATTATTAACCATATTAACATTGAATAATATGAAAGTAGAATGAAATATGTATACAGTATGATTGTTTTTAATCGTTTAATTAATAGATTTAGGAATCAAAATTTGATTTTTTTTTAAAACCCACATTTAAATTGTTTTATATCAACACACTCACATTTAAATTATTTTATACATCAGATTTCATAGCCATATTTGCATTAAATTTTGTAAAAATATTTAGATACCCAATTTTTCAATTATTTTACATGTAAGTAGGTTAACTTAAAACAACAGTATATTATGTAAAGAGAAATAAAGATTAAAGTTAGATCATGAATATTGGTCATGATTTGTAAAACTCAGAACTGTCAAGTAAATTTAAGACACAATTCAAAATGTTCAGAATATGTCAAGCCATACTGAGAAAAAATAAGAATGTCGAGAATATATCGAGAAATTTCAAGACAGTAATTAAATGTCAAGAATTTGTCAAGAAATTTTAAGATCATATTCAGAATGTCAAGAATATTTCGAGTAAATTTCATACAAATTTGATTTGAATGAGAATTTGTCAAGAAAAATTAAGACATAAGTCAAACTTTTGGAGAATGTCGAGTAAAAGTTTATGCAAATCAAGACAAAAACTGGTCTTTTCAGACTTTTTGACTTTTGTAGTGGTAATATCGAAAAGAGAGATGTCGAAATTATAGAAGCTTCAGTATCCAAACTCGTACTGAATGTTTGTAATAGGTAATCATACGCCACCAAGAAACGTTAGATGTTTTGATTTTTTCAAAACATTGATTTGACTGGGTTTGTTTGTTGATGGTTTTTTTTTGCTTGGTCTAGAATAAAACCGCATAAGTAAAAAAAAAAAAAAAGGATAACAAAACGTTATACATTTTATTCGTCTCAATTTTATTTCATCATGTATGCTGTACATGTATGCACTCGCACCCGCAAAGTGGAAAGGGATTAATATAAGTTGCAAAACTGGTTTCCCAATCCACGATAAATAAATATGTTTAAACTATGCTCGTAATCAAATATTTGAAAGTCAATAATGTTTAAAATCTGTTGACAAGCCATGTAAGCAACATTTACCTAAACAGGCCAATTACATTCAAAGTTAACTTTGCCTGTTGGAGTTGAGGCGTTCGTTTTTTTATAATTTGATGTTGGATTTACGCGTCTTATGATTGGCAGACGTCGTTTTGTTTATCATATCATAGACACAATTGTGTCCTGTGACCATGACGTCATCAACGTTTTTCATGAACTAAGCCGATTTAAAATGGAATTTAGAATTAAATAATAAGAAATCACTGTTTTATTTTGTCAGTCTATTCGAATTAACATAAAAAATTTGATGCAGTTATTCAGTGTATAAAAAAGAAGATGTGGTATGATTGCCAATGAGACAACTATCCACAAAAGATCAAAATGACACAGACATTAACAACTATAGGTCACCGTACGGCCTTCAACAATGAGCAAAGCCAATACCGCATAAACTACATTTTCTATGCTATTTAGAATAAACTGACAAGTAGGTAATGCATCACTTTCAAAAAATGAACCAGCAAGAGTCTGATTGGGAAAGCCTTGTAGCGCATTATTACAGTGGACACATGTGTATTTTTTCGTTCACTTAATCACTTGTTTATATTTTCAATTTATCAATTTATTTTTATCTTAAACAGAAATAGCTTAATAACAAGTACCTAACTTTAACAAATACCTACCTTTAATGTTGTTAAATAATACAAATAAAATCACTTTATCAAAGACACCTTGTTTCATCTTTGGAAATTTAGTTTCGCGCCGGGATTAGTTTTGTTTTCTTTATCAGCTTATTGGTGTGAAACTGTCCGTATTGGTTACCAGTTTTATCTGATGTTGAAATGTAAACAAGGGTAAAATGTCCTAGTTTAAACTTGACAATGCAATAAATACGTATATTATACAGTGAAACCTAGTATACCCGAACTATTTTGATATTAGAAATTGTGTTTACATTTTGAATGTATTCAATTAAGTCAGGTACAACAACTAAAACAAATCATTGCAAGTCCAAAAACACAAAATCCAATTATCAAAGTTGTGTCCTTACAATTCAATTTGGTTCGTTTAGATATGTTTTGACTGTATTTTTATAAAATCTATCTCCCGTTTTCCGAAATACCTCATATAACTGAAAGACCATCACATAGAAAATACACTAATTCGTATACGTAAACCAGTACTAATAATAATAACCACTCCATATGTGTTACAACAAATAAACATATCATAGATACCAGGATTAAATTTTGTATTTACGACAAACGCGCGTTTCGTCTACAGCAGACTCATCAGTGACGCTCGAAAAAAAAAAAAACAAAAAACAAAAACAAAAATAAAAACAAAAAAACAAAAAAAGAAAATGTTCGAAGTTGAAGAGCACGGAGGACCTAAATTTCTAAAAATTTCCCAAAACCGATATAACACTGTATGAGCGATCACATGTACACCATACTATTCATAAAGCAGTAGCAATTAAAACAGAAACTTTTGATTATTGAAATTGAATTTGTTGGAATGTTAGTACTCTGTGTATTATATCATATTGTAGCGGAATTTGATTTTTTGACTTTTGTAAGAAGACTTTGCATATTTGACTCAACTCCTCTTACAAAATTTGATAGAAAGCTGTCAATATAATGACATTCGATGCGACTGTCATACAAGTAAGAGGTTTGGCTAGCTATAAAACCAGGTTCAATCCACCATTTTCTACATAAGAAAATTCGTGTATCAATCGCAGGAATATGACAGTTTATATCCATTCGTTTGATGTGTTTGAAATTTTGATGTTGCCATTTGATTAGGGACTTTCCTTTTTGAATTATCCTTGGAGTATATTTGTGGTGTTACTTTTTTCAATATATTTTATTGTCGTTTTGATTCTATAAGTTGTTTGACTTTGCCTATTATATTATTTTGCTATTGTACCAATAAGTACTTTCAGACACACAATAATATTCATCCTTAACACATCGAGGGAACACTTATCGGTACGGTATAAACATCTTGTTTTTATTAAAACCTCTAAATTTCCTAGTAAATGTACAATAAGATTGCGTCAGAAACCATAAACATCTTAATGTTTAATAATTCAATCGTGCAGGATCCAACTACATCGTTTATATAACACGTGATACAAAGCGCAGCATAAAAATATAAAAACTGAGCAATATAAAGGTGATTCATCAAGTTCAGTCACACATTCAGTGGAAATCAAATTATTTCAAATTATATATTATAAATCTGTTTTATTACTTGACCAATTATATATAAAAAATGAACATTATATATTATTATCTATTTAAGTAGTTGAATGGTAATTTACTGAGATTTCAAACCCAAATAACAAGGGGAATTATCACACGGGATCTATTTTAAATACAACATTAACACGAATTTCGATTGTCAGTTGTTTTCATTAAGTTGTCGACAACCATACTTCAGATTCCTAGACAACCATGACTTTTTGGAGAATCAGTCCACTATTTTTTGTTTTTATGTTAGTTCTGTGTACGGCATTTTGTAATCCACTGGTTTCCGTGTCGGTACTTGATGAAATGAAAGCTCCGCTTGTAGTCGATCTAGACATGTCGAACATTGAATCTTACATCGATACTGAAATAAATAAACTAGAATAAAAATTAAATGAAAAATTGGAGGAAGGTTGATACATTGATATCAAAAGACTACAGCAAGAAAATTAACGAGCTGGAAAACAAAATTCAAACTTCAAGAAAACGTGGAAAAAAAAAAGAAGAAGTGGTGCATGTTCTTTATGCTATTCAACAATGTTCAAGATGCAAAAAACATATTTCATATATTTTTTTTTATTATTTTCAAAGTGAAATTCTTAAAAGATATGCATGTATTATAAGAAAAAAAGGACTGACACAAAGTGTCAGCCGTAAACAAGTCACATAAATGTATATTACCATAACCACTCACATTAGTTGTATATTAAACAATTTTGTTCACGAATTTATCTTGTAAGTTTTATAAATTCTGTTTTCAGCTGCATTTAAACAATGCTATTAAGAAACCGACTAAGGTGATATATTGTACATTAACATTAAAGATACTACCGTGACTACACTAAATACGTATCTCAACAATAAGATGTAAGACCCTCAAAAAATGTAAAAAAATAACAAATACCGTTTACTTTATCAAAGCATGGTAGTTCCATAACATAAGCAGATAAGCAAATGAATATGAATATTATAGCATTAACAATGTAAACGGCGAATAATATATGTACTTTCTTATCATCCATATTCGTATGACGTACCATTTAAATACACACAACACTTCCAAAAAAAGGTAAAAACAGATAAAAAAATATCGATCTATGAAGTTCAAAATGGAAAATTCGTTTTCAAATGGCAAAACCAAAAGCAATAACATATCAAACGAATGGATCACAACTGTCCTATTCCTGACTCAGAGTTAGAATAGGCATTTATTTTTCTACAGTAGAAAGTTTTGAATAAACCTGGTTACAAAGCTACATCGAGCTATATCTCTCATTTGTATGCAAGTAGCATTTTTATTACATTAACAGCAATGTATGTACAAATTAAACAAACATAATAGGTGAACAAAATGTACAGCAGTAACCATTATGTTTTAATCTCAATCACTATAAACACAAACAAATATGTCAAGAACGATAAACAAAAAAAAGCATTTGAGCGGTGCAATTTTTTTGTAACTTTTCGAAAACCAAATTATTTATTTAACATAAATAACTTTGAACTTACGGTAACTCGTGTATACTTTATCTATGACTGTTCATTCAAATCATCCCTTCTCTTTATCTATTACCTCGTTTATATAGATTAATTTGAATTTAAGGTGCAGATTTGTGAATAATTTCTTCCCCTAGATATTATTAGATGGACATAAATAGGTTTGACATATAAGTATAGAATTGATGAAGCATTGGAGTTATACCTAATCTTAATCTATTATTAAATATACACACATAACATTGAATTAAAAATAGACATGTTGTGAAGACTTTAATCATCCCCGCTCCTAATCTATTACGAAATGTACACACAAAACCTTGACTGGAATGAGCATGCATATTTTACGTAGATTTACATCACATCCATTACTAACTAATTGTTTAATAAGCATACAAGTTTTTTTTACAAAAGTCCACATTTTATGTAGTTTTTGGATCATTCATTCTACTTAAGTATACCTGTAAGACATGCATATGCATTTATTAAACTTCGCATCACAAGGAAATCAACATGTTTATAATTATACCGAGAATTATACACACTATTTTGTGTTACTGATTTCTTAACTGATGACTAACTTATAATTATATAACATAAAAAACGTAAAAACTCAGTCAAAAGCGCTCACTTAGATTGTAACATCGTCTGAAAATTTCTTAACACAAAGATATTACTTCGTGTTCAATCTTTCAGTAAATTTTCTGAAAAGTATTTTATATTCATTTTTGTAAGGGCCGGTCAGATCAAAATGACTGTTTCAAACTGTCTAACTTAAGTTAAGATTTAAAATCAAAAGGACAATATGAAAGCAGGAGACTTTTTCTGTTGTTTTCCTCTTGTGTGCTTCTTTGTTTGTTTTAGTTTGTTACATGGATTAGTTTTAGCTAAATTGATGCACGACATTTATACAGCGGTATACTACTGTTGCTTTAATTTATAGCATGACTTTGTTTCAGCAAACATTGCTAAAGATTGCTTGGACGTAACAAGAGGATCTAGTGGTGTATACAGGATATATCCACAGGGAGGGACAGGCTATAATGTTTACTGTGATATGGAAACGGATGGTGGAGGATGGCTGGTCAGTTTGTATTAAACTTACTCAATTTTGAAATCCCCAAATTTGGAGATGATACAGATTACATGTCCATGTCTCACTTACAGGGATCTTATAACCCTTAATTGTACTTCCCTTTTCTGTGCACCTTTTATGGATTCTCTGGTTTTAGAAAGACACCATAACATTGAACAACTCATTGACCGACATAATAAACACTTGATCAGCGAGTAGTACGGAGAGTTGTCAAATATTTGTAAACACAGCATTGACGTATGATCCTTACCGAATTTATTAAATGAATTGTTTCGACGCAGAATTTGTAATTTTATCATATTTTTTTATCGTCCACATTCAAATATAAAATATAAACATCGAACATAAAATCAATTATCCCCTATATTGTTTTGTCTAACCTATAGTTTGAAAAGGTACCACGCTTATAATGTAAGACGACAAATGCGCGTTTTGCCTGCATAATACGCATTAGTTACTCTAAGATCAAAATTGTAGTAAAGCCAAAGGGGGACAATGTTAAGGAGCATTGAGGACTCAACATTAAGTTTTTTGTCGGTGAGTTGTTATATTTTTTCAAACACGTGATTAACCAAGCAGTGTATTTCAATGTACATAAAGCATTTTGATGTTGATGTTTTAGATTTTGTACCAGACATTTGAAATTATTTGGTTTTATCCCTGTACAAAGTGAATTTAAAAGTAATGTCCATGAATCCCTACTTTTCTTTCCTGAATTTGATTCCATAATTAGTTATTAAAGGCACCAGGACCACAACTCAGCACGCCAGACGTGCGCCTCGTCCACACACGACCCACCAACGACGCTCATATCAAAAGGTTGTGCCAAATACGGCTAAGGTAATCTATGCCTCGGACAAGAGCTTAGCTTTTCGAAAAATTGAAAGTTTTGAAATTTATTAAAATGACCACATTATTGATATTCATGTTAGCACCAAAGAGTTGACTACTGGGCTGGTGATACACTCGGGGACGAAACGTCCACCAGCAGTGGCATAGACCCAGTGGTGTAAATAGTTATCACAGGCACCAGGACCACAACGCATCACACCAGTCGCGCGCCTCGTCCACACACGTAATAGCTATCCCATGAGGACTTGGTGTGTCATGGTAAGATCCTCCAAATGGCCGACAGGGATAACTATTTTACATCCGAGCTGTTTTGAATTAGAGCAAAAACAATTTACAATTCATAAAATTTAGTTTAGATCGCCATACAACCATTCCTATACTTTATATATTACTATATAATGTATACTCTTTATGACCCACGAACACGATGATTAAATATGAAACAATGTCAACTCGCTCCACTGGCCAATCGGCCCATACCAGATTGCCACTTTATGAAAAAATCGCCCTACTCTTGTTTACCGACTCGCCAAAAATCTAAATTGAACAATCAGTCTGACAACTTACTTATTTACAAAAAGGTTAAAACCCCACCAAAATGTTACAGAACAAAGGAAAGCACGATAAACAAAGAAACTCAAGCTGGGGTGATCTGGATTGGGTGATCCGGCTCAGATTCCCCTGGTAGAACAAAGCAGCTGGGATGTAAATATAGTTAAAGACGTTGTCTTTGAGAGTATTATAAGATCATTATGAATTAATCATCTTCTTAGAAACAAAAAGGCAGCAATCTAAGGAAAATTTGTTGACACTAAATTTAAAATGGTTGATATCTCGAAAAACAAGCGCAAGGACCCTCCATTTTTTCTGCTTTTTTAGGTTCTTCATTTATTTACTATCAAATATATAACAGTCTTGTAAAAAGCTTGTTATTTTGAAAGATGATGAAAGTGTTTATCCACTTCGACGGGCTTTTCAGACCTCGCACGGTTGGTTATTTTGAAATAAAGAAGCTGTAATCCATAAAGAATAATACACATAGTCACTGAATGCCAGTTCAGAGTTTATTATAACAAAAACAATGAAGATAATTTGTTCTTCCGAAACTTATTAAAAATGTCCCCCATATACAGTAAGATTTGGAATATTGTTGACAAATGTCTTACAGACATCCTTTCTGCTATGCGGGTTATTCATTGTGCTCCACATTTTGATGTTATTTCTTAATGGACGGAAAAAAGAGATTTCATATCATTTAATTCCCAATTCTATTTTAAACCCAAGTAAACCATGAAGAAACATATTGGATGTCACGATCACATGACTTGATTATGTCTAATGGTTATTAAACAAAACAACATCAGCCAATCAGAAGTCGCGTCATATCTAAATTCAAATAAGTGTTAATTACTCATTTGAATGAATGAATGAATATTTTATTTGCGAAAGCATAAATGATATGCTATGGGAATACATAACAAGTATATACATTGTGACAAAACAACAGATAGCAGAGAACGATACATATGATATAATAAAGGTACAATTAATTCACAATACATGATCTGTTTTTCCAAGCATATTTCAGATAGAAACACAGTTTTATTGGGATTTATTTTGATTTTGCTTGAAGTAAATGAAACAGTTTAAAATTATTTGGCCAAGAACAATAATATTTTGACTTTCTTCTTCAAGGTTGTTCAAAAACGCTTTAACGGAGACGTTAATTTTGGAGACAAACTTTGGGACGATTACAAAAATGGATTCGGTGATGTTGCACAAGAGCATTGGCTAGGTTAGTATAACTATCAATATTGTTCTTTGCGATTTTCTTAGAAAATTGATTTTCTTCATTTATCAATAGATCTACTGTTTACTTCGCAAGAACCGATATCTGTAACAAAATTAGAAATTAAGCTTTTTTGTTTCAACTTTTGAAAAGTAAAAAAAATGAAACTAATTATTGGCTAATTTGCGTTGTCAGAAAAATTTGCACACATATATATGTATTATATATAAGAATGCGAGATCTTATTCTATTCTATTCTACCATATAGTGACCGCCTTCAACAAATTGAAGATTATTGCGATACTTAGTCGCATTAATCGAATTTATTATAAACCAACCAATTATTTCTGAAATTACAGTAACTGTCTATCCCCATGATTAACAAACATAATTTGACTTCCTCACTCTGTTAAACAAGTTCGAATTGAAATTTACACAATGCATTGTGAGTGAGACCCCAAAACGCGTATCCTATTTTCAATTCTTACTACAGATTTGTCCTTCTATTTTTTATTATTAAACAACAACGGAACGTATTTGGGGTGCTGATTCGATTTTGCATAGTTTGCGTTGTGTTGAATGTGTCTTTGTTATGACAAGATGAATATATCAATACAAGGTTTTACTTTTTTCTTCCTCTTTCTGGTTCTTCATGTTGTTTTTTATTCTCCATTCTTTCCTAAATGACGATAGGTATATACAACCCTTCTAACAATTTTAGGTAACGAACGTTTACATCAGTTGACCTCTAATGATCAATATGAACTGCGGATCGACTTAGTTCATGATGAAATGAAACATAGATTTACAGTTTTTGCAAAATATAAACAGTTTTTAATTGGAAATGAAGATTCAAAGTATACTTTAACTATTGGAAACTTTACTGGAAATAAAGGTATGTATATATTTATTTTATAATTTATAAAGTAGATAACAACGCATAGTTGAATTTTGTAAATATATATATTATAATTAATTACTTAGATAACACCGAATCGTTCCATTGTGGTCACACATGTAGCAATAAGAAATCCAATGATATAAAAGCTTGAATTTCAAAAATAATTGATTTCTAAAGAATTGAAATGTATGACAAAAATATATTGTTAAAAATAATCTTACTTCAGACATGTAAGGATACGTTGACTCAGGGTGTGATGGGAAGCTGAAGTACAATGGTCACGCTGAAGTGCGATGTTCTTGTTACTGCATTTCGATTCTTTTTCATCCCGTTTGTTCAATGTAAATTTTTCAAATACAACGTTATTATATAAAATGGCCTATGATTTTAATAAAGACATACTTTGACCTATGATGGTTTACTTTTAAAAACTTTGACTTTGATGGTGAGTCGTCTCATTAGCACTCATACCACACTTTTTCTAAAAAGGCAGGATATTAAGAGATTGTAAATGCAGGTTTAATACGTACAACGGATAAAACACAGAATGAAACAACTAATTCAAATCTTGAACAGTTTTGAGCATAAGAATTTTGGGAAACAAACTTATGTCAAACTAAGTCAAACAAACCATGGCCATAGGGGAAAAGGCGACTAAAAATCAACATAAGTCTGCAGATTAGGTATTTAATTTTTTGGGAAGCATGCACATGTATTTTTCATACAGAAAACGTTTTGTAAGACAAATACAATGTTTTGATTTTAATCTTACTACTATTCACTTCTCTTCAAGTATACATCACATAATATTGTATGAACAACTTATTAATAAAACGAAATTAATCATTAGCAATATTTTCTTGAAATTAAGTAGCTGTAATTTTGTTTTATTTTTGAGATGAAACCTGCTTTGTAACAAAAGACGCAATCTGGACAACTGTATTGTGCGTTTAAACAATATTTATCTTCTGCAATTGGTTAGGCCAAACTTACCTTGAATTGTTCGAGTTTGGTTTGTTTTTTAATGCATGATACTAAGTAGAGTTGCAGCTCATTATCGCCCCCCCCCCCCCCCCTCTTGTTTTTTTTTAACAGAAAAAGCGTATTGTTTTACTTTATCATATGAGTGAAGCATAAATGCACGTGTACTTTTTATTTCTAAAAAGCAAACTTATATGACAACAGATAAATAGATAAATATTTATTTTAAAAGAGCTTTTCTCTGCTGACATGACAAAACAAGTTACTAATACATTTGAAAAAACCAATATGTCCTGATTAGTTAGTAATTGATACTTCCATATGAGACCGTTGCACTTCAGAGTACCCACCAACCCACTTTACCGTATCTAACAACAAGTACCATCACAATGTTACAATCGCTTTTCAGTGTGTTAACCAACGCATTTCAGCGTATCTAGCAACAAGTACCATCACAATGTTACAATCGCTTTTCAGTGTGTTAACCAACGCATTTCAGCGTATCTAGCAACAAGTACCATTACAATGTTACAATCGCTTTTCAGTGTGTTAACCAACGCATTTCAGCGTATCTAGCAACAAGTACCATCACAATGTTACAATCGCACTTCAGTGTGTTAACCAACGCACTTCAGCGTATCTAGCAACACGTACCGTCACAATGTTACAATCGCACTTCAGTGTGTTAACCAACGCACTTCAGCGTATCTAGCAACACGTACCATCACAATGTTACAATCGCACTTCAGTGTGTTAACCAACGCATTTCAGCGTATCTAGCAACACGTACCGTCACAATATTACAATTGCACTTCAGTGTGTTAACCAACGCACTTCAGCGTGAAGCATTGCACGTCTTGAAGAGTGGTTTAATGCGTCGTTTACAGTGTAAGGCGATTTAGTGCTACAATATCTCAGTAGTATGCGTTCAAATCCAGACGAGAGAACAACATAAATATTTAGCGAACGTAAATTAGAAGAACTAACATTGATGGGCTTATGTTTATTACTGAGACACCTTTACGACGAAATCATTTTTAACATGCATGCGTGTAAAACAGTTTTTATCCAAGGCAATCATAGGTTTGAAAATTGTTTTCAATTCAAACTTGTTTGTATTTATTTTGATTGGACTTGTATTATATTTTACCATTCGGTTTATAATCCGTTAATTCTACTTCTTCTACTCTTTTAAATGCAAGAGTGTTTTCTAAATTGAGGTAAATCAAATGGCCATCCAAATGCTGTTTCAATCCCTGACATCACGTAAGAGACATTCATTGTCGTAATCCGGGTGGCATGTATATAGTAAGCAAATTATCTATAATTGTGGTTTACCATTTTTGCCGCAATTTTTTTGTTTTCTGTTTGGTATCAGATAAAAAAGATCCATTTGTTTAACATCTTTTGATCAATGTATTTGACAGTTGTCAATGGCAGTAAGGAGGGTAAACCCATCAATTGTCAGACCTGTTAGTCAAATTCGTTTTGTCAAATTGTACCTTTTCAATTTTGTGGTCTTTTTGAAAATGTTGTTCGTGCTGTATTTAGACCCCTCTAGATATTTGTTTTACATGCACATGTATAAAAATTGCGTTTTTTATCCAACCCTTACATAAGTTTAAATGTTGTTTTCAATATTCAGACCTATGTAATGATGTTTATAGTTAATTATCATATTAACAATGTATGATGTTTTTGTTCTTCTATCGCCTTGATTCAAACTTATGCTTCTGAAATATTGTGGCATCTATCGCATTGCACTGTGACCGACGCACGAGTCCACTTGATCAATTAGGATCTCGCAGAAATTAATATAGCTATGATTATATTGAGTATATCACGAAAAATAAATAGGATAAATTAGACAAAAAGTAAACAATAACGTGAATATTCATCAACCTCATTGATAAATTACGGTACACAAAACACACCTCAAAAACTAAAGACGGAGGAAACAGAACCCAACCATAAACTAACGGTGATTTCCAATGTTCATGACATAACCGGACAGTGCTTCATGTGGTACCCATCACCACAGTTAACTTATAGTATAATTTTTGCGATTATTATCTTTGACAATCTATTTACTCATTTTTCGTATTTTTATTTTATATTTTCTAGTGCCGGCAATAATAACACTGAATGGTCTTCAAGACCTTTTTGAAAGACAAACAAAGTTTACAACTCCAGACATGAACAACATTGATAACAATTCTGAAAATTGTGCTGAATTTGAATCCCTCGACGAAGGGAAACGGGGAGGATGGTGGTTTTTTCCCAAATGTGAAACTTCATATTTGAATGGTCCATACCGAAACGGTATGCTATGGTCCTATATGAATTTTTACAATAGACATACGTGGTTTATGAGAGAAAGCCGAATGATGATCCGACGCTTGTGATCAGTAGATAATGAATTGTTTTAATTTAGCGGAATATACTGAATATTTTGAGAATGGTTGCTTGTCATGTTTTGGAATTTTTGTTTTATCCATCTGAAAGCCTTCGAAACTGTGTCCATCGACCCCCATTTAAAAAATCTTGTATATGTATTATTATAAGCCATCTATTTTGTTATACGTTTTGATAACTTTAACTTGCTTATGATAAAGTAAAAGATCAAATGACAAAAATCTCCCGCCAATTGTTTTCTACCTATTTTCGTATAAAACCGTCTGTGACGTAACATAATTTAGTGGTATTACACCTAAATAAGACATTACTGTTAAATTAACTGAATGTGACTTTATTCCTTAGTATTACTTGTAATTGCATGCATTTCCGTCAAGTTTAATACTAAATAGTTCAATAGTTTGAGAAAAAATCTAGTACAAAAAAAGATGACATCAACAGCCATTCGAGCTAAATTTCCTCGACAAATCCAAACCAAGCCCTAAAAGGCTAGAATATAGTGTGGAATAATAGATACTCAAATATTTATCTCATCTGCCTAGAAACAATGGAATTAGACACACATGATGATTATAGGAAGATAAATACCACTAATTGACCACTTTGTCTCCCTAATAGAGTCTCTTTTGGTTAATGTATGCCTTTCAGTTCCTCAAAATTTCAACTTTTCAGGCCTATAAATACAAACAATGGGGTTAGTTTCATCCTTTATGATAGAAATGTTATAAGAAATGAGTAATTGGAGTATTTTAGCAGAATGAGCAATCCGCATAAAAGTTTACTGTCTCCAATGATGTTTCAATCAATCCTTGCGTGAAAATTTTTTTTACCGCGCGTTCCAGAGAGGGACATAAAATGCTTCTCCTTGTAATTTGTTGTTACAGCATCAACTTATAACTATATATTTATTGAATTATTTCTTATTAAAATGTTCTATTATCTTTGCAGAATATAAGAAATCAGGAGACCCCCTAAAAACAACACTTAGTATGGTTATTCTGTAAACTGAATAATCATGGCAGGGTCTTTATTGAAGAAAATTGTTCTCTAAAATATGTTTTGGAGACACAATCAACTCAAAATATTCTTTGTAATAGTTCACTGACATATCAAAATTATACCACATGAGATTACTCACAAGGTCAAAGGTGCATGTACAGCTTCCCATATTACAATTTTAGTGAAAATATGGAACAAGCTGAGCTCAGCACAAAAAACAAAGCTGAAGTGTTATATTTAACTTTAGTGTCTCTTTTCTATGAAAACACAAGAAACTTTTGTGATTCAACATACATATCTATATGAAGGTACCCCGATGATGTCTTGAATCAAACTTACATGCAATTTTTTTTTAATTTTCTGCATACGTTTTGGACTCTTTTACAACCTCGTATTTAATTTCGTATTGAAGTACGTTTCTGATGTCAAGAATCAACACCGATAAAGAATTAACAACAAAAGGGGGAGTGCTAACTTCCTTAGCGACTCCCGTAAAATACCAAAAAAAAAAACAGAAGTAGGTGCATCGGAAATGTTCAAAAATTTAGCCTGATTCAAGTATAGGCAAAACTAAATTCATTAAAACTGAACTCTGCCAATAAAAGTTTTTTTTGTTTTTTGTTTTGTAGGCTATACTATAATTGACCTTTTACATTATAAACTTGTACTAACTCATTGTCATAATCATATGTGTCTAAACATAAATTAAAGTCAATCAAAGATAATACCTCATTTGCAACTGCTGGTGTTGTAAGACCGCTTATTTCGGGACAGTTAGACGACCAATGTCCAGTTGAAACCAACGAGAAAGCATCAGCTGTAATGTAGGGTTGCTAGTAGGGTTGTCATCTTCACTCCTATGCTGACTTCTTGCAGGTGCACGTTCATGAAGGAGAAAAAGTCAAACAGACCTTAACAGCAATTGAATTAAACTTGTAGACTGATTGAATGCAAACCGTCGAATGATTTAATTCCCGCTTAGGTATGCACGGGTGGATTCACCCGTGCAAATTACTACGCATAACGGTATTCGTTAAGCCTTATAACGAAAAGAAATTTATGTATTGTAGCTGGCGAGGTTAAAGTAACGAGGCTCTAGTACACGAATGTGTATTGTAGCTGGCGAGGTTGAAGTTACGAGGCCCTAGTACACGGATGTGTATTGTAGCTGGCGAGGTTGAAGTTACGAGGCCCTAGTACACGAATGTGTATTGTAGCAGGCGAGGTTGAAATTACGAGGCCCTAGTACACGGATGTGTATTGTAGCTGGCGAGGTTGAAGTTACGAGGCCCTAGTACACGAATGTGTATTGTAGCAGGCGAGGTTGAAGTTACGAGGCCCTAGTACACGGATGTGTATTGTAGCTGGCGAGGTTGAAGTTACGAGGCCCTAGTACACGAATGTGTATTGTAGCTGGCGAGGTTGAAGTTACGAGGCTCTAGTACACGAATGGGTACTGTAGCAGGCACGGTTGTTGTTGATAAGGTCTTAGTGTGTTTATACATTATAGAAAGCATGGCTGTATTCAACACGGCACTAATGTATATAGCATTGTAGCTGGCATGGTCAAAATAAGTATTGGACACGATCCTGTCATTTGTACAGTGACATGGTTCACTTGTATATAAGTTTTAATACATTGACATTTTATCATGTTTATTTTTATGGTTGCACATTTTTTAAATATTTTTCGAGTTGGTAGATGGAAACAGAAATCAGATATTTTGGATGAACTTTCTACATCGAAAGCTGGATTACCAGAGAACTGCTTGAGCTCATGTTCTCTTAACACTCGTAAAAAGTACCAGTATGCCTTTAATACTTTCTGTAGGTGAACTCACATTCTTAATATTACACCATTACTATCATCTGATTATACAGTTTCTCTATATTTGATTCAAATTTCACAGAATGCAAAATCGACCAGCAAGATAAATGAAGTAATATACGCCATTAGCTGGGCACATAAACTAGCTTGATTTAATAATCCTTGTACATCTGAATTAGTAACGTTTGTTAACGAAGAAGAACAGAGAAAATTGGGACATTTTATCACTAATAAAAATGTTATTACACCAGACATTTTGCGAAAGATTGTTCATACTTAAGGTCATCTTAATAGTAATCTTAAAGACTTAATAACTGTTTGTATGTGTTTATTAATCTATTCAGGGTTTTTAAGGTTTTCAGAACAAGTTAATTTGAGAGGTATCGATATAACGATTTATTCTTCACACGCAAACTTATATTTGGCGAAGATTTAAGCTGATATTTACAGAGAAGAGAGGGATGTGGTTATTTCTAGAACCAATCTTGTAACTTGTCCCGTCTCTATGCTAGAACGATATCTCAAATTTAATAGCTAGTATTACATCAAATTCTGGTGAATTTATTTTTAGATCTGTTAATTTTTGTAAGTCTGGTAATTTTTATAAATTTAAAAGTACATGTCCGTTGTCATACACGAGAGCTCGGGAAATACTACCTTCAAGTGGACATAGTTTATAATTAGATAGTAAAAACATTGGACTGCATAGTCTCCGTTCAGGAGGGGCATCGGCTGCTGAAGCGGCTGGTGTAGAGGACAGAATGTTCAAAAAGCATGGTCGGTGAAAAAGTGACACAGCAAAAGACGATTATGCTAAAGAGTTTTTGAAGGATAGATTTTTTGTAACAAATAATATTGGAATTTGATTATGTATTATTTCTTTTATTTTTTCTTTACCCTTTTTTTATTTTTCGACGCTTTGCTGTACACTGTCAGGCGAGATGATCCCATACAAAGGTTTTGAGTTTATTTTGTGAATTATTTATGTTCGCTTGAAGTTATGAATTAGAACGTAAATATATTTATTGAAGTTTTGTACACCGGTATGTAAACAGTAACACGTGTATTTGTTTTATAAATTTACACGTGTTTGAAAGTATCTAATAGGTTATATTTTGTAGATAATTTATGTTCGCTTGTAGTTATGAATTAGAACATGATACTGTTTTCTCTGATTTTTGAAGAAAAATTATTTTGTTAAACACCGATGTAGAATATGATCGTTTCTGTGACATCTTCCATTTTCAGTTCAGATTGAGGTAAGAAAGCAACACTATACTTTTGTCGTACTTGTTTAAATTTGTCACGTCTAATGAAGCCGGACAAAGGTACACCGAGTATTGTCACAACACAAAAGTACAGCGAGTACTTTCACAACACAAAGGTACGCCGAATACTGTCACAACACTCAGGTACACCGAATACTGCCACAACACACAGGTACACCGAATACTGCCACAACACAAAGGTACACCGAATACTGTCTCAACACAAATGTATTCCGATTACTGTCACAACACAAAGGTACACCGAATATTGTGACAATACAAAGGTACATCTAATATTGTCACAACACAAAGGTACATCGAATGCTGTCTCAACACAAATGCATACCGAATACTGTCACAACACAAAGGTACACCGAATACCGTCTCAACACAAATGTATTCCGAATACTGTTACAATACAAAGGTACATCGCATACTGTCTCAACACAAATGTATACCGAATACTGTCACAACACAAAGGTACACCGAATAATGTCACAACACAAAGGTACATCGAATATTGTCTTAATACACATGTATTCCGAATACTGTTACAATACAAAGGTACACAGAGTACTGTCACAACACAAAGGTACACCGCATACTGTGACAACACAAGCGTACACCGAATACTGTCACAAGACAAAGGCAATCATGACTGAAATACTAAATCATACACGCACGTTCAATTTTAAAAGTACATGTCCGTTGTCATACGCGAGAGCTCGGGAAATACTACCTTCAAGTGGACATAGTTTATAATTAGATAGTAAAAAAATTGGACTGCATAGTCTCCGTTCAGGAGGGGCATCGGCTGCTGAAGCGGCTGGTGTAGAGGACAGAATGTTCAAAAAGCATGGTCGGTGGAAAAGTGACACAGCAAAAGACGATTATGCTTAAGAGTTTTTGAAGGATAGATTTTTTGTAACAAATAATATTGGAATTTGATTATGTATTATTTCTTTTATTTTTTCTTTACCCTTTTTTTATTTTTCGACGCTTTGCTGTACACTGTCAGGCGAGATGATCCCATACAAAGGTTTTGAGTTTATTTTGTGAATTATTTATGTTCGCTTGAAGTTATGAATTAGAACGTAAATATATTTATTGAAGTTTTGTACACCGGTATGTAAACAGTAACACGTGTATTTGTTTTATAAATTTACACGTGTTTGAAAGTATCTAATAGGTTATATTTTGTAGATAATTTATGTTCGCTTGTAGTTATGAATTAGAACATGATACTGTTTTCTCTGATTTTTGAAGAAAAATTATTTTGTTAAACACCGATGTAGAATATGATCGTTTCTGTGACATCTTCCATTTTCAGTTCAGATTGAGGTAAGAAAGCAACACTATACTTTTGTCGTACTTGTTTAAATTTGTCACGTCTAATGAAGCCGGACAAAGGTACACCGAGTATTGTCACAACACAAAAGTACAGCGAGTACTTTCACAACACAAAGGTACGCCGAATACTGTCACAACACTCATGTACACCGAATACTGCCACAACACAAAGGTACACCGAATACTGTCTCAACACAAATGTATTCTGATTACTGTCACAACACAAAGGTACACCGAATATTGTGACAATACAAAGGTACATCTAATATTGTCACAACACAAAGGTACATCGAATGCTGTCTCAACACAAATGCATACCGAATACTGTCACAACACAAAGGTACACCGAATACCGTCTCAACACAAATGTATTCCGAATACTGTTACAATACAAAGGTACATCGCATACTGTCTCAACACAAATGTATACCGAATACTGTCACAACACAAAGGTACACCGAATAATGTCACAACACAAAGGTACATCGAATATTGTCTTAATACACATGTATTCCGAATACTGTTACAATACAAAGGTACACAGAGTACTGTCACAACACAAAGGTACACCGCATACTGTGACAACACAAGCGTACACCGAATACTGTCACAAGACAAAGGCAATCAAGACTGAAATACTAAATCATACACGCACGTTCAATTTTCAAATAAAATTGAGAAAGGAAATGGGGAATGTGTCAAAGCGACAACAGTCGAAAGCCACTAATGGGTCTTCAATGTAGCGAGAATTCCCGCACCCGTAGGTGTTCTTAAACTGGCCCCTAAAAATTATGTACTAGTACAGTGATAATGAACGTCAAACTAAACTCCGAATTATACACAAGAAAAACTAAAATTAAAAATCATACAAGACTAACAAAAGCTAGAGGCTCCTGACTTGGGACATGTTTCTGAGATCTCAACCTCCCCCTGTACCTCTAGCTAATGAAGAAAAGTAAACGCATAACAATACGCACATTAAAATTCAGTTCAAGAGAACAGAAAAGTTCGAGTCTGATGTCAGAAGATGTAACAAAAGAAAATTAACAATTTGAAAATGACAATAATACATAATAAACAACAGACTACTAGAAGTTTACTGACATGCCAGCTCCAGACTACAATTAAACTGATTGAATTATGTCTTCATCATATGAATATCAAGCACATTCCCTCCCGTTAGGGGTTTAGAATCATACCATCATTACATATATGAGAAGAACATAACCCTAGTTATGATGTTTCTTATGAAAGTACGGTATGCTATTGTGTTATGTCGTATCGTTTGTGGTTTGAGTTGTGTATCGTCGGTACATTTCACATTTGTCATACCCGTTAGTGTAGCCAAGTTAATTACCGTTTTCTATGTATAAAGTATTGTGTTACTCAAAATTATTTTGACCTCGTCACAACATTAATTAAAACATATTAAAATAGCATTCTCAGACCGTCATAACCATGCTAATTATTTAGACTAGTAGTATCAATAAAATAATAGTAAGATTTTGGATCTCGTTCAATATTATTGTATGAGTATCAAGCTAACTTGTGATACTATATACCCCACAAAAATACGCCACTTTTGTGGCGTTGGTCCATGCATGTGAAGCGCAGTTTGTGGTATTATAGGCTGTCTTTAATTCATTGGAGATGTCCATTGGTTTTTTTTCGCAATTTGCATATTCAAATGTACTATTATATTATTTATTTATGTATGGTTTTTTTCGTTTAGTGTTCTTGTGTACTTCAGTCACATAGTGTTTCATTTTAGTGGTGATTTTTAACAATGACATATAAACGGGAGGTTCGACTAGCCATAAAACCAGGTTCAACCGACTATTTTATCTTAAAATGTCCTGTACCAAGTCAGGGCTATATGGCAGTTATTATGAAATAGTCCGTGTCTATATATACGCTCTCAATAATGATGACTTCAGTATGTATACTAAAGAAATTTATCCTGTTTAACTTACTTTAAATAAAGCTAATACTAACAATGACCACTGCCCTTTCCTGGATCTTGATATCTATATCATTAACGGGAAGCTGAATACAAAAATTTATGATAAAAGAGATGATTTTTCATTCCTATCGTTAATTATCCATTTTTAGATGGTGACGTTCCCTTGTCACCATCTTATGGTGTTTATGTATCTCAACTTGTACGATTTGCTCGTGTATGTAACAACGTATTATATTTTAGCGAGAGAAATTTATGTATTACTGAAAAATTATTACACCAGGGTTTTCGATATCACGAACTGGTCAAAACATTTTCTAAATTTTATCACCGGTATAAGGAAATAACTCAACATCCAGACATCTTATACGTTCAGGTATTTAACATCCAATTTTTTATGGTAATATTCTTTACTAAGCACAACAATGTCAGTATTCACCTTAAAAGCTTACAAAACCTTTAAACAGACTTATAAAGAAGGGATATAGTTACGATATTGTGGTCAGGTCATTAAAGATTGCATATTTTGGCTTTAATATTGATTCACTTATAGGGTCTTTGCATCGGAAATAAACACATTTATTTTAAAAACAGTTGTTGGCATGACACGGGTTATGTTCTTTTCATATATTTTATGATAGTATAATACGAAAACCCTAACGGGAGGGAGTGTGTCTGATATTCATATGATGAAGACATAATCTTTCAATCAGTTTAATTGAGGTCTTGAGCTGGCATGTCAGTTAACTGCTAAAAGTAAGTTGTAATTAATGTATTATTGTCATTTAATTTATTTTCTTCTGTTACATCTTTTGACATTGGACTCGGACTTCTCTTGAACGGAATTTTAATGTGCGTATTGTTATGCGTTTACTTTTCTACATTAGCTAGAGGTATAGGGGGAGGGTTGATATCTCATAAACATGTTTAACGCATTTTTCAAGTCAGGTGCCTCAGCCTTTGTTTGTCTTGTATTATGTTTAATTTTAGTGTATAATTTGGAGTTAAGTATTAGGCCGTTGATCGAAATCGGCTTTATGAAATTTTAATCGTCAAAAATGGTATACGGTTGAATCATATACTAATCGATTCGAAAATATGTGTACTCATTTTGGTTGTCTAAAGAAAATATAGTGCAGTTTTTTCTTTTAGAAATCAAGATCAAAGGACACATGTCGTTTTCTTGGGGAAAAAAATAATTATCAATTCTAATTCAAATACACTTTTTACACTAGAATGATTGAAAACTTGAATTCATTTTCTTCCTTATTAATTTTTTTTTATCAAAAAAGTGGAATCTTATCATTAAATGAGATTTTCGAGTTCACGTAAGCGACTTTACAAAAAAAGAGGGTAGTTTTCAGTTTTGAACGATGTAATTTGTAAAAAAAATATCGTGTTTTACAATCTTACTTCATAAAAAAGTATGTACATGAATAGAAAAATACAGTTGTGTCACTTTATAGTCTTTACGATATAATCCATTCATCAGCGCTTTAAAATATGATTTTGGAATCAGGTGAAACAAAAATTGTTCCTGTTTACAGAAATGTTTACCTACATAATTTGTCATCAAAAGGCTTTTGATATTATTTTTTTTCGCCTAATGCATAGAACATTATGTGTGATGTTTGAATAAAACACAAAAGAAAGATTTTTTAGGTCAGCGTTTGAATAAAAAGACAAACTGCTTACAACTAATGATTTACATTTTATGTCAACATAGCCGACAAAAATCTAAAATAAAAAAAACTGCACCATACGCCTTTTTGACGTCCAATCTTAAATTAAAGTTAAATCATTTTTCTAGGACTATGCCAATGTTTGCCTCATACCCTGATGTTAAATTAAACTCTTTTTATAATTGACTTTTTCCTGTTCCGTCACCGCACTATATGGCGTTCGTTTCACTGAACTAGTATATGCATCTGTTAAGGGGCCAGCGGAAGTACGCCTCTGGGTGCGGGAATGTATCGCTGCATTGAAGACCAATTGGTGATCTTCTGCTGTTTTTGTTCTATGGTCGGTTTGTTGTCTCTTTGCCACATTACCCATTTCCATCCTCAATATTATGATAACTAACTACATGAATGTTGGATGTATAAATACCGTGACACGTAGAATAACAAAGCAAACTCATACTGACCGCTGAGCTGATGATGCCCTATGGGAATGGTAGTCCATCAGCAGAGGTATCGACCCAGTGATGTAAAAGAATAAACACCACGTTTAATCAATGCATGCGTCAGAAGCGCTGTTCTGAATTGAACATGCACGAACATTACGTATCAATTGAGATATCTAGCACCATTTCGACGGGGTAGAAAGTACATGTATGTTACTGCTGAGAAATGGGAAATTTCTAATTAGGAAATCGTCCCTTTTGTCAATGATTTTTGTGTGAAGTCGTCCATCTGTGTCATTGTTGAGTTAAAAATAAAAATATGAATTAGTCCTTCTAGTATCAGTAATATCATTAATTTTAAGTTCACTGGGATATATGAGATGCAAGTACTGACTGAAATATGGGTAATCCAGTAAAGGAACACCATCAATATATCTGAAAGTAAAATAAAGGAATTTCGCAAGTTGCTATTTTTTTAAATAGGTTCTTACTGAATTCTGATTCAATAGAATACAAAATCAAATCGAACAGAAGGAGTTTACAATAAGAACCCATTGGAATACCAGCCAGTTGTCTGTTGACATAACTATCCTCAAAGCTCTTCAAACATTTTGTCGAATACAAAGTAAACTATTTTGATAATGTCATCTTCGGTGTTTTTTCTGATAGAATCAGTTCTTCAAATCAACAAAAACTATAATAACCCAAAAGAAGAAATGTTTATCTATGATTTCCATTTTTATAGAAAACGGTATTTCTAATGTGGTCGATTTTCCAATTGAGCCTGGGGATTAATAGTGTCAAGCGTGGGAAAATACGCGTTATTAATATTGCTACAAAATAAATTGTAAACTACTTTAAACATGGATCATTTGTTTTTCCAACAGGTTTGTTTATTTTTGTTGAATTAAATTAAATTATGATTATAATATCTAATAATTTAAGGTTGTGATCTTAGAGTTAGCAGTAGATCAATAGAATTCTTGAGAACTCCCAACTGAATGAGACCACTGGTTTATTATCTCTTATCCCAATCTTTTTTGAGGCCATCTTTTACAGTAGACAGAAAAGTCAGCACTTTAGAAAGATGTTCAGTTGAACATCTTGATGATCAAGCAATGTATCGAAGAAGAAAAAACAAAGAAGCGAACATCTTTGATAAATATATAGACTTAAATGTGAAAAAGTCACTGATGTTTTAAGTAATATTCATGTCATATCAATCTACTGTCAAGTGGGACCTTTTCGCTAAATCAGATTTTAATTTAAAATTTTCAATACTTTCAAAATAAAGATAAGATGAGGTAATTATCGCCTTTGTTTAAATTTGACATTAAAAGGAACTTGTTTTCGGGCTCAAAGAACTTAATAAATGGACTTCGACTACATGCTTGACCCTTGGCAATCCAATATCAAAACTACAAACTACCATACTCCCTAATATAATTCGTTTAATGGAATATGAGATGGCAAATAGACAATGTAAATTGTGCATGCCTTTGACAATTCAATTTTATAGCAACGTTTTATACAACATGTACAATGCATGACAGATGAGTATCAAATTTCCAATGTATATCAGTAAAACAAATAGGAGGACATTGGCAGCATTTGATACAGGGTGAAATGAATATGATGTTGTTGACAACAATTAGACATTTTGAAATATATACGGCGATGTTGACAATAATTAGTATATGTTTAAGGAATACAGCGACGCTACCATCAGTTGGAAATTGTAAAAATATAGGACGATGTTTACATCAATTATACATGGTAATGGAATAGGGCGATGTTGACATCAATTATACATTGTAAAAGAATACGGCGATGTTGACAATAATTAGTTAATGTTGAAGGAATACCGCGGATCTACCATCAATTAGAAATTGTAAAGGAATAGGGCGATGTTGACATCAATAAGACATTGTAAAAGAATAGGGCGATATCGCTGTTGACGTCAATTAGACATTGTAAAAGAATAGGGCGATATTGACATCAATTAGGCATTGTAAAGAAATAGGGTGATGTTGACATTAATTAGACATTGTAAAATAATAGGTCGATGTTGACATCAATTAGGTATTGTAAAGAAATAGGGCGATGTTGACGTCAATAAGACATTGTAAAAGAATAGGGCGATATTAACGTCAATTATACATTGTAAAAGAATAGGGCGATATTGACATCAATTAGACATTGTAAAGGAATAGGACTATGTTTACGTCAATTATCCAATGTCAAAGGAATATGGTGATGTTAACAACAAGCTCATTACTCGGTACTTCTGTACTGACATGATTTATAACAAACCTTTCTAAATTACCCGTTGATAAATTTTGAAATTATAAAGTAAGTAAGGTTTCAACCCCCTCAGGCAAAGTTAACCTTAAATCGATTTGGCCTTTTTAAGTTTTTTTTTATCATATAGCTCTTCAACTTTTTGGTACTTATATATCTCTGGCTTTCAGATATTTGGTTTTGAGCGTTTCTGATGAAGGTAAATCCAGAAAAGCGCTTCGGACGCATGATTTTATTAAACATATTTTTTTATAATTTGTTGAGACAATTGAAAAGGAGTACAGCGATGTTTCCACCAATAAACCAGAGTTAATTGAATAGAGAGATGTTGACATTGCTAAATCACAATCAAAAGATATCAAATGATCATTAAAAAAAGTCGAACAGAACAAATGTACTACACCCTGACAAAATCTAAAAGAAGAGAGCAAACAAGCTATATTTTTCAGTACAACGAGGAATACAAACATTATCAAAATCCGTACAGGCATCCGTTGTATTAGTCAGTATAAGGTCAAATATGCTTGAGCTGAAAATACCCCTTTATACATTTCGTATTCAAGAAATTCGTCTTCATCAGCAATGCTTCAAGCCAAGCATGTATAAGAAGTTGTATACATAAAGATCTATATAATTAAATATCTGCTTCAATTTAAAGTTATTCCAAATTTTTCGTTTATAATTGAAATAGATTATATTCAACCGAATCTTATAAATGAAAAATCTGGTTATCAAAAATGTATAGTTCGACCGGGTTGGATGCTGAAAACAGTTACCTTATAAAATGTGTGAATCGTTCAACTAGTTAACTATTAAATTATAATATGATGTCTATGCTATTAAAACGACGACGACGATTTTCCAAATTTTCGTCAGTTTATAATATTCAAATATATATTCTGAAACGGTAAAACGACACATTTCTAGCAAACGGTGTGTCATATGAATAAATGGCATAAAAATGCTCTATTGTTTTAGCCCATCCTGTGAGGTTATACTAGTAAACAATAAAATCCTATTATAAACAAGCAAAATGAGTTTATTGAAATTGTATGCCTTTGTGTGCTTTTTTGTTACGTTTGCATGATTTTATAATGATTTAGATGATAACACCATGTTGACTGATGTACTACTAATTTTGACATGTTTACCCATTGTATTTATTTGTTTTGTTCACACATCCTTGTCAATATAATGGAGGTTGATGCGACTGTCACATAATTAAGAGGTTTAGTTCGCTATAAAGCTTGGTTAAATCCGCCATTTACTACATTAACAAATGCCTGTACCAAATCAGAAATATGGCACTTGTAATCCATTAGTTTGATGTGTTTCAGCATTTTATTTTGATATTTGATTAAGTATTTTTCTTTTTGAATGTTTCTTCTGAGTTGAGTATTTTTGTGATATAACACCACCTGTTGAATACAATTTTCCAAAAATATTATATATTTTATTCGAAACTTAATTTACCATAGATTTCACGTTTGGAATTCACAAAACCTCTTAGGTTTCATCCGTAGGTGCCGTCCTTTTATTATAAACAATAAAACTCTTTCAAAGTTCTGTTCATTTTTGAATTATCGTTTGAATTGAAAGGACACGAATTCCACAAATACTTGCAGATGTTAAACAAAATGTTGTAATACTTTTATTTAAAAATCAGAAGAGCATAATTGATATATTTACATAATTATAATTCGTTTCATATTGTTAATTCCCAATTACGTCGATTCTTTTTTATTCCAAAAAGGAATAGGATTTGCATTTCCGGTTTCTTTTCAGTTTTCACTATTGAATGCACAAATAAGATGTCTCAAACTCAGTTCTGATAAATACAGACGAATACCAGAAAACCGTACTACATAGATACTTAATTACTAATGTGTATCGTGTAAAATAGTGGTATTATTTGAGTTTGTTGAAATGTGCCGTAATCTTGTGTCAACATAAAAATCTCGAAATCAACATTAAGAATAAGCGAGCAGTATTGAGAACATTAATCAAATACATTAGATTCCCACTAATGAATGCAATCTAATCTACCGATCAAGAATCGATATCATTACTAAAAGGAAAATATTTCAGTACATGTATTTCAAAATAAAAACAACATGGGAATTTCAACGATTGCTTCTCAACAGTAAAACAAAATTTCTGATAAAAAGAATGGCCGTGAATGTTAAAGATACACAACTAATATATTTCATCTCGACACAAAAACAACCATTTGCGATATAGCTTGTAAAGTTACAACTATTACATAGAATATCACTTGGCTGCAAGTATAGTCAAGGTAAATTTCGGTGCACTATTACAAATTTAACAGTTAATTCATGCAAAGAATGAAAAAATACCAATTGTGTGTCCAACAGCTGTAGATAATTTAAAATTAGAGCTCAACCACAACATGCAGTTACGTGATATTTTACTGTGAAATTTTCAATTTGTTGGGATAGTGCGGCTGGAGGTTACCTGTAAGTTATGTTAGGTTACATTCAGAAAAAAAAACAGAACACGTACATCCTGAACCTATTTGTAATGTTCTAGTGAGTGAAAAATGAAATTTTTAGGACTATATGCATCAAATTTACTTTTTAAGATGAACTACGATTTTATTTTAATGCAGATAAGACAACTTTTAGGAGCTATATTATGAGATGAAACACATGTTTTTTTTTGTTTTTTTTTTTTTTGGGGGGGGGGGTTGTTTTCTTAAGAAATATCAATCTAGTGCCTAGTAGATCTATGAAACTAAATTTTACTAAATACTTTACATATGTTTGCTAATCAGACAAAAGAAAGGATTTTTGGTATTGACATCTCCTTGTATTCGTCTGTTAATCTTGAGAACATTTTTTCTCTGAAAATAAAACGCATTTTTGAGGGGTCAGAAGGTTGGATATAATTATGAACAGCAAGCAAAAATTAGAACTTCACCTTTTCATTGTTCCTATTTGGTTGAAATGTTTTTAATTTTCTTATCCAAAAATATTTCCAGAGTGAGTCTACCCTCCCTAGACCAAGCAGTGTTGTGGTCTTTGACTGCAATGGTCAGTCGATTGAGATATGTCTTAGTGTGGTCAGGTGATATCAAATGTCAACGACGAGGAAGGTTGTCACGATGACCGTTAATAGTTTGAGGAATGGCTGTTCTGTTTACCACATTACCACTGTAAAAGATGCCCATCATTTATAGTCTTATCTCACTTTGATAGTTTTTCATATGTGACGTCATGCTGTTTCTAAATTTCATAAATTCAAATGTGGCAAAACGTTTGTGCCTTTTCGCCATCGTATGTGACGTCACATTTTTTTTAATTACGTTGACGCCTGGACTGATTCGGGTGTGTCTATTCTGTGTTAAACTTTAATAGCATTATGTATTCGGGTTTAGTTTTCTGTAATTAGTTAATACTTCAGTTTCATTATGTATATCTCTTTCATATTCATTTGTTAAAATTTACTGTTTGCAATAGCATGAATTGTTCTATATAATAAGGATGTTCTTATCCCGGGCATAAAAACAATGCCGTATTTGGCAAAACCTTTTCAACTTTTTATCTTCAGTGCTGTACAACTTTGTACCTTTTTCACTTTCGATCTTTTATATCTGGGCGTTATGTATTCGGGTTTAGTTTTTCTGTAATTAGTTATTACTTCAGTTTCTTTATGTATATCTCTTTCATATTCATTTGATAAAATTTACTGTTTGCAATAGCATGAATTGTTCTATATAATAAGAATGTTCTTGTCCCGGGCATAAAAACAATGCCGTATTTGGCGAAACCTTTTCAACTTTTGATCTTCAGTGTTGTACAGCTTTGTACTTTTTTCACTTTCGATCGTTTATATCTGGGTGTCACTTGTGGGTCTTGTGTGGACAAGGCGCGTTTTTGGCGTATTGAATTTTAAACCCGATGCTTTTTGTTATCTATTAATCATGTTTTTCTTTGTCTAATATGTTCTATTAATTTGTATTGTAGTCCTGTAATATTATATTGTCATTTCAATGTTATATTTAACTTTGCCATTAAAGTGCGAGGTTTGGCATGCCACAAAACCAGGTTCAACCCACCACTTTTATTCCCCTTTAAAAGTGTCCTGTACCAAGTCAGGAAGATGGCCATTGTTATATTATTGTTCGTTTCTGTGTGTGTTGCATTTTAACGTTGAGTCGTTTGTGTTTTCTCTTATTTTTGAGAAATTGTGATAGACGTGGCACGGTACTTGTCTATCCCAAATTCATGTATTTGGTTTTCATGTTATATTTGTTATTCTCGTGGTGTTTTGTCTGATGCTTGGTCCGTTTCTGTGTGTGTTACGTTTCGGTGTTATGTCGTTATTCTCCTCTTATATTTAATGCGTTTCCCTCGGTTTTAGTTTGTTACCCCGATTTTGTTTTTTGTCCATGGATTCATGAGTTTTGAACAGCGGTATACTACTGTTGCCTTTATTTACATTTAACATTGCTGTTTCTTTCCTGCCAGTGAAGTGACCGTTAAATGTGTTCAGGTTTTGCTTGCAAGCCAGAACTCGTTTGTTATTTGCATCCCTTGCAAGAGCCAGCAGACAAGGAGGCTGGTTTAAATGATAGTTTTCGAGGAGAAGGTGTTATAACCTATCAAGTCAGCACCATTGGGACTCATTTGTTGACCGTCTTGTCTTTGTATAGCACACGTTCATCTCTGCTGATGTTGTTCGCAAGAGCTAACAACCAGAGCAAAGAAAAACAAAACACCAGCTGATGGCAATTAATTTATCTTCAAAGCAGCGAGAAAATCCTGCATCCGGAGACGAGCTTTATCTGGTCTCTAAGCAAAAAATGTACTGGTTCACTGATGATGAACGTAGCACAAAACTCCGTAATATACATTGAACTTAAATTAGAAATAATTGCTTGAAGACTTACAAAGGCTAGATGCTCCTGAATTGGGATAGATGCAGCAAGGGAATGTATTTTTGTTTCTGAATTTTTTGTAGGAGACTTTGTGTAGTCTCGTTGATGGTGCAAATCCGTTTTATTTATTATATTTATTTTCCATTGCAAGTGTAGTCCGATAACTTCATGTAAAATCCCGTTGACGATATAATTATCAATATATTGATGACAAAGTAAGAAATATGTTACACGTACAACATCAAGAAATACATAACTTGCATAATCAATTATACTAACAAAGAAAATGTTGCATAATTAGCTTTATATTTGAATCTATCAAAGTATCATATCAATATCGTACTGAAATATTATACTAATAAAGAAGTGAAATTCCACAGTCTTTGTTAACCATACTCTACATATATCTCAAACGAAACCTATTTATATTTATGATAAGATATCATGTTGAAATTTTGTGAAAGAAATGTCCTATCAATGCCAGCACATGTTATAGTATTACACCATAAAGGAAGGATCACAACATGAGACATATGAGAGGTATGTGGTCTGTACCATATATAAACTTAGCCAATACCCTCATCATGAATCCATTCCCTGAAACACACTTACCTACTTTGAAGATTAAATGTTTATCGTATATTATATCTATACCAAATCATCATGACCATCTACAATTACGTTTTCCAGGATCTTAATATTAACAAAGATGAGTGTAAAACTCCAGATTGCACCTTTGCTTTTTTTCCTTATTTGCATATTATTCAGCTAGCCACGTTCTTAATAGGAACCTAAACATTGAATATAAAATTTCGAAATGTGTTTTATATTGCTGCGGTGACTCTATGACAAATTATTTGTTGATATCACAGACAAAACTCCCGACAACATCTGGTTTGTGTATGTTGATGTCGTTACATATACTGCTTGATAACGAGACATATGTTTTTGTATGTTCCTTTGGTTTTCCAATTTGATCATTTATTTTTTTCTGACTCGAGTCCCACTAATGAGTCGTGTGTAAACACAAAGCACGACTAGCAACATGTTATCTTTATGATTGATGAATCAAGAATACTATTCCTTATTCTGCAATCGTTACTTTGAAAGCTAGGCTTTGAAAATAAAAGACAAATCAGAAGCAGACAATTTAATATGCCATATTTATGTATATTTACGTCTATAAAAAGAACCAACCAGAAAATTGAAGATGTACTATAACGTCTATAAAATAAGGAAAAGATATATGATAATAACTTGATAATAGATGTATACATATTATTAAAATTTATAGTGTACTTTGAAATATACATGTGAATTTTCGCTGATGAAATCATAATTAAGATATTAATGACGAAGTAAGAAAGATGTTACACGAACATTATCAAGATATTCATAATGTGCATAATCAATTATATTAGCAAACAAAAACAATATTTTTGATCAAGCTTATATCAGCAATGTACTGTAATTTGCTTTTATATATGAATCTATCAACGCATTATATCAATATCATGATGAAATACTATACTAATAACAAAATGAAATTCCACAGATTATGTACACCTTACTCTACATTAACCTCAAACGAAACATATTTATATTTATGATAGGATATTGTGAAATTCTGCTGAAATGTCCTATCAGTATTATTGTATTAAATATAAACGGAAGGAGCACAGAAAGAGAGATGTGTCGTCTGTACCATATATCAACTTAGCCAATACCCCAATCATGAATCCGTCCACTGAAACACATTTACCTTCTTTAGAAATTAAATATGCATGGTATGTTATACCTTTAACAGACCAATTTCAAACACGTTTTTTTCCGGATTTAAATAGTTACGACTTTGTGAGTAAACATCCAGATTGGATCTCTGCTTTTTCCTAATTACTAACATATAATTCAGCTTGCCACGTTTTTAAGTTGATCTGGATATGTTAATAAAACTTCGCCTCGAATTTTTTTTATCCGAAGTCTTATATCCATCAATTTGAAACATTACAAAAACGAACAGAATAGGTAAAAAATAATGCCATGCAATGAGCTAAAGAAAAGAGGAAGATTTTGATTTCGATCAGTTGTTATAGAACCTTAAATTACTTAACTGTCCATACAAAAAACGTTGTATCGCTTGGTCTTTCAATTTGATTTTTAATCTTTGTTATTCGAGCCCCTCTGGTGAGTCGTATGTAAAGACGACGAACGTCTGACAAACTTGAGGATTGCTTTATCAGGTATAGAATTCCTAATTTTGAAGTCGTTAATTAAAGCTTTGCAGATGAAGGTCATATTTTTTGCAGATTTTTTAATATGCTATCAATTCAATATTCGTAAACTAACACAAAAGGGCAACACAAACAATTAAAATTTGTAAGATGTCGATACCTGATATTCTGAATTACGAAATCATATTTCACAACATTAACCGATAAGGTTAAATATTTTCTCTGTTCCACCTTAGAAAGGGATAAAAATGTTGATGTCGTTATATACGACTATTGTTGTGGTTTTGTTTAAGCCTATATAAATTGCTTTGTTCACAGTAAAAAAATATAAGATAGTTTAGTAAAATTTTACTTTTTAATGCAGAATATATGATGTTGTCATTTTTACAAAAAAAAATTTTGTTTAATCTTTATAAGTTTATAAATATTAAAGTGTATTTTATCCGTCTTAATATCAACCCAACAATGTTAGATATGCAAATTTCCGGAATTAATTTGTTGTTTTGATCTTGCCTGACATCGAAGTCACGCAACTGAGATATCATGGCACCAAATATCCTTGCACTACGCACAATGAGCTAGAGCACTCGACTATCTAGGCTCTACAACTAGTAAGGCTCTCAAAGGTTTTTATCTAGCATTTTAACACAGAAACTGATATGCACATAGCTGTCTTAATACCAATCAAACACTGTTATGATAACCAGCAAATGTAAGATGTACCGGATGATCTAGAATAGACGATACTTCGCAGATAAGAAAAATTTATATAATAATAACTAAAATAAATTCATATTATCTATATTTCTAGTGTACTTTGAAAGTTACATGTAAAATTCAGCTGCTGCGACTATATTTAACATATTGGTGACTAAGTAAGAAAGATGTTACTCGTACATCATCAAGAAATTCATAACTTGAAAAATCAATTATATTAACAATGGAAAACAAGGTCTGTCACTATTCATTTTTGCATAATTAGCTAGTATCACCAAAGTATCTTTAATTTGCTAATATAACTGAATATCATATCAGAGTATCTTATCAATACGATAATAACATAACATACAAATAAATAAATGAAAACCATACTCTACACATGTATCAGATTTTTTTTTAGAAATGATTAAATGTATTAAACAAATGATTACAACTTTTGTGAACCAACTGTCATATCAATGATGGAGTACGTTATTCTGTTTCACTGTTTTTCTCATATTAATAGTTTAATCACTATATTTGATTGGTTGAGACTATCCAAAATATCATCTAACACACAATTCCCTCTGAGCATTGTATCCCCTTTTGACATGTCGGGACTACACCATGCGACGTTTCGCTCGGTGAATGTACATACCGTTTAAAAGTGTTTTTGATAGCGATAGCATACAACATTATGTTAAAAATAATATCAGACGTTAAAACAGAAGGGAAATTATAATTAACTTATGATAAGTACTGTTAATCAATGTGTGAGTCGTGTTAAGTGATAAAAACAAATGGATAAAAAATAGTATATGCACACTTACATATTATGATTTAAGGGAGTAAACGAAACATAGCAGTAAAATGAAGCATTAGTTTCCTTTGGATTCTGGAGATGTCATCTCGAAATATTATGTTTCCCTCGGACACAGCCGTCGTGAAATATGAATATTATTTGGAGAACAAATCTACATATTTTTAAGCGCGGGAAATTCATGTATAATATTGACCAAGAAAGTACGGAACATAGCATCATACAACTTTGGTACATTTTTACTTAACTTACAGAACTCTGTACTTGATTAGCCCGCCATTTTGTTATTGTTCTATATTTTTTTTGTGTATTCTTTTATGTTTGACTATATACCTTTATGTGTTTCCTTGATACATACGACGTGGCTCTGTTTTTATACATCCCCTCATTATGTTACTGTTTTATGATAAGTTTGTAATTCTTGTCTTTCATTATTTAGAAATATGAATTTACTACATGCCTTTATGTGTTGTATTGATACTAGTACATATGAAATGGCTCTGTACTTATATATTCCGTCATTGTGTTATAGTTTTATGATATTTTTTGCCTTCTTGTCTCTCCCTTTTGCGTATGTTTTCTTATATATATGTTTCTTTGATACACATGACGTAACACTGTACATGTACGAAAATCCTTAGACGAAACGCGAGTCTGGCGTTTCAAATGTGTTTGTTATCCATGTCGTTGACATTTATTTTTCGAGCTATTACTTTCACTGTGTATGTGGTATCTTTAGTTATTTTTTATAAGCAGACCTTTATCAATTTCGGGACGAAATTGTGTATGGGGATTTTGTTGGTTCTTTTTCTAAGTATAACTTAAAACCTGTTTGGGAGTATGATTAACAATCATCTTTTTTTTTTATCTTTAATGATGTTCAAAACCAAAACTAAAAAGTTCCAACTGTTGATAATGAATAACGAAGTATGCTGCAGGCTACGTATTTTTTTAACTCCTTTCTGGTATTATTTCCACTTGGTGCAGTTTGTATAGAACAATCATCTGCAAAAGAAACATGCATTGCAATTAAAATGGATCTACTTCAGAAATAATAATAATTGATAACATTCTGTTCCATATATTGTTTTTAGTCTACTATTGTTTGTGTGCTCATAACGTTGACAGTTTATATCCGACCTATGAGTAAGAATGTCCCTTTGGTCATGTAGGTATATTTCGCCTCACTTTTACTTTAATAACAAGATAGTTATAATTCTACGTTGATATATGTTGTCAGTAGAAGAACAAAACAAATATTATGATATTGAAGGGACGAGTTACTCTTGTGAGATACATTTTAGTACTTTATACGATATTCGATACTTTGGCACAATCAGGACGACACAACCTTCTAATGCTCATGGATTCTCAAGCATGCTTATTGATTTTTCTGGTTCGTTGGGCTCAGTCTTCTTCTGATTTTTATATAACTATTTTATTTGAATGTGTATATCATGCATTTGATAGGATAAGCTGTCACTTACTGTAAGGATTTATAACTGACACTGAACCCAGGTTGATAGGCAGAATCATCAGTTACGAAGTGAATGATCATCTTATTGGAAGTGGAAGTAAATTCCTTTCCTTCAGTAGGACCGTCAGACAAAGTATCTATTAATGCGTCGGCTTTAACCTCACCATCATATATCTAATCAAAATCATTTATTATAAATAAATAATGATGTTTTAGTATCACATTACATCTACTGTCCACTGGATGATATCTTAATGTAAAACAGAGCATTGATATTGATTTTTCATTACAATAAATATGTTGCTTACAATGAAGTACATATAGTCGACTGTATTTTGCATTGACTATCACGACGTGTACCAATACATGAACAAGATCTGCTTTATTTCCTTTCCAGTGTATCTGAGATCAACCTATTATTTATAATGATGCATGCTTCTTATTTGTTACTTTCTGTGTCTGGTTTTGCATACTGTTTGTATGTCGTTGTTGGTTTTTTTAGATGACGGTCTTAACTACAATAAACTTATTTTCTCGAGCTTTAATTTTGATTTTGATTTTAGGTTTGATTATTCTGTTTTTGTTTGTATAAAACAATTTTTTAAGAAAGACAAATACGGCAAAAAGAAATAAAACATGTGTTGGCAAACACGTCTTCTATCAATGTTTAGAATCCCCAAAATATACATCAATACAATTATATAACTTAAAAGCATGTTTTAAATATTTTTTATAATCATTTGAATATGTATATACCTGCACAAAGTCAAAAGGCAGACCGGTAGTTTTGAATCCACCCTCTAAATGAAAGTAAGTGAAGGTCAGCATTACTTTTGAACCTGCCTTAACTGTGATATTGTAATAACAATTTAGATTATTACAATACTTAGAAGGATAGCTCGGTGACGTGAAACTTCCAACTGGTCCATTAAATATTCCACCACATGTAACTGTCATAGTAAATAAGTCAGATGTTTATTAGTAGAATTCTTGTATCGAAATAGATGGTTGTTTTTAAAAGATAAGGGACTACTTTTTATCTTATGAAAGCATTGGAACCAATTGGAACATCTTTCAATTTTTATGAAAACTAATTTTTGAAGCTATACCTTGTACAGTACGATATGTATCCACTCTCGAAAGTTAAATTTTACAATTAAATCACTTGCGAGTCTCACTTTAAAATATCACATTCGATGCAATGGTAGAATCTATATTTATACAATAGGTTAAGTATGATCAAAGTTTTTAGATTAAATGATCAAACGTGTGGTGTTTTTTAAGTTATAATTAATACGAGAACTTACGACAACAGGGCTTACAACAAATATCACTTCCGGAACAATTTCCAGTGCTGTCCTCATACTCATTAAAATCAGGACAATAATAATCTAATTTTTCACAGTTGCAATCTTTAGCTGTTAAAGAATATGAAATGTGTTTTAGTATTAATCAACAGGTCTTTATGTTGTTATGTTTGTCTATCTCTTCACTACCAAAATAAAGGCAACAGCAGAATACCTCTGTTCAAAATTCACAAATCGATTTAGAAGAAAAAATCCGGGTTACTAAGTAAAAATGAGGGAAAGACATCAAATTTAAAAGGAGAACTACGACACAACAGAAACACAACACTGAAAATGTAACACACACATAAATGAACTATACTAACATGTTTAACCCCGCCACATTATTTATGTATGTGCCTGTCCCAAGTCAGGAGCTGGTAATTCAGTGGTTGTCGTTTGTTTATGTGTTACATATTTGGTTTTCGTTCATTTTTTACATAAATAAGGCCGTTAGTTTTCTCATTTGAATTGTTTTACATTGTCTTATCGGGGCCTTTTATAGCTGACTATGCGGTATGGGCTTTGCTCATTGTTGACCTATAGTTGTTAATGTCTGTGTCATTTTGGTCTTTTGTGGATAGTTGTCTCATTGGTAATCATACCACATCTTCTTTTTTTATATAATATAAGAAAATCCATTTTCCTATATTGGTACATTTAAATAAAACAAATGGTTATTTGAACCTGGTTTTGCGGATAGCCAAACCTCGCGCTTTGTTTTAAATAGCAATCATATATGCTCTGTGTTGAAGGCCGTACCTTGACCGTTACTATTTTCTTTAATAAATTGTTACTTGGATGGAGAGTTGTCTCGTTGGCACTCATACCTTAATTTCCTACGTCTATCTACATGATCTATAAGCAGTTAAAAACCTGAAATTTTCTGATCATTTCTTATTAAAAAAAGGTAAACAAATCATCAAAACAGAACTAGTATTTGTGACACACATTTTACTTACCTAGATGTATATAGTATGGAAGTGACATGTTAATTACATTTTCTGGCACATTGTTTGTTTCAAAAAGTTAAAGCGACCTACTAAACTATACAACGGGTAAGATATTTGTTACATACCAATGCATGTAGGCGGCTCACAACATCTGTTTGTATTGCAAAAAGGGCCTATGCCTGTATCTTGTTCATTAACATCACACACAGGTTTAATATCTCCGTTTTTAGCTTTACACTGGGCATACTGAAGCGTGTCTTAGAATAGATAAGAAAGACAAGACATGCTGTTCATAATATATTATAAATGAGTTGCACTAGTTCTAGGATTTCACGCAAAGAAAAGTATCATTACAAATATCTAACATATAGTCTTCATAAACTTTTTTTTTTACATTTAAACCTAAAAATAATGTTAGTTTAATTTATACCTTAAAAACACATCTGCGTTTATTTATTTTAGAAAATTACCAATTGTACAAGTTCCTGACCATTATTGTTACTTCATGATAAAATGTTTATAAATTAAACGATGTTTGGACGGACGTGTATTACAAAGAATCCAAGTCATGAAAAATAACTAATATTCCAAAACAAAAGACAGATTTTCATGAAATAAATTAAAACTTGATATCTTTGAAGTTGTAGAAATTGCAAAGAAATAGTAGAGCCATTAACGATGTTAAGGTCGTCAATAAACATCAAATTATCTAAATAAAAAAAATTCAATTTCTGTTGATCAATAAACATGATAAAGTACGACTAAAAAATATTATGAACAGTGGATTTTTTCTTTATTGATGGTAACAATGTTAATAAATGAAGGTAAATATACGTTGACCATAATCCGATCTCTATATTTGACGTGTTGTTGATAAGTTGTATTCGTGATTTTGCTAAAGTCTACATACCACCTATAGAAAAGGAGTAATTCGTTCGACATTTCGCACTGTATCCCTTAGTCTACAAAACTGTTTTTCGTTTCAATCAACAAATCACAATCAATCAACAGTAATATGTGTACGCGGTTTTTCATACCATAACATGTAGGCGGCAATCAACTTATATCACTATTGCAGCAGGGACCTGTGTAACACACCATAATATGTAGGCGGCAATCAACTTATATCACTATTGCAGCATGAACCTGTGTTACACACCATAATATGTACCCGGCAATCAACTTATATCATTATTGCAGCATGAACCTGTGTTACATACCATAACATGTAGGCGGCAAGCAACGTAAATCAATATTGCAGCATGAACCTGTGTAACATTTGTACGTACCAATACATGTAGGCGGCTGGCAACATCTATTACTATTGCGGCAACATGAACCTGTGTCTTCTTCATCTACAGCACACGTTTGTTTACATATTCCACCTTCAGCTTTGCATTGACGTGTATCTAGATATGCAATTGATACAAATATAATTTCTATTTTTTTATAATCCTTTCTTTAATTATAGGAAATATAGAAAGAAATACTGTTATTCTTAATTGTACACTGTGTCTACATTCCTATGGACTGGTTAACTGTTAGTTATAACACAATGTCACTTTTAACTTATTATGTCTTTTAGTTTTGTTCAATATAATGGATGCATGTGTGACTGTTATCGAAGCAAATAAGAAATAAATTCAAGTTAAATCGATTATGTTTTACTGTTTCAAATCAGGAATATGACAGTTGATATCAATCGTTTGTTGTTTTTGATCTTTTCTTTTTAACATTTCCTGAACAACTTTTTTTTTTAAATTTGATCCAGTCAATCTATATGTTTTATTATTTATTTATATGCTAGTTTTATAGCTGTTGATATGCGCAATAAGAACAAACAGAAATTAATTGATTTTAGAAAATACGAAAAGTATATATTAGAAAATATACTCGTTTACTGACTATTTAAAATT
This sequence comes from Mytilus galloprovincialis, assembly GCF_965363235.1. Taxonomy (NCBI): domain Eukaryota; kingdom Metazoa; phylum Mollusca; class Bivalvia; order Mytilida; family Mytilidae; genus Mytilus; species Mytilus galloprovincialis. The sequence continues at coordinate 81,904,078 of NC_134845.1, read as the reverse complement.
AAAAAAATCAAGTAGGCCTGACTACTTGTTATCATCATGATCATAGGTTGTTAAAAACAGATCAAACAAAACGAATTCGTATAAAATTAGATTGAAAAAAAACGTATCTAAATGCTGTCATTTGTATTAAAAACCAGACTGTAATCAACTCGAAAAAACTAAAACTAAAAAAAGTTAAACTTTATTTTACATACATAATTGTACTTTGATTCTGCATTAATGTATAAAACCACATCACAAATTTGAAGAAAACAATAAGACAACAGAAAATTCTTGTCCATTGTATTAAAAAAAATAATATATTTTCAAATAACGATAAAGATGTCTTACTTTTAACTTTAAGAACTGTCACTGCTGCAGCACAAACAATGAAAATGGCAAGTACAAATACAAATTTCATCTTGGTGTTCTGTTCAGAACATGTAAATTGTAAGTAATGTAATTATGAATGTATATATATATATGTATATATATAATGTCTAAAAATAGCAACAATCAACATTCAATCTAATTAAGCGTGGATCAGTTTGTGAAAATAAACTGATACAGTTACTGAATTAAAATTATATAAATGTCTAAGAATATAACTAAAACACACTAATTGATATATTAAAAAGTTCTATTAGATGTTAAATAGAAATACGCAATATTTCGCTAAACAAATTAGCTTCATCAGGCGTGTGCATTTCTCAAGGTGAAATCGGATGCATGACAGAAAAATATTTTTGTAGCTTAATCTATACAAGATTTGAGGGATGGGTGTAACATATTAATTCGGTCATAAAATATGTTTGTAGCTACAACTACATGAAGTTGGAATAAAAGTTTAACACATTTATAGATGTTCGATTAATTGTATGAATTTTTATAAATTAATTTGTATGATTTCAAGATAACTATGGTTTTGATTTGCTTTGAAATCTTTTTTCGTCTCTCTCATTGAGTCCATCAGGTTCAAGAGTTCGTAACTGGTGCATCCAAAATCTCTCTCTTTTTTGTCTTCCTTGTGTATCCCAATTTTGATTTTTCTCAATGATTTGAAATGTGATGTTTTCAAAATCATGTCCTGCTCTTAAAAGGTGTCTTGTAATTGGGCAGTTCCTTTCTTTTGTATAAAATGACCGATGGTTATTTAGTCGGATGTTAAATGGGGTTTCTGTTTCACCAACATATTGTAATTTGCAAGTTCCACACGTTAGAACATAAATGCAATTTTGCGTTTTGCAATTTGATGTTATAAATATGTTGTAATTTTTCTTTGTGACTGTGCTGATGAACTGGGTTTCTATATTGGCGACTTTGCAGCACTTACAATTGCCCCTTCCGCATTGTTTATAACCTCCGATTGTTGATATCTCCCGTTTAGATACTTTGGATGATACTAGAATATCTTTGAGGTTTTTTGGTCTGCGGTAAGCCATAACGGGAGGTGATGGAAAAATCTCGCTTAAGGAAGGATCATTTTCAATAAGACGCCAGTGTTTGTGGACAATTGATGAAATATTTGTCAGATGAGGATGAAAGCTAACAACAAACGGGATTTTATTTGTCTGGGCCGTCTTTTCTTTGTATTCAAGTAGGTTTGTTCGTTCTTTTTCGTTTGCTTTTCCGAAAGCTTCTGAAATACTTTTGTTCTTATAACCTCTTGATTTGAGTTGCTGTCTGAGTTGCCCTAAACGATGGTTTAACTTTGATTCCGATGAACAAATCCGTTTTAACCTGATGGCTTGGCTGTACGGAATGCTCCGGGAGCAGTGTTTCGGGTGACAACTCTTCGGAGAGAGAAATTGGTGTTTATCAGTTTTTTTGGTGTGAAGGTCTGTTGTCATGACTCCGTTTTCTAAAGTTATGGTGGTGTCGAGAAACGCAATTTTCTCATTTGAAACTTCAGATGTGAACTTGATCGATTGATGAAAGTTGTTACAGAAATCGAGAAATTCTTGCAGGCGTTCTGCAGTTTCGTTCCATTTGATGTCGATGTCATCAATATAACGGAGCCAAGACAAGGGTTTGTATGGTACATTCGAAAGGATGCGTTCTTCGAGACTCCCCATGAAAATGTTGGCAAAAGAAGGTGCCATTTTGGTTCCCATACTGGTACCGTCAACCTGCAAGTAGTGCTGGTCGTTGAATACAAAATTGTTGTTTTCAAGCACTAGTCTCAGCAACTGAACCAGACAGTCTGTTGGGGGATGTTTATCCTTACGATTGTTCCATACCTGTTCACAAGCGACTATTCCTTCATTTTTGGGAATATTTGTGTACAAAGAAGACACATCCATCGATACCAAAATTGTGTTGTTTGGTAAGGGGTTTAATGAATCTATTTTCTTCAAATAATCTGTAGTATCTTGAATGTAAGATGGCATTGTTCTAACATGTGGTCTGAGATGGTAATCCACGAATTCAGATATTTTTTCGGTTGGATGGCCATTTGCAGATACTATCGGTCTTCCCGGAATCCCTTCTTTATGGAGTTTTGGGAGCAAGTAAAATCGACCGGCTGTGCAGGTTTCATCAGGTCGTAGATAGTCGTACGTGTCGTCATCAATATGTTTTTTGCTGTTCATGTCTGAAAGGACCTCATTAATTTGTTTACTTATTTCTTTTGTAGGATCACTTTCTAAATGTTTGTAAAATTTTGTATTTGAAAGCTGACGATTCCCTTCTTCAATGTAGTCGGTTTTGTTGATCACTACAACTGCACTTCCTTTGTCTGCTTGTTTAATAACAATATCATCACGGCTTTTTAAATTATTTATGGCCTGGCTTTCTTGTTCAGAGAGATTCCTTAAACGTTTGCCACTGACTGATGATTTTACTTCAAATGGCCATCCAACCGAAAAAATATCTGAATTCGTGGATTACCATCTCAGACCACATGTTAGAACAATGCCATCTTACATTCAAGATACTACAGATTATTTGAAGAAAATAGATTCATTAAACCCCTTACCAAACAACACAATTTTGGTATCGATGGATGTGTCTTCTTTGTACACAAATATTCCCAAAAATGAAGGAATAGTCGCTTGTGAACAGGTATGGAACAATCGTAAGGATAAACATCCCCCAACAGACTGTCTGGTTCAGTTGCTGAGACTAGTGCTTGAAAACAACAATTTTGTATTCAACGACCAGCACTACTTGCAGGTTGACGGTACCAGTATGGGAACCAAAATGGCACCTTCTTTTGCCAACATTTTCATGGGGAGTCTCGAAGAACGCATCCTTTCGAATGTACCATACAAACCCTTGTCTTGGCTCCGTTATATTGATGACATCGACATCAAATGGAACGAAACTGCAGAACGCCTGCAAGAATTTCTCGATTTCTGTAACAACTTTCATCAATCGATCAAGTTCACATCTGAAGTTTCAAATGAGAAAATTGCGTTTCTCGACACCACCATAACTTTAGAAAACGGAGTCATGACAACAGACCTTCACACCAAAAAAACTGATAAACACCAATTTCTCTCTCCGAAGAGTTGTCACCCGAAACACTGCTCCCGGAGCATTCCGTACAGCCAAGCCATCAGGTTAAAACGGATTTGTTCATCGGAATCAAAGTTAAACCATCGTTTAGGGCAACTCAGACAGCAACTCAAATCAAGAGGTTATAAGAACAAAAGTATTTCAGAAGCTTTCGGAAAAGCAAACGAAAAAGAACGAACAAACCTACTTGAATACAAAGAAAAGACGGCCCAGACAAATAAAATCCCGTTTGTTGTTAGCTTTCATCCTCATCTGACAAATATTTCATCAATTGTCCACAAACACTGGCGTCTTATTGAAAATGATCCTTCCTTAAGCGAGATTTTTCCATCACCTCCCGTTATGGCTTACCGCAGACCAAAAAACCTCAAAGATATTCTAGTATCATCCAAAGTATCTAAACGGGAGATATCAACAATCGGAGGTTATAAACAATGCGGAAGGGGCAATTGTAAGTGCTGCAAAGTCGCCAATATAGAAACCCAGTTCATCAGCACAGTCACAAAGAAAAATTACAACATATTTATAACATCAAATTGCAAAACGCAAAATTGCATTTATGTTCTAACGTGTGGAACTTGCAAATTACAATATGTTGGTGAAACAGAAACCCCATTTAACATCCGACTAAATAACCATCGGTCATTTTATACAAAAGAAAGGAACTGCCCAATTACAAGACACCTTTTAAGAGCAGGACATGATTTTGAAAACATCACATTTCAAATCATTGAGAAAAATCAAAATTGGGATACACAAGAAAGACAAAAAAGAGAGAGATTTTGGATGCACCAGTTACGAACTCTTGAACCTGATGGACTCAATGAGAGAGACGAAAAAAGATTTCAAAGCAAATCAAAACCATAGTTATCTTGAAATCATACAAATTAATTTATAAAAATTCATACAATTAATCGAACATCTATAAATGTGTTAAACTTTTATTCCAACTTCATGTAGTTGTAGCTACAAACATATTTTATGACCGAATTAATATGTTACACCCATCCCTCAAATCTTGTATAGATTAAGCTACAAAAATATTTTTCTGTAATGCATCCGATTTCACCTTGAGAGATGCACACGCCTGATGAAGCTAATTTGTTTAGCGAAATATTGCGTATTTCTATTTAACATCTAATAGAACTTTTTAATATATCAATTAGTGTGTTTTAGTTATATTCTTAGACATTTATATATGTATATATATATATATATATATATGTATATGTAGTATTGATTGAGTTTGTCCTGTTATAAACGAACACGTTTTACCACGTTGAAAGCTATATTTAGATACATTGTTTCAATCTGTTGCATATGTAGAGAAAAAGTAACCACGAATTGTATTCAGACACTTTTAAAGATTGCTATAGAATTACTAATCGAAGAATTCAAGTAGAGAAAAATATTCAACGTGTGACCGAACACCACATTAATTCACGAATGCGCGTAGCGCATGAGTTAATTATCAGTGTTGTGCGGTCAGGAGTTGAATATTTTTGATATTGATATTAGTTGATATTTGCATTCTTTAATAAGTTATTCTCTTTATTATATTGGCAAATGGATTTTTTTTTAAATTAATGTAAAATATGTAAGACAATAAATCTTTTTTCGACGCATTTGCAATTTGTTTTGATCCGCCGTTATCGACGTCTTGAGAACGCCTTTTTGTTGTATGACGTCAGAGAGTGAAATAACCATGATTGCTTCACATGTGAAATTATCGGTTTTTATTTTACTGGGAAATCAATGTAATTCATTGTAACAATTTAAAAATAAAATTTAATCAAATACAAAAATTGCAATGCACTGGAGGATACATAGATGTGCACTTTTACAAAATATGTTCCTTACATCGTAACTTCAATCACCTTCCCTTTCATGAATGTGTCCTACCGAATAAGACTATTAGATCGGATTTGTTATCTTATAAGCAACACGATGGGTGCGACATAAAGAACAGGATCTGCTTACCCTTCCTTCCGGATCACATGCGATCACCCCTGGTTTGTGGTAGGGTTCGTGTTGTTTATTCTTTAGTTTTCTATGTTGTGTCATGTGTACTATTGTTTGTCTGTTTGTCCTTTTCATTTTTGACCATGGCGTTGTAAGTTTATTTTCGATTTATGAGTTTGACTGTCCCTCTATTTTTTTGCGACCCTCTTATACAGCTATACATAAGTGCATTAAATAATATATTAATTAATTATCTGATCATTCTTTACTTCTTAGATTTGTTCCACAAGAAAAATTCATAAATGGACTGTTGTATTGGTCAGATAATCAATAAAACTATAAGTTTTAAACAAGCTAAGGTAATCTATTCTTGGGATAAGAAAATCCTTGGTTGTCGAAAATTTCAAAGTGTTGTAACAGGAAATTTAAAAAAATGACCATATAAGAATTTGTTCAAATATTTGTATAAGTAATGACTTTGAAAGTAATGTAATTTATTACTTATTGAGTGTCAAAAACTCTATATACCCCTTTGCCTCATATTCTCATTTAGAAAAAAATCACACACCTAATTAAATGGGTATTTAAAAAGCTAGAATGTGATAACATATGTTAAAATTCTTTTATGTCATTTTTAGTAGCAGTAAACAAAAGAACTATGTCAAAGGGACATGTTTTGATTTTATAACCCCCCTTCGTGTGTTAACTAGATAGCATTTGTGTTCGCTTTGGAGATTCCATATATCATCAAGTTATTGAAATTCAAATAAGGGTCCTACCGTGCACAAGTCATCTGTGTTCGCTTTGGATCATCAAGTTAATGGAATTCAAATAAGGGTCTTACTGTGTAATTGTGGACGAGTTTTTTTGTATTGCTATGAGTCTCATTCCTGACGAAAATCAACAAAGACCCATCGCAAAACATTTGCTACAAAAATTTAATGATACTTTGGATATTTTGATGATATACTGGTTGTCAATAATTACGATTTTAGTATGTATACTACAAAAATTATCCTGTTGAACTTACTTTAAATGAAGCTAATACATACAATGCTCTATCTCGATATTGATATCTATATCATTAACGGAAAGCTTAATACACATATTTATGATAAAAGAGATGATTTTTCTTTTCCTATCGTTAGTTATCCATCTATAGATGGTGACGTTCCCTTGTCACAACCTACCGGTATTTATGTATCTTCACTGGTACGATTGGCTCGAGTATGTAACATGAAAATCCTAAGGTTACCATTTTGTTATTGTTTTATGATTAATAAGTTTACAAGCGCGTTCAATTTATGGTTTTTGTACTGCATGTACAACAAACTAATATTAATTAAGATATTTGGAATGAGTCAAAACGTTTAAACAACACCCAAACCCTATAGATTACGTGGATTTGTTTTTAAATATGACTTTAATTGTGGGATGCATTTAATCCAGGTGGAATTAAACATTGATATACATGATATTAACATGCTAATGTATTATGAAATCTTCTGTTTAGTATTGAATCGATTTGTCCGATTATAGAATATGAAGTACATGTACATAACCTCTATCATGCGTTGAAGATGAGATTGAATAAAAAATAATAATTAATATCAGTACAACTCATTTCTTGTTACGGCCATCGTATGGGTCTCTTGGTATACAACAAGTATTCATGCAATGATCGTGCTAAAAATCAGAAGTCCTTTTATGTTTTCAGTTAATATGAGTTTTATTTTCTAGCTATATACAATGATTCGAATTGCACAAAGTAACATGGAGCTGCTATATACATATATTGTTTGCATTTGGAATTGTTGATATTGTTCTCTGCATGTAAGGGGAAAAGAACACGGAAATGATCAACAGTCAGTGAACGGTATCTTAAAGATGAAGTGAAGTCAACACTCACAATTTTACTTAACAAGGTTAATAAATCATGATCTTTAGTACACGCGTAGAACACCGTTCAAATACCAAAATTTATAAAAGTTAAATGTTCATTTGTATACTATAGCATATTCATAATTCATATAAACATGAGCTAAACACATTTATTCTAAAAACAGTTGTTGGCATGACACGGGTTATGTTCTTCTCATATATGTTATGATGGTATGATACTAAACCCCTAACGGGAAGGATTGTGCCTGATGTTCATATGATGAAATCATAATCTTTCAGTCAGTTTAGTTGAAGTCTGGAGCTGGCATGTCAGTTAACTGCTAGTAGTCTGTTGTTATTTATGTATTATTGTCATTTTGTTTATTTTCTTTGGTTACATCTTCTGACATCAGACTCGGATTTCTCTTGAACTGAATTTTAATGTGCGTATAGTTATGCGTTTACTTTACTACATTGGTTAGAGGTATAGGGGAAGGGTTGAGATCTCACAAACATGTTTAACCCCGCCGCATTTTTGCGCCTGTCCCAAGTCAGGAGCCTCTGGCCTTTGTTAGTCTTGTATTATTTTAATTTTCTTGTGTACAATTTGGAAATTAGTATGGCGTTCATTATCACTGGACTAGTATATATTTGTTTAGGGGCCAGCTGAAGGACGCCTCCGGGTGCGGGAATTTCTCGCTACATTGAAGACCTGTTGGTGACCCTCTGCTGTTGTTTTTTATTTGGGCGGGTTGTTGTCTCTTTGACACATTCCCCATTTCCATTCTCAATTTTATGAAATATTGTACTTTTTCAACAAATTTTCAGACAAATAAAGTAAATTATTATCATGATTATTCACCGATACATTTTACAGGACATTTAAAAATTCTACTAATTATATGTAAATATTTCCGGTTTTACAACTAGACAAAATTCTAATAATGCAATTACATTTTAAAGTACTTTATAGGTACCCCGTAATTGTATGTTGTTACTCCTTTGCTATTAATAACATTGAGAATGGAAATATGGAATGTGTCGAAGAGACAACAACCCGAGCGACCATAGAACAGACAACAGCAGAAATTCACAAATAGGTCTTCAATGTAGCGAGAAATTCCCGCATCCTTTATTGTTTCTGCACATTTTTTGAATTGTTCAAGAATTATTCAAATCCCGGACTGTTGGTCAATATGATTATATCATATATCCCTATTTATTTAAGTATTGTTATTGGCAGGACTGATTTGAAATTCTTGAAAAGGGACTCTTTTGATGCAAAACACTCCCAGCTATAACTGAAATGAAAAGTTTTGTAATACCTAGTCCATAAATCTTTTAAACCTTTGAAAATCCTTGTACAACACTTACGGGTGTAACTCGTGGTTGTGATGTAAAGCAGATCTATACAAATTGTTAGTTTAATAACAAAAAGATGTTTTAAATTCAAAACAAATAATAAACGAACTTTATTCTCTCAAAATATTAATGATTACGACATATAAATGTATATAACTGATTAAGTATAATGCAAAATGTATTTATTAATCTCTATTGTAAATAACTAACACGTATAACAGGTATGGCTATTAAACGATATTCGCCGCAGCGAGTGCCGTTAATTTATATCGTAGGTCTCCACGTGATTTGACCATCTAGTAGTCATGCAATGATCGTGCTCAATATCAGAAGTCTTATAATTCTTTTAGTTCGTGTGAGTTTTATTTTCTACCTATATTGAAAGAATCAAAATGTATTAACCGACAAGATAACCAGTCAACGCACGATATCTTAGAGATGAAGTGAACAAAACACACACAATTATGTTGACAAGATTATTAATTCGACATCTTTAGTACATGCTTACAAAACCATTCAAATACCAAAATCCTCAAAGTTAAATGTTCATTTGTATAATATAGCATATTCATATTTTATGCAGGTTTCATATAAACATGAGACATTGTACTTTCTCAACAAATTTAGTAGACAAATAAAGTCAATAATCATCATGATTATTCAAAAATATGTTACAGAACATTTAAAACATCTAACTAATGTAGATGTTTAAAATGTTCTGTAACATATTTGTGAATATTCATGATGATTATTGACTTTATTATAATGTAGATGTTTTAAATGTTCTGTAAAATATTTGTGAATAATCATGATGATTATTGACTTTATTTGTCTGCAAAATTTGTTGAGAAAGTACAATGTCTCATGTTTATATGAAACCTGCATAAAAAATGAATATGCTATATTATACAAATGAACATTTAACTTTGAGGATTTTGGTATTTGAATGTAAATACTTCCAGTCGTACAACGTGACAAAATTCCAATAATGCAATAACAGTGTAAAGTACTTTATAGGTACCGTGTACTTCTATGATGTTCCTCCTTTACAATAACATGAAAGTATTGTTTCTGCAGATTTTAAAATTGTTTAAGAATTATATTCAAATCCTGGACCATTGATTTATTTGATCATATCATATATTTCTACTTTTTTAGGTATTGTTTTTGGCAGGTTTTATTTGAAATTCTTGAAAAGGAATCTCTTGGTGCAAAAACAAAAATGACAGATATAAACGAAATGAAAAGTTATATTATACCTAGTCCATATATCTTGTAAACCATTGAAAATCATTGTACATCACTTACGACAGTAAGTCGTAGTTGTGGTGTTAAGCAAATATATACAAGATTTAAATTTAAGAACAAAAAGATGTTTCAAATTCAAAAACAAATAATGGACGCACTTTTTTTTCCTTTGATTATTGATGATTACGACATATAAATGTATATAACTGATTAAGTATAATGAAAAATGTATCTATTAATCTAAATTGTAAATAATTAACACATATAACAGGTATGGCTATCAAACGATATTCGCCTCAGCGAGTGCCGTTTATATATATTTTAGGTCTCAACGTGATTTGACCATCTAGTAGTCATGCAATGATCGTGCTCAGAATCAGAAGTCTTATCATTTTTTCAGTTCATATGAGTTTTATTTTCTATCTATATTTAAAGAATAAAAATGTATTACACAGCATTGATCTGCTATGTACATGTATTGTTTGCATTTGGAAGTGTAGATATTGATCTTTGCGTGTATGGAAATAAATGACACCGACAAAATAACCAGTCAATGTACGATATCTTAGAGATAAAGTGAAGTCAACACACACAATTATGTTGAAAAGGTTATTAAGTCGACATCTTCAGTACATGCATAGAAAACCATTCAAATACCAAAATTCATCAAAGTTAAATGTTCATTTGTTAACTATAGCATATTCATATTTTATATAAACATGAGACATTGTATTTTCTCAACAAATGTAGCAGAAAAAAAGTCAATAATTATCATAATTATTCACAAATATGTTACAGATCATGTGAAAAATCTATAAATTACATGTAAATACTTTCTCTGGTCTTTATTTTTTATTTTGCATTGTTTATTTGTGAGTTAAATCTAAATGTTCCTATTCTAAATGTTTCATTATTTATTTTATTTTTAAATATTGGTAAGTTATCTTATCTCTATCGTAAACTCTAATAATTTCTGTGTTCTTTATATTTTGACAACCTTCCCTCAATTCGTTGTATTTGCATTTTTTTATTCCTTTATTATTTATCGGTTGTTCTCTTAGCTGTCAGACATTTACTACTAAATTAAAGTACGTCCGGTTGCATACGAAAATATGTGTAATTTTTTGTCTGTTTGATTATTATTAGCAATCATTGTATATATAGTTTTGTAACATGTCGTTTACCTCAAAATTAAAAATATTCGTGCATTATTAAAATATGAATAATTGTCTATCCATGGCGTGGATTATACTTGTTTTAACAAATATAAATAACGGTACAATACAACAATCATAAAGCTTTCTTTTTGAAAACATTTATTGAGCAACACGACGAATGCCACATGTGAAGCATGATCTGCTTACCCTTCTGCAGCACCCGATATCGCCCCAAGTTTGGAGTTCATGTTGCCCAATCTTTAGTGTTCATATGAAGGATATGTGCTTTTGTAGATTTCATACCATAAAATGAATAGGAAAAAGGAGGTCCCTGTATACTGTTTTAAACATCAGAAAACTGGGGTGTACACTGAATACAGGTTATACAGAATGTATTTCCCTCATGCAACGCTCTGATTCCTTTCACGGATTTGGCTATACTTTTTGGACCTTTTGGATTATAGCTTTTCATCTTTTATGTAAGCATTGGATTTCAAATATTTTGGCCACAAGCATCACTGAAGTGACATGTATTGTCGAAATGCGCATCTGGTGCAAGAAAATTGATACCGTTAACTTTATTATACCCCACTTTTTTTTACTTATCTTATCTTACCTGTTGACTTCTGTAAAAATTCAATATAGAAAAATTATATCAAGAAATAAAATAAAATAATTTGCCTACTTACCTACCAATACCCTGATAACCTCAGTCGGGGAGGGAAAACAAAGATATTTTTAATGTTGGCCCTTTTACCTTTCTTGAACATACATTGTAACAAATACTAACAATGAACAATAATTATAAGTTGTAACAATGAACCTGCATAGAGCAGATTTAAAAACAAGAGATGTAGTTAAAGTGGACTTGGGTATTCTGTAAATGTTTGTGCAATGAAAGAATAGTATCCACAAAAAAATGAAAGTCAATTATTAAAGGATCAACATGGACAATGAATAAGAACTAATGGTTAGTTGTGAATGATAAGCATTTCCATTCAACATTAAAAGAAATTTGAGTGTCATTTTTTTCTCAGAAATTCCCAAATATACCATTATATAGAATATAACTGTGGCACCCTAGTCCATTTTAATTCATGTACTTTGCTTTTGTTGAATTCATATGTAGCAATTATGTTGTATTGACATTTACACAAATTGATGTTAACAAGAGAACATAAAACATGAAGTGTGTTTCTGCTGTTTCTGTATCATCTACTATTTTCATGAACTTGAAGGCTCCATTTATACAATCAATGTGTGTTTTTTTTTTAAACCAGAAAAACATCTCGACAGATATTTCACACAGGTATCATCATTTTTTTTCTGTGCATATATCATTATTTAAAAAAAAAAATGAAAATCAGTAAAATAGCCATTTTGCCAGATTATCCTACTTTTCAACCCCCTCCCATTCTGACTCCTACTGCACTTCCAAGACTACCGCTACTCCCCCTTTTTGACTCCTGCTTAGCAACTTCTTATTCCCATGTTCCCTAGTTTGATATTGCTATGACGATTGACGACTGTATTGTCCGAAAAGCATGTTCTCTTGCCCTACTAACCCCTGAAAATATGTTAAGTTCCGTCTTTTCAAATAACGTAATGCATCATGTGACGTCAAGTGTGATTCGCCGTGATTCGACGCGAAAAAGAAGTTTGTTATTTTCTCTATTATTGTACAAGTTATCTCACAATGGCGAAATCAAAATATCACCCCGCATATGGCGTTCTACACAATGGCGAAAAAAATGAAAAACGACGGAATTACTAAACAACAGCCTACTAAACACAACTTGAAAACTAAAAACTGATCAACACAAATCTAACATTAAAGAATACTCCCTTAAACAAAACGATGAAATAGTTCTAAATCTCCTACATTCATTGACGATGAAGCTTCTATAAACACGGGATGTTTGGTAAACACAGTTGTTCAGAGTATGAAAGATCAATTTGAACTCAGTTGTCATAGAAAAGGAAAACGCGTCAAAATCACTTTGGTATTGGCTTTTTAAAGAAAAAACTCGAATTCGAAATTTATTTTGATATTTTATAAACCAACGAAATAGTAGAAATCTGCAAGTGTAAGGTTGTTGATACAAACCAAGCAAATGCTATCAATTGCCTACTCTTTCGCTAATATGTTCTTTAAAGATTGTTTTTGCATTGCGTTTTAAATGCACTGGTCTAGTTGAGCTACAGGAAAAAAGATGCAATACCGCTCTGAGTTCATTGCCTATACATGAATGATGCAATAGTACTTTCATTCCCTTGGCTAGAATAATTTTGTATTCAGACATTGGTTAAATTTTTTAAAGTTTAATCAACTTTAAAAGTTGCAATGCCCTCTATGGGTCGCATTTCCAAATTTTCAGCTTTACTAATATTTTCAAAAAGCAAGTTTCTTGCATTGACGAACTAGTATTGTACAGTAGTTAGATTTTCTGTTTCAATCTGTTGCATACACGAAGAAAAAAAGTATCCATTTATATTGAGACATTGATTATGTTTGTGAATGTTTAATCAACTTTAATAATTGTAATGCACTATAAAATGTTATATTATACATGCATTTGCATTTTCACAAACCAAAAACAAATTATCAAATAAATAAATTAATTAAATATCTGATCATTGTTGACGTCAAAAAGAAAGGCAACAGATACCAGGGGAACAATCAAAATCATAAAATGGAAATAAACTAACAATGCCATGGCTAAAAATTGAAAAGACAAACAGACAAATAATAGTACACAAGAAACAACATAGTAAATGTAGAATATTATTTGTAAACTTCAGCGTGAAAGTCTTTTCCTACTTGCATTTATTTATGCTGTAAATTATGTAAAAAGATCTAATCTTCATTTTCAATATTCAAAAAATGTTTGATCATAACATGACAAATCAACAGAAGGAAGATCTTCCATATCACCTGACAGACAGTATTCCAAAATAGTATCTTTAATGCATAATTTAACATTTTGTATATAAAAGGTTATAAGTGTTTGCAACTAATCTATTAGGTGTTTGGACATACACATGTAAAACATTTAAAAGGCATTTGCACATAACGTAATAAAAGCTAACAGAGATTACCAATTGTTCAAACGCATATGAACTATACCATTATGTATTATGTTTTTCACTGGAGATACATATGTATAAACTAAAGTCGTTAGACTATAATATTATGAAGATTTCATTTAAGTAAGATGTATCAGAACAAAACGTTTAGAAAATTTAGCACAACAATCACATTTGAGGCAAGATGCAATTATCAACTGAATTGGAGGTAGAATACACACAACATATGAAAGAAAGTAAAAGTGGTTAATCATAAAATTTGGAGGTATTCACAAATCATATAGTAGTTACAGTTTAATGTATTGCCTATAGACCACAATAAAGTTTGAAAATGACATATCACATTGATCGACCAAAACATTAATTAATTTGACATAACACAAAGATGAACTGTCAGAAATAAAGGCATCTGTACGTAACAATAAAGATGAAATGACAGGACAAAATCAAAGCTACGCAGCACATTAAATATTTACACTATAAGACCGTTATTTCGTTCCATACATACAGTTAAAGAGGTAATCGAAGAATGCTGTAGGTGTGAAACAATTATTAGTGACATATGTTGTGTAGGTTTGTTCAATTTTTAAAATATATGCAAAATGGGTTTGGCGTGCGACATCTTTCATCTTTTGTTTTACATTTGTATTTTTTTCAGATATATTTCACATCAGTGAATTTTTACCTGTAAAGATGTTATCGAAGAATGCTGTAGGTGTGAAACAATTATTAGTGACATATGTTGTGTAGGTTTGTTCAATTTTTAAAATATATGCAAAATGGGTTTGGCGTGCGACATCTTTCAACTTTTGTTTTACATTTGTATTTTTTTCAGATATATTTCACATGAGTGAATTTTTACCTGTACGTGTTCAAACTTAAAAGACATTAATAAATTGTATATTATTTTGATATCTACAAAATGTAAACACAATTGTACTCAAAGTTACGCTTTTTCGGGTCGTTGTTTGAAAAAAGTCTCTACATAATGTGTTTGGTTGATTGATGGTTATTCAAGTCACTTTCAGCACTAATTTTTTTATTTTGTGGCTGTCAACCATTGACATTCGTTTGAGAAACTGACAATCCTAGTCAATTAAAATCAGAGACGAGTGCAGATGTCACGTGAGCGATTAAACTTCACGACGTTATGGTCAGTGAAAGGTCAGCGATGCAGTAGTTGCACCACCTAGATCATTTAGCAAACAGTGACTCAACCATTGTTAGATAAAATTAGTTTATACATGTATTTAGGTCAAACCTAGTTCTGACACCTTATACATCAATGCAATGGTACATTATTTCAGTGGAGTCAATTTAAAAAAAATATGAACATTTTATGGTGCACCGCAGTGTTGGTTTTTTGGTATTTTTGTTGAACTTCAGTATTATATTGTTTCGTTGTTTTTCCCTCATAGTTAACGTTTTCCCCTAGTTTTTTTTATTTTGTAACCTGGACTTTTTTTCTCAATCAATTTATGACTTTTTTTTAACAGCGGTATACTACTGTTGCCTTCACTTGTGTGTATGATACACTGGTATTTCTTTAAACTCACATTCATAAGAATATGGTTTAAGGAAGGTAATGATAACAATAGGTGTAATGAAAGCAAGTGTTTAATTAGTTAAAAATCAAGCTTATTTCAAGTCTAATTTGATGCATAACTCACAAAAGAAAACCAATTCCTGTTTACCAATTCATACCTTGATCATCAATTATGTGATGACAAAAAGATGTGTTAGTGACTTAAATTAATGACTTGGGAATTAAAATTGAATGGAATAAAAATTTTCCATAGCAGTGAACATAATTCAGTTATGTTCAGTTGCACCTGAATCATGCAGCTTGGTCAATTACTTCCTAAACAAAAGATTTGCATGTTTTTTCTAGTTTCAAGGCTTCACTTGTATGTTTTGTTGTTCCCAGAATACTTTAAGTATTTAGAAATTCAACTGATGCAGTTATAACGTAAAACGTGCCCTTTTGTAAATTTCATGCCATAAATTGAAAAATAAAAACACATTTAAACTGGTCTTGTTTACACAAGAGGTGAAGGCAGGGAATTCACGTATCCAACATTTTCTGACTTGTGCACAACCTGTTCGAAGTCGAAGACAAAATAGATTGATTTCAAAGCACGATTCAGACAATTTTTTCTCAAAGATTTTATCCTTTAAACAGGAACAGAGGTAAAAGACAAAGCCAATCAAGGTGCACTCAGTGGGTTGAAAGATGCTTCAGATTTTTTTATTTTCAAATATCACCCTTGAACAACACAAATCGTGTAGCAAGGTAGTTTGTTTTCCTTGATTCCGAATCATATACTAGACGCTTCAATGCAACAATGTCTTGATTTAAAACGCTTGCTGATTACAGCACCGGAAAGGTATTACAAAAAACCAACACACGTTTACTACAGCATCGGAAAGATATCACCAAAAACCAACATAGAAAAAAAAAATTGTTTGGCAAGAATGGCCAATAAAATTTTTCGAGTCGCGGCGATTCTACCGGGTCGGTGGTGGGAGGGGAAACAAACAATATTTTATTTTTGGCCCAAGATAGTCGAAGAGATTTACAACAGACATTCGCAGCTGTGTGTCATCATACTGCATTGCCAGTTACATATGTATAAAAGGCCCTGACATGAGAAAGTGTAAAACATGCAAACGATAAATCTATGGACCTTATTAATGTACAAACCAACAAACACAAAACACATATATCTTATACATGTACCTGAAATTTATGAGCGGCTGCCCTGAATTTAGGGAATTTCAAATATAAAATCAAACATTTCTGAGACTACTGCAAGGCAACTATGCAAATACATTGTCCCCTACGTATACTAGTTAAGAATTCATTGTTCTGAAACAAAATTCTGACTTGACCTATAACTTGTCATGGTGTAAACTATATATCAAATATAAAGTTCATATACTCCAGCATGGCGAAGATAAATGTGGAAAAATGATTATTTAATTTTATAAGTCCAAGGACTATAACTCTGCTCACAACCATCAGAATGGAATATATATCAAACTTATTCTTTAACTTACCATGATTAAATTATATACCAAATTTAAATCAATATTTTCAAGCATGAAGAAAAAAGTGTAGAAAACTGATTTGCATGACTGACGGAAGGACAGACAGACAGACAGGCTGAGTGCAAACCTAAGTCCCCTTCAATTTCATTGGAAGGGACCTAATTATTCTCCTCTATACAGCAAAAAAAAAAACTCAGTAAGTTCCATGATACTCTTGACTTTGAGGATACACACAGATAAAAAAGTAGGGTGGTTGATTTGATATGCTGTACTGGCATGTTTTTGTGGCCATTTCTGTTACAAATGTATTAAACGTACTCAGCTTACAGCTTTGATGACTGAATGTGTTCATCTTATAATGTTGATTGCAAGAGTTGCCTGTACTTGACATATTGTCCTTTGTTGTTGTGATGTACAAGTACCCGACCATGTCCACTAGTATTTTTGTCCATCTGGTGAGTTGGGCCTTTTTCAACTGATTTTTATATTTTGTTCTGGTATACCACTAACTGTCCTAGGTTAGGGGGGATCCCGCTTACAAGTTTTACCCCGCCACATTATGTATGTATGTGCCTGTCCCAAGTCAGGAGTAGTTCAGTGGTTGTCGTTTGTTTATGTGTTACATATTTTTTTTTCTTTTTTTTTGTAATTTTTACTAATTAGGCCGTTAGCTTACTCTTTGAAATGTTTAACATTGTCATTTCGGGGCCTTTTATGGCCGACCATGCTGTATGGGCTTTGCTCATTGTTGAAGGCTGTGCAGTGACCTATTGTTGTTAATTTCTGTGTCATGTTGGTCTCTTGTGAAGAATTGTCTCATTGGGAATCATACCACATCTTCTTTTTATATATATTGTTACGCCATCTATCTATTTTTATATTGTTAAAGACTGAATGTTGACTTTTTAATGCAGACTTGAGAGTAAAGCTAAAACCAATAAATTTTTGATATTCTTTATGCTGAGTTTCTGTTTCATTCATATACATATCACATCAACTGTTTCATGTTTAAACATAACAAATTATAATACCAGATTAAAAAACGAGATAATGTTTAAGTGTGAAATAGATTTTCCATTGTGAACATTTTGAACATTGACAGCTTTCTATGCACTTCTAATACGTTCTATTATGTTTTTTTTTCATTTTCAGATTAAGTCCCTTAAACATGTTAAAGCATCAATGATCATAAATTATAAGTTAAAACTGATCCCCATCTTAACCCTTCTTTTCTTTTAACTTGCAAAATTCTTATGTATAGTTAAACTTCTACATACTTTTCTAGCTATACATGCATCTCATAATCTATAGCCATATATATGTACATGTACATTAAAAAGCGCATTTTCAATAAAACAATACAACAGTGTATTTAAACAAAAAATATGATTTAATTACTTAAGATACATGATATAATGTGCATGTGCTTTTTCATATATATATAATATATATATTGGCGTAACAACATGAACAACAAGTTAAAATTAAAAACTTAACCAACATTAAACATTAAAATTCAATTACATTTTATAAACACAGTTAAAAATAGATATCTTTAACATAAACATGATAAATAAACTGCATGTATTTACAAAATGTACAATCAGAATAAATATATATCACAGTTGTTGAAGAATGTAGTTATTGATTTATTTTGATACAAATTATTAACCGTCATATGATTTCAGTACTTTTTGTACATCAGGATTGGCTGTTCTTCATAAATTATGCTTACTTTTAGGAAAAAGATATAAATTTTTGTACGCGTTTCCTTAAATGCAAATATTGTTTCCTTTTACTGAAAATTATTGACCGCCATTGGATTTTTGTACTTTTTATAGTTGAGAATAGCTTTTTTTTTCATAAATTAAAAATTGTATCAGAAAAATCATACTAAAATTTTGTTCGCATTGTTTAAAATAATCAAAATTATTCTTCTTTTTATCAAAAATGATACTATTTTATTTGAAATCAGTTATTTTTACCATCTTGAGACAAGTCTTCTAATTAGAATTGAGATATAATGAGAATTAAAATACTTAAACTTTTATTTTTGTTGAATAAGAATGTAGTTATTGATTTATTTTGATACAAATTATTAACCGTCATATGATTTCAGTACTTTTTGTGAATCAGGATTGGCTGTTCTTCATAAATTATGCTTACTTTTAGGAAAAAGATATAAAATTTTTGTACGCGTTTCCTTAAATGCAAATATTGTTTCATTTTACTGAAAATTATTGACCGCCATTGGATTTTTGTACTTTTTATAGTTGAGAACAGCTTTTTTTTTCATAAATTAAAAATTGTATCAGAAAAATCATACTAAAATTTTGTTCGCATTGTTTAAAATAATCAAAATTATTCTTCTTTTTATCAAAAATGATACTATTTTATTTGAAATCAGTTATTTTTACCATCTTGAGACAAGTCTTCTAATTAGAATTGAGATATAATGAGAATTAAAATACTTAAACTTTTATTTTTGTTGAATAAGAATGTAGTTATTGATTTATTTTGATACAAATTATTAACCGTCATATGATTTCAGTACTTTTTGTGAATCAGGATTGGCTGTTCTTCATAAATTATGCTTACTTTTAGGAAAAAGATATAAAATTTTTGTACGCGTTTCCTTAAATGCAAATATTGTTTCATTTTACTGAAAATTATTGACCGCCATTGGATTTTTGTACTTTTTATAGTTGAGAACAGCTTTTTTTTTCATAAATTAAAAATTGTATCAGAAAAATCATACTAAAATTTTGTTCGCATTGTTTAAAATAATCAAAATTATTCTTCTTTTTATCAAAAATGATACTATTTTATTTGAAATCAGTTATTTTTACCATCTTGAGACAAGTCTTCTAATTAGAATTGAGATATAATGAGAATTAAAATACTTAAACTTTTATTTTTGTTGAATAAGAATGTAGTTTTTGATTTATTTTGATACAAATTATTAACCGTCATATGATTTCAGTACTTTTTGTACTTCAGGATTGGCTGTTCTTCATATATTATGCTTACTTTTAGGAAAAAGATATAAAATTTTTGTACGTGTTTCCTTAAATGCAAATATTGTTTCATTTTACTGAAAATTATTGACCGCTATTGGATTTTTGTACTTTTTATAGTTGAGAATAGTTTTTTTTTTCATAAATTAAAAATTGTATCAGAAAAATCATACTAAAATTTTGTTCGCATTGTTTAAAATAATCAAAATTATTCTTCTTTTTATCAAAAATGATACTATTTTATTTGAAATCGGTTATTTTTACCATCTTGAGACAAGTCTTCTAATTAGAATTGAGATATAATGAGAATTAAAATACTTAAACTTTTATTTTTGTGGAATAAGAATGCAGTTATTGATTTATTTTGATACAAATTATTAACCGTCAAATGATTTCAGTACTTTTTGTACATCAGGATTGGCTGTTCTTCATAAAACATGCTTACTTTTAGAAAAAAGATATTAAATTTTTGTACGCGTTACCTAAAATGCAAATATTTCTTCATTTTACTGAAAATTATTGACCGCCATTGGATTTTGTACTTTTTATAGTTTAAAATAGTTTTTTTGTTCATAAAATTAAAGGAATATCAGAGAAATCATACTAAAATTTTATTTGCATTGTTTAAAATAACCAAAATTCTTCTTCTTTTTATTAAAGATGATACTATTGTATTTGAAATCAGTTATTTAACCATCTTAAGACAAGTCTGCTAATTAGAATTGAGATGTAATGAGACTTAAAATACTTAAAATAAATGATTGCATTACTTTTTGTCCATCAGGATTGGTTGTTTTTCATAAATTATGTTTACTTTAAGGAAAGAGATATTATTTTTTTGTACGTGTTGGCAAAAATGCAAATATTTCTTCTCATATTGGAAAATTTTGTAATTTCAATTGCAATCAGTTGTTATAAATGATTTTCATATGTTTTTTTGTAGAAAATGTGAATTATTCAAGAATAAATCTGCTTATTTCTTCTTTTTAAGGAACATATTTATGTTTACCAACATTGGATTTTTGTACTTTTTATTGTTTAGGAGTAGTTATCTTTTTTATTAAAAAAAGACTATCAGAAAAATATAATGTAATGTTGTTTGCATTGTTTAAAATTATTTCTAGTTCTTGTTAAAAAATACAGCAGTTATTTTTGTAATTTGTTATTTTAAATGCTTCGATTGTGACGAGAATATAGAAAGCCCGTGATTATGATAAGTTTTTTTTTAAGAATTTTATGATGATAAGGATACAAACATTTAAAATAGTGAAAAAAAATAGACTACATTTTTCAATAACTGATTCTTTCATTTTGTTTTTCCCGAGAATGTTTGGAAAATAATGAAATAAAAATCGCGATGTAGACACCGTTTTATAACTCGCCGGTTTAGAAAATATATAACCTAAATAAAACGAATAAGACCATTCTTTAATGATGATATTTTAATTTAGTTTTATCTGTACATTTCTTTTCATTTCAATTCATAAAACTTTGCTAAATAATTAATAAACAAAATGTATCATTGAACGTTCGATTTTCAAGAGTCGCCATTTTAATTAGATTAAACGAAACTAAGATTCCGTAATTTGTATTAGTTTATCATGTGACGTATTAAAGTTCAATCCGTCATCAAGGTCGATCGGTACTATCCGTCCGATCAGTCCGATCAGTCAATTACTTTTACTATAAGTCTGACGGATTGCTGACGTGAGTTTGACGCGAACTTGACTGATCGGTGACTGATCGATGACCGCTGACTGATCGCTGAAATAGTAACGCCTAAGGTTGCAAGTACTGTACCTATACACCCCGTCATTATAATTTTGTTCAATGGTAAACATCTGTATTCTTGTCTTTCATTTTTTTGCTGATGTGTTTTGTACATATGCCTCTTTGTACTTCTTTTAAACATAAATTATTTTATAAGTATTAACAGTGATAAAAAATATAACATAATGTTGACTGATTTACCACTATGTTTACCTATTATGTCTATTTATTTGTTCACAAATTGTTGCCAACATAATAGCAATGTGATTTCGAAAATCATTAAATAGATTCTGAGGAAAGATTCTCTTATTCAGTGTATATATTGCCTTGTTTCTTTGCAAGGAGAAATTAAGTGCTGTTGATGGTTTGTTTGATTTTGTTGCAAGTTTTCAGCTGTTTCTAAAACTCTACCACACAATCTTATCAAACGAAAAGTTTTATTATTTATTTTAATAATCTTTTGGTAGGGGACGACATCAACAGTTCAATGTAGGATAAAAAAAAAGCTTAATTTATATAGAATGTCGAATGTGTACGGGCTGACAATTTAGTCTAAGATGCATGATTTTAGTCAAGCCTGTGACTTTTGTCACAGAGCGCTCAACATAGAGATAGTGATCTGGCGAGCGGATTTGGCTAACTTAAATGCTTTATAGTGTAGAAGTGGAAGACCTGAGTTCTTCATACAATGCATATATATGCTTAAGTTTACGAGGTTGACATTGTTCTTTATCTGATGTGTAGGGTTCAGAAACTACTTAAAAGAAAAGTTCATATTTTTTTTGTAATATAAACATATTTTATATTATGAGTTATAGGATAACTATATTTTGGTATGTGCATTCCTTGCAAGGTCTTCGTGCCCGCCAGACAGTTTTCACTTGACATCGCCCTGATTTCGTTGATTAGTGAACACTGTTATAAGTTTTAATGGTCAACTCCATATCACAGATATCATCAACAAAGAGTTTAGTTTATTTATTGTATGGTATGATGGTAAGGTGTACATGTCTACCGGACAGGAGTCATCTGACCATAACCTTATGTTCAAGGTTCAATTGTCGAAGTTAAGTTTTTGAGTTTTAATCTTTTTCTTATACTGTATGCATTAAGTCTGCTATATTTGGTGTATGGACATATTTTGTGATTTCCATGTTAGTCAAACATGTTTTATTTGACTTTTATCTCATTTTCACGGTTCATTTCTCAGTGTTAATATTGTGTGTGTTTGTTTAACCTATAGAATAAGCAATAGGTCAGCTATATTTTTATATGGATGGAATTTAAGCTGAACATATTTGTCTGTCATGGCTAATCTGACTCTGACCTCAATTTTAAGGTTCATTTGTCAATGTTTAGTTTTCTTTGTTAAATATGTTTCATAGATACTTTATGCAATATGTCAACCCTATTAAGTGTAATTAATGTTTGTAAGGTGTACATGTTTTTTCTTGTTTGGTTGTTAGTACATAAACTCATCCTAGATACCAGGATTAAATTTAAAACGCGCGTCTGGCATATATACAAAAGACTCATAAGTGACGCTCGAATCAAAAACAATAAAAAAGGCTAAATAAAATACGAAGTTAAAGAGCATTGAGGACCAAAATTCCTAAACGTTTTACCAAATCCAGCGGAGGTAATCTATGCCTGAGGTAGAAAAGCTTTTTTTTCATTTTTTCTGGATCATGTTTAGTTTATGTTATAGTTGTAGTAAAGCTTTATAGTAAAAGGACTACATGTAGCAATACCATATCAATTGCTAGTAAAGGAGACGAGATATTTAAGCGTGTGCAATCTTGTTTTATTAGGTTTTGGCATTGCGCTAGTTGTCAGTTACTGAGAATACTCACACATCTTTTCTTAGTGTATTGTATGCGGTTTGGATGTTAAAGTACCTGTCCACGTCTACGTTTCGTGTTGTTAGATGTATTTCTGTTTGTACCCATCTGATGAGTGACGCCTTTTTCAACTGATGGTTTTTCTAATGACGTACTGCCGCACTCATGTCATAAGGGGAAGATTAGTACATTTAAACTAGTTTAAGCCTGCCACATTCTGTATGAGGCCGTCTATAACCCTTAATTTAGTGGTTGACAGGGTCATATGTTAGATAGAGGGTTAAAATCATGATAACAAGTTTACTCCCGATACATTTGTATGTTTAAGCCTGTCCAATTTCTGGACTCTGTAAATAGTTATCAACGGTATCAGGATTATAATTTAGTACGCCAAATTATGGTTGTCGTTTGTTGATGTATTACACATTTATTTCGTTCAATATTTTGTACATAAATCAAGCAGTTAATTTTGAACATTTCGGAGTCTTTTATAGCTGACTATGTAGTTTGGCCTTTGCGTATTGTTCAAGGCAACACTACACCTATAACTAATACTATTTTGGGTCATTTTCTCTCTTGGTCAGAGTTGTCTCATGACAATCCTTCTTTTTTATTTATGTATTACTTTGCTGATTCAATTAAAATATCGATCAAGACGTGAAAAATATTTTAGTAACAGTTAAAGCAAGTAACACGTTTATGAATATTTGCTGATTCAGTAAATATTAAGTCAGACACTCAACAAATGTCACTAATCGATGATATACACCACGCAGAAAATTCATCAAACCCTTTAATTTAACTTGCTATTTAAGTAGCAATTTTATTCTAAAATTTATCTTCCTACCATTAGGTCTTCTATTACACATTGTGGTTAGTGTTCCAATATTTGTTTACAAACAGTATTCCTGTTATACTCATAAGTGACGCTCGAATCAAAAACAATAAAAAAGGCTAAATAAAATACGAAGTTGAAGAGCATTGAGGACCAAAATTCTTAAACGTTTTACCAAATCCAGCGGAGGTAATCTATGCCTGAGGTAGAAAAGCTTTTTTTTCATTTTTTCTGGATCATGTTTAGTTTATGTTATAGTTGTAGTAAAGCTTTATAGTAAAAGGACTAGCAATACCATATCAATTGCTACTAAAGGAGACGAGATATTTAAGCGTGTGCAATCTTGTTTTATTAGGTTTTGGCATTGCGCAAGTTGTCAGTTACTGAGAATACTCACACATCTTTTCTTAGTGTATTGTATGCGGTTTGGATGTTAAAGTACCTGTCCACGTCTACGTTTCGTGTTGTTAGATGTATTTCTGTTTGTACCCATCTGATGAGTGACGCCTTTTTCAACTGATGGTTTTTCTAATGACGTACTGCTGCACTCATGTCATAAGGGGAAGATTGGTACATTTAAACTAGTTTAAGCCTGCCACATTCTGTATGAGGCCGTCTATAACCCTTAATTTAGTGGTTGACAGGGTCATAATTATGTTAGATAGAGGGTTAAAATCATGATAACAAGTTTACTCCCGATACATTTGTATGTTTAAGCCTGTCCAATTTCTGGACTCTGTAAATAGTTATCAACGGTATCAGGATTATAATTTAGTACGGCAAATTATGGTTGTCGTTTGTTGATGTATTACACATTTATTTCGTTCAATATTTTGTACATAAATCAAGCAGTTAATTTTGAACATTTCGGAGTCTTTTATAGCTGACTATGTAGTTTGGCCTTTGTGTATTGTTCAAGGCAACACTACACCTATAACTAATACTATTTTGGGTCATTTTCTCTCTTGGTCAGAGTTGTCTCATGACAATCCTTCTTTTTTATTTATGTATTACTTTGCTGATTCAATTAAAATATCGATCAAGACGTGAAAAATATTTTAGTAACAGTTAAAGCAAGTAACACGTTTATGAATATTTGCTGATTCAGTAAATATTAAGTCAGACACTCAACAAATGTCACTAATCGATGATATACACCACGCAGAAAATTCATCAAACCCTTTAATTTAACTTGCTATTTAAGTAGCAATTTTATTCTAAAATTTATCTTCCTACCATTAGGTCTTCTATTACACATTGTGGTTAGTGTTCCAATATTTGTTTACAAACAGTATTCCTGTTATACTCATAAGTGACGCTCGAATCAAAAACAATAAAAAAGGCTAAATAAAATACGAAGTTGAAGAGCATTGAGGACCAAAATTCCTAAACGTTTTACCAAATCCAGCGGAGGTAATCTATGCCTGAGGTAGAAAAGCTTTTTTTTCATTTTTTCTGGATCATGTTTAGTTTATGTTATAGTTGTAGTAAAGCTTTATAGTAAAAGGACTAGCAATACCATATTAATTGCTAGTAAAGGAGACGAGATATTTAAGCGTGTGCAATCTTGTTTTATTAGGTTTTGGCATTGCGCTAGTTGTCAGTTACTGAGAATACTCACACATCTTTTCTTGGTGTATTGTATGCGGTTTGGATGTTAAAGTACCTGTCCACGTCTACGTTTCGTGTTGTTAGATGTATTTCTGTTTGTACCCATCTGATGAGTGACGCCTTTTTCAACTGATGGTTTTTCTAATGACGTACTGCTGCTCTCATGTCATAAGGGGAAGATTGGTACATTTAAACTAGTTTAAGCCTGCCACATTCTGTATGAGGCCGTCTATAACCCTTAATTTAGTGGTTGACAGGGTCATATGTTAGATAGAGGGTTAAAATCATGATAACAAGTTTACTCCCGATACATTTGTATGTTTAAGCCTGTCCAATTTCTGGACTCTGTAAATAGTTATCAACGGTATCAGGATTATAATTTAGTACGCCAAATTATGGTTGTCGTTTGTTGATGTATTACACATTTATTTCGTTCAATATTTTGTACATAAATCAAGCAGTTAATTTTGAACATTTCGGAGTCTTTTATAGCTGACTATGTAGTTTGGCCTTTGTGTATTGTTCAAGGCAACACTACACCTATAACTAATACTATTTTGGGTCATTTTCTCTCTTGGTCAGAGTTGTCTCATGACAATCCTTCTTTTTTATTTATGTATTACTTTGCTGATTCAATTAAAATATCGATCAAGACGTGAAAAATATTTTAGTAACAGTTAAAGCAAGTAACACGTTTATGAATATTTGCTGATTCAGAAAATATTAAGACAGACACTCAACAAATGTCTCTAATCGATGATATACACCACGCAGAAAATTCATCAAACCCTTTAATTTAACTTGCTATTTAAGTAGCAATTTTATTCTAAAATTTATCTTCCTACCATTAGGTCTTCTATTACACATTGTGGTTAGTGTTCCAATATTTGTTTACAAACAGTATTCCTGTTATTTGAATATGTTCAATACAATAAAAAGGGTGATACCTGGAATAATGGTTAAACCGAACCCTCTATAAATCGAAAACCTGTACAAACCAACAATGTTTTAAACACCAACTGTGTTTGTTTCTGAATCTGATAAAACAGAACATCGGCCAAAACCAAACTAATTCTTAAGTTCAGAAGAAGTTCGGTTTAAACAGGCTTTACTGTAACAGAGTATTCCATCAGACAAATTTAAGCTCAGTCAAATATGCAAGTAAATGTAATTAAAAGATAAAAATCTTATTTTACTTACACAATTTACCAAAAGTTGCTTATTCGTTAAATGTTATGTAATATTTTTACCTGACATTAGTTTATTTGTTTTTTCCATCGTCTGGTTATCATAGACTGATGTCTTTTGTCGAATAACACCCTTTGTATACTCTCTATATAATAATTAGATACAGTACACTATTACTATTCTTTTTTTTTTCTAAAATAATATCTTTATGGCACTTTTCTTTGCTGTTTTGACGAATTACTCGACTTACAGCAGTTGGCCGAGTATCCCTGTGAATTAGTCACTGGAAAACCAGAGAATTTATTCAGTGAATTCATATCTATAGGTAGCTTGTTAATTTTACAATTCATAGGTATTACATACATCTGAGACATACTTTTACAAAAAAATATATTGTTTCATGATTACGGAAAGTGTACAGTTTTGTTTCTAAAGATTATTGACCTTAACCTTTTGTTGAAATCCGTTAAAGCTGATTGATCAGTTGTCCTGATTAATTTGTGTGTTTTATTGAATCTCACATTAAACTTTTAAAACACTTTAGTTAAAATTTGTATAATATGGTAAGTCATGTAAGTCTCGACAATTTAATTGAAACTTTATTTATTTAATTATGCATAAATGAGTTTGGGGACACAATTCTGTACATTAGTTTTCAGTAAGCATGCTGGCCCAAGACCACAATTAATGACCCCATTTTTCGTTGTTCACGAATATAGTTCCCTTTAATTAAAGTGTTTTTCTTCTTAAATTTTTTTCTTTCCTTTCCTTTCCTTTTTTTTTATTATTATTATATTATATTGATGTTTTGGGAGGTGACTTTCCTGCTATGGAACTTGCGCCCTGAAAAAAAAACAAATCGACTAATGTCAGGTAAAAGGATTACTTAAAATTTAACGAAAAAGCAACTTTTGGTAAATTGTTTAAGTAAAGTAAGATTTCCATCTTTTAATTAAATCTACTTGCATATTTGACTGAGCTTAAATTTATAATTTTAATAAAATGGAATACTTTATTACAGTAAAGCCTGTTTAAACCGAACTTCTTCTGAACTTAAGAATTAGTTTGGTTTTGGCCGATGTTCTGTTTTATCAGATTCAGAAACACACACAGTTGGTGTTTAAAACATGGTTGGTTTGCACAGGTTTTCGATTTATACAGGGTTCGGTTTAGCCATTATTCCCGGTATCACCCTTTTTATTGTATTTAACATATTCAGATAACAAGAATACTGTTTGTAAACAAATATTGGAACACTAACCACAATGTGTAATAGAAGACCTAATGGTAGGAAGATAAATTTTAGAATAAAATTGCTACTTAAAAAGCAAGTTAAAATAAAGGGTTTGGTGAATTTTTCTGCATGGTTTATATCATCGATTAGTGACATTTGTTGAGTTTCTGTCTTTATATTTACTGAATCAGCAAATATTCATAACCGTGTTACTTGTTTTAACTGTTACTAAAATATTTGTCACGTCTTGATCGATATTTTAATTGAATCAGCAAAGTAATACATAAATAAAAAAAAAAGTAGGATTGTCATGAGACAACTCTGACCAAGAGAGAAAATGACACAACATAGTATTAGTTATAGGTGTAGTGTGACCTTGAACAATACGCAAAGGCCAAACTACATAGTCAGCTATAAAAGACTCCGAAACGTTCAAAATTAACTGCTTGATTTATGTACAAAATATTGAACGAAATAAATGTGTAATACATCAACAAACGACAACCATAATTTGGCGTACTAAATTATAATCCTGATACCGTTGATAACTATTTACAGAGTCCAGAAATTGGACAGGCTTAAATATACAAAATGTAGCGGGAGTAAAATCGTTATCATGATTTTAACACTCTATCTGACCTATGACCCTAAATTAAGGGTTATAGACGGCCTCATACTAGTTTAAATGTACCAATCTTCCCCCTATGACATGAGTGCAACAGTACATCATTAGAAAAACCATCAGTTGAAAAAGGCGTCACTCATCAGATGGGTACACACAGAAATACATCTAACAACACGAAACGTAGACGTGGACAGGTACTTTAACATCCAAACCGCATACAATACACTATGAAAAGATTTGTGAGTATTCTCAGTAACTGACAACTAGCGCAATGCCAAAACCAAATAAAACAAGATTGCACACGCTTAAATATCTCGTCTCCTTAACTAGCAATTGATATGGTATTGCTACATGTAGTCCTTTAACTATAAAGCTTTACTACAACTATAACATAAATTAAACATGATCCAGAAAAAATGAGGTCATGGTCCACTTTTTGTCATGACATAAATTATCATTGATATGGTTATATTTATAAATTAACTGTTTACAAAATTTACAATTTTTGAAATAATAAAGCTTTTCTATCTCAGGCATAGATTTCCTCCGCTGGATTTGGTTAAACGTTTAGGAATTTTGGTCCTCAATGCTCTTCAACTTCGTACTTTATTTAGCCTTTTTAACTTTTTGGGATTCCAGTGTCACTTATGAGTCTTTTGTAGACGAAACGCGCGTCTGGCATATATACAAAATTTAATCCTGGTATCTAGGATGAGTTTATGTACTAACAACCAAACAAGAAAAACATGTACACCTTACAAACATTAATTGCACTTAATAGGGTTGACATATTGCATAAAGTGTCTATGAAACATATTTAACAAAGAAAACTAAACATTGACAAATGAACCTTAAAATTGAGGTTAGAGTCAGATTAGCCATGACAGACAGATATGTTCAGCTTAAATTCCATCCATATAAAAATATAGCTGTCCTATTGCTTATTCTATAGTTTAAACAAACACACACAATATTAACACTGAGAAATGAACCGTGAAAATGAGATAAAAGTCAAATAAAACATGTTTGACTAACATGGAAATCATAAAATATGTCCATACACTAAATATAGCAGACTTAATGCATACAGTATAAGAAAAAGATTAAAACTCAAAAACTTAACTACGACAATTGAACCTTGAACATAAGGTTATGGTCAGATGACTCCTGTCCGGTAGACCTGTACACCTTACCATCATACCATACACTAAATAAACTAAACTTTTTGTTTATAATATCTGTGATATGGAGTTGACCATTAAAACTTGTTTCCTGTCAGGAGCCTCTGGCCTCTAGTCTTCAAGTAATGATTTCAAATTGAAGTGTATTCATATGCTGTATCACTGAACTAGAACATAGTTTTGTTTGGAGTCCAGCTGAAGCATGCCTCCGGATGCCGAATTTTCTCGCTGTTTTAAAGACTTTGGCTGTTATCCTTTCTTTCGTCGGGTTGTTGTCTCTTTGAACATTCCCGTTCTCAAAATGCTATTGATAAAGGTTCTTTCGTGCGAGCAACATCAGCTAAGATGAAAGTGTACAATTGACAGACACGAAGGACATCAAACCTTCTCCTCCAAAACTGGGCACAAATCGATAAACATCCAACACTATCCAAAGTGTTTCCCTTTCTATATGTACTTGATTTTTTTACCGAGTACCAGGATGTTCTTCCACAGAGATGGTAATCTATAGAAAACATTCTGGAGTTAAAAGTCGGTAATATGAAAATGGTCTATTTGCAGTCTGTATAACACCAAAAACCATTTAGCTCTGTATTGTACTATTATTTTACTATCAAAATATCCTTGTTGGCTCTGATTAAATGATTAAAAGGTGTTCAACTGATTTCAGCTTCGTTCAACATCACAAAAAGCGTCACAAGGTTTTTCAAGTATAAAATTGTCTTCTTTTATTTAAAATAAACCAGACCTTCAACAACGTACTGTATAAATTAAATATAGAAACAACACCAATAACATTATCATGAAAAAGTTATAAAATCGGGTTTGAAAGTCGGCATTCTCCGTATAATAAATTGGGTTATTTTTCGTTATACTTATAATGTAGTGATAACGTAGTAAATACCCAAGTCAGGGATTAAAACAGACTTCTATATTCCCACTTGATGAACACACTAAAGATACCTTTATTGTAATCTTTTATTAATTTTGTAAAATATCGATATCTGATCTGAATTACGAAATTTTATTTCACAAAATTTACGGATAAAGTAAACCAACTGTCATATCAATAGAGAGTATAGTTGGTTGAGACTATTAAAAATGTCATTGAACAAATCTTCTTGTTTACCTCTGAGTATCATATTCCCCTCTGAAACGTTGGGACTTCATTGTACGGCGTTACGTGCGTTTAGTGTACATAACGTCTTAAACTTTTTTTTCAATAGCGATATCAAAACTCATTATAAGTATTTAGATTATTCATTCAAATTTATTTCAGTCGTAAAACCAAAACAAAATTTCAAAAGGTATGGGGGATAAATGTATAATATTGATAAAGAAAGTACGGAACACAGCATCAGACATCTTTAGTATTAACATATATCATCGACAGAATTTATTTAAAATCTTACTGCATTTGGTCTGAAACACATTGAAACAAAAATGTATAGATTTCTTGACTATAAATGACTTATAACAACTTACTCATCAATTTTGATAATTTTGTATTTTATGTATATGTCGTGTATAAGTTGCGATATTGTACAGGTTATAACATGTACAAAAATATTGTACATGTTATAACTTGTATGATGCAAAAATACAAGTTATTACATGTACAAAAGTACCCCATACATGTTATAACCTGTACAAAATATTGCTTAAAAATGGTTTTAACTTGTACAATATTTAAAATAAATCTTAAAGAAGTAAAATATACATTTAAATTTAGGTTATAACATGTATGGGGTACTTTTGTATATGTTATAACACGACATATATATAAGAACTTAATTTTCTCTTGTTTTACAGATAATGTACAGTTAGCATGATTATTGCATCTACATATTATGTTCAACATTGTAAGCTTTGTAATATTTGTACTGTTTGTTCTTAGTGGGGGCCTCAATGTTAATTTGTGACTGCTAACTGGGTCATCCTCTTCAAATAAAGTCATTACTTACTTACTTACTAACTTACAGGACATCGTTTTATATTATCATTTAAAGGAGTATCGCAAATTATATAAACCATTACAGTTACAGTTTACAGTATAAAGAAAACAAATAAAAAGGAAGTAATAACGTATTAAAAATATAAAATCTTTCCAAATTGGGTCTGATCCAGACGAAGATGGTTTTTAAATTGATTATAAAAAAGAAGATGTGGTATGATTGCCAATGAAGCAACTCTTCACAAGAGACCAAAATGACACAATAATTTATAACTATAGGTCACCGTACGACTTTCAACAATCTGCAAAGCCAATACCGCATAGTCAGCTATAAAAAGCCCTGAAATGACAATGTAAAACAATTTAAACGAGAAAACTAACAGTCTAATGTATGTAAAAAATGATGGAAAACAATTATAAAACATATTTATACTGCACTCGTTCTATTTGAGCAGTCAAAATGCGTTGACTGTATATTTCTATGTCATATACAGTCACTGACCCGATATCACTGTTCCTCATGAATATTTAAATAGAGGTTGCCGAAATAATATATCTAATTATTCAGACGACCTCTTCAACCTGTTCTTGTTTCCAATGCATACAACGATGCATGGAACGACTTAACTTTGTTTCTTTTGCAATTATTCAAAAAAACATATTTCATTTGTTAATATTTATTGTTTGCAACTTATAAATCATTATGTTTTATGCTAATGGTTGATATTTTAGTCCATACTCAACGAATTCATTCACCATAGAGTGTAGGTTTCAACAGGTAAATGTACATTTCATTGTGTTGTATTTTTCTCCAAGAGCATGATATGAGGCCTTTTCAAAGTGGATTTTCTCCAATATTTAAATCATATAAATAACCTTAACGCATTAAACAACAATTGAAAATGTTTTTTTTAGATTGCAGTATAAAGACAATAATAGTGCATTGACTTGACATATCAACGATAAAAGGATTCGGCCCGAAACTGGAAAATAGCTCGGCACAGCTGGCATTTCCCCGTTTCTAAGCCTCATCCTTATATCGTTGATATGTCAAGTCACTATTATTGTCTATATAAACGACAACCACTGAATTACAGGCTCCTGACTTGGGCCAAGCACATACATAGAGAATGTGGTGGGGTTACAATCAAAAGGTTTAGCTAGTTATAAAACAAGGCTTAATCTATTATTTCCTTCAATTCAAAATGCTTTTATCAAGTCACGAATATGACAGATGACATCCAGTTCTTTGATGTGTTTGAGCTTTAGAATTAGTTTTTTTGTCATTTTAAAATATTTAAGTGACAGTTAAAGCTAGTAACACGTTTAATCATATTTGCTTATTCAGTCAATATTGAGACAGAAAAACAACATATGTCACTAATCGATTATACAAACCACGCAGATCATTCACTAAGTATTTAAGTAGCAACTGAATTTCAAAAATCATCTTTCTATCACGGCTCTGCTATAACACATTGAGGTAAGTTTTCAATTATTTTCGAACAAACGATATTCTAGTTATTTGATATTTGTTCAATACAATTTAAAAGGTAATACAGTGAAAACTGGCTAAACCGAATTCTGTATGAACCGAAAACCTTTGGAAAAAAACAAACACGCGTAAAACACCGAGTTGTGAGTCTGATAAAACCGAACATCGGCCAAAACCGTACAAAATCTTTAGTTCTGAAGAGGTTCGGTTGTTATCTATTAATCATGTTTTTCTTTGTCTAATATGTTCTCCTATTTCTTTGCATTGTAGTCCTGTAATATTATGTTGTCATTTCAATGTTATATTTAACTTTGCCATTAAAGTGCGAGGTTTGACATGCCACAAAACCAGGTTCAACCCAACACTTTTATTCCCCTTTAAAAGTGTCCTGTACAAAGTCAGGAGGATGGCCATTGTTATATTATTGTTCGTTTCTGTGTGTGTTGCATTTTAACGTTGAGTCGTTTGTGTTTTCTCTTATTTTTGAGATATTGAGATAAGACGTGGCACGGTACTTGTCTATCCCAAATTTATGTATTTGGTTTTCATGTTATATTTGTTATTCTCGTGGTGTTTTGTCTGATGCTTGGTCCGTTTCTGTGTGTGTTGCGTTTCGGTGTTGTGTCGTTGTTCTCCTCTTATATTTAATGCGTTTCCCTCGGTTTTAGTTTGTTACCCCGGTTTTGGTTTTTTTCCATGGATTTATGAGTTTTGAACAGCGGTATACTACTGTTGCCTTTATTTAACAGCTCAGCAAAATGTCAAATGTGTTAGACTTCTTCTTCTTCTTCTGTTTGTATTGCCTTCCTTTAAGGAACACCAAGAATATCTTGTCATGAATGTTATGTACACTATCTACATATCTCCAATTCTCCTCACAGAATGTTTTATATATACACATGCATACACGACCCACTTTTCCACTTTTATTAATTAATTTTATCTATTTATCATATCAAAAATAATTAATTAATTTAAATTGTCTTTAGTGAAATTTTATAAAGTTAACGTTAGATTTTAAAGACTACATTGCCAATATCTCAAGCAATCAGATTTATAGAGTCACTGTTCATGTACATATATCACTACCACGTTGTTTATTGGGCACTTTTGCTGTCTTTTCTAGCAGTTTTAGTCTCATTAAGTATAGTTGATGACATAACACACTTGATAACTTTGTAATAGTATTTTGTTGATCCACACTAAAATATTTGCTAAAATTTGTACAGTCTAAAATTAGCAGAAGAATCGCATCTTTGTTTCCAAACAGCTCAGACCACTTGCTTTCACCAATCACATTGATAACCTCTAACTTGAGACAGTTGTAATATATTTGTCTAGTTGAAAATAAGGCAGGACAATCAAGAATGATGTGCGTTAGATCTTCGGAATATATTGTGCACAGTTTACAAATCTGATCTGAGTGTTCTATGTTGTACTTGTGTTTGACAACTTGTGTCATAAATGTTCCAGTAAGCATTCTGGCTTTTGTAATGCCCATTTTGACCTCAGAGACCATTGAGCGCAACGATTTCTATATAAGATGGGGCTTTCCAACAGCCAAATCTTTTGTATTGATATGTTTCAGAGTTGATTTTTTGTCAGATTCTGCCACTAATATATTAATCCATGTTTTCTGAATTGCACTTTTACATTGATGTTTGAACGCTAATTTTGAAGGTGGTTCTGCCATTAGAGTATCAATTTTCGGCAACTTGTACTGTTCAAGAATATCCTGTATTCGACCAAAAAAGCTTTCTTGATTTTCACCGTTTACAGCCAATTGTCTCATCATGAGGTTCTTCAGAGTGGAGTTATTACCGGAGATAATGTTATATAGACGGCTTAAGTGTCTTTTATGCAACTCTGCTTCTACAGGCAATGCACCAAGTAATAAATAAACTATTTCTGTTGCTGTACGTGTCGGCAATGATTGGAATCGACGTAGATTTGAAATATGAAATTTCCTTAAAATGTCTATTTGTGATTTGTTCAGTGGCAACACTTCTAACCCAAACAGAAGCTTTGGCAGTATGTAAGACTGATAGATTTTGTAGGCAACAATGGGATTGATTCCGTTCGAGCCATGTAGTCCTGTGCTAATCAATGCATACATAGTCCTCCTTGCTAAACTTATACGATCCTCTAAATTCAGATTATTTTCTTTAAGCTCAGATCTAAGAATTCCAAGATGCACAGTTTGATTGGATGGCGAAATATCAGAGTCACCAAGTTTCCAAGATAATGTTGATTTAATACTGTTTGATTTACTAAATACTACTGCTTTGGTCTTTTTGGGGTGAATTGAAACTCTGTCTTGCACAGCATGTCTATGTAAGGTGGATAACATACATTGTAGTTCGTTTGGATTTGAAGACAAGAGAGCGATATCGTCCGCACATGTAGGACATCCCAGATAAACATTGCCCATCCTGAAACCTAGCCTTGTTTCCTGTAATTCCATCAGTAAATTGTTGTTATAGATTTTATACAGTAGTGGAGATAAAATGCCACCTTGTCTCACTCCCTGTAGTATATTAAATTTCGGACTTATTGCACCGGCCCATCTGACTTTTGAGGTCATACCATCATATAGATCTCTAACGATTGTCCAAATTTTAGGGTGGACTCTTATTTCATACAACTTATCAAAAACAATTACATGGCTGACAACATCAAACGCTTTCATACTATCAACAGTGATGAGACATAATGGAATTAATGGTGTAAGTTTGCTCTCGCATTTTGCTTCAGAGACTATTAGTGCTGCTAAGAGCATGGAAACTCCTTTCGTGAAACCAAATTGAAGTGGACTCTGTTTGTTTTCAAAATGTTTTTCAATTTTTGGTAATAACACACATTCAAAAAGTTTGGTGAAGACCGGTGTTACAGTAATACCTCTGTAATTATCCAGAATCGCAGGATCTTTCAGTTTTTTCAAAATTGGTGTAAGTATTCCAGACTTTAATGTTTCTGGAAAGCTGCCGAAGCTTAAAATAGAATTAAATGTTGTTGTGATACTTGGAATCAAAATGTCCCCAGAGGCTTTCAATTGTTCTGAACATATCTTAAATTCGTCAGAAGCTTTACCAGTATGTAAATGTTTTATGCCATTTTGAATTTCAATTTCTGTAAATGGTTCCAGCGGGTCATCAGAGCTATTACAAAATTCAGTTATGAGTTTATGACGGATAGTGCAGAGCTCAAGATATTTTTCATCATACCCATTGTCATTTGGGATTCCTAAATCTTCAAAATATTTCAAAAAACATCCTCTCTGTTTATCTGGGTCATTCACTTCATTGTTGCCCTCTTGTAAATAAGGTGTTTTAACTACTGACTTCCCTCTGTTCCTTCGAATTAAGCGGTGGAATAATTCAGTAGTAGGATTTTCCATAATTTGATTATAGAGATCTTGTCTGTCCGTATATTTTTCCAAACGGAATTGACGACGAAGCTCTCTTTGAGCAGTAATATTTTGTTGTTTAAGTGGGCCCTCTGGCTTTCCCTTTTCACACCACTCTCTGTACAATTTGTGACAGTTAGTTATTAAAATTCTCGCTGCTGGTGAGGCCTTCCACTTTGGGCCTTTAAGATAGATAATCTTCCTTGGCGTTGATGCTTTTGTGGCTTTTTGCAAGATTGACATTAATATTTCAATAGTTGGATCTGAGTTAATTTTGTTATAACTGTTTTAAAGTTCAAGACGAAGAGTATTCTGATAAGTATCGATATCCATTTTCTCCCATTGATATTTCCAAATTGCTGAAGACTGTCGGCTTGGTCTTTGAATTGAGGCAAAGTTTATGTTAATGACAGCAGACACAATGGTATGGCTAGAGAGATTTGTGGCATGCTTTTCATGAATAATGTAGTCCTGTATCAGATCTTTGTGTGAAGACAAGATGTAATCAATTTGTGAGGATCCAGCCCCGGAGTGTTGCATAAATGTGTGTTTTGTTGCTGCTGACACAATAAGTTTGTGGTCCCTAACAAACGAGTGGATGCACACGTCATGTTTATTACCAGCCCTAGGCTCTAGAAGTGTTCCGTTCAGGTCACCGGCTATTACAATTCTATGGGTATCACTATAGTTGTTTATTATAAAATCTAAAATATCGAGACATTCTCCATATTCCACAACACAGTTGACTGACGCATTGTTCGTTGGGAGGTATACGCAAATAAGACATATCTTTGGATCTGAGTTAATTAAAATTCCGATGATTCTTTCGTTTCCTTCATCAATTTTAGTGACTTTACCAGAAATTGAAGACGACCATACAATTCCTACACCCCCTTTCCCTCTTGGCAAGTTGAATCCAGAAATCTGTTCATAGGTGTCTGAGCAACGAACAAAAGATACTTTATCTTGGAAGAATTTGTCAAATTAGACTAAAAATACAAACTTTGCTAGCGATGAAAAATTGTTTTAAAGTAATAATTAAGTAATATTTAAGAGTACCGAAAGATAAAATCAACTACGCTAGCCTACGACATATGGCTTTCTTGTTAACAACCTAGTAACAAATATATATTCTGAATTAGTTAGTCCAATTTCAAGCACTATTCGGGTTATGTTACATTTCCGTTACAGAACAACTTCTCTCTATTTGATATTGCCCAAAATATACTTTTCTTCATATAACATTATAAGAAACAAGTCATTAAGTTTTATTTAACAAGAAGTCGTACCAAATTTGTAAATGTTCTTACCCTTAAACTTGACTGAATATAACATGTTGAATTTCAAACACGATTTTGATAAATAAGACTGTAATACTTATGAACAACAATGACATTCAAAATAGAAAATCACAAAGAACAAAATTTAAAACCAAAAAATTCAATACGAATCCCTTACACAAATAATTCCGGAAATTTATATTTATTTTTATTTTTGAAAGTCCGATTACCCATTTTCGATTTTAACACATGAAGAGTGATGCTCGTTATTAATATATTTTGTAGAAAAAAACTACAGTAAACCACTTCAATGCTTACAACCTAAAAGTGCTTTCATATATCATCCAAACCCTTCTATTGCTAAGTTAAGTCTTTGGTTTAAAAACTATTACATTTTTTTTAACTTGAAATCAGGGTCAAAATATAACATTTAATGAACACAGGCTCACTGTGCTTACTTCAGGTTTACGGTTATTTCTAAACAATGCCATTTTGTAGACGAAATGCGCGTCTTGCGCAAATATAAATTTCAATCCTCTATCGATACTGAGTTTATTTCTAAATACTTGGATAAATAGAATTGATATAGACGAGTTTTAATTTCAGAATTATGATGAAGTGTTGTTGTTTGATAGTTTTCATATTTTGCACAATTGGTGTCTCAAATGGCGGAAGTAAGTATCCATTATAATTAAAACGCTAAAGTAAAGATTAAAGATTAAGCTGCTAAACTCTCTCACAATATAAAAAGGTACGATCCTTTCACTTTGATCAAACGTTCTGCATTCGAGAGCCAAATGAAACAGACAGAGTTAAACCTTTTTATATTACAGATACTCAATCATGCTAACACAATTATCTACCATTTGTTTTTTTTAGTAATTTGTGGATAAACACCTTCAGATTACAACGATAACATCAATACTGTTTTCGAGCTACAGAGCTGTACAAAACTTTTCAACACTACTTTTCTAGGTTGACATTAGAACAATACAAAAAAATCTGCATTCAAAAAGAACTTATTATTAAGCTTCTAAAAAGAGTTACGAGCGTCTCGAGCAAATTTATCAAATTTTATTTATGAGAAATCATAACACAAGAACAATATACCAGTATATGAACTTTTTCTTAAAATTAACAAAATTCTTATTTGTGTTTTATATTTTTAACATGGTTAAGCAAATCAATTTGAGAAATAAACAATGATTTTACATCTATATTCCTATTGTGTATTGTTAATGTAAATATCTAAGTAAATCATGCTATATTGTATCGGAGTACTGTTCTATTCAGTTCTTTCTGGAATATGCCACTCCTCCAACGGAACCTGTGGAAAAAAAGGTGTTCCATGTAAAGAGACTTTCGGGTCTGATTGGACATCTAACGGAAAATGCTGCGATGACCGACCATGTTGCAAATGTAAGTAGACATATAAATCAGTCAATTGTTTCAGTCACTGTTGATTAAATCGAATGAAATGCAAATGATTTTTATAGACAAAGACAGTTATTTTGAAAGAAAAAGAAGCATGGAACAGTTTTTTCATTCCCTTTTCTGAAATATTTTGTGCTCAACAAAGACGACGATGGCGGTTTGTGCAACCAACACGTTTGTACTTAAAATATCAAATTTGGAATTTTTCAGTCGAAGCTACAAAAGTGATTAGTGAAAGTTGTTTCAGATGTGTTCTTGAATAATTCTTTGTGTTACAACTTTCAGATTTTGTTTTGTTCTTCCCTATGTTTTGACTAAACGTCTGCATAGTTCACACTTGGAAAGCCAATTCGGGTTTACATGTTTTTTTTGTTTTTTTTTGCAATTATTTTTATATTCCATAACTAAATGTCGACATAGTTTCAACAAAAACGGCGATTGATATACAATAAAAAAGAAGAAATGCCTTAAGTCAGCTATAATGTTTTAACATACTGTGGAATCATTATTATTTGTTGGATACCACGAAATAAATATCCACGACCATTAAGTTTAAAATGACAGAATCACAATAATATATGCACGCAGTAATTTTTGAGTTTACCGTTACACATTTTATAATTGTGCTCTTTACATACGTTCCCTTCTACATTTCGATTTGATATTTATATATGTTTATTTGTTTTATTTAAAATGAAGGAATATATTTTTCGCATGCAAAGCTCTGATTCTTTGTCCAGCTTTGGCAATACGTATGTATCCTTTAGTTTATGGCTCTTCATGTTTTTAATTAGCTTGTGAATATCAAATATGTTGACATCCAGCATCACTGACGAGACATTGATTGTCGAAATGCGCATCTGGTGCAGACGATTGGTACCGTTTACTTCTTAAATGACGTTCTGTAGAATTTAAACATGGTGCTTCTTTTATAACGTTATTGTAATTACGCCATCGTTTTATCTTTTTATGATTAAATTTCGATTGTGGATAAAATTGTTTTCTTTTTTAGTTTTAAAAGTGCCATGTGTTCCAGAAACTTGCCCAAAAGGGTTCAATCTATTATCAAACCAAACAAGTAGTGCTAATTGTTATTACACTAATGAAGCTATCTGGAATATAGCTGCGGTGAGTATGTTAGTTAATCACGATTTGCAAGACCGTGCCTGTTTCTTCAAACAAGAATCACAAACCATAAACAATAAATAATACATTACTTAGCAGACTAAAGTATTAGTATAAAATAACAATAAGGTTGTCTGCTGTATTGACCAAGTGCCATTTCAGAAGTCTTTATTCCTGACTTAAGTAATTTCCTTTGTTATCATTACAACATAAGTGTAAAACACGACTACCTGGTTTAATATACGAAGAATGACGACTTTAAAAAAGTTTTTCTACAGTGTTTATAATTATGTCATTGTATCTTTTTTTTTATTCATACAGCACGTTGTTGAAAGTCTGGTTATTTTTGTTTAAAAATATTTTTTTTCATATTTAAATACCATGTAACGTTTTAAGTGGTGTTGAACGAAGCCGAAATTATTTGGACAGAATTTTATCTGAATCAACAATGATATGTTGATAATAGATTATAATAGTACTAGTACAACAAACTAACTGAATGGTCTTTGGTGTAATTCTGACTCCTCACTGACCTTTTTCATATTATCGACTTTTGACTCCGGAAATTAATATTTTCGACCAGTTACCTTCTCTGTGGTAGAATATCCTGTAAACCGGTCAAGCTTCAATTTTCAGAATAGCTTTATTAAACAGGTTCAACCCACCATTTTTTTCTTCAAAATGTCCTGTACAAAGTCAGGAACATGGCCATTGTTAAATTATAGTTCGTTTCTATGTTTGTAACATTTTAACGTTGTGTTGTTTGTTTTCTCTTATTTTTGAGTGTGAATTCACATGACTATAAGACGTGTCTCGGTACTTTTCTATCCCAGATTCATGTATTGGGTTTTGATGTTATATTTGTTATTCTCATCGGATTTTGTCTAATGCTTAGTCTGTTTCTGTGTGTGTAACATTTTAATGTTGTGTCGTTGTTCTCCTGTTATATTTTATGCGTTTCCCTCAGTTTTCGTCTGTTACCCCGAGTTGTTTTTTGTCCATAGATTTACGAGTTTTGAACAGCGGTATACTAATGTAGCCTTTATTTATTGCTTTACAAAAACTTTCTTGGTGTTCCTATACGGAAAGTAATACAGACAAGCAAAGTATACCCAATACGTGTAACAACAACATTATTTTCATTTACCTGTGTATAAAATTATTGCAAATGGCTGATTGTTTTCGGGTTTGACGTTTTTCTGAAAGTTTTTAACATTAAACTTTTGATTTATTATTCATCCCTTACTATTATAATTTTGTATTTTTATTGTAGCATAGATATAATTTATTCGTTCTGTGTATGTTCATTTGAATTACTACTTCTTTTGATTGAGTAAAGCCATTTCAATAGATATTTCATAGTGTGTCTTTCTATATTGTGATATTTCACTATTGGTTCAGATAAAGGTACAGGTGTGGTACCATTTAAACTTATAAATCCGCTGCAATTGTTTGTACCTGTCCCAAGTCAGGAACCAGATGTTCAGTAGTTGTCGTTTGTTGATTCGGTTTGGTTCTTAAGTGTTTCTCGTTACTCTTTATTTCTCTATATATATATTTGACTGTTGGTCTTCCTGTTTGAATGATTTATCACTGGAAATTGCTTGGGGCCAATTATAAATTATTGTTAGGTGTGAGCCAAGGATCTGTGTTGAAGACTGTCCTTTGACCTATAATGGTTTACTTTTATAAATTGTGACTTGGATGGAGAGTTGTCTCAATGGCACTCATACCTCATTTTATATCTATATACAGGTTTATAGAAAATTTGTCATTCGTTGAAGATTTAATTTCGTGGTTCACCTATACCCACGAAATCTGTGTAAATGAACGTGTAAATATAATATGAATGTCAGCTTACTAAATTTAAGGGTAGTTGTGCCTCGACAGCTGGTGCCTACCTGTGGAGACCGAACACTGAACAAGAAGCCAATGCTGTTAAAAAAGAATTTAATCTTGGTAAGTTGAGAATGTATCATTAATTATTTTTAAATGAAGTTTTTCAGAAATCATGAATTTCAAAACGAAAAAAAAACTGTGATAACAAAATAATTAAATTCGTGTGAACGAAATGAATCCTTTATTACCTGTTACCAAAAAATGAGACAACGAATTTGATTAGTTATTAAGATTTACAAATATTAAAAATAATGTAACTAGTTCCAAAAAATTGTGATGACTATATTATTATGTGAAAACAATGTTTATTTCATGATGACGATTTAAATCGTGATTTCGACTTTGAATTATATTTGTGTAAGTCCTGAAAAGGGCTTCCGTGTAACGATACAATATTTTTTTTCCAAAGACTTTCAAAAACTTAAGAAGGTTAAACAACTGATATAACTAGTTTCAAATGGTCACAACTTGAAAACGTATTTTAATAATGATAAAGTAGATTTGGTAACTATTGCGAGACTACAATTGGATGACCTGATTTTAATTTAACTACTTTACTGGGTATCTTATAGTATAAATTCTGATTTTAATCTTGTCCTAGCTATTAAATCAGGTTGAATCAATTATTGTTTACATACAAATGTTTTACCCAGTCAGATACGGCAAAAATTATAACAGTTCACATTGATGTTACTTATATTATGCTTACAACCTCAACAGAATTGATTAATCTTGTTTCTTTGAAAGTTTAACAAGTTTTAAGGACTTTTTTTCAATGTTCTATCTTTATTTTTGTTGTGGAAACCTCGTGCGCAGCCAAGAAAAATGAGAGAAAATTACAGAAGGTTAATAATAACTATTGACATAATCTGACCAAATATAAAGTTGTTTCATGGTTGTGCACATACTTTTTTAATCTAAAATATACTAGAATTTTGATAAAAAAGCGAGGAAAGTTACTTTAGAATATGTATGAAAACTTTTAAATTTGCAGTAATTTTTGGACCAAGTAATGGCCTTTTCCTGATTATTTATCAATCAAATTCATTTAAAAAAAAGATGTGTCAATGAACTCGTGTTCAAGTTAAAGCAGTTTGAATGATAGAAATCAGTCGAAAAACGCATCTTTTACCGATATGTCACAGTTTGACAACGCATATATTTTTTTCTTTTTTAATCTACTGATTTTCGATGAAGCTCATTTACATGTAATTCTTTGCAGCACAATCTTCAGGTGTATGGACTGGTGCAAATGATATAGACAACGATGGAATCTTTACATTTGACATAGAAAATGGTCCACTTTCATTTAATGATCTCCCATTTGGAGCGGGTAAATTTTATGATAATTTAGCAAAAGTATATATTCAGCATACGTTGATAAGACAACAAACAAACAACACAAAAGAAGCGTTATCTAGAGGACAGTACATGGTGTCCAACAATATATGTGTATAAAAAGGTGGAAACAAAAACGTAAA
Organism: Mytilus galloprovincialis; assembly: GCF_965363235.1. Classification (NCBI taxonomy): domain Eukaryota; kingdom Metazoa; phylum Mollusca; class Bivalvia; order Mytilida; family Mytilidae; genus Mytilus; species Mytilus galloprovincialis. The sequence continues at coordinate 81,859,456 of NC_134845.1, read as the reverse complement.
AGATTAATATTGTTCAGTACTTGTCCATTTGGTCTATAACAAGATAAAAAATGAAAAAGAGTAGTTGACCTACCGAATTAGACTGAACTACAGATTTGTACTTACAATTACAACCCGACATGTACCACTAGTTGAGCAGAATATTCTTACCCTTCCAGAGTACCTGATATCACCGCTTGTTTTGATATGTTATATTTCGTATACTTTTGTTTTCTTTTGGTAGAATTCTGTTCTTTTCTATGGCATTGTGAATAGATATAAGAAGATAGATATATTAAAGTGTCAATGAAACAACTCTCCAGCCAAATCACATCATAGGTCAAATAACTGTCTTCAACACGGAGCATTTGCTCACTCCAAACAATAAGTAATACAGTTTGTTTTCGACTAATGGATTTAAAAAACAATCGTTTTGTATATTTTTTTAATTTTTTTTTGTTTTTTCTAATGCAATCAAAATTAACTCTTAAAATGGTATCAATGAATTGGAATTATCCGTTTTGCGTTATTTAATACGAAATACGAAATAAATGTTCGGTTAATCATTTCAGAATCGGGTACTACAAATAACGTCTGTGTTCTCATTACGAACTCCGGAACTTCATGGCTTTGGGTGAAATTACCCTGTACCAGTGTTAATCGCTACATATGCGAGTACAAACTTGTAAGTAAACACCTTCGTTTGACCTTTAATTGGAAATAATATGTTGCCTTCACAATATTAATATATAATCACAACATCACCATGTATCATGAAAACTTCAGTTGAACGTTAAATAATTTCTGTCATGAACTTTTGACGAAAAAAATTTCAACTTTTATGTGAATCTTTTGTGACTGACTCACTGTCCTTTTTTATATATACACTCTCTGTTTTACATAATATTCCCTATTTAGTATACATATTTATGATATAAATGAATAAAGGCTTTTAAAAAAGTGTTTAACAATCGTCTTAACTCCTAAAATGCAAATAAAGGAACAATATCATAGGCCTTTCCGCATTATCACAAAAAAAAATTCAATCATTTTTTCTTGACTATCCCTGCATAGTATTTGAAATTTATTTGACAATTATAGAGCACGCAAAATAAACATTTGAAAATCACGATGCAAGTAAAAATAAATAAGCAGTACACGTTAAACGAGGCACATGTCTAGCACAACTGTACGTCAAATAAAAAATACAAACACGTTGAACATCAAATAAAAAACGTTGCACGCAAATAACCCATTTCTACCCTCTTTTAAATACACCAAAAGAGAACCGAAAATCTCCAAATACAGCATATCTTCACACTTTTTTTTCTGAAATTACAATACAAGAATGTCTGAATTTAGTGCGTAGGGTAGATATATATAAGTAAACTTTACCAATTGATACTTTTTTAGATTCATTACTTAGCTATTTCCTGCTTACAGAACAAACGCATCATTTGATACAAGATAGCGAAGTTAAAAATTTTCATCAAACTTTGTTGAATCATTAGATATAAGTTATTTTTATGTGTCTGTTGATTTATATTATTGTGTTTTTCAGAGAGTCTGTCCGTAGAGAGGATGTATGCCATTGCTGTACTTGATGTAATAAAATTGTAAAAGATGATTTTTCTTTTTCTTTGAAAAACAACATAGAACGAATATATCAATGTTGCACCAAACACGGTTTGACAAACTCCCCCCCTCTTTCCCCCCCCCCCAAAAAAAAAAAAATTGAAGAAAGCCCAAACAAACAATACAAAAAGAATCAAGTTAGAAAGTGATCAGTTTCTTTTCAATCATGGCAATTGATTTGTGGGTCATGTCATGTAGATATGTGTGGTTCGTTAGTTCGTCGAATTCAGCTTGATATTTAACATCTTGACTAAAATTCATTTGGCTCTTTTAATTTTTAAAACATTTTGACAAAATATTACCTTCAAAAAGTTGAGGAGCATCGAGGACCCCCAATTCCAAAACGTTATGCCAGATAAGGCTAAGGTTATATATGTAATATATGCCACAAAACCAGGTTCAAACCACCAATTTATTGTCTTAAAATGTCCTGTATCAAGGCAGCAACATTGCCAATGTTATGTTATAGTTCATATCTGTACATGTATGTGTTTCATTTTAATGTTGTGTTTCTGTTGTGTCGTAGTTCTCTTATATTTGACGCGTGTCCCTCATCTTTAGTTTGTTACTCGGATTTGTTTTGTCTCTATCGATTTATGAATATCGAATATCAGAATACTACTGTTGCCTTTATTTATCACCACAGTTAAAAGAGGGACGAAAGATACCAAAGGGACAGTCAAACTCGTAAATCTAAAACAAACTGATAACGCCATGGCTAAAAATGAAAAAGACAAACAGAAAAACAGAAAAACAATAGTACACATGACACAACATAGAAAACTAAAGAATAAACAACACGAACCCCACCAAAAACTAGGGGTGAACTCAGGTGCTCCGGAAGGGTAAGCAGATCCTGCTCCACATGCGGCACCCGTCGTGTTGCTTATGTGATTACAAATCCGGTAAATAGTCTAATTCGGTAGGTCAAATTCATGAAAGGGAAGGGGATTGTAGTTACGACGTAAGGAACATATCCGATATCATTTGTAAAAGGGTTAAGATATGTGTACAATCATTTGTCTGTCTGTCTTTTTTTTCTTTTTGGACCATGGCGTTGTTAGTTTATTTTCGATCTATGAGTTTGATTGTCCTTCTGGTATCTTTTGCCCCTCTTCTAAACGCCATACACTACGTACCCTTTATGAAAATTTAGAGAAAACTTCTAGATAAGGGAAGAAGGCATTGCAATGACATCTGGGTGCATCATATTTCAACAGTCATGCCAAAGTCATGAACGCGATTGCAGAGTGCATAATGACTAAGGCAACTCAACAGTCATACGACCAAAAGAAACACAAAAGCAAGAAGAAAAATAACTCAGAGAGTAAAGTTTATCAAAATGAATGCTTCTTGTCTAAAAATAACAATGAAATGTAACTGTTTCTTGTTTAGGGGTTTCCCAAATTTCCCCCCCAAAAAGCACTTGGCTTTCAACAAATGTAAACAAAGCATTCAATTTTGATCATTGATTGCAGGTTTAATTATTTTAATTTGGATATAGATGATCAATTAAATGACCAGTTTATAATTGTTTTGATTTTTTTCTGGATTCAAACTAATGTGAAAGTTCAAGTTAAAATATAAAATAATCTTCGATATCAAAATAACAGACAATCTGAAATAAATTGATGATATTCTGGGACCAGAACATAGTGTTTCAAACCAATGCTGTGTATTCTCTGTTACAACTAATCAACTGCGTTTGCTATTAATCAACATATTTTTTCATTGATTTGAATATAATTTGTTTAACTGTATTTATAATACAAGTTTTATGCACAGAAGTTTATAATCGATCAACCTATCAGTTATTATATAATAATTATATATTATTATAAATTAACAATGTCAAACATACGATTTTAAAAAGTAAATCCTTACTGCAAAAGGTTTACTTTTATTTCTAACGGTCAAATATCTGGAACTTTTTCAGGGTAAACCGCTGTTTTGTATGACAGTCATATAAAATTGCATTGCAATGATGTGTGACCAAAACAAACAAACAAAATTGGTAAAATGTCAAAAATACAGCTGTCAACATTGTTTTATAATCTGAATCATTATTAAAACAATCAAAAATGTAACAAAAAAGCTAAAGAAAGAATAAAGAACAAGCACAGTAACTATACACCTGGAAAACAGTATTGCAACACCAAATTGAAATTCAAATTATAAAAACACTTTTTATTTTTTTGTGATATAATTTGGTAAAATAGAATAAGTTAAACATTAGTTAAGTATCACCTGAGTTTATCAATGAATATCGACTCGATAAGTTCTTATTTGCACATGCAGCTATTGTACCCGTAAACAGCAAAACATGTGTTTTAATCCTCATTGTTCTCACCACTTTAAATAACCAAGTTTTTGAAGTTATGTGATTGACACCTTGTAATGGGTCCTCGACAACTCTTAACTGCAGCAAGATGGCAGATTATCAGCATGAGCGAAACAGGGATGTCGCTGTAACAACTGCATGTATTGTTGGTCATCACCATTCCACTATAAGTCGTTTTGAAAATTAAAATCAGGCAATAAACGATGTTAAAGACCTTCCGAGATAAAGAAGACCCCCTATACCATTTGCTAGGGAAAATTAGGTACAATGAAGGTTGGTCAGAAGGAAACCCATTGCATACAATACAATCCTAAAAAGAGAGTGGTGGGTATACAGGAGCCTTTTAACAAAAACTGTTTGAGATCGACTAATCGCTACTGGTTATCGCGCGTTAAGACCATTTTGGATACCTTTGCTTACGAACAGACACACAGTTTTCCGTATCAAATGTAGTGCAGAGCTCGCCAAAGTTGAAAATTAGATCCATTGTTCCTATAGAATTCGGTTCATCTTTCTTGGCCCGATCGTAGCCCGGATTTGAACCATATCGAGCATATATGGGACACTATTGGGCAAAAAGTGCGCGAAAAGACACCACAGTTCAAAAACATCATGAAATAAACAATGCTCTTCATCAGAATTGGTTGCAGCTACCTTAGAAACAAAAAAAGTCGATTCATGGCAGGAATAAGAAGACGTTATGATACGTTTATCCGTTTGAATGGAGGCTGCGCACAAAGTACTTAATCTTTGGCGTATAACGATCACTCATGATGTGAACAGTCATCGGAAGATTACTTTTGAAATGTCTGACATTGTAATGTTCGACTACAGTAATAGTTGTAAAATGCATTTTTTTGTACATCAAAATTGTGGTTATATAAATATTTTTTTTTAAACATTTTTTGTTCGTTTAAATGCCAATGTTATCATAAACTATGTTTCAATAATATTATACAAATATTTTACTATATTTCATCCAAAAAAAGAGGTTGATTTTTCAAGTTTTAAAAAATCAAGGTGTTGCAATACTTTTTTCCATGTGTATATATTAAAAACAAGAATACAACAAATTATCATAGCATAATAACACAATGAAGGGATGCATAAGAACAGAGCCACGTCATCTTTTACAAGGAAACATATAGACAAAGCACATACCCTAAAACAAATGACAAGAATACAAAAACGGACCATAGAATAATAACACTGGCGGGATCTATAAGTACAGAACTGTCACGGAATAGAAGGTCCTTCATAATACAAGTTCCAAAAGGAAAAATTATTCTAGAATATTATTTCCACATGAATAAATATTACAGTATATGTTCCTAACGGAATAAATGGTATAAAATAATTGTTCCAACATGAATAGATATTGTGACAATGTTTATAACAAAGTTTCCATTGTTAGGTGGAACAAATATACGTTGACAGAACCACGTCTCTTCTTACAAAGAAACATAAAGACAAAGAACATACGAAAAAAATGAATAGCAATAATACAGAAATTAGACCAGAAACACAATGACGGGATGTATAAGTATAGAGCAACGTCACATGTAACAAAGAAACAGAAACAAAAGAGGCATTTAAACAAAGTACATTGTCAAAAATGAACGACAAGGGTCTTTGCATCGGAACTAAACACATTTATTTAAAAACCAGTTGTTGGCATGACACGGGTTATGTTCTTCTCATATATGTTATGATACTAAACCCCTAACGGGAAGGATTGTGCCTGATGTTCATATGATGAAATCATAATCTTTCAGTCAGTTTAATTGAAGTCTGGAGCTGGCATGTCAGTTAACTGCTAGTAGTCTGTTGTTATTTATGTATTATTGTCATTTTGTTTATTTTCTTTGGTTACATCTTCTGACATCAGACTCGGACCTCTCTTGAACTGAATTTTAATGTGCGTATTGTTATGCGTTTACTTTTCTACATTGGCTAGAGGTATAGGGGGAGGGTTGAGATCTCACAAACATGTTTAACCCCGCCGCATTTTTGCGCCTGTCCCAAGTCAGGAGCCTCTGGCCTTTGTTAGTCTTGTATTATTTTAATTTTAGTTTCTTGTGTACAATTTGGAAATTTGTATGGCGTTCATTATCACTGAACTAATATATATTTGTTTAGGGGCCAGTTGAAGGACGACTCCGGGTGCGGGAATTTCTCGCTACATTGAAGACCTGTTGGTGACCTTCTGCTGTTGTTTTTTCTATGGTCGGGTTGTTGTCTCTTTGGCATATTCCCCATTTCCATTCTCAATTTTATACACAAAACCATACCACAGAACAATAGCACAATGACGGGATGTATAACTACAGAGCCAGGTCCGAATCATTTTGATAAAATTTAGAAAAAAAAAAAAAAGATGTGATAATAATATTTCAGAATAGGCACTGTTTAAAATTTCTAGCATGTCTAGTGAAAATACTTTTGATATGTTACATTTCAATTTTGACTTAATATAGTTTAACTTTCGATGTAAGTATTGGCAATCAATTCATACACATCATTTGGTCATGTGACCGTAACGTCATCAACGTTTGTCATGATTTACTTTTTAAAATGAAATTTATAATGTATAAAATTTATTTAAATCAGATTTTTTTTTCAGAGTCATTCCTTAAATCATATTGACAAAGTAAAAACCAAATTCGATGAATAAACATAAATAAAAAAACATAGTAGGTACCACTTGAACAAGTAAAAGCAATTTTTATTCTGACGTCATAACTCTCATTGAAATGTAGTTTCTCTTAAACAAAATGAAAGATGCCCTTAAGAAATTGACCAATCGATTCATTGAACCACATGTAATGTAGAGCTACTGCTAAGCTGGCTTTAACTTAAGAACATGTGAAATTTGTTTGAAAAGAGGTATTTCTTATTTTTGTTTTCATTTTATGTTATATTAGTAATCTATATTCATCTTCAATATGTAGGCTTAATATTACAAAAAGAAGTTTGCAAAATCAGCCTTTGACTGTGCATTCCCTCTCAAAGAAATAACTGGCCTAATAATTATATTTCACGAAACAGCTTATGAAGTGTCTATTATCACAAACAATTACTTGAGATCGCACCATTTTTAAAACAATTTGAAGTATACTATTGATATGTTTTGTGTTGTGTATTTTAAACCAGTATGCCTTCATCAAGTATAAAAAACAGAGCACTCATTTTGACGATTTCAATGATTTAGAGAACTAAGAAATGGTATTCTCATCTACAATCATGCGCAAAAGAAGAAATTGAAAATAGATATTTAATGGTTCAATCCTGACATGTCGACAGACAAAACTCCAGCAAGGCTGGAATTCTTGTAGTTTATATCAAATATACATTTTGACTCCTTTAATTTTTAAACTGACTATGACACATTTTGATTCTAATTATGATCCCTCCATACATTATTCACCTTTTATATTGGATAACACTCCTGCAGGCACAGAGTTCAAAACAAAAATGGATTATCTATACTGGTTTCAATCACATTTATACTACTTATTTGTCAATATCAATTGTTTAAGTATATACAAATGATAAAAGGACGTTATATTTTCTTTCAATTGTTTCAAATTTTATCATACTAATCCCTTTTGTAGCTTACCATAAGTTATCAATTTGTCTTGACATTAAATGCCATGATGTAACATACACTTTCATGAACACCATCAGGTCTCTGGTAGGTTGTCACATTGAAGATCGAAATGTAACAGATACTTACATGAACACTATCTGGTCTCTGGTAGGTTGTCACATTGACGACCGTCATGTCACAGCTACTTACATGAACACCATCAGGTCTCTGGTAGGTTGTCACATTGAAAACCGTAATGTAACAGATACTTACATGAACACCATTTGTCTCTGGTAGGTTGTCACATTGACGGCCTTCATGTAACAGATACTTACATAAACACCATCTGGTCTCTGGTAGGTTGTCACATTGGAGGCCGTCATGTAACAGATACTTACATGAACACTATAAGGTCTCTGGTAGGTTGTCACATTGAAAACCGTAATGTAACAGATACTTACATGAACACCATCTGGTCTCTGGTAGGTTGTCACATTGAAGGTCGTGATGTAACATACACTTACATGAACACCATCTGGTTTCTGGTAGGTTGTCTCATTCAAGTCCGTAATGTAACAGATACTTACATGAACACCATATGGTCTCTGGTAGTTGTCACATTGAAGACCGTAATGTAACAGATACTTACATGAACACCACATGGTCTCTTGTAGGTTGTCACATTGACGGCCGTAATGTAACAGATACGTACATGAACACCATCTGGTCTCTGATAGGTTGTGACATTGAAGACCGTAATGTAACAGATACTTACATGAACACCCTCTGGTCTCTGGTAGGTTATCACAATGATGACCGTAATATGGTAATGTAACAGATACTTACATGGACACCATCTGGTCTCTGGTAGGTTGTTACATTGAAGACCGAAATGTAACAGATACTTACATGAACACCATCTAGTCTCTGGTAGTTGTCACATTGAAGGCCGTGATATAACATACACTTACATGAACACCATCTGGTCTCTGGTAGGTTGTCACATTAAAGACCATAATGTAACAGATACTTACATGAACACCCTCTGGTCTCTGGTAGGTTGTCACATTGAAGGCCGTGATGTAACATACACTTACATGAACACCATCTGGTCTCTGGTAGGTTGTCACATTGACGGCCGTAATGTAACAGATACTTTCATGAACACCATCTGGTCTCTGGTAGGTTGTCACATTGAAGACCGTAATGTAACAGATACTTACATGAACACCATCTGGTCTCTAGTAGGTTGTTACATTGAAGACCGAAATGCAACAGATACTTACATGAACACCATCTGGTCTCTGATAGTTGTCACATTGAAGGCCGTGATGTAACATACACTTACATGAACACCATCAGGTCTCTGGTATGTTGTCACATTGAAGACCGAAATGTAACAGATACTTAAATGAACACCATCTGGTCTCTGGTAGTTGTCACATTGAAGGTCGTGATGAAACATACACTTACATGAACACCATCTGGTCTCTGGTAGTAAGTTGTCACATTGACAATTATAACGTATATTTGATGTTTTTTAAACAAAACAAAAGTAAAAAGAGAGAAAAATAGTTCCTTTAAAACAAACATACTATTGAATGCTCTTGAAGGACTTCTAGTTCGTGTTTCAATTAAGCAATAATAAATATTTAATAACTTGGACTATAGATAAAAGGATATTGACATAAGAACAATGGATACATTCATATTCAAATTTGACGATTGTAGGTGTTTATCATCGATAAGTGTATGGATCTATAAGGAATGTTATAAGTTATATAAAGATAACTGTTAAATTTGACACATATCAGGAAAGTTCAAAATGAGCCATTGATATATTAATAATCCTAATGTATTGGCTTTTATTGGTTAAATTGGGTGAATGTGCCGTACAATAAACAATGAACAATGCAATAATGTTGGATAATCTGTGAACGGTCTATTGGTAAAATATTTCTGAGTAGTTGGATGATGTATAGATGTCATATTGAGGATTCCTCAAGACGCCAAAAGATAATCAGATAGTCCTAATACTCAAGTTCTATGCTATAATAAAAATTCATGTTGTATTTAACATCGAAATTATTCCGATCTGTCACGTTTTTCAAGTTCGCGTTTAAACGTTAAATTTTGCAGCCATTAAAAAAATTTATTATACGATTTTTAACGAGAGTGACGAAGTTTTTCAGATAGGTCGTGTAGAGAGAGTTATTGTTCTTTATTCCAAAACGATGCTTCTACCATATGTGCCAGGAACAGCTGGCATAATAATATTAATAAATACTGATAAAAACCTTCATATGTGTAACGACAAACAGGAAGAAACGATAATATTTCATAATGCAACAGAGATTTAAATAAAATTGTTTCCAACATTTTGTTTTGTACACACATTCTTATCAATATAAAGGAATTGTATGCGACAGTTGAAAGGTTTAGTAAATTATAAAACCAGGATGATCCTTCATTTTTGACATACGGAAATGAATATATACTAAGTCAGGAATATGGTAGTTGTTTTCTAATCTTTGATGTGAGTTTGCCATCTTATAATGCATTTGAATGGGGAGTTCGATATTTTCTTTTTTTTTCTTTTTTAATAAACCAATACTCATTCATATAGTTAATAGAATACAGCACATACATGTGACTTTCTCTCAAGTATAACCGGCTGCAAAGTACCATTAATTAAAAAGGCAGAAAACGAATGTATTACGAATTTTCATGTAACAGGCGAAACGTATTGGCAGGAACATTTGTAATCCTCTTATTTATAGGATGAATATGATACAATTTGATTGTTGATTATGTTCTCTTTATTAATTATTATATTTCCTAAATTTGAGAATACTTCAGCATACAAACATTGAACCGGATTGATCCTATTGAAAACAGTACAATTGCTACATTAATATTTAAATATGACGAAAGTAGGTGTATATAATAAATAGGAGTATGGATCAAGAAGCGTCATCAGATAAAAATTTGAGTTTCAATAAAGGGTTTTAATCTTTTGATAACATTTACTTAGTTTTTTTTTAAAGATCGACAATAGTAGTCGCAAAATGATAAATGTTACAATTTTAACCTATCTGATTGTGTGTTTTCCTCTTACAGTTGTTTTGTTCTTTAAATAAAAGGTGACTTAATGTATATGTCAATAGTAAAATAATCTATCAATGATATGCACTTGATTTCAAAAGGTTAAACTGCAATGTTGTACCATGTGATTATGTCAAACTATGGCATGAAAATATCGAGCTCCAAATCGTCACTTATCTATGCAATTCGAATAATAAATAATAAATAAACATGATATAATAGATATAAGATGTGGTTTGAGTGCCAAACTGTCAACTCTCCATCGAAGTCAACATTTATAAAAGTATACCGTTATAGATCAAAGTTCGGTCTTCAACAAGAAGCCTGGACTCACACCGAACATCAAGAGCCCCAAAAATTACTAGTGTAAACCCATTCAGACTAGAAAACCAACGGTCTAATCTAAGAAAAATGAGAAACACTTATGAACCACATGAATAATCATGAATATGGTTCGTGACTTTGGAAACACATATGAAAATAACTGTGTTGACATCTTGACCCTTTCAGCTTCTATCAGATGACAATAGACATTTAAACAAAATGAGTATTTATTTTCATGCATATCAGTAAAACTAGTAACATTGTCTGACTTAAGGTGGTACCCAACACCTTAACTAAAATTTATTTGGCTCGTTTAATTTTCATAAAATTTTGACAAAGTATTTACTTTGACCCTTTGAAAAAAATATAAAAATTAAAAAAAATTTGAACAAAGCGTTTTATCAGAAAAATTACACTGGTTATATAGCAGTTTGACAAGCACTTATTTTGATCGTCGAGAAGTTTAATATTCCCTAAACAACACAACGTAATTAAAACGTTTAGCTGATTTTACAGAGTTATCTCCCTGTAGTGTTAGGTACCACCTTAAAACATTTGTATGATGAATTTACTTAAAACAAATCAATAATTTAACTATAAAACATAATGTTATTTCGAATTCCAGTTATTCATTGTGCGTCTCAAAAAGACTTGTTGGTACTAACTCCAATTTTCATTCTATAGTTCAACCTTACGAATTCTGAAACAGAAAAAAAAAACAAACCAATATATTATAATTTTCTTTTTCTTAAAAATGTCGAGTTACATTTAAAAAGAGATGGCTAACCATTTTAGGTAAATATCACTACTAGTATCTTTCCTCAATGTCCTTTTGGAAAAGAAATTCGGGATAATTAACTTAGTGGAATGTCTCTGTAGTTAGTTTTAGAATTTTATGCTTGGATAATCAAATGATAACAAAAGACCTAAATCACTCCTAACTGCTATGTCGACGTCAATTTAAACGATTTAACAAGGGTTACATTTTCGTGATGAATGATGGAATTATCCGCTAGATTTGTGATTCTCTCTAAGGTGATATTTTAAAACCTAAAAAGTTGCTTATCATTTCATTCTCTATTTGATCATTGAATGACATACACGCAAAAGTAACATTTAAAGAAAATCAATCATATGTAACTGTATCCCAAGATTATTTATACTGATGCAATGATCTCGCTAAGTCAAGTTTTGTCAGTAAATTGCATTTTTAATAACATAACTGCGGTATACGAAATCATTCCTTAGTGTTAGAGTATATTTAAGGATATTATTTGGATTCATGTTGGTTAATCAATAATATTTCCTGTCGTGTTTGTTGATGATTCCCTTAACATGCTTAATATAATTTTTTTTTTCGAAATGCAATTTTCTTATTTCTCTTTTCGACACAATGTTGCCTCTGCCACTGTTTTATATAAACCTTACCCAAATCATCACAATGGTGGTGGAGTTATTTAGCTATTCGATGGTTGATCTGCAGAGTCAGTCGGTGAAGACAGTTGTTTACTAGATTGGTCAGACGCAATACATTGTGAGTAAGGTGGTGGTTGAACATTTTGCATAAAACCTTGCGCAATATGTTCGTTGTTAGCTAAACTATCATTAACATTATTGTGTGTCCAGTTAACCTGGGTCTCTGTTTCTCTCACTATCAATAAAAGAAAACATATAAGTACGTTTATCAACGATTCAACTTTCAATGGCAGAAAACTTTTATCTTACCATATTCAGGAGCCTGTAATTCAGTGGTTGTCGTTTGCTATTGTGTTATATATTTGTTTTTCGTTTATGTTTTTTTTACATAAATAAGGCCGTTAGTTTTCTCCTTTGAATTGTTTTACATTATCTTATCGGGGCCTTTTATAGCTCACTATGCGTTATGGGCTTTGCTCATTGTTGACGGCCGTACGGTGACCTATAGTTGTTAATGTCTGTGTCATTTTGGTCTTTTGTGGATAGTTGTCTCATTGGCAATCATACCACATCTTATTTTTTATATATTGCTTAAACTTTAGTATGTATTGCTATATGAATTGGATTTTAAATAAATAAGCACATTCAACTGCAGTCAAAGTATATTCACCGCGCAAAACCTGGCGTGTTTTTACGTATAGATCTATAACTTTGGCAAAACTTCTCTCGGAATATGGAATGAAAAACAATTACTGTCTTTTGTTTCGGTAAAAATGTGGTTTAAAATGCAGTAATTGTATAATATAGAATACTTAATTCTATCATCTTTTTTTCCTTCTGAATATTATTCGACAGAAATACATGTAGAAGGTCTATTGTTTCTGCGAGTCTGGTTATTCGAGAGAACTACATATAGAAGGTCTATTGTTTCTGCGAGTTTGGTTATTAGAGAGAAATACATGTAGAATTCTATTGTTTCTGCAAGTCTGGTTATTCGAGAGAAATACATGTAGAAGGTCTATTGTTTCTGCGAGTCTGGTTATTCGAGAGAACTACATATAGAAGGTCTATTGTTTCTGCGAGTTTGGTTATTAGAGAGAAATACATGTAGAATTCTATTGTTTCTGCAAGTCTGGTTATTCGAGAGAAATACATGTAGAAGGTCTATTGTTTCTGGGAGTCTGATTATTTGAGAGAAATATATGTAGAAGGTCTATTGTTTCTGCGAGTCTGATTATTCGAGAGATATATATGTAGAAGGTATACTGTTTCTGCGAGTTTGGTTATTCGAGAGAAATACTTGTAGAAGGTCTATTGTTTCTGCGAGTTTGGTTATTAGAGAGAAATACACGTAGAAGGTCTTTTGTTTCTGCGAGTGTGATTATTTGAGAAAAATACATGTAGAAGGTCTATCGTTTCTGCGAGTTTGGTTATTCGAGAGAAACACATGTAGAATTCTATTGTTTCTGCGAGTCTGGTTATTCGAGAGAAATACATGTAGAAGGTCTATTGTTTCTGCGAGTCTGGTTATTAGAGAGAAATACATGTAGAATTCTATTGTTTCTGCGAGTCTGGTTATTCGAGAGAAATACATGTAGAAGGTCTATTGTTTCTGCGAGTCTGGTTATTCGAGAAATATGTTGATAATGGTCGGTTAGAAAAAAAAGCAAAAAAAGGTAGTTAGATACTTTTGATTGTTTTTTTCTAGTTTATATTTGCATGGTATTTATCGACTCAAACATTAATTAAGGCAAACTTAAGAGGGTTTGTTATGTTTTCACCACTGCATACATTTTAGGCAGATTGACAATTAAAGCTTTTGTTTTGTATTTGAATTGTGTAAGACTGATAGGCTTACAAAACATGTACAGTGCATGTATGTTGTTATTTTTAGAATATTTGAAAATATTTTTATCTTCATACATGAACAAATATTTTTTTTTTGAAATTAGAATTGCGTCAAACTTTTATTATATAAAATGTAATTATAGATATATATATATATAACGATGTGGTATAACTGCTAATGAGACAACTCTTCATCTAAGTCACAACATTTAAAAGTAAACCATTATAAGTTAAAGTACGGACTTCACGTGTTCAACACGGAGCCTTCGCTGACAACGAACAGCAAGATATAAAGGGCCCTCAAAACGACTAGTGTTAAACTATTCAACAAGGAAAATATGTACATAATCATATAAATACACATCTTCTTTTGTCATGAAACATACCTCCTACAGTATATACCGGATTTCCTCTGTGCTGTCCGGAATTCCTACTTATTTGCTCATTGACTGCATTGAACAGGGCATTTCGTCTTTGTTGATCACGTCTTTTTGAATGTTTCATAACAATAAAAGTTATGATTACAACTAGCACAATCACAGCCCCGATGGCTGCCAAAATACTGATATCAGTCATGAAGTGTCTGTAAATCAAATAAAAAAAATATATTGTTATTTGCATTTTCAGTATGCCTTGGAACTGTATATAACCGAACCAAGACACCTCGTAAATTCTTATTTTTGTTCAAGGTCATCTGTGAATAATCCGAAGACATGTGTGTTGACCTTCGAACATTACTGATATCTATTAACCGGAAACATGTTTACATTTCTAAAAGCATCAAATACATACTTTGTTAAAATTTGTATTTGATTTTTTATTGAAATGCCCATGACTAGAACATTTTTTTTTTCTCGTAGAGATTTATCAATGTTTTTTGTATTAATTTTGTTTTACGTATCTATTCAAAATGTTTGCAAACATTTAGTCGTTATTACGCAAATCGCTATTAACATATTATACTAGGCACTTTCCTTTTGACTTCATACATCAGATACAAGATAGTTCTGTATATAATGCAAAGTTTGATTACGCTGCAGTTGCTCGCTCATCTCGATTATTGATTATTCAAGGAATGTAATTTCATGATTTAATTGTTATATCTGTTCGAATTGCATTAGCTACTTTTATTTGACCAACAAAAACAAGATTGATTCGACTTTATTTTGCAAACTTCACACTAAATTTAAATTATATAACATAAAGAGGAAGAACAAATCATTTATTAAAAGCTCAAATTAAATCCCTATCCTAGCTTAGTTTTAAATTTTAATAAAATGAGAGTTTAATATTTTTCATCGACAATATTTATTCTATTATCGAAAATATTTTATAATTTTCATTAAATGCATTTGCAAGGGATTAAAAGATATCACTTCATTTAACTCCCACCATTTTTTAACAAAAAAAAAATATATGATAAAGGACTGGGTTGATTGATATATTCTTTGCATATGTTACAATGTTGATATAGATGTATGAGGGTCGGTTGAAAACTTCATAGTAAAAGTGGTACAATTTAAGTCGTAAAAGGAGTTCCTATGGGATATTGCATTATCAATATTTACAGAAATGCAACCTATACATATGCATATGTACTTACTGTGAGGGTTTACTGGTGTTTGGAAAATCCTGAGCAATGTAATCATACGTTGTCTGCTTTGGAGAAGCTGTGAATGGTCTATAGGTAAAATATCTTTGAGAAGTTGACGACACACCTCTTGTAGCACGATATGCAATTGTTATTGTCGAGCTTCCTGTAGGACGATTTGAAGTTGTTGTAGTCTTGCTTCCTGTAGGACGATTTGTGGATAGTACAGTCCGGCTTCCTCTGACGAAAATAATATATATTAACCCTTACTCATGTCAAATTCAGCTAATCCGTAGGAGATCAAACTAATTGTATTCAGTCGTACATTAACAAAATAATAGCGGTAATTCAACGTGTGCAATGTGACGTAATGGCAACAAACAGTCATATATAAAGACAACAGTAGTATACCGTTGTCCGAAATTTATTAATCGATTGAGAAAAACACAATTCGGGTTGCAAACTAAAACTGAAGAAAAACACATCAAATATAATAAAACCGCTGACCAAATAATTTGTGTAGCGTTATTTAATAATCACGGAATGCGTTTTTCGCTTTTGATACGTCAAAGGAAGTAGTAAATGCCACCCACATCCTGCAGGTAAATTAGGGTAAGGCGTAGACCTGTCCAAGATTTAAGAAGGGTTTTTAATAAGATAATTGAAAGGCATTTTCGGCACTATACAGGACCTGGGTGAAATAAGCTTTGGAACGAAAGAAAGTTTTTTTTAAATTTTGTTAGATATCTTCAATACATTATATAGATTGAGATACACTGTAAGCAAGAAAAATAACAAGCAAATAAAGATTTAAAAATAAGCCAACATGACCAATTGGAAATTCACATCTTATAGGATATATTGTCTTTTACAGTTATTTTCTACAATTTAATGGTATTTTTTTTAAATCTTTTTATTTAACTACTGGACTAAATTAAACCAAAACTGGTCTCCATCATTTTAAGGATATCTCTATGATTTAACCTAATTTTAGATAATTTCAAAAACCACAGTAGATACGGTCAGTGGCACAGGCTCTTGCGAACCTCTAGTTATATTGACTCTGCCATGTTCATGTAAACACAAGAAAAAAAAAGGAACAGAGACATGAAAGATCAACACATCATCTACATGTACGAACCATTGATTACATCTCAGATGATTTAGATGGATGAACACATTCCCGTTTTGATTAGGGACTTTTCGTTTTGAATTTTCCTCGGAGTTCAGTATTGTTTCGTGATTTAACATTTTCCTATTTTCATTCTTCGCATTGCTTATATATCTAGAAAAATACTTACTGTCCAACAGCTTCACAGTTGTGGTCTGTAACGTCATAGACACAATACCATCTGTTATTCATTTGACAACATTCATTAGCAAATGAGTTATCGCAAACAACTGGTGCATCTATTCCTGCTAACGAGTAATCCTCACACAATTCGGCTAAAATGAAAAAAATGCAGTCAATAATTAGATAGATATATAGTTTATTCTCACAAAACTATGAAAGTGCAGCTACAGAGAAGATACAAAATAATGTACATAAAAATCAAAATGCATAAAATTTCGGTTGAGATAACATATAAAAGAATATATATACATATATATGTACTTAAACAGTCAACTGGTTAAGTGTGTTTACTCCTCTATTTTTGAATTTTTGCCAGATTTTCGGAATCCTATGGTTTATGGGCCTTATATCAGAATCTTATGAAATCCTTGTTATTTTTCATAGTTATAAAACAAAAAAGGTGCCATTGTCAAGTGAAAGAAAAATCTAGACAGAATTATTTTCCCAAAAATGTGTAATGGCTTATATCTCGAAATCAAGCACACAAACCCTCCATCTTTTTCTGTTTTTTTTATTTTCTTTATTTATATACAATCAATTTATAACAGTCTTTTAAAAAGCTTGTTATTTTTAAACAGAGAAGCGAACATCTTTAAGTTAAATTGTATAAAAAATTACTTTTTGTGTATAAATATGATAAATAATGGTTGTAGAGAAGGAGTGAGTTTACTATTAATACATCGTATACAATTGCAAGGTTTCTGAGAGTCTTTTGTTTTTTGGGAATAACACCAGTGTTTTAAATTTGATAATGTTATGTCTGGGTATTAGTACATTTAGAATAAATCAACTTTTGTCATCTTGCAAAATAAAGGCAACAGTAGTGTATCGCTGTGCAAAACTCATAAATCGATAGAAAAAAAAAAAACAAATTCGGGTTACAAACTAAAACTGCGAGAAACACAGTAAATATAAAAAACAACGACACCACATTGAAATGAAACTCACACAGAAACAATCTAACCATTAGACAAAATCCGATGAGAATAACAAATATAACATCAAAACTGAATACATGAATTTGGGATAGAAAAGTACCGTTACACGTCTTATAATAATGTGAATTCACACTCAAATATAAAAGGAAACAAACGACACAAAAGAAACACAACGTTAAAATGAAACACACATAGAAACGAACTATAATTTAACAATGGCCATATTCCTGAATTGGTACAGGACATTTTTTTAAAGACAAAATTGGTGGGTTAAACCTGGTTTTGTGGCATAACAAACCTCCCGCTTTAAACATTTAAACACACCATCATCGGACTACAATACAAATAAATAGGAGAACACATTAAACAATGGAACAATCGAATAATAGCTCATAAAAGGCACAAGATTTAAAACTTAATACCCTGCTCGCAGCGCCAATGTTGTGATCCCGAGTATATCTCTATACCGATAGCTACCTTGAATGGTAGTTACTGCAGTCAGGAACGGCCGATTGCTCTTCTTGTGTGAATAGGTGTTTGTATAGCCATTAGTTTCAACTGGAAGAGGATGATTTCTGGGTAGTTATTCGGACATCCCTAGATGGTCTGTCTGATGACCTAAAACTAACCCTCCGAATACTACACTCCCCCCAATTTTATTGATAAGGCCACCTCCACTGAGGTGGACCCTGTGGTTTTCGCCCAAAATTAACAAAATACGGAAATCATACCAAATTTAGAGAAATATGCATCAATTTAAAAAGTATATTCCTATCCCCCTAACAATTTAAAAAAAAGTATTGAGCCTATCCCCTCCAAACAGACCCTTTGTATCCATGTGTCTTCTGATACATTAACATTTAGTGCAATGGGTTCTCAATAAATTGGGAACCCAGATAACTGTGAATGGTTCTTCTCTGGATCGTATACCAACTCTTCCCTGTCTTTATACAAACTAAGACCAGTCCACTTAGTGGCTGAATGTCCTCTACATAGTTGGACCCAGGAGGTTGTGCTAATTCATTCTCCGTCGTGAAGAGTTTGTTCTAATTTTTTCCTCACTTGCACTGTATTTATATCTTTGTTACGGCAGGGAATTCCAGGGTCCCACTGTCTTCTGTTGTAACCCGATCTAACTGAGCTCACCCAAAAGACTGGCGTCCCATTGTCTACTGGGGGCGGCTGCAGATTAAAATGATTAGTGCCTACATAATCTGCTCTAAAAAGTGACCCTAAAATTAAACTAGGATCTTCTGGATAACAGATGCAGATTCCTTGTCACATAAATATTCTACACTGAAGACTGCTCCTTTGTTGATTGGCCGGTTGTTTCCTGGTGTTGTTTTTCTGTTAATTGCTTCCGTTGAGGACCCTGTTGCATTTCTGTCAATTTTCTCCAGTTGCGGAAGGGTCAACAAAAGTGATGGATGTATGACCTTTTTCAGTATTGTCAGTTATTCCTCTATCTACAACAGGAGTAGGCCCCTGATATTGCTGACAAACAGTGACTACCTCCTCATCCCTAGCCTGTTCTACTAATGGCAATGTGGTATCTGCCTTACCTTCTGATGTGGCGTTCAAACCCTTCTCGTTGGGCCTTCTCGTCACTTGCCAAAGTAGTCTCAATTGCTAAGATAGCTCATTTGGATCCCCTCATAATATTGGCTACTGGACCCTCCTGGTCCCCCTTAAGCAATGCTGAAGGAACTATATTGCCTTAGGGCACCTCACATTTCTCTACTAATGGTATGGCTGGGGTATCCATCATCAAGGAATACCCCTGGTTGACCCTTATTTTCCAACAACCACTGTCTGTGTCCTTTATTAACCTTCTGTCCTAATCAACCTTGATTAGCTTATGAATATTCAGTAAAGAGTACCCGGCAAGGCCTGTGTCCCTTTTGACGATTTTCTCCACCAACAAATACCCATCTTGGAGAAGGATGTGGTTCAACTCCAGTGCACCATGCCTCAATATGTTCGCAGGACATTTTAATACGAAGCAGTCCAATTTGTATGAAGGAGTTGCCTCTTTGTCAGAATCGGAGCACTGCTCGGACTCAATCTCTTCTCTGACCTTCAACGACACACTGGGTTCTCTGTTCCCTGTCTGTCCCTGGCATCTACCCCTGATCCCACTACCGCTATCTCGGCTACTTTGCCTTGGGGTACAGACTCAACTACCGAGAGGCCTAACTTCATTTGTGTGGACTCCTTCCGGCTTCCTCAGTAGTCCCGTTTGAGTTTAATAGTCCTGTTGCAGTTATTTTCGACTGAATTGTGGAGGTCATAGTTTTATCCTTCCCCTGTAAATCTAGACAGTCCTTTTTAACATTTTTATGCTTAAGACAGTGGTAACACACTCCCTCCCATGGAGGCCTTCTATCAGTAAAGCGACTCCCTGAGACGGACTTACCTCCAAAGTTTGGGCATTCCAATGTCTACATTTGAAAATGCCTGTACCAAGTCAGGAATATGACAGCTCTTGTCCATTCGTTTTAGATGTTATAAAAAAGAAGATGTGGTATGATTGTCAATGAAACAACTATCCACAAAAGACCAAAATGACACAAACATTAACAACTATAGGTCACCGTACGGCCTTCAACAATGAGCAAAACTCATACCGCATAGTGAGCTATAAGAGGCCCGATAAGACAATGTAAAACAATTCAAACGAGAAAAACTAACGGCCTTATTTATGTAAAAAAATGAACGAAAAACAAATATGTAACACATAAACAAACGACAACCACTGAATTACAAGCTCCTGACTTGGGACAGGCACATACATAAATAATGTGGCGGGGTTAAACATGTTAGCGGGATCCCAACCCTCCCCTAACCTGGGACAGTGGTATAACAGTACAACATAAGAACGAACTATAAAAATCAGTTCAAAAAGGCTTAACTCATCAGATTGTTACTACCAAAAATTACCTTTAAATTGTAGCCAACAAAAGACACAAATCAATAATAAAATTTAACAATATTTATTATACAAAAGTTTACAAGAAGTATAACACAAATATTACTGTCAACTTAACTGTCAACATATGAGTCCAATCTTTTATCTTTGTCTGTATCCGGATATCTTTCGGAATCAATCTGAATATTACATTCACTACTACGGTCACAATCCAGTATGATGTTGTTTGTAACGCGCGTCTGGCGTACTAAATTATAATCCTGGTACCTGATAACTATTTACACCACTGGGTCGATGCCACTGCTGGTGGACGTTACGTCCCCGCGGGTATCACCAGCCCAGTAGTCAACACTTCGGTGTTGACATGAATATCAATAATGAGGTCATTTTTACAAATTTCCTGTTAACAAAACTTTGAATTTTTCGAAAAACTAAGGATTTTCTTATCCCAGGCATAGATTACCTTAGCCGTATTTGGCACAACTTTTTGGAATTTTGGATCCTCAATGCTCTTCAACTTTTTACTTGTTTGGCTTAATAAATATTTTGATATGAGCGTCACTGATGAGTCTTATGTAGACGAAACGCGCGTTTGGCGTACTAAATTATAATCCTGATACCTTTGATAACTATTTAGACCACTGGGTCGATGCCACTGCTGGTTGACGTTTCGTCCCCGAGGGTATCACCAGCTCAGTAGTCAACACTTCGGTGTTGACATGAATATCATTAATGTGGTCATTTTTACAAATTTCCTGTTAACAAAACTTTGAATTTTTCGAAAAACTAAGGATTTTCTTATCCAAGGCATAAATTACCTTAGCCGTATTTGGCACAACTTTTTGGAATTTTGGATCCTCAATGCTCTTCAATTTTTTACTTGTTTGGCTTAATAAATATTTTGATATGAGCGTCACTGAAGTGTCTTATGTAGACGAAACGCCCGTCTGGCGTACTAAATTATAATCCTTGTACCTTTGATAACTATTTACACCACTGGGTCGATGCCACTGCTGGTGGACGTTTCGTCCTCGAGGGTATCACCAGCCCAGTAGTCAACACTTCGGTGTTGACATCAATATCAATAATGTGTTCATTTTTACAAATTTCCTGTTAACAAAACTTTGAATTTTTCGAAAAACTAAGGATTTTCTTATCCCAGGCATAGATTACCTTAGCCGTATTTGGCACAACTTTTTGGAATTTTGGATCCTCAATGCTCTTCAACTTTTTACTTGTTTGCTTAATAAATATTTTGATATGAGCGTCACTGATGAGTCTTATGTAGACGAAACGCGCGTCTGGCGTACTAAATTATAATCCTGGTACCTTTGATAACTATTGTAGAATAAAAGTGTCAATTCAAATGTTATGAATATTAATGTCTATCTACAAAATGTATGTCTAAGTCTAAGAGTGTGTTTTTTTAGTGTCTATATAATATATAGTTGTAACGGAAAATACTAGAACACTCTAGAATGGAACGTCCTAGAAAGTTACAACGGAAGTTTCTAGTAAAATGTAGAAGTTTATATAACGCATCTTTTATTAGGATCATTCGGGAAAGTTCCAATCATTCTGTAATTGTTCCAGTGATTTCTAAACTGCACAGTTCTAAGATTATTCTGTAAACAACTATCAGGCCACAAAACACAAATCAGGTCAACATAAATAAATACAATAATTACAATATCATAACAAGATGGACAAAAATATGTGTTTTGACATTTGATTTTGCCATGTGACAATGGACTGTCCGACTAGATTTTTCTCTGAGTTCAGTATTTTTGTGATTTTACTTTTAACTACAACCAAGTCGATGTCAAGTTTCTTCCTAGAGGAAACATTACTACTGGTGGATTATCCACGAAGGCATCATTAACCTAGTAGCTTTATGCATGATGAATACAAATAATACAAAGAACAAACCTACTGGGACGTCGCCCGGGTTACCAAGGTCCTCTTTTGCTGCACGAAACACTATAGCATATGATATGTGTATTCCATGTCATATCCCTCGGGATACCCCTGATTTGACTTATGTTCAGCCAGAAGGTAATTACTATTTTAAAATGCAGATACTTTTCATAAATTAAAGCCATGTTGCGTCAATATTTTCGACTTTTTAAAGGCACCTGCTACAAGTGAATCAACACCTATCATTTCTTCTTGTAAACATAAAAAAGGAAAAAAAAAGAGCACGTGAAAGACCTGTGACATGTTAATCACGACTCCTGATTTTACTAGTAATTTAACATCTAAAACACATTATACTTAATCTTTCGAGCCTCTGGACTGTTCCACGGACAATGTCGTGTACGGAAACGAATGTACTTTGTGTTGGTGAAACTTGTCAAACTTTGCGTAAAAGAATGAATCAACACCGGTCTGATTATAAAGATCCGCAATTTAGGGTTCTTTATAACCATTTTAATCAACTGGACCATGATCCTTCTTTATCTATGAAAGTACGCATCATCGAGAAAATGTATCACCACACAAATAGCTCTGTACTAAGTACTCCTTTTTGCAAAGATAAGGAAAATTTCTGAATGAGGGAATTAGGGACTGCAATGCCATATGGTTTCGATTATAATATCAAGGTAATTTGTCAAGTCCTGCCTTCAGTGATGTTAATATAATGAGTTTATCTAATAATACCTTACGACAACAACGTAGCTTTGGGCAAAAACATTACCATCTGCCTAATGTAAAAAGGTCTTCCAAATCTAAATACCCTCTGGAAGCTTTGATGGCCTTCTTTCACACACATCTTCATCATCCATTAGGGTTACATTACATTAGAACTATTCTCTTTTCACTGCCAGTTAATTTTCCAAAACGTTTGAGAGATTATGCACTTGACAAAGGAGGCACCAATACATTTCTTCAATGTACAGACTAGTCAGTATCATTTGTGATGTACCTCTTTTCCGTCTTTTCAAAACAGAAAGATCGGAACCTTTACATGAGGAAAAGAGGAAATTCCTCCCTATTGACTTTTCCAATAGAGGAATTGATGCAATCAACATCTGGAACGTTCTACATCACAAGGAGGTAACATCTAGAATTCCTATTTGTTTTCAAAATAAGTCTGTTCCTATTGTATACTACAGTTACACTAAAACCATTGCATCTAAGATATTTAACTATAAACAAGCATTGCAAGACCTTGAATTAGAACAATACCTGAAAACCATTCGCCTTATAGTTACAGCCACTCTGGGCATGTTATAATTGGGGTTCTAAACATAATTCAACATGAAAATCTCCGAAATGTGATTTCTTATGATTCTAAGTTTAGAGAACCCCCAACACATCAATTGGAACCATAACTTCAAAATAATTATGGATTCCATTTAGGACTACGTCAGAGCATGGGCTAAGCGAGAGGACGTTGAACTTGACACTTTGTCAGAATGGGTTTAAACTATCATGTCTCTGATAAAACGTCGCATTCACAAGTTAAAACTGTGTGAACGATCGACCAAATTCCGTTTTCGGAGACTAAACAAAAAGGTAAAACATCCTACCCAGAAGAACAAGTGCTGAGTATATGCTGGAGTTTATTATCGACAACATATTTGTTGAGTTTGGAGGTAGACTATTCCAACAAATTGTCGGCATTCCTATGGTAACAAACAGTGCGCCTCTTCTTGTCGACCTCTTCTTATTTTCCTGCAGACACTTGTGAAAAAAAAAGAAACAACAGAAACGGTTTCCGCCGCCTCATTTTTAGACTCATATCTCGAATTTGACTTACACAGTCATCTTAGTACCAGAATCTATGAGACTAGACAATTTAAATTTTGAAGAAATTATAAATTTCCCGCCACCTTAGTAGCAATATACCAACTTCACTTGCATATGGGATATATATTTCCCAACTTATGCGATATGCAGCTCCTACTCAGACTTTGTAAAACGTCATCAATGTCTGAGTAGAAAGATGATGGACCAGGGTCTATTTCTGAAATTAATTCTTACATAATTTTGATTTTTAATCCTGTATTCTTACATTGCCCATGTGAAGTTTTTAGATCGTTTGTTTATACATTTAACGACAAATATATGTGACGAATAAAATTGTCTGACGTCAGACACTCGAATCAATGAATGTGTTTGTAGATATATGTTTTTGTGTTCTGTAAAATTGTTCCCTTTTATTTATTATGTCTGTTTAGTTCACGCGTCATTATGAATATAACGGAATTTGATGAGACTGCCATCAAAGTGAGAGGTTTAGCTCTATAAAACCAGGTTTAGTCCACCATTTCTACATTTGAAAATGCCTGTACGAAGTCAGGAATATGACACTTCTTGTCCATTCGTTTTTGTTGTGTTTTGTAATTTGATTTTGCCATGTGACTATGGACTTGCCGATTAGTTTTTCCTCTGAGTTCAGTAATTTTGTGATTTTACGTTTTGTCCACACAGGATTAACTAGTGACGCTCAGATACAAAAGTTCGAAAGCCACATCAAGTACAAAGTTGAACAGCAAAGTTCAAAAAGCCGGGCAAACAAAAATATAATGATACTCGTCTTCGATATCTCTATTCTTTTAATATTTTATTTCAATCCTGTCAATGGTATCCCTTCTCCTTATTTTCCATTGGCAGTGTGTGATTCTATGATCGGGATTTTACAAAAGTGTTAATATATCTTGGTCATTGATGACTTTGAAATCATTTTCAACTTCGAAATTTTCCTTAAAGGGCCGATACGTCACGCATTTAGAACAGTACACTACAAAAGTCAAAAAGTCTGAAAAGACCAGTTTTTGTCTGAATTTGCATGAACTTTTACTCGACATTCTTAATTTGTCCGAATAATTTAAAAAAAAATCTTGACATAATTTATCTTATAAGCTTCTTGATTTTTCTTGACAAAGGTCTTGACAGTATGAACATTGTCTTAAAATTTCTCGACACTTCCTGTTTCATCTGACAAGAGTCTGGATTAGTCTCGACCAATTCTTGACTGTCTTTAATTTGTCTCGATCTGTCTTGACATATTCTTGACATTCTTAATAATGTCTGAATATGTCTTGACATATTCTTGATGTTCTAAATAATGACTGAATATGTCTCGACACATTCTTGACAGTCTTAAGTATGTCTTGACACTATCTCAACAGTATAAATTTCGCCTGAAATGTGTACAGACTCATTTTGCACTGTTTATGACATTATATTGCTGTTATATACTCCTTTTTCGTATGGCTAAACTACAATTTGAAGAATCAAGGATAAATTTGGTAAAGTAAGATACCTTGTTTGTGCACCAAAGTTGGAATACCCTGAATAATCCCCCATGTAGTTTAATTTTGATTTATTTTTATTAAACATCTAATTAATTGTTTTCACTTGGAATATAAGTCGAAGTAACTGACAAACAGCATTTAGATTTTTGCCAATCGCAAAACTGCCAGTCAAATTTGCTTTACTAAAATAGGTGTCTTGAAAGCAGTTTTAAAATGTGACCATGTGTCTCTTTTGGACACAACAAATCATCTTTTGGGTTTGAGTGGCCAAAAAAGAGGAGGGTTTTCGTGTAGGTCAAATAATTTGTTCTCATCTTGATTCAAAAATCTTATTCATTTTTAGAACAACAAAAAAACATTTTTATTCAAATTTGAGTGTTGAATTTTATAGTTTTTTTAACAAACAAAAAAATGTGATAACTTCCTGAAAAGAAAAAAAAAATGTTTGGATCTATATTGAGCATGTCTGTTTAAGATTCATTTCATAAGACCAATGATTTCTGAATACCTTTTTTTGAAATATTATTCCTGGAGTAGATAATAATTTTCTTTAAATCTTTTGAGTGGTCAACTGATAAGTTGTATGGCTGCCTACAGGTAAATCAGTAATTTCTATTTGACAGTTGCGTGTATTTTGGGTGTGGAATACCTTAATTTTATGGGAACATCCTGTCTATGTGTAATACTTAATATATGTTCCAACAGATGACATTACACACTTTTTTCTTCTGTTAAATGAATGCTTTGTATATCATAATAATTTGCCATTTATATAAACCACATTTTTATGCAATAATTATGTACCATATTAACATTGAATAATATGAAAGTAGAATGAAATATGTATACAGTATGATTGTTTTTAATCGTTTAATTAATAGATTTAGGAATCAAAATTTGATTTGTTTTTAAAACCCACATTTAAATTGTTTTATATCAACACACTCACATTTAAATTATTTTATACATCAGATTTCATAGCCATATTTGCATTAAATTTTGTAAAAATATTTAGATACCCAATTTTTCAATTATTTTACATGTAAGTAGGTTAACTTAAAACAACAGTATATTATGTAAAGAGAAATAAAGATTAAAGTTATATCATGAATATTGGTCATGATTTGTAAAACTCAGAACTGTCAAGTAAATTTAAGACACAATTCAAAATGTTCAGAATATGTCAAGCCATACTGAGAAAAAAATAAGAATGTCGAGAATATAATGAGAAATTTCAAGACAGTAATTAAATGTCAAGAATTTGTCAAGAAATTTTAAGACCATATTCAGAATGTCAAGAATATTTCGAGTAAATTTCATACAAATTTGATTTAAATGAGAATTTGTCAAGAAAAATTAAGAAATAAGTCAAACTTTTGGAGAATGTCGAGTAAAAGTTCATGCAAATAAACAAAAAAACTGGTCTTTTCAGACTTTTTGACTTTTGTAGTGGTAATATCGAAAAGAGAGATGTCGAAATTATAGAAGCTTCAGTATCCCAACTCGTACTGAATGTTTGTAAAAGGTAATCATACGCCACCAAGAAACGTTAGATGTTTTGATTTTTTCAAAACA
This sequence comes from Mytilus galloprovincialis, assembly GCF_965363235.1. Taxonomy (NCBI): domain Eukaryota; kingdom Metazoa; phylum Mollusca; class Bivalvia; order Mytilida; family Mytilidae; genus Mytilus; species Mytilus galloprovincialis. The sequence goes on along the minus strand of NC_134845.1, from coordinate 81,831,568 downwards.
TTGATTTGACTGGGTTTGTTTGTTGATGTTTTTTTTTGCTTGGTCTAGAATAAAACCGCATAAGTTAAAAAAAAAAAAAAGGATAACAAAACGTTATACATTTTATTCGTCTCAATTTTATTTCATCATGTATGCTGTACATGTATGCACTCGCACCCGCAAAGTGGAAAGGGATTAATATAAGTTGCGAAACTGGTTTCCCAATCCACTATAAATAAATATGTTTAAACTATGCTCGTAATCAAATATTTGAAAGTCAATGATGTTTAAAATCTGTTGACAAGCCATGTAAGCAACAATTACCTAAACAGGCCAATTACATTCAAAGTTAACTTTGTCTGTTGGAGTTGAGACGTTCGTTTCTTTATAATTTGATGTTGAATTTACGCGTCTTATGATTGGCAGACGTCGTTTTGTTTATCATATCATAGACACAATTGTGTCCTGTGACCATGACGTCATCAACGTTTTTCATGAACTAAGCCGATTTAAAATGGAATTTAGAATTAAACAATAAGAAATAACTGTTTTATCTTGTCAGTCTATTCGAAATAACATAAAAAATTTGATGCAGTTATTCAGTGTACAAAAAAGAAGATGTTGTATGATTGCCAATGAGACAACTATCCACATAAGACCAAAATGACACAGACATTAACAACTATAGGTCACCGTACGGTCTTCAACAATAAGCAAAGCCCATACCGCATAAACTACATTTTCTATGCTATTTGGATTAAAATGACAAGTAGGTAATGCATAACTTTCAAAAAATGAACCAGCCAGAGTCTGATTAGGAAAGCCTTGTAGCGCATTATTACAGTGGACACATGTGTATTTTTTCGTTCACTTAACCACTTGTTTACATTTTCAATTTATCAATTTATTTTTATCTTACACAAAAATAGCTTAATAACAAGTACCTAACTTTAACAAATACCTACCTTTAATGTTGTTAAATAATACAAATAAAATCACTTTATCAAAGACACCTTGTTTCATCTTTGGAAATTTAGTTTCGCGCCGGGATTAGTTTTGTTTTCTTTATCAGCTTATTGGTGTGAAAATGTCCGTATTGGTTACCAGTTTTATCTGATGTTGAAATGTAAACAAGGGTAAAATGTCCTAGTTTAATCTTGACAATGAAATAAATACGTATATTATACAATGAAACCTAGTATACCCGAACTATTTTGATATTAGAAATTGTGTTTACATTTTGAATGTATTCAATTAAGTCAGGTACAACAACTAAAACAAATCATTGCAAGTCCAAAAACAAAATCCAATTATCAAAGTTGTGTCCTTACAATTCAATTTGGTTCGTTTAGATATGTTTTGACTGTATTTTTATAAAATCTATCTCCCGTTTTCCGAAATACCTCATATAACTGAAAGACCATCACATAGAAAATACACTAATTCGTATACGTAAACCAGTACTACTAATAATAACCACTCCATATGTGTTACAACAAGTAAACATATCATAGATACCAGGATTAAATTTTGTATTTACGACAGACGCGCGTTTCGTCTACAGCAGACTCATCAGTGACGCTCGAAAAAAAAAAAAAACAAAAACAAAAACAAAAACAAAAACAAAAAAACAAAAAAAGAAAATGTTCGAAGTTGAAGAGCACGGAGGACCTAAATTCCTAAAAATTTCCCAAAACCGATATAACACTGTATGAGCGATCACATGTACACCATACTTTTCATAAAGCAGTAGCAATTAAAACAGAAACTTTTGATTATTGAAATTGAATTTGTTGGAATGTTAGTACTCTGTGTATTATATCATATTGTAGCGGAATTTGATTTTTTGATTTTTGTAAGAAGACTTTGCATATTTGACTCAACTCCTCTTACAAAATTTGATAGAAAGCTGTAAATATAATGACATTCGATGCGACTGTCATACAAGTAAGAGGTTTGGCTAGCTATAAAACCAGGTTCAATCCACCATTTTCTACATAAGAAAATTCGTGTATCAATCGCAGGAATATGACAGTTTATATCCATTCGTTTGATGTGTTTGAAATTTTGATGTTGCCATTTGATTAGGGACTTTCCTTTTTGAATTATCCTTGGAGTATATTTGTGGTGTTACTTTTTTCAATATATCTTATTGTCGTTTTGATTCTATAAGTTGTTTGACTTTGCCTATTATATTATTTTGCTATTGTACCAATAAGTACTTTCAGACACACAATAATATTCATCCTTAACACATCGAGGGAACACTTATCGGTACCGCATAAACATCTTGTTTTTATTAAAACCTCTAAATTTCCTAGTAAATGTACAATGAGATTGCGTCAGAAACCATAAACATCTTAATGTTTAATAATTCAATCGTGCAGGATCCAACTACATCGTTTATATAACACGTGATACAAAGCGCAGCATAAAAATATAAAAACTGAGCAATATAAAGATGATTCATCAAGTTCAGTCACACATTCAGTGGAAATCAAATTATTTCAAATTATATATTATAAATCTGTTTTATTACTTGACCAATTATATATAAAAAATGAACATTATATATCATTATCTATTTAAGTAGTTGAATGGTAATTTACTGAGATTTCAAACCCAAATAACAAGGGGAATTATCACACGGGATCTATTTTAAATACAACATTAACACGAATTTCGATTGTCAGTTGTTTTCATTAAGTTGACGACAACCATACTTCAGATTCCTAGACAACCATGACTTTTTGGAGAATCAGTCCACTATTTTTTGTTTTTATGTTAGTTCTGTGTACGGCATTTTGTAATCCACTGGTTTCCGTGTCGGTACTTGATGAAATGAAAGCTCCGCTTGTAGTCGATCTAGACATGTCGAACATTGAATCTTACATCGATACTAAAATAGATGAACTAGAAAACAAATTAAATGAAACATTTTGGAAGAAGGTTGATACGTTGATATCAAATGACAAAGACTACAAGAAGAAAATTGATGAGCTGGAAAACAAAATTCAAACTTTAAGAAAACGTAAGTGGTGCATGTTCAGTATGTTATTCAAGGTGCACAAAACATATTCCATAATTCTTTAATTGTTTTCAAAGTGAAAATCTGATAGGATATACATGTATGTACAAGAAAAAAAAAAGACTAACAAAGTGTCAAATGTAAGCCAGTCACATAAATTTGTTTTACCATGATCACTGACATTAAACAATAAAACAATTTTGTTCACGAATTTATCATGTAAATTGTATACATTCTGTTTTCATCTGTATTTAAACAATGCTATTTAGAATCCGACTGCAATAATCTATTGTACACTTATGTGATTCGAGCGTCACTGATGAGTCTTTTGTAGACAAAACTCGCGTCTGGCGTATATACTAAATTTAGTCCTGGTATCTATGATGAGTTTATTTACATTAACGATACCACCATAACTACACTAAATGCGAATTTCAACAATAACATGCAAGACCCTCATAAATATGTTTCAATAATTTTGATATGAAAAGTCATGAAATGTACTATTGTAACACAAATTAATACAGATCTAAAATCCTTACAAAATAACAAATACCGTTTACTTTATCAAGGCATGGTAGTTCCATAACATTAGCAAATATATATATAAATATTATAGCATCAACAATGTAAACGTTGCATAAAATATGAACTTTCTAATCATCCACATGTCTTATCCATAAAATACATACAACACTTCGAAAAAAGTAAAAAAACAAAAATATTGAACTATGAAATTTGGAAAGTTCCTTTAAAACGGCAAAATCAAAAGCAAAAAGACATAAAACCAATTGATAACAACTGTCATATTTCTGACTTGGAATAGGCATTTTCACCGAGTAGAAAATGGTGGACTACACCTAGTGTTATAGCTAGCTTAACATCTCACTTGTATTACAGTCGCATGAAATTCCATTATATTGACAGCAATGTGTAAACAAATCAAACATACATAATAAGCAAAAATTTCATAAAAAAATGTATACAGATAAAGCAAAACCGAATTATTTATCTATTATCAATCTAACATAAATAACGTTGCACTAAAGGTAATTTGTGTATATTTAATCGGGCTTTTCAATCATTCATTCTCTTTATCTATTATGACGTTTACATAGATTACTTATAATTAAGTTTACATCGCGTGTGAATCATCTCTATTAGATGTACATATATTACTTTGAATTAAAAGTATAGATTTTATAACGCTTTTGAGTTATCCCCTACTCTAATATCTTATAAAATAAACACACATGACATTTGAATTAAAAATAGATATGTTGTGTAGATTTTAATCATTCCCTCTCATAATCTAACATAAAATATACACACAGAACATTGAATGGAATGGGCATGAATGATTTACGTTGCGTTTGAATCACAACCATTACTAATCCATTGTTAAAAAAGCATACACACTTCGAATAAAAGTGCAGATTTTATGAAGCTTTTGGATTTTATTCATTCGGCTAAAGTATACATGTATATGCATATATTAAACTTTCGGAAATCAACATGTATATACTAATACACAATATTTTGAGCTACTGATTTCTTGGCTGATGACTAAATTATAATTAGATTAAAAACATTTGTGGGTTAAACTTGTAAATGAATTTCAGTCAGAAGCGGTCATTTTGATCGTAACATCATCTGAAAAGTCTGAACAAAAAAAAATAATACGTCATGCTCAGGTTTGCAGTAAAATTTCAGATTTATTGACTGCGGTACATTCAGCACTGTTCAGTAGCTTTTCAGAAAATTTATTATGATGTTGATCTGTTCAACTACTGAACAGCCTGAACACTGAAAGATTCTGCTATGAATTGACTGCAAGATATTTTCTGCACAGTATTGAATTCACCTCTGTCAGTGGATAAGTCTGAAAAGTGATGATTTAATGCTTTGTTTTTTAAAGGTTGGTCAGATCAAAAATTTATAATTTAACTTATGAACGAATTTCAGTTTAGAGTGTTCATTCAATCGTATTATCATCGGAAAAGTCTTAACAAAAAACTATAACGTCATTGCAGAAATTTTCAGATTTATTGACTGCGGTAAATTCAGCACTGTTCAGTAGCTTTTCAGACAATTCAGTATGTTGTTGATCTGTACAGGTAGATAGCAACTACTGAACAGTCTGAACACTGAAAGATTCGATATAAATTGATTGCAAGAGATTGTCTGAATAGTATCAAATTCACCTTAGTGAATAAGTAGGAAAGTGACTCTAACACTTAAAAGAACTTGATGTTCAGTCTTGTAAGGGCTGGTCAGATCAAAATGACTGTTTCAGACTGCAATGTGTAACTTATGTTAACATTTAAAATCAAAAGGACAATATGAAAGCAGGGGATTGATTCTGATTTGTTTCGCTTAATCGCTGTATGACTATGGAACAGCGGGATATTACTGTTGCCTTTATTTATTAGCAATACTATTTACAGCAAACACTGTTAAAGATTGCATGGACGTGACAAGAGGACCAAGTGGTGTATACAGGATAAATCCAGAGGGAGGACCCGGTTACAATGTATACTGTGACATGAATACGGACGGTGGCGGATGGCTGGTTAGTTTGTATAAGACTTCCTGAATTTGGATATCCCCCAATCTGATCGAAAAACAGGTCCGCGCTTTGCTAACAGGGATTTAATAACCCTTCATTTTACTTTCTGTGTAGCGAACCTTACGGCATTCTCCGGTTTTATCACAATGTAAGACACCTTAAAACTTTTGAAGATTGAAATTTCATTGACTGACATGATGATTGCCTAACAGAAAGTATAACGGAGATTGCGCAGATCCTTGCAAGCAAAGCATGGACGCAAGATCTGTAATTTTTTTATCTGATTTATTACTTGTATTGTTTAGACTTATAATCTGTACTGTTTTATTTGATATCGCTGTTTTTAAAACTTCAGATTTGAACTATAGAAATTGTACAGCAATTTAACATACATTTTTATTGACATTCATTATTTGAGGAGATGAATTTGCTACACTTTGAATTATCCCACTAAATAGTTACTAAAATAAAAAATAAAATTTATCTTACTAAGTGTCGGGTCGGTGGTTGGTTATATCTTTTTAACACGTGATTTATTTGAATGTTCAGGTTTATAATAAATGTAAATATGCCTAATAGAAACAAAGCACCTAAAATAAGAATATTCGCAGTTACTGAGCTTATTATAACTAATTGATAATTTGTGCCTTCCCAAAGCCGAATTTGTATTTGTGGATACCCGATGCGCAGTAGAATTTGGTATATTTGTAATGTCGTGTTTAAAAGATATTTTCATCTCTGTTCATGCGATTGCATGCCAGGTATATAGGAAATGACAAAATTGTTATTTTACAATTGATGTAACTTCTATATAAGAATATCACACGTATGAATGGAAAAATCATGTTTTAGTTGCTGACATCTATATCATTTGGTTTCTTGTTGATAGATGTCTAACAGACAACCATACTGCAAATGCTTATTGTTACTTACTTACAGTCCTTTGATGGTGTAAACCTCTCATTAACACCATACACCATTACACCATACACCATAGACCATACACCTTTACACCATATACCTTGTACCATTACACCATACACGTTACACGTTTACACCATACACCTTACACATACACCATACACCACTACCAATCCTATCTGCACGATCCGAAATTACCCATTATGCAATTAAATTTCATATATTAAGATTATTATAATGGTTTATTTTCAAAATCCGAAAAATTAAAATAAAAAGAACTTTGTTCTCAACTAATGAACTGTCGTACACCAATCATTCACACAATTCCCGATCGCACGTTGCACAATCACACCATTCCTAATACACTATTACACCATTCCCCTTACACCATACACCATAGCACCATACACTTTACACCATTACACCATATGCCATACACCATTACACCATACACGTTTTTTTGGGAAGTTTACACCATCCAAGGGCTGTATATGACTTTCTTCTCCAAGGTTTTCCAAAGGCGCTTTAACGGTAACGTCAGTTTCGAAGATAAACTTTGGGACGATTACAAAAATGGATTTGGAGATGTCGCTAAAGAGCATTGGCTAGGTTTGTATAAATATCAATTTGATTCCTTATGATTTCCTTAAAATAATGCTTTTGTTCATGCATCAATCGCCGAGGATTTAATTGACAAGAACCGATATCTAAATGTGTTTTGACTTTAGTATAACGTTATTGCTTGTCCTTAACCATGAATGAGGAACATAATGTGACATCTCCGCACTGTTTACATGGTACCACATGTGGAGCAGGATCTGCTTACCTTTCTGGAGCACTGAGATCAACCCCAGTTTTTGGTGGGGTTCGTGTTGCTTATTCTTTAGTTTTCTATGTTGTGTTTTCTGTACTATTGTTTGTCTGATTGTCTTTTTCCTTTTTAACCATGACATTGTCAGTTTTTTTCTATTGATGAGTTTGAATATCCTTCTGGTATCTGTCGCCCCTCTTTTACAACGTCCCCATGGACATATTGATTACAAACCTTCCAACACTGAAGTTGTGAGTGCGAACTCACTTGTTCGTTTGAGTAGTATCTTAATTGGTATCTGATTTTGCAATTGGTTTTACAAATTCTTTCAACAATACAAAAAGCAACTATATGCCATGAATTTAGTTTGAAGTTTGCGATTTTACATGTTTTGCTCTATGTTGAATGTTTCAATATTAAGACAAGATGAAGTAAGCAAAAAGGTTTTACTTTTTTCTTTTCTTCTTTTATAAGTTTGCTTTTTTCTTTCTGGAGTTTGGTGTTGTTTGATCTTAACTCCTTTCTTTATAATGATGTGTATAAACAGACTTCTTAACAATTGCAGGTAACGAACGTTTACATCAAATGACCTTCAGGGATCAATATGAACTGCGGATCGATCTAGTTCATGATGGTTTGAGGAAATTTACAGTTTTTGCAAAATACAAGCAGTTTTCAGTTGGAAATGAAGATTCAAAGTATGATTTAGCTATTGGTAACTTCAGTGGAAATCAAGGTATTCATATATTTATGCCATAATTAATAACACAAATAAAAACCGCTTCGTTCATTTTGGTTTAAAATGTTTTTTTTTTCTAGAAACTCAATAAAACCACAACTATAATTGCAAATACCAAGACATTAATATGACAGCTAAAATTAATTCGTTTGATGTGTTTGAGCTTTTCATTTTGCCATTTGATTAGGGAATTTTCGTTTTGAATTTTCCTTTGACTTCAAGTTCGGTATTTTTGTTATTTTACTTTTATCTACAAAAAAATATTTTTAAAGAATTGGCCGTTTCAGAATCTAATGCATCCTGGGTAATATTTTCAAAAGCGTACACAAAAGCGTTTTGATTAATTTAAAACTTTATAAACAATGGAAATTCAACCAATGACGTGACGTTTTTTTCACTTTGGGGTACGGACAATGAAATTACCCATGATGCTTTAGATTCTGAAACGGACAATTGATCTGTATGACAGAAATATTGTAGACAAAATAACTTATTTCCATCACGTTAAAATATATATCTACATATATGCAAAAGAAATTTTCAGACCGAAAAAATAATGTAGTTGGTTTTCTTAAGGTGTTGAGTTTATTAACATAAAATTGGATCAAACAATTATGGATCTCTTGATGCTATATAATTTAGGTACCGTTAATTTTATTACTACCACTTGGTCGATGCCTCTGCTGGTGGACTATTAGTCCCCGAGGGTATCACCAGCCCAGTAGCCAGTACTTCGGTACTGGCATGAACATACGGATTTTTTGTGTTATTAAAATTTGCTGTTACAAAATATTAAAAATGATTATAAATAAAGGAATGTATCTCCCTCATGCAAAGCTCTGATTCCTTTCACGGATTTGGCTATATTTTTTGGACCTTTTGGATTATAGCTCTTCATCTTTTATATAGGCTTTGGATTTCAAATATTTTGGCCACGAGCATCACTGAAGAGACATGTATTGTCGAAATGCGCATCTGGTGCAAGAAAATTGGTACCGTTAATTTTATAAGGGTTGTTTATTGTCTTAGCTTTGATTTCAATGTATCGGAGATGTTTCTAATATTCCATAAATTATCCCAAATTAGATTATGAATTAAGTTGAAATGTGGATAGACGTTGATGGAAAAGATAAACAAAAACACCTACATAGACAATCATCATATTATTGTCATCATACATCTATTGCATTTTTCAAAGAAATGTGCAGAATTTATCTTTGTTTCAAATAAAAAAAATACTTGGCATGAGTAAAGTTTTATCCTGTTCAGTGCTCTAGACCAAATTTCACACTACATTTCATTGCATATAAGAAAATAATCATCTCTTGAAGTTTACCAATCTCATTTCACCTCTTTTTTAAGCTTTAGTAACTATGTAACATCAAGGTTCCAAAATATTCTATAGAATCACCAAATACCAAAACAATGGTGCTTTGAACACGTTGAAATGCTCCAAATAAATGCGTATGACCCAGGAATTTTTTACTGCAATGAAATGTAGTATTAATATCCTACAACTGTCAAATTCAAGGGAATATATTTTTTCGACCCTTTTTCGTATGCAACCGGATGTGATGTACTATGATTTGGTGGTAATACACTTGTAAGTACTAAGTTGAGCGAGGGGAAAGTTTAAAAAGTAAACATTTATTTTTTTTTATAGATAATACTACAATTTGTTTAAATACAAATTAAAGTCATACAAGTGTTTACGATGGTTTAAGGTGGTATTGGAGTAAAAACAAGTGAATGTGAGATACTGCTCACTTATAATAACCCTGACCGCTAAAAGTATAAGGTAAACAGGAATTCGGGGTTGTTGGGTGATGAATCTGAAAACGCATCACACGGAAAACCTGACTTATATAAACACTGAAACCAAATTTCAGAAATTCTTGTATTGTAGTTCCTGAGAAAAATGTGACAAAAAGTTTCAACTCAACTTGGCTATCATATGAAAAAAATGATACAAGTGTTCAGTAAATATGAAGTTGTTGAGTGGTGAATCTGAAAACTCGTCACACAGTACAATCGACTTATATAAACCTTGAGACCAAATTTCAGAAATCCTTATGATGTAGTTCCTGATAAAGATGCGACAAAAATATTCATGGAACGGACGTACAGACTGACGGACTGACAGATGCCTTGACGGATCGATAGACTGACGGACGGACATACATAGGTAAAACTGTATACCCCACTTTTTTTAAAGCGGGGGAATAATTAAAAAATGATAGAATTTGTTCATACTTTGCGAAAACGAAGCATATAGTGATGCGCTCAAAAATATAATAACAATGATACGTCACCGAGCTTTTTCTCAAGCTACAGGTTGTAACGAAATGACACACTTTCTATGGATTATACAGGAAAAAACATCATTATATGAATATTAGCTAAACTAAATGATAGAATTGCAAAATAAAATACGAGAAGACAGCTTTTAGAAAATGCTTTCAGAATATCAAAAGAAAAGATAGAGTCACCGTACGTTTTTTCCTGCTGAAACTGAAACATTATAAAAAAGCAAAATTTCATGTAGATTCCTTTAAAAAATGTACCACTTCAGAGTTACATCACCTCAATAAGCCTAATTAAAAACATTAAAAATCAAGCAAAAATTATCTGAATTTGTAGAAATATTAGTAATTCTAAGTTAAAATCTTTTTGAATGCATATTCACAATTTAGTTAATTGCATTCCTGAATTAATTTTGCTGACTTGATTGAAAATCTGTACCTCTGTCCTCTGCTATTTTACAATTCAAGATGGCGAAAGACACCCATACTACCTTTTACGTGTTTTTGAAAAGTTTTATTTTACACTGCATTGTGCAAGCAAGGTCAACTAATATCTTCAACTGGTTTATGACGTGTAATTTCAAAACTTTTTGGAATAAATAGCGATAAAGTGTATAGACAACTACCCTGCAATGTATGGCTGTACAAAATATCTAAACAATAGTTAACTTGATAACTTACTAGGTATATTTTATACAACTGCGAGTATGTTTAATGACCTTGATTTTTTTTTGGCAACAAAAACAAATATAGTGCATACACAAAAATATAATTATGCGCCGATTAGCTCTGTTCTATAAACACAAGACAGACGGTACGAACAATAAACTTGCAACATATCTAATCTTTCTTCGAATCTTTTTTCTTTAGCGCCGTCAATTATTACAGAAAATGGTTTACAAGATTTTTTTGGAAAACAAACAAAGTTTACCACTCCAGACATGAACAACATTGATGGTGATTTGGAAAATTGTGCTAATGGCGAACCAAAACGAGGAGGATGGTGGTTTCTGCCCAAATGTGAGACTTCGTATTTGAATGGTCAATACATAAAGGGTATGCGATGGTCCTACATTCCGTTTTTCAAAAGACACACATTTTTAATGACAGAAAGCCGAATGATGATTCGTCGCTTGTGATCACCACATAATGATTTGTTTATAGTGGTTACTCATAATCAACATTATTATTTAGTTAAATACATTAACTAAATAAACGTTAATATAAATGTGAATTTGTTTGTGAATATGTGCCTCATAAGCAAAATCATAGGCATTGCTTTTTTACGTCTTAAGAATATTTTCATTATTTTATTGCAAAATGTGTAATCAATATGTGACACAATAAAAATTTAAAATGTCATTCTTATAGATTTGACATTTTATCTTGACTAAAATAAATGTGAAATATTCACTCTTGTTTTATGCCATATTAATGTGATTGAAGGTCATATTTAGCAATACTGTAAAGCGGGATGCTTACGCTAACTGAGTGTTGATATATTTTCACTTATTTCACCATAAAGATATGATTAGAAAATTAGGCCCTTGATTAAATTTCACTTTTTAGGACCACATTTATGGTGTAAAAGAACAGGAAACTTATACTTCGTGGAGACGCGGTGGCCGCTAGAAAATCTCAGAGAATGTTTACAACTTTCTAGTATTATTTATTTTGAGAAATATAAGATAATCCCTAGACAATAAAAAACTAACCCAATGTTAAAATTTCATATTTCTTTTTTATAAGTAAAATGAATACGGCGACTTTGACAGCAATACGACAAAGTGAAAGAAAAAGACGACGTAGACAGCATTAAAGGACAGCATGCCAGCAATAGGACAACGTCAAAAAAATGGGCCGACGAATATGATATTCAGAAAAAGAAAAATGAATAGGGTGCTGTTGACAACAATAAAAAAAACTGAAATGAATAGGGCGATGTTGGAAACAATAAAACAAAGTGATATGATTTTTTTACTTCTAGTAAAAGCAAGGAGATATTACAATCTAAAGGAGTATGGGTAATTACATTGATCGTAGTCCAAAATAATGATAACTTTACATTATTGGCTATCGTAACTGCCCAGCTATTCTTTGTAGGCGTTGCGAGAATAACCGAGTAGTTACGATTTAAAAGCATTGGCTGAGGACGTTGTTAGCCGATCACAACATTGTAAAGTACACTTTTGAAAATATTACCCACAACACATTTCAAAATGAAAATAACATGTTAGATGCTAGCACGGTAAAATAGAATCTCTAAAACCCCTTTGATAATGTTAAAAGATATTCCCTTACTGTTTTATTCTTTTTTTCTTATTCTCTGGCAATTAAACCCTTTCTCAACCCATTGTTTAAATGTAAATTTGTTCATTGGTACCAGTGGATCATCAGAATAATCTAATCTAGATGGTTAAATTGTCGAATTCTAAAGTCTGAGCTTGGCCGTTGACTATTTACTAGACTTTATAAAACATATGATGGTTTATCTATATGTATGTTTTCGTCTTATGTACTTATTCTGTATTTGTACTTGTCACAAACATTTTACTGTTTGAAGTTTATGTGAAAATCGATTTGAAGAACAATTACTGGAAACAACTAGCTTTAACAAACATGCTATAGAAATGATGAACCCGAACAGTCTGTCCAAAAATATGCAGAACAATGCGGGGAAAAGTTGTGTACAGAAATTAAAATATATTTCCGGATTAACAAATCATCCTCGAAACCAAATAGTTCATTTAGTTGAAAAGATACCAAGAACCAAAAGAGAAAACCAAAAACCATAACTTTATCAAAAGAAAGTAAATATTGTCCGTAGTATAGTAAAATGAAAACTGATAACAATACAAACAAAGGTTCACAAAACAATTTGGGTAAAAACAAAATATTTAATAACAATACGGACCCCAATAAAACCGGAGATTTAAATATCCTCTTTTACTGTTGATTAAAAAAATTAACAGTCCCATTTTTCTTGCACCAGATGCGCATTTCGACAATACATGTCTCTTCAGTGATGCTCGTGGCCAAAATATTAAAACTTTCACTGTTTATTTATGGTTTATGTGAAATGTCATGTAACTTACTGATGGGTCATCTTTTCCATCTTTTGGAAGTCACCCTCTCTGTTTGGTGTTGATGATTCATCTATTTAAGTCACGAATTTGAACTAAGTTCAAATAAAATGATGTTATATGAAGTATTATTATATATAAGGGTATGGATAGAGGGTAATTTATTTCTCTATTCTTTAACTTTACAAACCATTTTTCTCTATTCTGTATTTATTTTGCTCATTATTCTCTTTTCTTTATTTATTTTGCTCATTATTCTCTATTCTTTAATTAATGTCCCTAGTTTTCTTTTTTCATTTGTTTGCCATAAATACTACAATTTTTCCTCATTATTCTCTAGTCCGTAAATCTAAGCCAGACCCTAATATATCTATTTTATAATTTTACCAATTTCTACATTAAAATCATGAATTAATATATAATTTCAACATTTGATTTAGAGTATTATCTATTTAAATAGGATAATCACTGATATTTCAAAACCAAATAAAGGGGAGAATTAGCACGTGATCTTCATTACATACAGTAATAATACGAATTTGCAATTGTCGATTGTTTAGTTGTCGAAAACCATATTTTGGATTCTTAGACAAATATGAATTTTGGGGGCAAGTTCAATATTAAACATTTTGTAGTTTTTGTGTTATTTCTGTATACGGCATTTTGTAATCCACTGATTTCCGAATACTGACAGAGCCGATACTAAATGACGGCAAGAGAATGCCTGAAAAGTATTGAATTCACCTTAAGTCTGAAAGTCATTCTAACATTTAAAAGTACTTGATATTCAGTTTTGTAAGGGCTGGTCAGATGACTGTTTCAGACTGTTAAACTTATGTTAAGATTTAAAATCAAAAGGATAATATGAAAGCAGGAGACTTTTTCTGTTGTTCCGTTGTTTTACTTTTGTGTGTTTGTTTTGTTTGTTTTAGTTTGTAACATGGATTAGTTTAAGCTAAATCGATGCACGACTATTATACAGCGGTATACTACAGTTACCTTCATTCATAGCATTACTTTTTCAGCAAAAGTCTACATTGTAATGAATAAACACTAAACACAAAAAAGGGGGAGAACATTCATTATATCTGGAACAATTTTCCTAAAAGACGGGGTCTAATTTCAGTCTGCAAGTATATTTGTACATGTACATGCAGATAGAAGGAGTGATATTGGAATGTTCAACTTTACTTGGAAACTATTGGAAAAGTACTGACAGAATTTCATGAGAAGCCAGTATCATCTAGTCTTGCAATTGGGAACTATGTGTAAAGTGCTGTATATGCAATGTGTTGCCACAATCCACTTAAGGAGCTAAGATCAACAATAATTTGGAACTACATGTATTAATTATAATATTATTTTTTTCTGATATTTGTAGTAAAACTTATCAAGTATCAACATAAAATCATTCATGGGTGGTGATTAGTAAAGCAGACGAGGCATTTCAGCTTGTGCACTCATCTTTCACTTGCACTTCAGCTTCTATTAACACAAAATATGTGCTGAAAATTGTCACAGCCATACATGCAGATGTTTCTAGGAATATGTATGTAACAACTTGATAAATATGTGATCTAGACTATCCTGTCAGATATATATATACAACTTGTTATACATTTTTTTTGCGTCGTATAATACTATCATGTCGTCTGCGTCGTCGTCCGAAGATGCATTTAGTTTCCGGACAATAACTTTAGTTTTAGTAATTGATCTCTATAAATTTTGACCAGAGGTTCAATACCACCAAAGGGAGGTTGGAATTGTTTTTGGGGGTTATGGTCCCAATAGTGTAGGAATTGGGCTCAAATTAAGCATTTTTGTAGTTTCCAAACAATAACCTGTGATTTAATGTATGAATCTCTCTAAAATTATGCCACAAGTTTCAATACCATGAAGGGATAGTATTGATTTTAGGGGGTTATGTCTCAAACAACATAGGAATTGGGGGGAAACTAGGGTTTCTTTTGGTCAATGGACAAATAAGACAATTTCAAAGGAGTGTAAGGGAGGTAATCCATGAAAACATTTTAAATACAATATTTGGTATGTTAAGATTTAGCTCCCTAACACTAATAGTTTGTTTTTGGTCAATGGACAAATAAGACAATTTCAAAGGAGTGTAAGGGAGGTAATCCATGAAAACATTTTAAATACAATATTTGGTATGTTAAAATTTAGCTCCCTTACACTAATAGTTTATTTTTGGTCAATGGACAAATAAGACAATTTCAAAGGAGTGTAAGGGAGGTAATCCATGAAAACATTTTAAATACAATATTTGGTATGTTAAGATTTAGCTCCCTTACACTAATAGTTTATTTTTGGTCAATGGACAAATAAGACAATTTCAAAGGAGTGTAAGGGAGGTAATCCATGAAAACATTTTAAATACAATATTTGGTATGTTAAGATTTAGCTCCCTTACACTACTAGTTTTTTTTTTTGGTCAATGGACACATAAGACAATTTTAAAGGAGTGCAAAGGAGGTAATCCAACAAAACATTTTAAATACAATATTGGGTATGTTCAGATTTAGCTCCCTTTCACTACTTGTAAATTTTGTATAAAGAAATGTCAAGTTTTGGACTATTTACCAAAAAAAAGGTGGGTATTGCACAAAAGCAAAAACATATCAATTTACATCATATTACCAATTCTTAGTTCTTCTACTACAGTAATTATGTGTTGGAAACCTAATATGTGTCAAATATTTAATAACGGACTTCAACAATGACCAAAAACCTATACCGCGTAGTCAAACAAATAAAAAAATAGAAATTACGTTCTTTTGTATATATTGCACATAACACAATTTAATTCGTTCATGCCGAATGTTCACTGGCAAATATTTCAAGGATAATACGGATAAGAAAATATATATAAGTATCATATTATGAAAGTTATGCAAAGTAGGAGGAGCTAGATATATTGACTGCCATCAGAAGATGAATGGACAATGTATGCTTGGTGTACGTATGGGCAAATTTTCCCCTTTTTACACTACGCGGCTTCGTGTGTATACATCCAGCTGTAAGTAGATGTGGTATGATTGCCAATGAAAGAACTATCTACCAAAGTTCAAATTTAAAATTCATTATTATTAATAAAAAAATATCTCCTTTTTATCATCACACACAGATTGATAATTAGTTACTGGTATACATTTCTTTGCAACAGTTATATCATATCAGTATTCACAAAGAAAATTGTCATTCCCATGTTTTGTTGCAATGACATCACTCCGCTATATTTATTTTAATCAAGAACTTTCCTTTGTAGCTTCTCTTTGAAAAACGCATGTCAAAAAGTAAGACAGAAGTTAAAGTTTGCCAATATCACCTTCATTGTGTACTGGACGGAGTTTTAAAAACCTAGTCATAATATATTTTTATTTATAAAGTTGTTAGTAGCGTTTGGGACTGCCCGTCACGAGGTCTGCAGGACTGTGTCCTATAGGCAGAATCCTCGACATTGTGAAACCAAACATTTTGCGGTCCTCCGCAAAGCATGCGGTATTGAGGTATTATATAAAAGAGTTAGACCGATGTATAAGGTCGGAATACTGGGTCCCGGTTAATATTGATCAATTTTCATCTGCATCGTGTACATGAAAAGGCAAAAAAAAAGTAAATTATTGAACTGCCGTCATTGGCAAAACATTTTCAAATATAAATCTTTTAGACATCATTTAATTTAGCCGGTATTTAAATGAATTCAAAATATGGTGCGAACAGACGCAATGGGGCGAACGTGTATGATGAGAATGTGTTTTTGGAAGGGAATACCGTCGTCCTCGTTAATGTTAGTATTTATATATTCTTTTTTTTTAATGTCATATCATGTATATTTCCGTCCTTCTTTTTTTTTAACTGTTATGCGAAAAAATGAAGAAAGCACTCTCACCGTACATATTTCCTGTTTTGAAGAACGTTTTGCATCACTTGTTTACATCGTGAAGGGTGCTTTCATACAAGCCCTCGTTCCAAGGTCGTCAAAATTATTTTTTAGAAGACCCCTAAAAGCGACCGTTACCAAGGCACTCGTCGTGAGAAACATGCGTAAAACGCGCACTGTTAAAGGACCGAGCCACCTTAAGTGTGACTGAGTGTAACCTTCAACGTTTGATTAGAAAACATTCAGAAAAAGCAGATAACGTACATTACACATCCTGAAATTATTTGTACATGTTGTAAGCTGTGTGTGAAAAATTAAATAATTAGGACTGTATGCATCAATTTTACTTTTTAAGATGAACTACGATTTGATTTTAAATGAAGGTAAGATAACTTTTAGCAGCTTTTTAATGAGATGAAACATATGTTTTTTATTCGTTTTTAATTCGTACGAAATATCAATCTAGTGACTATTCAATTATAGTTATATAGCAGATTTATTAAACTAATTATTTCTATTTAAAATACTTTGTATATGTTTGCTTATCACACAAAAGAAAAAAATGCTATTGACATCACCAGGTAATCGTCTGTTAATTTTGAAAACATTTTTGTCTGAAAAAAAACCCCGCATTTTTGAGGGGTCACACACGGTTAGATAAATGAACAGAACGCGCAAATAAAACTTCACATTTTCATTGTTTCCATTTTGTTTCAAAGTTTTTTTTATTTTCTTAAAACATTTCCAGAGTGAATCTATCCCCTATTAGATAAAGCAGTGTTGTCGTCTGTGATTGTAATGGTCAGTCGTTTGAGATATGTCTTAGTGTGGTCAGGGGATCTCAAATTTCAACGACGAGGAAGTTTGGCTTGCATATAGTCGTTACAATAGACGTTAATAGTTTGAGGAATGGCGGTTCTGTTTACCACATCTAGCCTGTAGAAGAAACACATCATTTATAGTTTTACATTTAACATTGCTGTGTCTTCCGTGCCAGTGAAGTGACCGTTAAAAGTCTTCAGTTTTTGCTTGCAAGCCAGAACTCGTTTGTTTTTTTTGCATCCCTTGCAGAAGGAGGCTAGTTTTAATGATAAATCAGATATACCCAGCAAGTGTTTTAGGCTAAGAAAATCTAGTACATGTATAATATAATAATCTTTTATTATATTATACATGTACAGGTACAGATCTTGGACAGTTTTGGATGTTGTTCGATTTGCTTGCAGTTTTCGAGGAGACGGTGATATAACTTATCAAGTCAGCAACATCGGGACTCTTTTGTTGATCGTCTTGTCTTTGTATTGTACACGTTCATCTCGGCTGATGTTGTTCGCACGAGAGAAAGATTTATCAATAACATTGAGAACGGAAATGTTGAATGTTCAAAGAGACAACAACCCGCCCTCCAAAAAAAAAAAAAAAACATCGGCCGAAGGCCATCAATTTGTCTTCAAAGTAGCGGGAAAATACACCATCCGGAGGCGAGCTTCATCTGGCCTCTAAATAAATAAAAAAGTGTGCTAGTTCACTGATAATGAACGTTATGCAAACCTTCCTAATATATTCATGAACTGTAATTAGAAATCCTTGCTTGGAAACTTACAAAGGCTAGAGGCTCCTGAATTGGGATAGGCGCAACAAGGGAATGCTTTTTCTATAAAAATTTAGGTACCTTTCTGTAGTATCGTAGGTGGTACAAATCCATTTTATTTATTATATTTATTTTCCATTGCAAGTGTTTTCTGATAAATACATGTAAAATTCCGTTGACGATATAATTATCAATAAATTGATGACGAAGTAAGAAATATGTTACCCGTACAACATCAAGAAATACATGACTTGCATAATCAATTATATTAACAAGAAAATGTTGCATAATTAGCTTTATATTTGAATCTTTCAAAGTATTATATCAATATCGTACTGAAATATTATACTAATACAGAAATGAAATTCCACAGTCTTTGTTTACCATACTACGAAACATATTTATATTTATGATAAGATAGCATATTGAATTTTGTGAAATAAATGTCCTATCAATGCCAGAACATGTTATAGTATTAAACCATAAAGGAAGGAACACAACATGAGACATATGAGAGGTATGTGGTATGTACCATATATAAATTTAGCGAATGCCCCCATCATGAATTCGTTCACTTAAACACACTTACTTTGAAGATTAAATATTTATTGTAGGTTTTACCTATACCAAACCAATTACAAACACGTTTTTCAGAATCTCAAATTTAACAAAAGTTAGTGTAAAACTTCAGATTGCACCTCTGCTTTTTCCTTAGTCACATATAATTCCATTGGCCACGTTCTTTATAGTGACCTAACCATTATCAATAAAACTTCTCGGCGAAATGTGTTATACAAAGGCCGAAATCCATCAACATAGAAACACCGAAAAAAATACGATTATAATATTAATAAGGATAATGTAATGTAATTAGCTAAAGAAAAATAAACATTGACACATTGTCAGAATCTTTTAAATCTGTGTGGTCATTGGTGTAAATCAGAACTTAATCTATTTATAGATACACATCCTAGCCGATCTTTGATTACGAAAAATATTGCTGCGGTGGTCTCTATGACAAATTATTTGTCGATCTCGCAGACAGAGCTCAACACAACATATCGTGTGTGTGTGTTAATGTCATTACATATACTGCTTGAGAACGACACATGTATGTTCCTTAACCATGCATATGCAACTTGAGATAAACCTACACGACACTTACTATAAAGAAATCATGTGTCTGTGTATGTTTCTATGGAATTTCAACCAAAAAGACGATCTAGATATTGATTCGTTGTTAAAGAAAATGTCATTACCAACTATACAAACAACGTTATTTCGCAAGGTTTTCTAATATGATCATTTCTTTTTTTTTCTAATTCGTTTCACACTGATACGTCGTATGTAGGGAAAAAGCCCGACTAGCAAACTGTTATCTTGATGATTGCTAAATCAAGAATACTATTCCTTAATCTGAAATTGTTACTTTAAGCTTTGCAAATAAGCAACAAATAAGAAGCAAATGATTTAATATCCCATATACATGTACATACTATTAAAAGAACCAGCCAGAAAATTGAAGATCTACTAGAACGTCTAGAAAATATGGAAAAGTTATATTATAATAACTTATAGTATATAAATGCGTATTATTTATATTTTCAATGTTCTTTAATAAATACATGTAAAATTCCGTTAACGATATAAATATCAATATATTGATGACGAAGTAAGAAATATGTTACATGTACAACATCAAGAAATACATAACTTGCATAATCAATTAACAAATAAAATAATATGTAATTCATAATGTGCATAATCGAATATATTAACAAAGAAAAACCAATGTTGTATAGTTAGCTAATCTCAGCAAAGTACTTTAATTTGCTTTTTATTTAAATCTATCAAAGTATCACTTTTTTTAAATTTTGGGACCTCAATGCTCTGAAACTTTGTCCTTGTTTGGCTTTACAGCTATTTAATCTGAGCGTGACTGATGAGTCTTATGTAGAGGAAACGTGCCTCTGGCGTATTAAATATAATCCTGGTACTTTTGAGTAGTTATATCGTTATTAAATAATATATTATTAACAAAAAAAAATGAAATTCCAGTTTATGTAAACCACTTCTTTGAAGAACAATATTTATCTATATTATCTTATACCTATACCAAATCAATTATAAGTATAATGTTCAATTATAAACACATTTTAAGGATCTCAATATTGACGAATCAGTAAACATCCTGAATATTAAAAAAATCCCACCTGCGCTTTCTCAATAATTTTTTTACAGTGCGTTGTACTACTTTTTGGACAAACTATATCAAAATTATAGAAAACTTCATCGGCTCTAACTCAATATATGGAGACGTTTTTGTTAAGGGCGTCTTGAAATCTTTTGACAGCTTCCGAAGTGCTAATTTATAAACTTTTTCAACTACGTTCCTTCGAAATTATGTACCCAAATTTTTTTACAGTGTAAATTTACACCCTACTTGTAATTTGAGGCATTAAACATGGAGAAATAAATTTTGAAGGGGAATTAAAAGCAATGGCAAGTAACCCACTGTCAACACTAGGGACTATATTCGTGGACAACGAAAATCAAAGGACGACAATTGTGGTCTCGGATCTAATGGCATTACATATACTGCTTGATAACGAAATAAGGTCTTAACCATTCACATGCAATTCAAGATAGAACAAGTAGAACAATTTATAAAGACATCTTGTCCCTTTGCATGTTCTTTTGGAATTGCAACCAAGACGACAATTTATATCTTTACTCGATAATATAATTTCATAACTATCAATACAAACAACATATAACGCTTGGTCTTCCAAGTTAATTTTTTATTTTCTGATTTGAGCCCAATTAGTGAGTTGTGTGTAGAGAAAACGCACGCCTGACAAACAGTTCATGATTGCTAAATCAAGTATACTATTCCTTATTCTGAAATCTTTACTTCAAGTTTTGTAAATAAGTAGCACATGATATGTAGATAATTTAACATGTTATATACATGTATATATACGTGTATAAAAGGACAATCTAGCTATTGGAGATTTACCGGATCGTCTTGATTATAAAGGAGACATAATATATATAATAACTAATAATACATATATGCATATTACTCATATTATCTGAAAAATACAAGTTAAATTTTGCTGATGAAATCATAATTAATATGTTGATGACGAAGAAAGAAAGATGTTACACGAACAACATCAAGAATATTTAATTTGCATAATCAATTATATTAACAAGAAACACAGAGCCTACCACTTTTCCGTCTTGCATAATTAGGTAGTATTACAAAAGTACTTTAATTGCTTTACATTTAAATCTATCAAAGTATTATAGCAATATAATAATGCAATATGACAGTAATACATACATGAAATTCCACAGTTTATGAAAACCATACTCTACATATACATCAAAGAAACATCTTTATATATATGATGAAATGTCATATCAATGCCAGAACAAGTTATTGTATTAAACAAGAAAGGAAGAAACACCACAAATAGGAATATAACAAGTCGAGAACAATACCATGCAATGAGTTGAAGAAAAAAGCAGACGTTGATATACTACCAAAATAAGTCTGCTAGGTTGTTGATATATATCAGATCTATATCAGTCTATAAACATCCTCGCCTATCCTTAAATACGTCAAATTTTGCTGCGTTTTCTCCATAACAATTTTATTTAAATGATCTCGCATACAAATCTCCACACTACATCGTTTGTGTTTGTTAATGACATTACATATACTGCTTGATAATGTAACAAGGTCTTAACCATTCATATGCAACTCAAGATATACCTACACGACACTTGCCAAAGGGGAAATTCTGAATAGCCATGGTCTTTTATGTCCTTTGGAATTTCAACCAAGAGAAATCTACATCTTGATTCGTTGTTATAGACAATAAATTACATAACTGTTTATACAAAACAAATTTATATCGCTTGGTCACCTATTTTGGTTTTTTTTGATTCGAGTCCCTTGCAAAGAAGACGAACGTCTGGCAAAGTGTTATGTTACGAATTGCTTTATCAAGTATAGTATGCCTTAATCTGAAATCGTTACTTTAAGCTTTGCAAATAAGTGACAAATGAGAAGCAAATGATTTAATATCCCATATACATGTATAAATACGTCTATTAAAAGAACCAACCAGAAAATTGAACATCTACTAGAACGTCTAGAAATTAAGGAAAAGTTATATAATAATAACTTATAGTATATAAATGCGTATTATTTATATTTTCAATGTTTTTTGAAAAATACATGTGAAATTTTGCTAATGAAATCAAAATTAAAATATATTGATCACGAAGTAAGAAAGATGTTACACGAACAACATCAAGAATTATATTTATAATGTGCATAATCAATTATATTAACAAAGAAAAACAATGTTGCATAATTAGCTAATATCAGCAAAGTACTTTAATTTGCTTTTTTATTTGAATCTATCAAAGTATTACCTTTTTTTAATTTTGGGTCCTCAATGCTCTTAAACTTTGTACTTGTTTGGGTTTACAACTATTTTCATCTAAGCGTGACTGATGAGTCTTATGTAGAAGAAACGCGCATCCTGCGTATTAAATATAATCCTGGTACTTTTGAGTAGTTATATCAATATCGAATATAACATTGTATAAATACTATATTAATAATAAAAAATGAAATTCCAAAGTTTATGTTAACTACTTCTTTGAAGAACAATATTTATCTATATTATCTTATACCCATACCAAATCAATTGTAAGTATAATGTTCAATTATAAACATATTTTCAGGATCTCAATATTTCCGAATTCCAGTGTAAACATCCTGATTGTATCTATACCAAAAAAGATGTGATATGGGAATTGTGGTGTCTCCATGACAAGTTATTTATTGATTATGCAGACATGGCTTCTCACAACATCGTAATGAAAATTAAAAAATCCAACCTGCGCTTTCTCAATGAAATTTTTACAGTGTGTTGTGCTTCTTTTGGGACAAATTATTTCAAAATTATAGAAAACGTCATCGGCTCTAACTCAATATCAGGACAATTTTATGTTTAGGACGTCTTTAAATCTTTTGACAGCTTCCGAAGTGCTAATTTTTATCCTTTTTCAGCTGGACCAAGTCACTACGTTCCTTTGAAATTCTGTACCCAATTTTTTTACAATGTGATTTCACCCCCTACTATCAATTTGAGGCATTAAACATGGAGAAATAAATTTGGAAGGGGTATAAAAATTAATGGCAAGTAACCCACTGTCCACACTATGGACTATATTTGTGGACAACGAAAATCAAGGGACGACAATTGTGGTCCCGGACCAAATGACATTACATATACTGCTTGATAACGAAATAAGGTCTTAATCATTCATATGCAATTCAAGATATACCTACACGACACTTCCCAAGTAGAACAATTTATAAAGACATCATGTTGGTTTGTGTGTTCCTTTGGAATTGCAACCAAGACGACAATCTAGATCTTGACCCGTTGTTAACGATAATTGAATTACATAACTGTCAATACAAACAACGTATAACGCTTGGTCATCCAATTTAATATTTTATTTTCTAATTTGAGCCAAATTGGTGAGTTGTGTGAAGAGAAAACGCACGCCTGGCAAACAGTTGATGATTGCTAAATCAAGTATACTATTCCTTATTCTGAAATCTTTACCTCTAGCTTTATAAATAAGTCGCATATGATATGTAGATAATTTAATATGTCATATACATGTATATATACGTGTATAATAGGACAATCTAGTAATTGGAGATGTATTTATAGTGTTTAAAATTTTAACACACTAGTTGACTGCTTTACCGCTATTTTTACCTATTAAGTCTGTATGTTTTGTTCACGCATTGTAGCAAATATAATGGCAATATCATTTCAAACACCATTAAATAGATTCTGAGGAAAAATTATCTTATACAGTGTGTATATTGCCTTAGCAAGGAAATATTAAGTGCTTTTGGTGGTCCTTTCGATTCTATTGCAAATTGATACTTTTCAGCTTTTTATACTACTCGTGCATACAATTTTATCAAACGAAAGTTGTCCTTTTTAATTAAAGGGTTGCTTGGTAAATCTGAATGCAAATACATTTGCCGTAACTCATTTTAAGCTTTCTTCTCTAGCAAGAATGTTGTAAATGTTAATTATGCCTACTGGAGCTGTGATGTAAAGATTGAAGCAGTCAAATTTTTCCTTGATAATATTCATGTACGTTTCGACAATAAAGTTTATCGACAGCTTGCTGGTAATACCAACTGTGTCCCTTTAATAACTGACTTGTTTTTGTTTTTATTGTAATGAATCACAGTTTATGACTAAACTCAGTAAAGACATCTTGGTGATTTTATTTGTTAAATAGTCAAGCGTTTTCTAAATATACTGCCCAAATTTACCCCAAAAAAGTTAATTGAAATAAATCAAATATTAACTACAATAACTGTCTTTTTATAGATATAGATATTTGTTTTAGCACGGAAAACTGTAGTCTGAAATATGTGGCAAAATTGACGATATTTTGTTCACTATTGACGATTTTGTTCACTATTGACGATATTCTGTTCACTATTGAGGATATTTTGTACACTATTGTCGATATTTTGGTCACTATTGACGATATTTTGGTCACTATTGACGAAATTTTTTTCACTATTGTTATTTTTTTTTTTTAATTTTAGATGGTGATGTTACGTACGTCATCTATGTTTTACGAGTAAATTATTAAGTCAGAGTTTTCTTTACCACAAATTATTTTAAAACGCTGCTAATTTTATCATTAGATATAAAGATTTGGTTTTTAAGTTTGGTAGCAACTGTAGACTTTGTCCATCCTCATATTTACAGAGATGCTGTTTACCGAGCTTGAAATTTGGGAACAACCCGGGTAAACTTATCAATCCTTTGAATAAATTTATTCTAATAGGTTACCAAACAACACTGTGCTAAAATCTCTAAATATCTTTTTATATTGGTATCAAAATTGGTATTGTTTTCAGTAATTATAAATCAAACTAAATATCATTGATATTTGCATATGCTCATTCATGGTTTTACAGTTTGTCAATACCTGTATTTTGGCATTTCACAAGGGCATGACATTCTCTGACTATTAATGACAGATTTACTAAATCAATCTGATGTTGAATATGTACTGATTGAAAATTGATTCTTAGATGCATGATTTTTGTCGAGCCTGCGACTTTTGTAACCTTTACGAAAATGCCACTGTCCTTAACCTAATGTTCATGATTCAGGGACTACTTTAAAGTTGACAATTTTGTAATATAAATATCTCTCTTATTATGAGTTATAGGATAACTTTATTTTGTATATGCATACCTTGTAAAGTCGTCATGCCCCTATACAAATTTCACTTGACCTCACCCTCATTTCGTGGATCAGTGAACACGGTTGTAATTTTGATGGTCAAGTCAATATCGAATATACTATAAACTATAGGTTTGCATACATTGTAACGTTACCATTATGGCATGTATGGTAAGGTGTACATTTCTAATTGACCTTGTCTTCATGTTTAAGGTTTATTTGTCAAAATTAAAATTGTGAGTTTAAATCTTTTTTCTTATACTGTTTGCAATAAATTTACTATATTTGATTTATGGACATATTTTATTATTTCCATGTCAATCGTACATGTTTTATTTGTCTTTAACCTCATTTACACTGTTCATTGCTCAGTGTTAAGTTATTATGTTTTGGTCTGTTTTTCATATCCTATAGAATAATCAATAGGTCAACTATATTTGTTAAATGGACGGACTTAAAGCTGAACATGTCAGCTGCCTGGCTCGGCTTATCTGACTTAGACCTCATTTTTAAGGTTCATTGATCAATATTTAGTTTTCTTAATTAAGTATGTGTCTAAGAACCATTAAGTGATATGTCAAACTTACTAAGTGCAATGAATGATTGTAAGATGTACATGTTTTTCTTGTTTGGTTGTTATGACCTTGACCTCATTTTTCTAGATCATGTTAAGTTCAATATGTTATAGTTGTAGTAAAGTTTTATATTTAGGACTATCAACACCTTAACAATTGCCAGTAAAGGAGACGTGTGCAATCTTGTTTTATTATTTTTTTATGGCGAAGAGCTAGTTGTCAGTAACTGAGAGTACTCGCACATCTGTTCTTAGTGTTTTTCTGTGGTTGGGATGTTTTAAAAGTACTCGTCCACGTCTACGTTGCGATTTGTTAGATGTATTTCTATTTGTATCCATCTGATAAGTTACGCCGTTTCAACTGGAGTTTTTTCTAATGGTGTACTTGTTACACAAATATCACTGGATACGGGAAGGTTGGTACATTTATGTAAGTTTAAGCCCGTCACATTTTGTATATGTCCGTCTATAACCTGTAGTTTAGTGGTTGTCAGTGTCATAGGTGAGATGGAGGGTCAGGATTCTGCTAACATGTTTACTCGCGACCAGTTTTGTATGCATGTGTCTGTCATAATTCTGGACCCTGTAACTTATGGTTGTCGTTTGTTGATGTGTTACTCATTTTTTTCATTCATTATTGTGTACATAAATCTGACCGATAGTTTTTCTCGTTTGAATTGTCTAACATTTTTCATTTTCGGGATCTTTTTATAGCTGCCTATGTGGTTTGGCCTTTGCTTATGTCAAAGGCCTAACGGTAACCTATAATTAATACTTTCTGTGTCATTTTCTTTCTTGTGGCTAGTTTTCTCATTGGCAATCATACCACATCTTCTTTTATGTATTATTTTGTTGATTCAATTATAATATCGATCTAGAAGTGAACAACATTTAAATAACAGGTAAAGGAAGTAATACATTTAACAATATTTGCTTAATTAGTCAATATTAGGGAAAAAACAACATATGTCACTAATCGTTGTTATAAACTACGCAAAACATTCACCACGCACTTTGTTTTAACATGCTATCTTTGAAAGTAGTCACTTCATTTTAAAAATAATCGTTCTTCCAACAGGTCTGCCATTACGAATTGAGGTACGTGTTCAATTATTTTCTTACAGATGATATACTTGAAATTTAAATATGTTCAATACAATTCAAAGGTAATAACAATGTATTCCATCAGATTAATTTTGACTCATCTTGTTTGCTGAGAGCTTTAGAGTTTCAAATGGTGAAGTTTAAATCATTCCTTCGTAAATATTACGGCTATCATCGCCATCTTGTTTGCTGGGAGATATTGACCTTTAACCTGACATTAGTCCATGCTTTTTTCTTTTTGTTTTCACCATTTTTTTGTCTGGTTTTGATATATTTTTGTCTTTTGTTGAATGCCACCGTTTTTATACCCTGTCCCTCTTCTTTTAAAACCCGTTTGAATGGTGCATTACTTTTTGAAATTTCAATGAGTTCTTCGGCTGTTTCAAACCCATTATAATTGTTAATAATTACAGATAAAATAGACTATTATTATTCAAAAATTAAAAGGCGGAAAGGATTTATTTAAAAAAAAATCAATAAATTTCAAAATTAAAAAGCGGTTGACACACAGACACCGAACAGACTAAACATATAAACTATGCTAGCAATGAAAAATCGTTTAAAGTAATAAGTCATATTAACCGTTTCACAAATGATATCGGATATGTTCCTTACGTCGTAACTACAATCCCCTTCCCTTTCATGAATATGACCTACCGAATTAGACTATTTACCGGATTTGTAATCACACAAGCAACACGACGGGTGCCACATGTGGAGCAGGATCTGCTTACCCTTCCGGAGCACCTGAGATCACCCCTAGTTTTTGGTGGGGTTCGTGTTGTTTATTCTTTAGTTTTCTATGTTGTGTCGTGTGTACTATTGTTTTTCTGTTTGTCTTTTTCATTTTTAGCCCAGGCGTTGTCAGTTTGTTTTAGATTTATGAGTTTGACTGTCCCTTTGGTATCTTTCGTCCCTCTTTTTTTATTAGGTGTACTGAAAGTTGAAATCAACTACGTTAGACAACGACGCATGGCATTGTCGTTTACAACCTAGTAACAAATATATATTTTGAATTAGTTAATCCACTTTCAAGCACTTTTCGGATTCTGTTACATTTTCGTTACAGAACAACTTCTCTGAAGTATTATATGTTGAAATTGCACAACACATACTTTTCTTAATATTACATTATTAAAGGAAACAAGTAATTAAGTTTTTATCTAATAATAAGTCATACCAAATTTGTAAATGTTTTGTTACCCTCAAGATGGTACCTAACACTACAGGGAGATAACTCTGTCAAGTCAGCTTAACGTTTTAATTACGTAGTGTTGAAAAGGGAGTACTAAGCTTCTCAATGATTTAAATTGGTGTTTGTCAAACTGCTATATAAACTAGTATATTTTTTGTGACAAAACGGTTGGTTCAAAATTTTTGAAATGTTTATATTGCAATAAAGGGTCAAAGTAAATACATTGTCAAAATTTGATGAAAATTAAACGACCCAAATTAATTTTAGTAAAAGTGTTGGGTACCACCTTAAAATTGACTGAATATAAAATGTTGAATTTCAAACACGTTTATGATAAATAATATTGTAATACTTGTAAACAACAATGACATTCAAATTAGAAAATCACAAAGAACAAAATTTAAAACAAAAATCAGTACAAATCCCTAACACAAACAATTCGACAATTTGTTTTTTTAATTTTTGACAGTCCGATTACCCACTTCCGATTTTAACACATGAAAAGTGAATTACAGTCTTGTTGATCAGATATTTTGAAAGCAAACATATAAACCATATCAATACTTACAACCTGATAGTACTTTCATATATCATCCAAACCCTTCTATTTGTAAGTTTCGACTTCGGTTTTCAAATTGTTACATAGATTTGGAACTTGAAATTAGTGATCAAAATATAGCATTTAATGCATACAAGCTGACTGCGCTTACTTCTGGTTTGTGGTTCTTTCTTAATGATTCCATATTTGTAAAGGAAACTCGCGTCTGGCGCAAAAATAAAATTTCAATCCTGTATATATAATGAGTGTATTTCTAAATAGCATGGAATATAAATTAATATAGATGAGTTTTTATTTCAGAATTATGATGAAGTATTGTTGTTTGATTGTTTTCATCTTTTGCACAATTTTGTCAAATGGCGGCAGTAAGTATCCTTTATCTTTAAAACGCTGTAGTGAAGATTAAAGATTAGGCTGCCTGACTCTCTAATAATATAAAAGGTATGATCCTTTCACTTTGATCAAACATTCTGCATTCGAGAGCCAAATGAGACATACAGAGGTATAACCTTTTTATGTTACAGATATTCAATCATGTTAACACAATTTTGTACCATTTGTTTTCATAGTAATTGGGGTAAAAACTTTCATTCAGTTTACAACACTAACATCCGTACTTTTGTCGAGCTACAGAGCTGTACACAGCTGTTCAACACTACTTTCCTGTGTTGACATAAGAACAATAAAAATATTTGCATTTAGGAAGAACTGATTTTAAAACTTCTAAGCAGAGTTACGAGCATCTCGAGCAAATTGAGTAAGTTTTATTTATGAGAAATCATAACGCAACAACAATATATATAAACTTTTTCTTCAAATTAAAAAAAATCGTCTTTGTGTCCTATATTCAACATGGTTAAGCAAATCAATATTAGAAATAAACAATGACTTTACATTTATATTCCTACTGTGTAATATAAATGTATATATGAAAGTAAATTAAGCTATATTGTATCGGAATACTTTACTATTCAGTTATTTCTGGAATATGCATTGGTACCTGTGGAACAAAAGGTGTTCCATGTAAAGAGACTTTCGGGTCTGATTGGACGTATAACGGAAAATGCTGCGATGACCGACCATGATGCAAATGTAAGTAAACATATAAATCAGGCAATAGTTGTAGCCACTTTTGATCAAATCGAATGAAATGCAAATGAATTTTATAGACAAAGACAGTTATTTTAAAAGAAAAAGAAGCATGGAACAGTTTTTTCATTCCCTTTTCTGAAATATTTTGTGCTCAACATCGACGACGATGGCGGGTTGTACAACCATCAAAGAGAAAAAATCTAAGTATGACAAGTTTGTACTTAAAATATCACATTTGCAATTTTTCAGTCGAAGCGACAAAGCAATTAGTGAAAGTTGTTTCAGATGTGTTCTTGAATATTTCTTTGTGTTACAATTTTCAGATTTTTTTCTGTTCTTCCTTATGTTTTGACTAAACGTCTACATAATTCACACTTGGAAAGCACAATTCGGGTTTGCATGTGTTTTTTTTTTTTTGCAATTATTTTTATATTCAATAACTAAATGTCGACATACTTTCAACAAAAACGACGATTGATATACAATAAAAAAAGAAGAAGAAATGCCTTACGTCAGCTGTAATGTTTTAACATACTGTGAAATCATTATTATCGTTGGATACCACGAAATCAAAAATCAAAGAATGTCAGATCTTATATAGGCTTGAATACAGACTTACGAAAAACCACGATAATAAATATACACGAACATTAAGTCTAAAATGACAGAATCACAATAATATATACACGCAGTAATTTTTGAGTTTACCGTTACACATTTTATAATTGTGTACTTTACATACGTTCCCTTCTACATTTGGATTTGATATTTACTTGCAATGTGAGTATATGCCTTTCGTCTTCTTTTATCAATGATTGTCGAAATGCGCATCTGGTGCAGACGATTGGTACCGTTCATTTCGTAAATGACGTTCTGTAAAATTTAAACATGGTGCTTCTTTTATAACGTTATTGTAATTACACCATCTCTTTATCTTTTTATGATTACATTTCGATTGTGGATAAAATTGTTTTCTTTTTTAGCTTTAAAAGCGCCATGTGTTCCAGAAACTTGCCCAAAAGGGTTCAAGCTATTATCAAACCAAACAAGTAGTGCTAATTGTTATTACAATAGTGGTCCTAATATAGTTAGCTGGAATACAGCTGCGGTGAGTATGTTAGTTAATCACCATTTGCAAGACCGTGCCTTTTTCTTCGAAAACAAACAAGAATCAAAAACCATTAACAATAACAATACATTACTTATACTATAGTATTATTATAAGATTAACATAAGGTTGATTGTTGTATTGATCAAGTGACATATCAGAATTCTTTATTCCTGACTTAAGTAATTTCCTATGTTGTCATTACAACATACGTGTAAAACACGACTACCTGGTTTAATATACGAAGAATGACGACTTTCAAAATGTTTTCTACAGTATTTATAGTTATGTCATTGTATCTTTTGTTTATATATACAGTACGTTGTTAGAAGTCTTGTTAATTCTATTTAAGAATATTTTTTTCATCTTTAAAAAACAATGTAACGTTTTAAATTGTGTTGAAGGAAGCCGAAATTATTTGGACAGAATTTTGTCTGAATCAACAATGATATGTTGATAATAGATTATAATAGTACTTGTACAACAAACTAACTGAATGGTATTTGGTGTAATTGTGACTCCTCAAAATTCGGTTTTCGTGAATTAGAGGAAACAAGAGCATGCATACATCTGGCCAATATACCATCTTTGATAATTATTATATCACTTCTTCGTACTATGAACATAGATATTATTTCTTTCTCCTTTTATACTTTATACTAATCACACCTCTGGCACCTATACATAAAGAACACGATTTTTTTTGTCGAGCACCAACTTCATAGTTTTATTGTTGATATTCATCCCACGTGTACCAGTTTTCAGAATAGTTTTATTGCAATACAAACATTTATTGGTGTTCCTAACCGGAAGGTAATACAGACAAAAGAAGTATGCCTAACACGTGTAACAAGATAATTATTGTCATTTACCTGTGTATAAAATTATTGCAATGGTTGATTGTTTTCAAGTTTGACGTTTATCTGAAATTTTTAAACAATATACTTTTGATTTATTATTCCATCCTTTTTTATATTTTTATTGTAACATAGATAAAATTTATTTGTTCTGTGTATGTTCATTTGAAATACAACTTCTTTTGATTGAGTAAAGCCATTTCAATAGCTATTTTATATTGTGTCTTTCTATATTGTGATATTCTACTATTGTTACAGATAAAGGTAAAGGTGTGGTACCATTGAAATGTTTAAATCCTCTGCAGTTGTTTGCCTCTGTCCCAAGTCAAGAACCTAATGTTCAGTAGTTGTCGTTTGTTGATTCGGTTCTTCAGTGTTTCTTGTTTCTTTATATTTCCCTAGATATATACATTTGACCGTTGGTTTTTTTTCTTCTGTTTGAATGGTTTTACACTAGAAATTGCTTGTGGCCGATTATAAACTGCTGTTAGGGGTGAGACAAGTCTGTGTTTTTAAGACCGTACTTGGAGCTATAATGGTTTACTTTTATAAATTGTGACTTGTTTGAAGAGTTGTCTCATTGGCACGTATACCTCATTTTATATATACATGTTTATACAAGTTTATAGAAAACTTGTCATTCGTTGGCGATTTATTTTCGTGGTTCACCTATACCCACGAAATCTGCGAAAATGAACGAAATGTAAATAAAATATGAATGTCATCTTACTATATTTTAGGATATTTGTGCCGCGACAGATGGTGCCTACCTGTGGAGACCGAACACTGAACAAGAAGCCAATGCTGTTCAAAATGAATTTATACGTAAGTTGAAAATGGATCATTAATTATTTTTAAATAAGGTTTTTCAGTTATCATGAATTTCAAAATAAAAAAAAACCAACTATGATAACAAAATAATATAATTCGTGTGAACAAAACTAATCCGTTATCAACTATTACAAAAAAATGTGACAACGAATTTGATTAGTTATTAAAATTTTTAAATATTAAAAATGTTTTAACTATATAGTTCCAAAAAATTGTGATGACTATTTTATTCTGTGAATTTTTTTTATTATTTCATGATAACGATATAAATCGTGATTTCGACTTTTAATTATAATTTTGTAAGGTCCTAAATAGGCTTTCGTTTTACGATACAATATTTTTTTCCAAACACTTTACAAATATAAGAAACAAAAACAATTGATATAACTAGTTTTAATTGGTCACATCTTAAAAAACTAAAGAAAGTTTACAAAAACTGGTTAATACTTGAAAATAAACTTAACTGATGTAACAAGCTTCAAATGATCACAACTTCAAAACGTATTTTAATAATGATAAAGTAGATTTGGTAACTATTGCGAGACTAAAATGGGATGACTTGCTTTTTATTTAACTACTATGCTTTGTATCTAATAATATAAAATTCGATTTTGGTCTTGTCCTTGCTATTAATTCCGGTTTAATCCATCATTTTTTACATACAAATAATTTACCCAGTCAGTTTCGGCAAAGATCATAACAGTTCACATTGATATTTCTCATTTTTTCGTTAATTACGACCTCAACATAATGATTTATTCTGTTATTTTGAAATCAGGAATATGACAAACTGAGTGGATATTTATTAAATAATTTTAACGACTTTTTTTTTTTTAATTTTCTTGAAAGTCGGTATCTATGTTCATACCCTTCTTTCCTGAACACGATAACGATTTGATCCAATATTGAAAATTTTATGTAGGGGCATAAAGACCTGGTTTTGGCTCAAGAAAATAAATGTTTGATAACTATTTAAAATAGGCACATAATATTTAGAAATTTTATGCATAAGGTCAAGAAATATAAAAAAGAAAACATAAAGATTTTTATCTGAAGACGTCAAAATTACGTCATAATATACTTAACCGCTGAAGAAACGTCGTATTTTTGAAAGCCTAAACTTTCAAATGCATTGAAAATATATATAAGCAAATTTACAGATCTAACATTGTTGGGTGGATGTTTAGACGAGGTATATATATATATATAATTTATACAACTCGTCTAAACATCAACCCAACAATGTTAGATCTGTAAATTTGCTTTCGCAAATTTTTGGTTCTTCCCTCGCCGGGATTCGAACCCATGCTACTGTGATATCGTGACACCAAATCGCCTGCACTGCAGCCGTCCTGCTAGACCACACGACCACCTGGGCTCTCAAAAAAAAGAGCTTTCGCTGACCATGTGTTACCTTTCCACGTCAGTTTTAATCTAGCGGCGTACTACAGTACATGATCTATAAGGCATGAAGATGTTATTGTTACAGATCAGCTAAATTATCTATAGTAAAGAATCCTACAAATTAATGTAAGATACAGTTACAGAAAATAATTATATTCATAAGTACGTCTGAGTCAGTGACAACCCTACAACAGATGTATCCATCGGATCGCCATCAATGATGGTGATACATGGCTGTGTACATAATGTATATACAACTCGTCTAAACATCAACCCAACAATGTTAGATCTGTAAATTTGCTTTCGCAAATTTTTGGTTCTTCCCTCGCCGGGATTCGAACCCATGCTACTGCGATATCGTGACACCAAATCGCCTGCACTGCAGCCTTCTCGCTAGACCACACGACCATCTGGGCTCTCAAAAAAAGAGCTTTCGCTGGCCATGTGTTACCTTTCCACGTCAGTTTTAATCTAGCGGCGTACTACAGTACATGATATATAAGGCATGAAGATGTTATTGTGACAGATCAGCTAAATTATCTATAGTAAAGGATTCTACAAATTAATGTAAGATACAGTCACAGAAAATAATTATATTCATAAGTACGTCTGAGTCAGTGACAACCCTACAACAGATGTATCCATCGGATCGCCATCAATGATGGTGATACATGGCTGTGTACATAATGTATATACAACTCGTCTAAACATCAACCCAACAATGTTAGATCTGTAAATTTGCTTTCGCAAATTTTTGGTTCTTCCCTCGCCGGGATTCGAACCCATGCTACTGCAATATCGTGACACCAAATCGCCTGCACTGCAGCTTTCCCGCTAGACCACACGACCACCTGAGCTTTCAACAAAAAAGAGCTTTCGCTGGCCATGTGTTACCATTCCACGTCAGTTTTAATCTAGCGTCGTACTACAGTACATGATATATAAGGCATGAAGATGTTATTGTTACAGATCAGCTAAATTATCTATAGTAAAGGATCCTACAAATTAATGTAAGATACAGTCACAGAAAATAATTATATTCATAAGTACGTCTGAGTCAGTGACAACCCTACAACAGATGTATCCATCGGATCGCCATCAATGATGGTGATACATGGCTGTGTACATAATGTATATACAACTCGTCTAAACATCAACCCAACAATGTTAGATCTGTAAATTTGCTTTCGCAAATTTTTGGTTCTTCCCTCGCCGGGATTCGAACCCATGCTACTGTGATATCGTGACACCAAATCGCCTGCACTGCAGCCTTCCCGCTAGACCACACGACCACCTGGGCTCTCAACAAAAAAGAGCTTTCGCTGGCCATGTGTTACCTTTCCACGTCAGTTTTAATCAAGCGACGTACTACAGTACATGATATATAAGGCATGAAGATGTTATTGTTACAGATCAGCTAAATTATCTATAGTAAAGGATCCTACAAATTAATGTAAGATAAATTCACAGAAAATAATTATATTAATAAGTACGTCTGAGTCAGTGACAACCCTACAACAGATGTATCCATCGGATCGCCATCAATGATGGTGATACATGGCTGTGTACATAATGTATATACAACTCGTCTAAACATCAACCCAACAATGTTAGATCTGTAAATTTGCTTTTACAAATTTTTGGTTCTTCCCTCGCCGGGATTCGAACCCATGCTACTGTGATATCGTGACACCAAATCGCCTGCACTGTAACCGTCCCGCTAGACCACACGACCACCTGGGCTCTCAAAAAAAAGAGCTTTCGCTGGCCATGTGTTACCTTTCCACGTCAGTTTTAATCTAGCGGCGTACTACAGTACATGATATATAAGGCATGAAGATGTTATTGTTACAGATCAGCTAAATTATCTATAGTAAAGGATTCTACAAATTAATGTAAGATACAGTCACAGAACAAAATTTTATTCATAAGTACGTCTGGGTCAGTGACATCCCTACAACAGATGTATCCATCGGATCGCCATCAATGATGGTGATACATGGCTGTGTACATAATGTATATACAACTCGTCTAAACATCAACCCAACAATGTTAGATCTGTAAATTTGCTTTCGCAAATTTTTGGTTCTTCCCTCGCCGGGATTCGAACCCATGCTACTGTGATATCGTGACACCAAATCGCCTGCACTGCAGCCGTCCCGCTAGACCACACGACCACCTGAGCTCTCAACAAAAAAGAGCTTTCGCTGGCCATGTGTTACCTTTCCACGTCAGTTTTAATCAAGCGGCGTACTACAGTACATGATTTATAAGGCATGAAGATGTTATTGTTACAGATCAGCTAAATTATCTATAGTAAAGGATCCTACAAATTAATGTAAGATAAATTCACAGAAAATAATTATATTCATAAGTACGTCTGAGTCAGTGACAACCCTACAACAGATGTATCCATCGGATCGCCATCAATGATGGTGATACATGGCTGTGTACATAATGTATATACAACTCGTCTAAACATCAACCCAACAATGTTAGATCTGTAAATTTGCTTTCGCAAATTTTTGGTTCTTCCCTCGCCGGGATTCGAACCCATGCTACTGCGATATCGTGACACCAAATGGCCTGCACTGCAGCCTTCCCGCTAGACCACACGACCATCTGGGCTCTAAAAAAAAAGAGCTTTTGCTGGCCATGTGTTACCTTTCCACGTCAGTTTTAATCTAGCGGCGTACTACAGTACATGATATATAAGGCATGAAGATGTTATTGTTACAGATCAGCTAAATTATCTATAGTAAAGAATCCTACAAATTAATGTAAGATACAGTCACAGAAAATAATTATATTCATAAGTACGTCTGAGTCAGTGACAACCCTACAACAGATGTATCCATCGGATCGCCATCAATGATGGTGATACATGGCTGTGTACATAATGTATATACAACTCGTCTAAACATCAACCCAACAATGTTAGATCTGTAAATTTGCTTTCGCAAATTTTTGGTTCTTCCCTCGCCGGGATTCGAACCCATGCTACTGCGATATCGTGACACCAAATCGCCTGCACTGCAGCCTTCCCGCTAGACCACACGACCATCTGGGCTCTCAAAAAAAACAGCTTTCGCTGGCCATGTGTTACCTTTCCACGTCAGTTTTAATCTAGCGGCGTACTACAGTACATGATATATAAGGCATGAAGATGTTATTGTTACAGATCAGCTAAATTATCTATAGTAAAGGATTCTACAAATTAATGTAAGATACAGTCACAGAAAATAATTATATTCATAAGTACGTCTGAGTCAGTGACAACCCTACAACAGATGTATCCATCGGATCGCCATCAATGATGGTGATACATGGCTGTGTACATAATGTATATACAACTCGTCTAAACATCAACCCAACAACGTTAGATCTGTAAATTTGCTTTCGCAAATTTTTGGTTCTTCCCTCGCCGGGATTCGAACCCATGCTACTGCGATATCGTGACACCAAATCGCCTGCACTGCAGCCTTCCCGCTAGACCACACGACCATCTGGGCTCTCAAAAAAAAAGAGCTTTTGCTGGCCATGTGTTACCATTCCACGTCAGTTTTAATCTAGCGGCGTACTACAGTACATGATATATAAGGCATGAAGATGTTATTGTTACAGATCAGCTAAATTATCTATAGTAAAGAATCCTACAAATTAATGTAAGATACAGTCACAGAAAATAATTATATTCATAAGTACGTCTGAGTCAGGGACAACCCTACAACATATGTATCCATCGGATCGCCATCAATGATGGTGATACATGGCTGTGTACATAATGTATATACAACTCGTCTAAACATCAACCCAACAATGTTAGATCTGTAAATTTGCTTTCGCAAATTTTTGGTTCTTCCCTCGCCGGGATTCGAACCCATGCTTCTGCGATATCGTGACACCAAATCGCCTGCACTGCAGCCTTCCCGCTAGACCACACGACCATCTGGGCTCTCAAAAAAAAAGAGCTTTCGCTGCCCATGTGTTACCTTTCCACGTCAGTTTTAATCTAGCGGCGTACTACAGTACATGATATATAAGGCATGAAGATGTTATTGTTACAGATCAGCTAAATTATCTATAGTAAAGGATTCTACAAATTAATGTAAGATACAGTCACAGAAAATAATTATATTCATAAGTACGTCTGAGTCAGTGACAACCCTACAACAGATGTATCCATCGGATCGCCATCAATGATGGTGATACATGGCTGTGTACATAATGTATATACAACTCGTCTAAACATAAACCCAACAATGTTAGATCTGTAAATTTGCTTTCGCAAATTTTTGGTTCTTCCCTCGCCGGGATTCGAACTCATGCTACTGCAATATCGTGACACCAAATCGCCTGCACTGCAGCTTTCCCGCTAGACCACACGACCACCTGAGCTTTCAACAAAAAAGAGCTTTCGCTGGCCATGTGTTACCATTCCACGTCAGTTTTAATCTAGCGTCGTACTACAGTACATGATATATAAGGCATGAAGATGTTATTGTTACAGATCAGCTAAATTATCTATAGTAAAGGATCCTACAAATTAATGTAAGATACAGTCACAGAAAATAATTATATTCATAAGTACGTCTGAGTCAGTGACAACCCTACAACAGATGTATCCATCGGATCGCCATCAATGATGGTGATAC
Source organism: Mytilus galloprovincialis (assembly GCF_965363235.1). Classification (NCBI taxonomy): domain Eukaryota; kingdom Metazoa; phylum Mollusca; class Bivalvia; order Mytilida; family Mytilidae; genus Mytilus; species Mytilus galloprovincialis. The sequence continues at coordinate 81,791,942 of NC_134845.1, read as the reverse complement.
ATGGCTGTGTACATAATCGATATACAACTCGTCTAAACATCAACCCAACAATGTTAGATCTGTAAATTTGCTTTCGCAAATTTTTGGTTCTTCCCTCGCCGGGATTCGAACCCATGCTACTGTGATATCGTGACACCAAATCGCCTGCACTGCAGCCTTCCCGCTAGACCACACGACCACCTGGGCTCTCAACAAAAAAGAGCTTTCGCTGGCCATGTGTTACCTTTCCACGTCAGTTTTAATCAAGCGGCGTACTACAGTACATGATATATAAGGCATGAAGATGTTATTGTTACAGATCAGCTAAATTATCTATAGTAAAGGATCCTACAAATTAATGTAAGATAAATTCACAGAAAATAATTATATTCATAAGTACGTCTGAGTCAGTGACAACCCTACAACAGATGTATCCATCGGATCGCCATCAATGATGGTGATACATGGCTGTGTACATAATGTATATACAACTCGTCTAAACATCAACCCAACAATGTTAGATCTGTAAATTTGCTTTAACAAATTTTTGGTTCTTCCCTCGCCGGGATTCGAACCCATGCTACTGTGATATCGTGACACCAAATCGCCTGCACTGTAACCGTCCCGCTAGACCACACGACCACCTGGGCTCTCAAAAAAAAGAGCTTTCGCTGGCCATGTGTTACCTTTCCACGTCAGTTTTAATCTAGCGGCGTACTACAGTACATGATATATAAGGCATGAAGGTGTTATTGTTACAGATCAGCTAAATTATCTATAGTAAAGGATTCTACAAATTAATGTAAGATACAGTCACAGAACAAAATTTTATTCATAAGTACGTCTGGGTCAGTGACAACCCTACAACAGATGTATCCATCGGATCGCCATCAATGATGGTGATACATGGCTGTGTACATAATGTATATACAACTCGTCTAAACATCTACCCAACAATGTTAGATCTGTAAATTTGCTTTCGCAAATTTTTGGTTCTTCCCTCGCCGGGATTCGAACCCATGCTACTGTGATATCGTGACACCAAATCGCCTGCACTGCAGCCGTCCCGCTAGACCACACGACCACCTGAGCTCTCAAAAAAAAAGAGCTTTCGCTGGCCATGTGTTACCTTTCCACGTCAGTTTTAATCAAGCGGCGTACTACAGTACATGATATATAAGGCATGAAGATGTTATTGTTACAGATCAGCTAAATTATCTATAGTAAAGGATCCTACAAATTAATGTAAGATAAATTCACAGCAAATAATTATATTCATAAGTACGTCTGAGTCAGTGACAACCCTACAACAGATGTATCCATCGGATCGCCATCAATGATGGTGATACATGGCTGTGTACATAATGTATGTAAAACTCGTCTAAACATCAACCCAACAATGTTAGATCTGTAAATTTGCTTTTGCAAATTTTTGGTTCTTCCCTCGCCGGGATTCGAACCCATGCTACTGTGATATCGTGACACCAAATCGCCTGCACTGTAACCGTCCTGCTAGACCACACGACCACCTGGGCTCTCAAAAAAAAGAGCTTTCGCTGGCCATGTGTTACCTTTCCACGTCAGTTTTAATCTAGCGGCGTACTACAGTACATGATATATAAGGCATGAAGATGTTATTGTTACAGATCAGCTAAATTATCTATAGTAAAGAATTCTACAAATTAATGTACGATACAGTCACAGAACAAAATTTTATTCATAAGTACGTCTGGGTCAGTGACAACCCTACAACAGATGTATGCATCGGATCGCCATCAATGATGGTGATACATGGCTGTGTACATAATGTATATACAACCCGTCTAAACATCAACCCAACAATGTTAGATCTGTAAATTTGCTTTCGCAAATTTTTGGTTCTTCCCTCGCCGGGATTCGAACCCATGCTACTCTGATATCGTGACACCAAATCGCCTGCACTGCAGCCGTCCCGCTAGACCACACGACCACCTGGGCTCTCAAAAAAAAAGAGCTTTCGCTGGCCATGTGTTATCTTTCCACGTCAGTTTTAATCTAGCGGCGTACTACAGTACATGATATATAAGGCATGAAGATGTTATTGTTACAGATCAGCTAAATTATCTATAGTAAAGGATTCTACAAATTAATGTAAGATACAGTCACAGAAAATAATTATATTCATAAGTACGTCTGAGTCAGTGACAACCCTACAACAGATGTATCCATCGGATCGCCATCAATGATGGTGATACATGGCTGTGTACATAATGTATATACAACTCGTCTAAACATCAACCCAACAATGTTAGATCTGTAAATTTGCTTTCGCAAATTTTTGTTTCTTCCCTCGCCGGGATTCGAACCCATGCTACTGCGATATCGTGACACCAAATCGCCTGCACTGCAGCCGTCCCGCTAGACCACACGACCACCTGAGCTTTCAACAAAAAAGAGCTTTCGCTGGTCATGTGTTACCTTTCCACGTCAGTTTTAATCTAGCGGCGTACTACAGTACATGATATATAAGGCATGAAGATGTTATTGTTACAGATCAGCTAAATTATCTATAGTAAAGGATTCTACAAATTAATGTAAGATACAGTCACAGAAAATAATTATATTCATAAGTACGTCTGAGTCAGTGACAACCCTACAACAGATGTATCCATCGGATCGCCATCAATGATGGTGATACATGGCTGGGTACATAATGTATATACAACTCGTCTAAACATCAATCCAACAATGTTAGATCTGTAAATTTGCTTTCGCAAATTTTTGGTTCTTCCCTCGCCGGGATTCGAACCCATGCTACTGTGATATCGTGACACCAAATCGCCTGCACTGCAGCCGTCCCGCTATACCACACGACCACCTGGGCTCTCAAAAAAAAAGCTTTCGCTGGCCATGTGTTACCTTTCCACGTCAGTTTTAATCTAGCGGCGTACTACAGTACATGATATATAAGGCATGAAGATGTTATTGTTACAGATCAGCTAAATTATCTATAGTAAAGGATCCTACAAATTAATGTAAGATACAGTCACAGAAAATAATTATATTCATAAGTACGTCTGAGTCAGTGACAACCCTACAACAGATGTATCCATCGGATCGCCATCAATGATGGTGATACATGGCTGGGTACATAATGTATATACAACTCGTCTAAACATCAATCCAACAATGTTAGATCTGTAAATTTGCTTTCGCAAATTTTTGGTTCTTCCCTCGCCGGGATTCGAACCCATGCTACTGTGATATCGTGACACCAAATCGCCTGTACTGCAGCCGTCCCGCTAGACCACACGACCACCTGGGCTCTCAAAAAAAAAGCTTTCGCTGGCCATGTGTTACCTTTCCACGTCAGTTTTAATCTAGCGGCGTACTACAGTACATGATATATAAGGCATGAAGATGTTATTGTTACAGATCAGCTAAATTATCTATAGTAAAGGATCCTACAAATTAATGTAAGATACAGTCACAGAAAATAATTATATTCATCAGTACCTCTGAGTCAGTGACAACCCTACAACAGATGTATCCATCGGATCGCCATCAATGATGGTGATACATGGCTGTGTACATAATGTATATACAACTCGTCTAAACATCAACCCAACAATGTTAGATCTGTAAATTTGCTTTCGCAAATGTTTGGTTCTTCCCTCGCCGGGATTCGAACCCATGCTACTGTGATATCGTGACACCAAATCGCCTGCACTGCAGCCGTCCCGCTAGACCACACGACCACCTGGGCTCTCAAAAAAAAAGAGCTTTCGCTGGCCATGTGTTACCTTTCCACGTCAGTTTTAATCTAACGGCGTACTACAGTACATGATATATAAGGCATGAAGATGTTATTGTTACAGATCAGCTAAATTATCTATAGTAAAGGATCCTACAAATTAATGTAAGATAAATTCACAGCAAATAATTATATTCATAAGTGCGTCTGAGTCAGTGACAACCCTACAACAGATGTATCCATCGGATCGCCATCAATGATGGTGATACATGGCTGTGTACATAATGTATGTAAAACTCGTCTAAACATCAACCCAACAATGTTAGATCTGTAAATTTGCTTTTGCAAATTTTTGGTTCTTCCCTCGCCGGGATTCGAACCCATGCTACTGTGATATCGTGACACCAAATCGCCTGCACTGTAACCGTCCTGCTAGACCACACGACCACCTGGGCTCTCAAAAAAAAGAGCTTTCGCTGGCCATGTGTTACCTTTCCACGTCAGTTTTAATCTAGCGGCGTACTACAGTACATGATATATAAGGCATGAAGATGTTATTGTTACAGATCAGCTAAATTATCTATAGTAAAGAATTCTACAAATTAATGTACGATACAGTCACAGAACAAAATTTTATTCATAAGTACGTCTGGGTCAGTGACAACCCTACAACAGATGTATGCATCGGATCGCCATCAATGATGGTGATACATGGCTGTGTACATAATGTATATACAACCCGTCTAAACATCAACCCAACAATGTTAGATCTGTAAATTTGCTTTCGCAAGTTTTTGGTTCTTCCCTCGCCGGGATTCGAACCCATGCTACTCTGATATCGTGACACCAAATCGCCTGCACTGCAGCCGTCCCGCTAGACCACACGACCACCTGGGCTCTCAAAAAAAAAGAGCTTTCGCTGGCCATGTGTTATCTTTCCACGTCAGTTTTAATCTAGCGGCGTACTACAGTACATGATATATAAGGCATGAAGATGTTATTGTTACAGATCAGCTAAATTATCTATAGTAAAGGATTCTACAAATTAATGTAAGATACAGTCACAGAAAATAATTATATTCATAAGTACGTCTGAGTCAGTGACAACCCTACAACAGATGTATCCATCGGATCGCCATCAATGATGCTGATACATGGCTGTGTACATAATGTATATACAACTCGTCTAAACATCAACCCAACAATGTTAGATCTGTAAATTTGCTTTCGCAAATTTTTGTTTCTTCCCTCGCCGGGATTCGAACCCATGCTACTGCGATATCGTGACACCAAATCGCCTGCACTGCAGCCGTCCCGCTAGACCACGCGACCACCTGAGCTTTCAACAAAAAAGAGCTTTCGCTGGTCATGTGTTACCTTTCCACGTCAGTTTTAATCTAGCGGCGTACTACAGTACATGATATATAAGGCATGAAGATGTTATTGTTACAGATCAGCTAAATTATCTATAGTAAAGGATTCTACAAATTAATGTAAGATACAGTCACAGAAAATAATTATATTCATAAGTACGTCTGAGTCAGTGACAACCCTACAACAGATGTATCCATCGGATCGCCATCAATGATGGTGATACATGGCTGGGTACATAATGTATATACAACTCGTCTAAACATCAATCCAACAATGTTAGATCTGTAAATTTGCTTTCGCAAATTTTTGGTTCTTCCCTCGCCGGGATTCGAACCCATGCTACTGTGATATCGTGACACCAAATCGCCTGCACTGCAGCCGTCCCGCTATACCACACGACCACCTGGGCTCTCAAAAAAAAAGAGCTTTCGCTGGCCATGTGTTACCTTTCCACGTCAGTTTTAATCTAGCGGCGTACTACAGTACATGATATATAAGGCATGAAGATGTTATTGTTACAGATCAGCTAAATTATCTATAGTAAAGGATCCTACAAATTAATGTAAGATACAGTCACAGAAAATAATTATATTCATAAGTACGTCTGAGTCAGTGACAACCCTACAACAGATGTATCCATCGGATCGCCATCAATGATGGTGATACATGGCTGGGTACATAATGTATATACAACTCGTCTAAACATCAATCCAACAATGTTAGATCTGTAAATTTGCTTTCGCAAATTTTTGGTTCTTCCCTCGCCGGGATTCGAACCCATGCTACTGTGATATCGTGACACCAAATCGCCTGTACTGCAGCCGTCCCGCTAGACCACACGACCACCTGGGCTCTCAAAAAAAAAGCTTTCGCTGGCCATGTGTTACCTTTCCACGTCAGTTTTAATCTAGCGGCGTACTACAGTACATGATATATAAGGCATGAAGATGTTATTGTTACAGATCAGCTAAATTATCTATAGTAAAGGATCCTACAAATTAATGTAAGATACAGTCACAGAAAATAATTATATTCATAAGTACGTCTGAGTCAGTGACAACCCTACAACAGATGTATCCATCGGATCGCCATCAATGATGGTGATACATGGCTGTGTACATAATGTATATACAACTCGTCTAAACATCAACCCAACAATGTTAGATCTGTAAATTTGCTTTCGCAAATGTTTGGTTCTTCCCTCGCCGGGATTCGAACCCATGCTACTGTGATATCGTGACACCAAATCGCCTGCACTGCAGCCGTCCCGCTAGACCACACGACCACCTGGGCTCTCAAAAAAAAAGAGCTTTCGCTGGCCATGTGTTACCTTTCCACGTCAGTTTTAATCTAACGGCGTACTACAGTACATGATATATAAGGCATGAAGATGTTATTGTTACAGATCAGCTAAATTATCTATAGTAAAGGATCCTACAAATTAATGTAAGATACAGTCACAGAAAATAATTATATTCATAAGTACGTCTGAGTCAGTGACAATCCTACAACAGATGTATCCATCGGATCGCCATCAATGATGGTGATAGATGGCTGTGTACATAATGTATATACAACTCGTCTAAACATCAACCCAACAATGTTAGATCTGTAAATTTGCTTTCGCAAATTTTTGGTTCTTCCCTCGCCGGGATTCGAACCCATGCTACTGTGATATCGTGACACCAAATCGCCTGCACTGCAACCGTCCCGCTAGACCACACGACCACCTGGGCTCTCAAAAAAAACAGCTTTCGCTGGCCATGTGTTACCTTTCCACGTCAGTTTTAATCTAGCGGCGTACTATAGTACATGATATATAAGGCATGAAGATGTTATTGTTACAGATCAGCTAAATTATCTATAGTAAAGGATCCTACAAATTAATGTAAGATACAGTCACAGAAAATAATTATATTCATAAGTACGTCTGAGTCAGTGACAACCCTACAAACAGATGTATCCATCGGATCGCCATCACTGATGGTGATAGATGGCTGTGTACATAATGTATATACAACTCGTCTAAACATCAACCCAACAATGTTAGATCTGTAAATTTGCTTTCGCAAATTTTTGGTTCTTCCCTCGCCGGGATTCGAACCCATGCTACTGTGATATCGTGACACCAAATCGCCTGCACTGCAACCGTCCCGCTAGACCACACGACCACCTGGGCTCTCAAAAAAAACAGCTTTCGCTGGCCATGTGTTACCTTTCCACGTCAGTTTTAATCTAGCGGCGTACTACAGTACATGATATATAAGGCATGAAGATGTTATTGTTACAGATCAGCTAAATTATCTATAGTAAAGGATTCTACAAATTAATGTAAGATAAATTCACAGAAAATAATTATATTCATAAGTACGTCTGAGTCAGTGACAACCCTACAACAGATGTATCCATCGGATCGCCATCAATGATGGTGATACATGGCTGTGTACATAATGTATATACAACTCGTCTAAACATCAACCCAACAATGTTAGATCTGTAAATTTGCTTTCGCAAATTTTTGGTTCTTCCCTCGCCGGGATTCGAACCCATGCTACTGTGATATCGTGACACCAAATCGCCTGCACTGCAATCGTCCCGCTAGACCACACGACCACCTGGGCTCTCAAAAAAAAAGAGCTTTCGCTGGCCATGTGTTACCTTTCCACGTCAGTTTTAATCTAGCGGCGTACTACAGTACATGATATATAAGGCATGAAGATGTTATTGTTACAGATCAGCTAAATTATCTATAGTAAAGGATTCTACAAATTAATGTAAGATAAATTCACAGAAAATAATTATATTCATAAGTACGTCTGAGTCAGTGACAACCCTACAACAGATGTATCCATCGGATCGCCATCAATGATGGTGATACATGGCTGTGTACATAATGTATATACAACGCGTCTAAACATCAACCCAACAATGTTAGATCTGTAAATTTGCTTTCGCAAATTTTTGGTTCTTCCCTCGCCGGGATTCGAACCCATGCTACTGTGATATCGTGACACCAAATCGCCTGCACTGCAACCGTCCCGCTAGACCACACGACCACCTGGGCTCTCAAAAAAAACAGCTTTCGCTGGCCATGTGTTACCTTTCCACGACAGTTTTAATCTAGCGGCGTACTACAGTACATGATATATAAGGCATGAAGATGTTATTGTTACAGATCAGCTAAATTATCTATAGTAAAGGATCCTACAAATTAATGTAAGATACAGTCACAGAAAATAATTATATTCATAAGTACGTCTGAGTCAGTGACAACCCTACAACAGATGTATCCATCGGATCGCCATCAATGATGGTGATACATGGCTGTGTACATAATGTATATACAACTCGTCTAAACATCAACCCAACAATGTTAGATCTGTAAATTTGCTTTCGTAAATTTTTGGTTCTTACCTCGCCGGGGTTCGAACCCATGCTACTGTGAAATCGTGACACCAAATCGCCTGCACTGCAGCCGTCCCGCTAGACCACACGACCACCTGGGCTCTCAAAAAAAAGAGCTTTCGCTGGCCATGTGTTACCTTTCCACGTCAGTTTTAATCTAGCGGCGTACTACAGTACATGATATATAAGGCATGAAGATGTTATTGTTACAGATCAGCTAAATTATCTATAGTAAAGGATCCTACAAATTAATGTAAGATACAGTCACAGAAAATAATTATATTCATAAGTACGTCTGAGTCAGTGACAACCCTACAACAGATGTATCCATCGGATCGCCATCAATGATGGTGATACATGGCTGTGTACATAATGTATATACAACTCGTCTAAACATCAACCCAACAATGTTAGATCTGTAAATTTGCTTTCGCAAATTTTTGGTTCTTCCCTCGCCGGGATTCGAACCCATGCTACTGTGATATCGTGACACCAAATCGCCTGCACTGCAGCCGTCCCGCTAGACCACACGACCACCTGGGCTCTCAAAAAAAAAGAGCTTTCGCTGGCCATGTGTTACCTTTCCACGTCAGTTTTAATCTAGCGGCGTACTACAGTAAATGATATATAAGGCATGAAGATGTTATTGTTACAGATCAGCTAAATTATCTATAGTAAAGGATCCTACAAATTAATGTAAGATACAGTCACAGAAAATAATTATATTCATAAGTACGTCTGAGTCAGTGACAACCCTACAACAGATGTATCCATCGGATCGCCATCAATGATGGTGATACATGGCTGTGTACATAATGTATATACAACTCGTCTAAACATCAACCCAACAATGTTAGATCTGTAAATTTGCTTTCGCAAATTTTTGGTTCTTCCCTCGCCGGGATTCGAACCCATGCTACTGTGATATCGTGACACCAAATCGCCTGCACTGCAACCGTCCCGCTAGACCACACGACCACCTGGGCTCTAAAAAAAAACAGCTTTCGCTGGCCATGTGTTACCTTTCCACGTCAGTTTTAATCTAGCGGCGTACTATAGTACATGATATATAAGGCATGAAGATGTTATTGTTACAGATCAGCTAAATTATCTATAGTAAAGGATCCTACAAATTAATGTAAGATACAGTCACAGAAAATAATTATATTCATAAGTACGTCTGAGTCAGTGACAACCCTACAAACAGATGTATCCATCGGATCGCCATCAATGATGGTGATAGATGGCTGTGTACATAATGTATATACAACTCGTCTAAACATCAACCCAACAATGTTAGATCTGTAAATTTGCCTTCGCAAATTTTTGGTTCTTCCCTCGCCGGGATTCGAACCCATGCTACTGTGATATCGTGACACCAAATCGCCTGCACTGCAACCGTCCCGCTAGACCACACGACCACCTGGGCTCTAAAAAACAGCTTTCGCTGGCCATGTGTTACCTTTCCACGTCAGTTTTAATCTAGCGGCGTACTACAGTACATGATATATAAGGCATGAAGATGTTATTGTTACAGATCAGCTAAATTATCTATAGTAAAGGATTCTACAAATTAATGTAAGATAAATTCACAGAAAATAATTATATTCATAAGTACGTCTGAGTCAGTGACAACCCTACAACAGATGTATCCATCGGATCGCCATCAATGATGGTGATACATGGCTGTGTACATAATGTATATACAACTCGTCTAAACATCAACCCAACAATCTTAGATCTGTAAATTTGCTTTCGCAAATTTTTGGTTCTTCCCTCGCCGGGATTCGAACCCATGCTACTGTGATATCGTGACACCAAATCGCCTGTACTGCAGCCGTCCCGCTAGACCACACGACCACCTGGGCTCTCAAAAAAAAAGCTTTCGCTGGCCATGTGTTACCTTTCCACGTCAGTTTTAATCTAGCGGCGTACTATAGTACATGATATATAAGGCATGAAGATGTTATTGTTACAGATCAGCTAAATTATCTATAGTAAAGGATCCTACAAATTAATGTAAGATACAGTCACAGAAAATAATTATATTCATAAGTACGTCTGAGTCAGTGACATCCCTACAACAGATGTATCCATCGGATCGCCATCAATGATGGTGATACATGGCTGTGTACATAATGTATATACAACTCGTCTAAACATCAACCCAACAATGTTAGATCTGTAAATTTGCTTTCGCAAATTTTTGGTTCTTCCCTCGCCGGGATTCGAACCCATGCTACTGTGATATCGTGACACCAAATCGCCTGCACTGCAATCGTCCCGCTAGACCACACGACCACCTGGGCTCTCAAAAAAAAGAGCTTTCGCTGGCCATGTGTTACCTTTCCACGTCAGTTTTAATCTAGCGGCGTACTACAGTACATGATATATAAGGCATGAAGATGTTATTGTTACAGATCAGCTAAATTATCTATAGTAAAGGATTCTACAAATTAATGTAAGATACAGTCACAGATAAAAATTATATTCATAAGTACGTCTGAGTCAGTGACAACCCTACAACAGATGTATCCATCGGATCGCCATCAATGATGGTGATACATGGCTGTGTACATAATGTATATACAACTCGTCTAAACATCAACCCAACAATGTTAGATCTGTAAATTTGCTTTCGTAAATTTTTGGTTCTTACCTCGCCGGGATTCGAACCCATGCTACTGTGATATCGTGACACCAAATCGCCAGCACTGCAACCGTCCCGCTAGACCACACGACCACCTGGGCTCTCAAAAAAAAAGAGCTTTCGCTGGCCATGTGTTACCTTTCCACGTCAGTTTTAATCTAGCGGCGTACTACAGTACATGATATATAAGGCATGAAGATGTTATTGTTACAGATCAGCTAAATTATCTATAGTAAAGGATCCTACAAATTAATGTAAGATACAGTCACAGAAAATAATTATATTCATAAGTACGTCTGAGTCAGTGACAACCCTACAACAGATGTATCCATCGGATCGCCATCAATGATGGTGATACATGGCTGTGTACATAATGTATATACAACTCGTCTAAACATCAACCCAACAATGTTAGATCTGTAAATTTGCTTTCGCAAATTTTTGGTTCTTCCCTCGCCGGGATTCGAACCCATGCTACTGTGATATCGTGACACCAAATCGCCTGCACTGCAATCGTCCCGCTAGACCACACGACCACCTCAGCTCTCAAAAAAAAGAGTTTTCGCTGGCCATGTGTTACCTTTCCACGTCAGTTTTAATCTAGCGGCGTACTACAGTACATGATATATAAGGCATGAAGATGTTATTGTTACAGATCAGCTAAATTATCTATAGTAAAGGATTCTACAAATTAATGTAAGAGAAATTCACAGAAAATAATTATATTCATAAGTACGTCTGAGTCAGTGACAACCCTACAACAGATGTATCCATCGGATCGCCATCAATGATGGTGATACATGGCTGTGTACATAATGTATATACAACTCGTCTAAACATCAACCCAACAATGTTAGATCTGTAAATTTGCTTTTGCAAATTTTTGGTTCTTCCCTCGCCGGGATTCGAACCCATGCTACTGTGATATCGTGACACCAAATCGCCTGCACTGCAGCCGTCCCGCTAGACCACACGACCACCTGGGCTCTCAAAAAAAGGGCTTTCGCTGGCCATGTGTTACCTTTCCACGTCAGTTTTAATCTAGCGGCGTACTACAGTACATGATATATAAGGCATGAAGATGTTATTGTTACAGATCAGCTAAATTATCTATAGTAAAGGATCCTACAGATTAATGTAAGATACAGTCACAGAAAATAATTATATTCATAAGTACGTCTGAGTCAGTAACAACCCTACAACAGATGTATCCATCGGATCGCCATCAATGATGGTGATACATGGCTGTGTACATAATGTATATACAACTCGTCTAAACATCAACCCAACAATGTTAGATCTGTAAATTTGCTTTCGCAAATGTTTGGTTCTTCCCTCGCCGGGATTCGAACCCATGCTACTGTGATATCGTGACACCAAATCGCCTACACTGCAGCCGTCCCGCTAGACCACACGACCACCTGGGCTCTAAAAAAAAGAGCTTTCGCTGGCCATGTGACTTTTCCACGTCAGTTGTAATCTAGCGGCGTACTACAGTACATGATATATAAGGCATGAAGATGTTATTGTTACAGATCAGCTAAATTATCTATAGTAAAGGATCCTACAAATTAATGTAAGATACAGTCACAGAAAATAATTATATTCATAAGTACGTCTGAGTCAGTGACAACCCTACAACAGATGTATCCATCGGATCGCCATCAATGATGGTGATACATGGATGGGTACATAATGTATATACAACTCGTCTAAACATCAATCCAACAATGTTAGATCTGTAAATTTGCTTTCGCAAATTTTTGGTTCTTCCCTCGCCGGGATTCGAACCCATGCTACTGTGATATCGTGACACCAAATCGCCTGTACTGCAGCCGTCCCGCTAGACCACACGACCACCTGGGCTCTCAAAAAAAAAGCTTTCGCTGGCCATGTGTTACCTTTCCACGTCAGTTTTAATCTAGCGGCGTACTACAGTACATGATATATAAGGCATGAAGATGTTATTGTTACAGATCAGCTAAATTATCTATAGTAAAGGATCCTACAAATTAATGTAAGATACAGTCACAGAAAATAATTATATTCATAAGTACGTCTGAGTCAGTGACAACCCTACAACAGATGTATCCATCGGATCGCCATCAATGATGGTGAAACATGGCTGTGTACATAATGTATATACAACTCGTCTAAACATCAACACAACAATGTTAGATCTGTAAATTTGCTTTCGCAAATGTTTGGTTCTTCCCTCGCCGGGATTCGAACCCATGCTACTGTGATATCGTGACACCAAATCGCCTGCACTGCAGCCGTCCCGCTAGACCACACGACCACCTGGGCTCTCAAAAAAAAAGAGCTTTCGCTGGCCATGTGTTACCTTTCCACGTCAGTTTTAATCTAACGGCGTACTACAGTACATGATATATAAGGCATGAAGATGTTATTGTTACAGATCAGCTAAATTATCTATAGTAAAGGATCCTACAAATTAATGTAAGATACAGTCACAGAAAATAATTATATTCATAAGTACGTCTGAGTCAGTGACAACCCTACAACAGATGTATCCATCGGATCGCCATCAATGATGGTGATAGATGGCTGTGTACATAATGTATATACAACTCGTCTAAACATCAACCCAACAATGTTAGATCTGTAAATTTGCTTTTGCAAATTTTTGGTTCTTCCCTCGCCGGGATTCGAACCCATGCTACTGTGATATCGTGACACCAAATCGCCTGCACTGCAACCGTCCCGCTAGACCACACGACCACCTGGGCTCTCAAAAAAAACAGCTTTCGCTGGCCATGTGTTACCTTTCCACGTCAGTTTTAATCTAGCGGCGTACTATAGTACATGATATATAAGGCATGAAGATGTTATTGTTACAGATCAGCTAAATTATCTATAGTAAAGGATTCTACAAATTAATGTAAGATAAATTCACAGAAAATAATTATATTCATAAGTACGTCTGAGTCAGTGACAACCCTACAACAGATGTATCCATCGGATCGCCATCAATGATGGTGATACATGGCTGTGTACATAATGTATATACAACGCGTCTAAACATCAACCCAACAATGTTAGATCTGTAAATTTGCTTTCGCAAATTTTTGGTTCTTCCCTCGCCGGGATTCGAACCCATGCTACTGTGATATCGTGACACCAAATCGCCTGCACTGCAACCGTCCCGCTAGACCACACGACCACCTGGGCTCTCAAAAAAAAGAGCTTTCGCTGGCCATGTGTTACCTTTCCACGTCAGTTTTAATCTAGCGGCGTACTACAGTACATGATATATAAGGCATGAAGATGTTATTGTTACAGATCAGCTAAATTATCTATAGTAAAGGATCCTACAAATTAATGTAAGATACAGTCACAGAAAATAATTATATTCATAAGTACGTCTGAGTCAGTGACAACCCTACAACAGATGTATCCATCGGATCGCCATCAATGATGGTGATACATGGCTGTGTACATAATGTATATACAACTCGTCTAAACATCAACCCAACAATGTTAGATCTGTAAATTTGCTTTCGTAAATTTTTGGTTCTTACCTCGCCGGGATTCGAACCCATGCTACTGTGATATCGTGACACCAAATCGCCTGCACTGCAACCGTCCCGCTAGACCACACGACCACCTGGGCTCTCAAAAAAAAGAGCTTTCGCTGGCCATGTGTTACCTTTCGACGTCAGTTTTAATCTAGCGGCGTACTACAGTACATGATATATAAGGCATGAAGATGTTATTGTTACAGATCAGCTAAATTATCTATAGTAAAGGATCCTACAAATTAATGTAAGATACAGTCACAGAAAATAATTATATTCATAAGTACGTCTGAGTCAGTAACAACCCTACAACAGATGTATCCATCGGATCGCCATCAATGATGGTGATACATGGCTGTGTACATAATGTATATACAACTCGTCTAAACATCAACCGAACAATGTTAGATCTGTAAATTTGCTTTCGCAAATGTTTGGTTCTTCCCTCGCCGGGATTCGAACCCATGCTACTGTGATATCGTGACACCAAATCGCCTGCACTACAGCCGTCCCGCTAGACCACACGACCACCTGGGCTCTCAAAAAAAAGAGCTTTCGCTGGCCATGTGTTACCTTTCCACGTCAGTTTTAATCTAGCGGCGTACTACAGTACATGATATATAAGGCATGAAGATGTTATTGTTACAGATCAGCTAAATTATCTATAGTAAAGGATCCTACAAATTAATGTAAGATACAGTCACAGAAAATAATTATATTCATAAGTACGTCTGAGTCAGTGACAACCCTACAACAGATGTATCCATCGGATCGCCATCAATGATGGTAATACATGGCTGTGTACATAATGTATTCAACTCGTCTAAACATCAACCCAACAATGTTAGATCTGTAAATTTGCTTTCGCAAATGTTTGGTTCTTCCCTCGCCGGGATTCGAACCCATGCTACTGTGATATCGTGACACCAAATCGCCTGCACTGCAGCCGTCCCGCTAGACCACACGACCACCTGGGCTCTCAAAAAAAGAGCTTTTGCTGGCCATGTGTTACCTATCCACGTCAGTTTTAATCTAGCGGCGTACTACAGTACATGATAAATAAGGCATGAAGATGTTATTGTTACAGATCAGCTAAATTATCTAAAGTAAAGGATCCTACAAATTAATGTAAGATACAGTCACAGAAAATAATTATATTCATAAGTACGTCTGAGTCAGTGACAACCCTACAACAGATGTATTCATCGGATCGCCATCAATGATGGTGATACATGGCTGTGTACATAATGTATATACAACTCGTCTAAACATCAGCCCAACAATGTTAGATCTGTAAATTTGCTTTCTCAAATTTTTGGTTCTTCCCTCGCCGGGATTCGAACCCATGCTACTGTGATATCGTGACACCAAATCGCCTACACTGCAGCCGTCCCGCTAGACCACACGACCACCTGGGCTCTAAAAAAAGAGCTTTCGCTGGCCATGTGTTACCTTTCCACTTCAGTTTTAATATATAATATATATATATCCTATTGGTTTAAGTACATTACCTAAAGATGATGCTAAGATTATGTTTAAATCTATGTTATGGCTTACTGCGTTCATTTATTCGGTCGTTCTAAAAGTGGTCTAGATACGGGACACATTTCGCGGTCACATTTCAAGATGATGAGATGCACGTTTAATACGGGTATTTTAGAGGTACGAAGTGTTTGTGTCATCAGTTTGATGCAGTACTGATGCCACGATTTAACCTACGAAAAAAAGAATAGGCAATAGGACGTTTGAATGCTAGACAGCGGCCTCAAGTGGTTGCAAATGAATTTAACTGCAATGTACGCACCACCCAATGTCTTCGTGGACGCAACAATGCAACACACAGTACAAATGACCGTCACGCACTCAACGCTAATGGCGGACCTGAATTAAATAAATCTGTGATATGGTAGTGACAAAGTTTATCAATGAACAGAAAATGAAGTAAAATGATGCGAATTTGTTAAATAACAAGGGTATGTATACGCCCATTCAATAAAACATATATAGCATTTATTCTTCCATTATGCTTGCCTTGAATTAATGCGACGTTTCTTTTGCCGTTCAGTATATGTACTGTTTTCACAAAAAAAGATAAAAAATACAGAATGTATGCAGTTTTCTATCTTTATTTTTGCTGTGAAAACCTCGTGCGGAACAAGTTAATTCAACAGAAGCTTTATTATAACTATTGACATAGTCTCACCAAATATAAAGTTGTTTCATGGGTGTGCACATAATTTTTCGATCTAAAATATACTTCAAAATTGATAAAAACGATGAAAATTACAACATGTTACAAAATATGCAAATGAAATCAAATATTGTTGCCATGGTAACTTCTTCGATGCCAGATTTGTTTTGTTTTTCTGAATTCTTTGGACCTTAGTCAGGTTTTCGGTTACTTAAGAATATGTATGAAAACTTTTTAATTTGCAGTAATTTTAGAACCAAATAAAGGCCTTTTGTTAAATATCATTCAAATTGCATTATTGTCTTTCTTCAAGAAAATTTGTACAAAATATATTTATACGTAATCAAACCGAATTTAATTTGAAAAAAAAAGTTCCATGAACTCGCAAGTTAAATCAGTTTGAATGATAAACATCAGTCGAAAAATGCATCTTTTACCGAAATGTCACAGTTTGACGTCGCATATTATTTTTATACCTTTCTTTCTTAATCTACTGATTTCGATGAAGCTCATGTACATGTAATATTTTACAGCCTATAATCTTCCTATATGGACTGGTGCAAATGATATAGACAAGGATGGAATCTTTACATTTACCATAGAAAACAGTTTATTTTCATTTAATGCTCTTCCATTTGGAATTGGTAAATTTTATGATAATTTAGCAAAAGTATATACACCATACGTCGATGAGACAGCAAACTAAGAACACAAAAAAGAAGCGTCATGTTAAAGACAGTACATGGTATCCAACAATATATGTGTATAAAAAGGTTGGGGAAAAGTAATATATTGAAAGTGTTTAGCATTTTGTCAGTTAGTCCAAAACAAGATAACAGAATAAAAACGAGTAGTTTTTTTTCGAAATAGATCTATCTGATAACACTGAACTACGGATTTGTACTTACATATACAACCCAACATGTGCCACTAGTTGGGCAGATTCTTCTTACCCTTTCAGAGCACCTGATATCACCGCTTTTTTATATGTTGTATTTCGTATAGTTTTGTTTTCTTTTAGTAGAATTACGTTTTTTTCGTGGCATTGTGAAAAGATATAAGAAGATTGATAGTTCCAATGAAAAATATCTCCAGCCAAGACACAATTTGTCAAATTAAACCATCATAGGTCAAATAACTGTCTTCATACGGTGCATTTGCTCTCTTCAAACAACAAGTAATAACGTTTGTTTTTCGACTAATGGATTTGACGTTCGTTTTGTATATGTGTTTCTTTTTTCACTTTGTCTAATACAATTAAAATACGATTAATCTCTGAAATTGGTTTCACAGAATTGGTATTGTCCCTTTTGCGTTATTTAACACGAAATACGAAATAAATGTTCGGTAAATTATTTCAGACCTTTCTATTAAAAATGAAGAGTGTGTGACCATTGGGATCTCTGAAACTGAGTCGTGGGTTTGGGGAAAAGAACCTTGTAATTATGGTCTTCGCTACATATGCGAGTATCAACGAGTAAGTATAGTCCTTCCTTTAGCCTTTAATTAGAAATATTTTAATGCCTTCACAATATTAATATATAACAACAACATCATCAAGTGTCATGAAAATTTCAATACAGGTCACAGATAGGTTACAATTGCCTGTCATTTGATACACATATATTATGTTTTATCGTCCTCCCTACGCATATATCACCCTGTTCTCGTAGTTATCGTAGAAAGGTCATGCGTAAAACTTAGGACGAGGGAAAAGACCAGTAATCAAACGATTTTTTTTTCGTATAGCTATCGTAAAATACAATGCTCGACGTAACCATGATAATATGAAACTTTAAAGCTCGTTCGCTGCGCTCACTCACCAAACAGGTTTACATTGTGGATATTTTACACTGTTAATATTTTACGATATCAATGTGTAGAAAACCCGATAATGTTAACTTATTTAGAAATCAAATATTGGAACTCTTATTCCTATAAATTGTTTTTGCCACATAACACTGGTTAATTAAATTCTAAAGCCGTTCGGTAAAGAAAAATAACTCACTTAAAAGCTTCATGTTACATTTGTAGCCGAATATTTTAAGCGGGCGGTTGTATAATTAGTGAGCAGACGCTCACAGATTCACTTGTTGACAAATATTTTCTAACAAATATACAAATATCATGAGATCTCAATTTTTAATTCAGATATTAGTTATTTTTATGTGTCTGTTGATTAATAGTATTGTGTTTTTCAGAGAGTTTGTCCGTAGAGAGAATGTATGCCATTGCAGTACTTGATGCAATAAATTGTAAAAGATGGTTGTTTTATATCAATATTTCACCAAACCACAAAATAAGATTTAACAAACTAACCCCCTCTCCCAAAAAAAAAGAAAAAAAAGAAAGAAAAAAAAAGAAAAGAAAGCCCAAGCAAAAAGAATCAACTATGAAAGTGACCAGTTTCTTTTTCACTATAGCATTGGTTCGTATGAGCATGCCATGCAAATATGAGTGTTTCGCTTGATACCAAACACCTTGACTAAAATTAAATTGGCTCGTTTAATGTTCATAACATTTTGAAAAATATTGAGATGCATCGAGGACTCAAAATTTCCAAACGTTATGCCAAATAAGGTTAAAGTAACCTATGCCTGGGATAAGAAAATCCTTAGTTCGAGTGGTTGATATTTGATGGATTTGAATATTAGTATTTTAGTTTGCCTGTATGAATTGAAACTTTATTATTGATACTTTTGGAAAAAAGTATAGATTTTCACTCTCGGCATATGACGATGATACGAGATAGCATTTAAAACTACATTATTCAAACATTACTCAAACACATGGTAATGATAATAAACAGGAATTATGTATTAATCCAATGTACTTTGCGTAAAGGATGAACCAACAGCGATCTGATAATAAAGATCATTACTTCATAGTTCTTTACAGCTTTTTTAATCAACCGCATCTTTATATGTCTTTTTAAAATGATATAACGCATCTGTGAGAAAAATTTATCACAACAGTAAAAATACGTGTATTATTATTTATCTGTTTGTCTTTTTCTTTGTATCGATGGCGTGGTTAGTTTGTTTTCGATTTTTGATTCCGATTGTCCTTCAGGGATCTTTCGCTCCTCTTCTTAAAGACCTATAATACGTACCCTTTTCCGAATATTTAGAGAAAATGTCTGAATAAGGGAACTAGGTATTACAATGTCATATGCTTGCAATGATGATGCTAAATAACTAATGTAAAAAAAAGTCTTTTAAATGTTGATTTCGCTAGTGAGCTTTGAGGGCAGTCTTTGTTCATTGTTGATGGCCTTACGGTGACATATACTCTGTTATTGTGGTTTCTTGTGGATTGTTGTCCCATGGGCAATCAAACCACATCTTCTTTTTTTATATTTCACATATGCAAAATCCGCTAGACTTACACTACACTAAACTATTCACTGCCTGTTTATTTTCAAAAATGTTTGAGAGACTACGTATGCACTTGACAAATGATTCATCAATACATGTTCTCCAATATACAGTATAACCATGATAACATGTGGTGTAGCTTTTTAATTTTCATAATGAAAAATAAAATTTCTCCCTGTTAAGTTTACAATTAAGGAATTGATATATGCAATAACCATCAGCAATGTTCGATATCACAAGGAGGTCAATTTTCTAATTCCGCTATATTTTCAAAATCAGTATGTTCCTATTGTATCCTACAGTTACACCAAAATTATTGCACCTACAGTATAGGACCTGGACTTTGAACAATACACGAACCTTCTAACATGTGGCTGTTCAAACTCGCCTTATATTTTCAACCCCTTTGGCCATGTTATTAACTGAGAGCTAAACATAATTCATCATGAACATCACAGGAAGATGATTTCTCATGGTCCTTAATTTAGAGAACTGTGTGAATGATAGACACAAATCCGTTTACACATATCAAAAAGCTGTGAAATATTTATCATCTGTTCACGAAATGTAGGTTGATGTTCCTGTGGATTAAGCCTCAAAGAATATTGTCTCTGCCATTAAATACTACGAATGTCTTCTAAAAGAAATAGAAATTAATAAGAACTCCGATAATCCCATATACGAAATACATTCGGCAATCATCGAGTAACTCCGCTTCTTGGCTGTTCTGTTTACCACATTTACACTGTAGAAGATGGACATCATTTATATTATTGCATTTAACATTGCTATTTCTTCCCTGCCATTGAAGTGACCGTTAAATGTCTTCAGTGTTTGCTTGGAAGCCAAAACTCTTTTGTTTTTTTCATCCCTTGCAAGAACCAGAAGACACGGAGGTTGGTCTGAATGATACATCAGATCTCTCAAGTAAGTGTTTGAGGCTAAAAAAATCGAGTAAATGTAGACAGGTACAGGGTTTGGATAGTTTTGGATGTTGCTTCTAGTTTTAGAGGAGAAGGTGTGATAACTTATCAAGTCAGCACCATCGGGACTCATTTGTTTACCTTCCTGTCTTTGTATAGTTCACTTTCATCTCGGCTGATGTTGTTCGCACGAGAAAAACCTTTATCAATAACATTGAGAACGGAAATGTGAAATGTTCAAAGAGACAACAACCCGACTAAAAAAAAAACAAAAAAAAACAGCTGATGGCCATCAATTTGTCTTCAAAGCAGCGAGATAATCCAGCATCAAAGGCGAGCTTCATCTGGCCTCTAAACAAAAAGTGTACTAGTTCACTGATAATGAACGTGGTACAAATCTCCGTAATATACAAATTGACTTAAAGTAGAAATCATTGCTTGAAGATTAACAAAGGCTAGAGGCTCCTGAATTGGGATAGGCGCAACAAGGGAATGTTTTTTTAATTTTTTGTAGGCGTCCTTTTGTAGTATAGTTGGTGGTACAAATCCGTTTTATTCATTATATTTATTTTCCATTACAAGTGTAGTCCGATAAATACATGTAAAATTCCATTGACGATATAATTCTCAATATATTGATAAAGAAGAAAGAAATATCATGTTGATATATTTTATATATCAAAAAGGAATAAAACATTAAAGGAATTATATAACTATTTTATATATACTTGTTTCCCAAATTATAAGGAAAGATATATTTCTAATATCGGAGCTTATTTCCCTAGATTCATTTTTTTTTTAATTTGTCAGCAATACTACAAATTACATAACGATTTGTGATTCAGTGAGATTAATATATTACTAAGATAGCTGTAGAGTTTAAAGAAAATCTAAGTTGATATGAAAAAGTTATTAGAAAAATTAAAGTTTACTAATGTAAGTTTTGTCCGAACTGCAAAACCTAGCTTTTTTTACCTGAATTAATTTAATTCTCAAATTTAACAGTAATACAACAAAAAACAAAATGACCTGATAAAATTGAGAAAGGAAATGGTGAATATGTCAAAGCGACAACCACCCGACCATAGAGCAAACAACAGCCGAAGGCAACCAATGGGTCTTCAATGTAGCGAGAATTCCCGCACCCGTAGGTGTCCTTCAGCTGGCCCCTAAAATATGCATAATAGTACAGTGATAATGGACGTCATACTAAACTCCGAATTATACACAAGAAACTAAAATTTAAAATCATACAAGACTAACAAAGGCCAGAGGCTCCTGACTTGGGACAGGGGCAAAATTGCGGCGGGGTTAAACATGTTTATGTATACCCCTATACCTCTAGCCAATGTAAAAAAGTAAAAGAATAACAATACGCACATTAAAATTCAGTTCAAGAGAAGTCCGAGTCTGATGTCAAAAGATGTAACAAAAGAAAATAAATAAAATGACAATAATACATAAATAACAACAGACTACTAGCAGTTAACTGACATGCCAGCTCCAGACCTCAATAAAACTGATTGAAAGATTATGTCTTCATCATATGAATATCAGGTACAATCCCTCCCGTTAGGGGTTTAGTATCATACTATCATAAAATATATGAGAAGAACATAACCCGTGTCATGCCAACAACTGTTTTTTTAGAAATAAATGTGTTTAGTTCCGATGCAAAGACCCTATCAGTGAATCAATGTTAAAGCCAAAATATGCAATCTTTAATGACCTGGCAACAGTATCGTAACTATATCCCCTTTTAATAAGTCTATTTAAAGGTTTTGTTAGTTTCTGAGGAGAATACTGACATTTTTGTGCTTTATAAAGAATATTTCCATAAAATTTTGGATGTGAAATACCTGAACGTATAAGATGTCTGCATGTTGAGTTATAATTACGAATTATTTCCTTATACCGGTGATAAAATTTAGTAAATGTTTTGACCAGTTTGTGATATCGAAAACCCTGGTGTAATAATTTTTCAGTAATACATAAATTTCTCTCGCTAAAATCTAATACATTGTTACATACACGAGCGAATCGTACAAGTTGAGATATATAAACACCATAAGATGGTGACAAGGGAACGTCACCATCTAAAAATGGATAATTAACAATAGGAAATGAAAAATCATCTCTTTTATCATAAATTTTTGTATTAAGCTTCCCGTTTATGATATAGATATCAAGATCGAGGAAAGGGCAGTGGTCATTGTTATCATTAGCTTTATTTAAAGTAAGTTCTACAGGATAAATTTCTTTAGTATACATACTGAAGTCGTCATTATTTAGAGCCAATATATCATCCAAATATCTAAAAGTATTGTTAAATTTTTGTATCAAATGTTGTTTTGATGGGTCTTTGCTAATTTTAGTCATAAATTGTAACTCATAACAATACAAAAACAGGTCCGCAATAAGTGGTGCACAGTTAGTCCCCATTGGAATTCCAATAACTTGACGATATACGGAATCTCCAAAGCGAACAAAAATGTTATCAAGTAAAAATTCAAGTGCATAAATAGTATCAAAGCATGTCCAATTGACATAGTTCTTTTGTTTATTGCTACTAAAAAATGATCTAAAAGAGTTTGAACATATGTACTCGCATTCCGACTTTTTAAATGCCCAGTTAATTAGGGATGTGAATTTTTTCTTAATAAGAATATGAGGCAAAGTGGTATATAGGGTAGAAAAATCAAAACTTTGAACAGATTCAAAATCACCAATATATGCATGCAATTTATCAAGTACTTCCAACGAGTTTTTGACACTCCAAAAGTAATTAATTCCACTATTTTCAAAGGCCTTATTTGAACAATTTATTATCAGGTTTTTTATTGTACCAAGTGTACTAGTAAGTAAAACAGACAATTTAGTAGTTGAACAATGGCTGGAAGATGAAATAAATCTATATTTGTAAGGTTTTTTGTGCAGCTTCGGAAGCCAGTACATAGTTGGGACTTTCATTGTGTTTGGTTCTGCTTGTAAAGAAGTAGCTAAAAGTTTATGTTTGTTACAGATGTCGTTTTCTGAAAATGAAGTCAGTTGGAATGTTGGTGAATTCGTGATTTCCTTTTGCAGAACCTCTATATAAAATTTACGTCAAACAATAATGATATTATTCGCAGCTTTATCAGCCGGGACAAAAACAAATTCCTTGGCTAGTTCTGTTAGTTTATTTTTGATACGCGAAATAGGGTTTTTATAGTTTTTGTTGAGGGTAAAATGTTCTTTAAAATGTTGTATTCGAATATCAACTATCTTAATTACTGAATTAAAAAAAGAGTCCAAAGATTTTTTGTCAGCTTTTTCCCGTTTTACCCATTTCAAACAGTAGGCGCGGAGTGAGTCGTTGATGATATTACGACACTCATTCCAGTTAATAGTTGACGGGGGACGATATTTAGGTCCTTTACTGAGGAATGATTTTAACTCTCGGTCGCGAACGATGTTAAGGTCTCCTGTTATAACATGGGAAATTGGTCCATAGGTGTATTCTGAATTACTGCAATTACACGACATAGGTGTATTTTCAGTGATATTTACATCTTTACACAATTGGCTATAATTAAACACATATTTTCGGGTAGATTTCTTGTAAATATAACAAATGAGAGGGAGTTCAGTATTATCAAAATATCCAGGAATTTGGTCTTTAACAGAATGGTCGTTAAAAATACCGGCAATATTTACAAAATCAAAACCTTTATTGACATACTTTATTTTAATAAAATGTTTTTTATGATCTTCAGGGCGATCAATTTTTGGAAACAGTTTAGAATAACAATATGCCATTATAATTTGGACAATTTCATACTTAGGACTGTAATATGAAATTGTGTTGCAATCCTCTAAAATTTTATTTAATTTATTTATAGGTAAAGAACAAAGCTTGGTTAACAGATAATGTCTGCCGTTGTTTTTTGAAATGGAAATTAGGTCCGAAATATTGTATGGTTGGTCCGAAATTTTCTTTGATTGCGATTTTTTCTGCGTCCATGAGAACGATTTTTACGAACAGTTTTAGAAACTATATCCAAAATGTTAACAGAATCGGTTCTTGATATATTGCCAATTCCCATGATATTATCATTAAGACCGAGAGGGTAGACTGTCTGTAATTTTTTAATCCAATTTAATTCATTTATTTTTCGTGATCGTACAAACTTGGAATGAGATTCACCAGGCTGCTTATTTACTACTTCTAAAGGTTGAACTGTTAAATATTTAATAGGATGACTGTGCTTCTTAAGATGTTGATAAATGATACTTTTGAATTTATTGGGTCTTTTAAAACGATACAGGTGTTCTTGCGTGCGTTTAGATAAATATCGCCCAGTTTCACCTACGTACTGAATACCGCATCCCGGTTTGTTTCATGTGAGTAAATAAATAATACTGTTTGTTTTTCAAGTAATATCAGTTTCAAAATTTAGAGAAAATGTGCGACCATTAAATGTGGACCTTACTGTATTGTTGGTGGAAAGACGGGGACACGTAAGTCATTTTTTGGCATGACACTTATCGATAGAAGGGTAACCACGATTTTTATTGTTAAAAACGTTAGCTATTGTAGTATTTTTAGATAAGCGATTCTGAAGATTGAGACGTGTAGATACCCTTTGAACGAGTTTAGTATTTAATATTTTTCCATTTCTAAGCTTCATATTTGTTTTTTGGTATGTAGATTTATTACAAAGGAGCAAAGACTGGCGTCCAGAATATGAACCATCACACAGTAGATTAAATTGTGTAAAAATGATAAAACTGTTCGGCTCAAGACGTCAAATGCTTATTGTCATAAGTTACCCGACAAATTTAACAAAAGATAGGGTATATCAAGGTAGCGACTGACGTCTGACTAAATAGATGAATGGGGCTGAATATTAAAATACTACTTTTTGATAGATATTACTAAAGTAATGAACATAGAGAAGTTCTCGCTCGGACACACACTCCATAATCTAGTATAATATAAGAGCATAAACCTTAAGCACGGGGAGGCACTCAACTGTCTCCACACGGTGAGTTTTGGTAAGTTTAATATATTTCTTAGATAGCTGCAAACTTTGATGAAAATCCAAGTTGATTTGAAAAAGTTATTACAAAAATTAAAGTGTACTATCTCTATTCTGTCCGAATTGCAAATTCAAGCTTTTTTAACCTAGATTAATCTAATTCTTCAATTTGACAGCAATACAACAAAAAACAAAATGACCTGTGATTCAGTAAGCTTAATATATATCTCAAATAGCTGCATAGTTTGATGAAAAGCCAAGTTGATCTGAAAAAGTTATTAAAAAAATTAAAGTGAACTATCTCCATTTTGTCCGAATAGCAAATCCTAGCTATTTTTTTAATGTTTTACCAAGGCCAATTTAAGTCTTAAATTTTACAATTTAATTCTTAAATTATACAGCAATACAACAAAAACAAAATGACCTGGGATTCAGTAAGCTTAATATGTATCTAAGATAGCTGCATAGTTTGATGAAAATCCAAGTTGATTTGAAAAAGGTATTAAAAAAATTAAAGTGTACAATCTCTATTTTGTCCGAATTGCAAATTCTGGCTTTTTTTACCTAGATTAATTTAGTTCTTAAATTTGACAGCAATACAACAAAAACAAAATGACCTGGGATTCAGTAAGCTTAATATGTATCTCAGATAGCTGCATAGTTTAATGAAAAGCCAAATTGATTTGAAAAAGGTATTAAAAAAAAATAAAGTGTACAATCTCTATTTTGTCCGAATTACAAATTCTAGCTTTTTGACCTAGATTAATTTAATTCTTCAATTTGACAGCAATACAACAAAAACAAAATGACCAGGAATTCAGTAAGATTAATATATATCGCAGATAGCTGCATAGTTTGATGAAAAGCCAAGTTGATTTGAAAAAGTTATTAGAAAAATAAAGTGTACTATCTCTATTTTGTCCGAATTGCGAATCCTAGCTTTTTTACCAAGGTCAATTTAAGTCTTAAATTTTACAGCAATACAACAAAACAAAATGACCTCGGATTCAGTAAGCTTAATATATATCTAAGATAGCTGCATAGTTTGATGAAAATCCAAGTTGATTTGAAAAAGTTATAAAAAAAATTAAAGATGCCTATCTGAATTTAAATACATGTAATAATTTTTATTTATACCTATTGTAAAAAATGATTTTTTTTTTTCATTTCACAGCAATAAATCAAACTACCAAATAAGCTTGACTTTTGTTAGATCAATATTTAATTGAGTAAGATGGGCTGATTTGCATCAGTCAAAATTAAATTTGAAGGTCAAGACTAGTCGAGACTGGTTGAGACTGAGTCGGGACAATCGAGACAGGTCGAGACAGGTCAAGCCTTGGTCAAGACCATTTCAGACTACACCAAGATCATCAAGTTCTGAATCAGACTAATTAAGTAAAGTCGAGACCTAGTCGAGTACACTTAAGTACAATTAAGTACAGTCGAGACAATGTCGAGACTAGTCGAGTAAAATGTGGGCTCGATTTTAATGGTCGAGCACAAAAACTGGTCAATTCAAACTCTGGGCAGTTTGTAGTGATATGTCATTTGACTTTAATCTCAGTTTGAAACTCCATTGGAGAGATTAGGATGGGTGTTTACAGAACAGTGAATAATCAGCAAAACATATAAATAATAAAATGCAAAATAACAAAAAGAAACTAGTATCTCAATTGTGAAACTTTTCGCTTTTTACACTTAATGACCTCATTCGCCTTCATTTTGGAGATCGGAGGTATGTAATATATGTAACATAGACTTGATGATCTTTCATTTGATATGCGACATTGCCATGTTCTAGAAAGTTTGATTTTTGCACTTAATAACCCCATCCAACTCATTTTTGGAGTTCAGGAATTTGATATTTCAAATGTATACATCATGACTTTTCATTTGTTATACAACAACCTTATCTTAAAAGAAAATTTATTTTTTGCACTCAATGACCCCACCCAACCAATTTTTGGGGGACGTCAATTTTACAAGGTCAAGGTAATAGTATACTGTGAAGGTCAAGGTCAAATTTCATCATGACCTGACATTGACCTCAAACTGAAGGTCTTAAACAACAGATAATTTTTACAGTATATAGAAGGTTGATATCTGTTACCATTAAACTGATATACACTCATCATACTATTAAGAATCTTCTCGTCGTACTTTGGAACAGACAGTCGAACATTTTTTAGCTTAATGTATAAAATATAGAGCTTGTCGAGAGGAACATTTTACACACAGTATGTATGCAGCAAAAATCTTATCGTTTTCTTAATATATATGCAAGCATGAAATTGCAGCGAAATTATTTTTTTTGCACTTGGTGACCTTTGAACTTGAGTGCATATTGAAGGTCATTTGTCAGATTATTGGTGAAGGTCCCAAGTCTCTCGACTTCCGGTTCTCGAAATATTTTTTTCCAAAATAGTGTTTATTTTTATAGGAAAATAGCTCCTTAGAAGGGTTAACAACAAAATGATTGTAACATTGCCATCTGTTCTTGTACATGTTGCTGTTTTCAAATCGATTCTATCTCAAATACTTATTGATAAAAATGCAAAGGAAAGAAATTGCTTCAAGGTGATATAACTCCCATAAGGGACGATGAAATCATATACAGCCTCATATGGTAATACATCATGATGAGATCTTCATATTTGTCATGATATCTTTAAAAACTACGAGGGGAGGCCATGTTGAAAAAAAATCAATAAAAGGGAGATATTTGGTCTTGATGACTTCAATAGAAACGGGGGAGGGCAATTAGAAAAATTGTTGGAAAAAAACCATTAGAAAAACAGTAAAGGGTTTCCCCACGTAGGGGAAAGACCTTAATAAAGAAAAGACAATAACGAGGTGCGAAAATATAAAGAATTGAGAATAATGGATAAAATTATAGGGAATAGAGAAAATGGCATAAAAAACTAAAAAATACAGATATGAAGGATCTCCAATTCAAATCCTCATTTATGCGTTTGCAAGAAATCAATAGCTTTAAAAAAAAGCGATAGTTTGAAAACACGTTCAACAATCTGATGGGATAAACCAACAGCATGCTTTCACGACAAATATTGACGGTTTCCTACAGCTGTGAGCATATATCATTTGCAAATTATTAAGTTTTGTAAATAGAATTTATTTAACTGCTTTTTTTCATTTTGTAGCAACACAAGTTATTCCGAAGGAATAGCTGTCGTCGATGGACGTCTTACAAAAGAAAATAACTATTTTGAAGTAGAAATTGTAAACTTGGGTGTTAATGGTAAGAATTTTATATAGTTGGTTAACCTTTCTGACCACGGCGACGTACCCCACGTCGCCGCACTGGGCAAACACAAAAATCTTAATGTATTCCTTATTACAAATACTCATACCTGCTACAAAGTCAACGATGCAAAATTTCTTGTTAATATGCACATCTATATATTATGTCCTTTATTATCTAAACAATTCGTGAAAATCTAGAGAATTCTAGAGCCTCAGTCATTGTCTTTTGCATAATGTATATGTTAAAGCGCGTTTTTTTTTCACTTCAGTTTTAGGGTACGCCAGTAACAGTGTTATTTGTTATGCAGGTTTATGATTTGTTTTTATTGCAGGGATAGGAGTTATTTCCAAATCATATGGTGTAGATGGAGCTCCTGGTTGGCATGAAGGATCTGTAGCTTTTCATGTTGATGATGGCAGGTAAGAAATCATCGATCTATTTAATTAATTAATAGCCCCGCTAGGACTTCTTGCACAGGACAAAATAACATGCAAACCATTCCCTTTCATGCACGTCATTTGTCCGTCGTGGTTCGTTGACTCTTCGAAATTTTTAAAACAGAAAATTAAACATTTTTAACATGATAAAGGCAACAGTAGTTTACCTCTGTTCGAAGTCATAAATCAATTGAGAGATAACAAATCCAGGTTACAAACTAAAACCGAGGGAAATACATCAACTATAAGAGGAAAAACAGAAACACAGCAGTGCAACAAAAAACAAACAACAATGCTGACTTGGTACAGGACATTTAAAGAAAAATGGTGGGTTGAACCTGGTTTTTTGGCTAGCCAAACCTCTCGCTTTTATGGCAATGTTAAATATAACACTAAAATGACCACACTACATTACAGGACTACAGTCCAATGCAAGAATATTTATGACAGAGACATACACACATACAAGGTACAATGGTACATTTCAACATGCTAATAGTTATCAAAGGTCTCAGGCTTATAATTGTACTCGCCAGACGTGCGTTTTGTCTGCATAAGACTCACCAATGACGCTAGGGAAAAACCAGAAACCAGGCTATTGTTTTTTTTTTTGTTCCTTTTACAAATATTCTCTATCTAGCATTACATAACATGTCAGTTCATTTGTGTAGATTATACGAGTTTGTATTGACTTTTAACTGTTCGAATATCTCTTTACATGGAAGGGAATGATTTCGAGCTTTTTATAGAATAGACATTTATTGTTAATGGAAGAATAATGAGATATATATGTAAATTGGTTTTTGTGTCAATGAATTGCTGTTAATAAAGTGACATGATTGGTCAGTGTCAAAACCAACCAGAGCGTGTAGCGGGCAATTCTGAGTCCCTATTCGATCGCGGGATATATTATTTGTCTAAACAAAGGAATCATGTATTTACCGATATACAACAATCAAGTGAACATAGTCAAATGAAATAAAAAGAATAGCAATAAATAGTAATTAAAAAGTAAAATTTGAAAAGAAAAGGTATTTAATCAAAAGAATGCGGTTAGTTTATTATAATATGATGTGCATCTTTCGCATTGTACAAAATTCTCGTATATCTATATTTAGCGCAGTCTCAGAGATGTATAAAATAATTGCTGTTACAATATACCTCCCACGTAAATCCACATGTTTCTTGACCAATGTACAAACGCTATGCCAATTACATTGTGTTATTATTGCAAATAAAAAAACACCTAAAAAAACCTTTATTTTTAATCTGATGCATAACAAAAACAATTATTGCATTACAGCTCGGCAAAATGTAAAATCAAAATAAGATATTGCTCCGCGAAATTCCATTAATGCTTTCGGCGCATTAAAGTCGTTTCAAAACAAGACGTCATACAAATTTAAACGCTATTTAAGCTAAAAGTTTCATTCGTTACTTGAACCCTGGAAATTAGGATACTATTGCATTTAAATGGAGTGTTGAGGTAAGTGTCTCTTTATTGTCTATGCTATTGCATTAATCACACATTTAGTGATTTTAACAAGTCAACATGGCGACTCCTTAAATATGAAATGTCAACTGTGAATTTGACGGTAGTTAACGAAATAAATGTAAACTCAAAATGATAAATGTTGGGGTTGAAAAGTAAAAGGTTTTAACATGGTTTTTTGTGGTTATTTAGGAAATACTGTATGCAACCTCTAGATTCAATGGACATTTTTAGCTTTTTTTTTTATATATTTCTAACACTCAAGGGGATAAATATAACAGTCACACACATACACCGCTTATCCACCCTTAATTCAGTAATTTTAATTGCCGTAGTTGTCCTATTATTTTCGGAATAATATGTGAGAGCCAAAGATTTGAACGCTCGGGACAAAATTCGAATATCACGGCCTAGGCCATAGGTAATTTGGTGTTTTAAATTTTGAATGTATGTTATTTAAAATGTATTACTCTGACCAGCTGTCGTCTTTTAAATGAGTTTGTCTCAAGCAGGGTTTACTACTTACTACTTTACCAGTAATCAGAAGAACAATTGCATTCCCTTTTTAAATTGTTTATGCTTTTGGGTATATATTATTAAAATATATCTTTAACTATAACTAGAGTAGATATATTTCTTATATAGGGTTAACAATATTAGTCATTTTTTTTTTTTTGGCTGTTGTTAAATCAATAAAAAAGATAATTATATGATTATTGTATGTAACCATGAAACCTGTTTTTACTTCAGAACATAGGAAAAATAAGTTAAAAAAAAGCCATACAAAACGAAATTTAGTAAGGTTTCATTACCCTCAGTATGGGTGTGGTTTTTAGGTAAAAGAATATTTTTTTAACAAGACTTTAAATTTAAAAATTTATATAATTATATTATCTAATAAGATAATTTTATTCAAATATCTTTTATTCAATAAATCTGAGAATCATGTAAAGATGCAAAAATGTTTTTTTTTTTTTTTATTATATCTTTATTTGATCGTGGCTGTTGTCATGTCAGTCAAAACCGAAATTTATTTTAACAGTAAAAATTAAGAAAAGTGAACGGTTATTTGGTAAAGTATGGTTCAGACTGGTCGTGTATTGTTTAGACCTTTGGTCGAGTATGGTTAAGCCTGAAAAGAATTAGGTGAAGTACAGGATGAAAATGGATTAAGACTGTTTCAGACTGGTCGAGTAATAACACAGGCTATTTTCTATTGCAAAGATAAGGATCAAGTGCAAATCAGTACAGTCGAGCATGATTAAGATAGGGGTAAAGTAATGTCAAGTAAAATTCAAACCAAATTGGACATTGTCAGACTGTTCGAGTACAAATCTATCTGTACATTCGAGTACAGATATAGACTTTTACTGATTGTTAGTGATAAAATTAATAAGTAATTGATTGTCTACCGCATTCGTTTATTCTTGGTGTAGAAGAAAATGTTTTCCATGTCAGTTACGGTAACCACAGCCAAGTTTTAGTGACCTAATGTTCCCGTCAGGTTGCTCATGAAATCTGAAAAATAAGTAGTAGGTGCATGCTGTCACAATTGGGAAAACTAGACGAATTTGTGGCTACGGCAATTTGAACATATATCAAATAGCCATCACAAACATTTAGATATTTAAAGATGTAAACCTGGTTTCAGGGAAATCAAGATCAATCTTTACGTTAGTGTGATGCGTTTGTGATAGACTGCTCTTTAGATACTATTTTCCACTATAATTGAAATAAGCCATGGTACTGAGAGACTTGGAGTTAACTTATGCAAACGACTAAAACAACCTTAACCGTGATGTATTAAACTCACTTATAAGTGTACTTTGTTAGTCGAAAATGGTATTCTAATGTCTATGTATAATATTTTTACAAATGAATGTTTTTATTTTTGCATAGATTGTTTAAATCAGAAGGAAGAGGTCCATCATTTGGTCCAATAGCTAATATCGGTGATATCATTGGTTGTGGTATTTTATTTCCTTCAATCGACAAACAAGAGAACTCCGAAGTGGAAGTATTCTTTACAATGAACGGTGAAAAGGTAATTTTTATAATGCATCATGATCAGTTACCATGAAAATGAAACAATGAAATGTTCTTTGATCCTGTAATTCAGTGGTTGTCGTTGTTTATGTGTTACATACTTGCTTTTCTTTCATTTTTTTTATATAAATAAGGCCGTTAGTTTTCTCGTTTGAATTGTTTTACATTGTCTTGTCGGGGTCTTTTATAGCTGACTATGCGGTATGGGCTTTGCTCATTGTTAAAGGCCGTACGGTGACCTAAAGTTGTTAATGTCTGTGTCATGTTGGTCTCTTGTGGACAGTTGTCTCATTGGCAATCATACCACATCTTCTTTTTATATTTGTCATTTTAAAAAATGTAAGACATAAATCATTATAAAGTAAATAATATGTCTTCCTCATGCATAGGTCTTATTTCTTTAAACCTTACTTAAATACACTTTTAGTTCTTTTTTTTTATTTATTACCTCTTGAACGTTTGTAATCGGTTTAGAATTTTGAAATAAATTATTGACTAGAGCATCACTGAGTAA
This sequence comes from Mytilus galloprovincialis, assembly GCF_965363235.1. Lineage (NCBI taxonomy): Eukaryota > Metazoa > Mollusca > Bivalvia > Mytilida > Mytilidae > Mytilus > Mytilus galloprovincialis. The sequence continues at coordinate 81,757,993 of NC_134845.1, read as the reverse complement.
ATTCTTTTTTAATGTGCATAACGTACCGATTATAGATATACTCTTATCGTCGTTATATTGTTAAGGCTTATATTCAGAGATAGGAACCTGAAAGTACACTGCTACCATTTAATTCTTCCTTCGGGACCTTTAACTGTATGTAATTTGACAATCACAAGTACTTAACTGTTGTTCTCTTGTAACACCCTTCATTCTGTAGTAAACTTCACTATATAATACTTGTCTCATGTACGTTACCCCATGATAATGTATGCCTTTGAAAAATCTTTACTGTAAAAGTATAAAGAATACAAAACTCATAAATAAAGTGCAAATCTACACGACAAAGCCGCTGCTATGTTTATTAAATATGCTACACATGAACATTCATAAACACATATGTATATATATATATATTTACACATATACACAACAATATACTTCACACAATATAATACCAACAAAAAAAACAACAAAAAAAAAAAAAAAAAAAAAAAAAACCCAGTCCTATCAATCCTATATATGTTATAAATAATTAAAAAAGGGGGGGACTTATTGAATAAATTAGAATTTACCAAGTATTTAGAAGAGGACCGATCGCTTTGGCGCTGTCATGCTGAATGACCGAAACCCCCGTTTCGGCGGGAAACTGACCACACGATAGGTACGACACCTTTATACATCATGAAAAGACAAGAGAAAATAATTTCAGTCTAATTCACTACGTTCAACCGTATGATATTATATTAATTTTTATACAAGAAATATATTGTTATTGAGGTCATCAAGTCCATTTTTAAATTTGTATTGTGACATATTTAAATTTTCTTATGAAAAAATCATTTAAATTCAAATTGGATCAACACAGTTTACTTCTCCTTTAGGAGGATTGTTTCCTGCTGTGGGAATGCATATCGAAGGTGCACGTGCTAGATTTCACTTACGTGCCATGTGGAATACTTTTGTTTGGATGTCAGAAGAGGAACTAATGAAGACGAATGAACAAGAATTTAACGAATCGGTACTACTTAACCAATTAATTGATTTTCATTTTTTTAATAGTTATCAAAGGTACCAGGATTATAATTTAGTACGCCAGACGCGCGTTTCGTCTTCATAAGACTCATCAGTGACGCTCATATCAAAATATTTATAAAGCCAAACAAGTACAAAACAAGACCAAAGATAAATATTAAATAACACTTAAACTTGAGGAAAAAGATACCAGAGAGCTATATGAAAACTCTTTAGTGGAGAAAAAAAATGACACTGTCATGGCAAAAAAACGAAAACGACCGAAAGACAAACAAAAGCACAACACAACAAAGGAAACTTTATCAAGACTGAGAAACATGAGCCGTACCAAAAACTGAGGATAATCGCAGGTGCTCGTATTGGCGTCCATAAAACTTTTATCGCGGTCAACAAAAACAAATTGTAAAAGGATTTTTGTTAAGATGGTGTAATATGAATGACTTGTTGATTGTAATTCATTTCATACTTCATGTATCTGAGGATTTAAATTTGAGTGAAACCCCAACCTTCAAACAATATGAAAAAAATGGATGTTTATAAGAATAAAATTCAAAACAATGTGGCTGTGGCCATTGATTGACACATTAAATTCATCCATTGACTGGGACAATGTAGGTGAACGTTTGTATGTAACGACCACTGCTCACTATGTAGTTTTAAAAGACACTTAAACTATATGGGGTCACCAAAGGTTCTCAACACCTTAATAAAGTAATTCGAAAAATTAATCAGAAATAACACGATGTTTTGATTTATATCAATTATATAAATCAAAACATAAAGGTTATTCCTGATTATTTTTTCGAATTATCTTATAATTAAAGGCGTTAAAAAATCTTTGGTGACCCCACAGTTTAAATGTCTATCGTAGGTACGTCGTGAACAGTGGTCGTTACAGACAAACGTTCACGTAAGTTGTCCCAGTCAATGGAGGAATTTAATGTGTCAATCAATGGCCACAGCCACACTGTTTTGAATTTCATTCTAAAAGGACACCATACCGCAATTGTAACGTCATATTTTGATAGTTTTATAGTGCACCAATATTAATTGTATTTTAGACTGACAGTTCCAATGAAGATAGTCTGTTATCCAAGAGCATGTTTAAGATATCATCGAAGGAAAATGTCCTAATAAATGCATTACAATTCCACATGGAGCATTGCCCCGGGGCTGCTGATGCTGCATTGGAGTACTATAACTTGAAAAGATCGTTTGACACGCTTCAAAGTCTTCAAAATAGCAAATAAGAAACATAACAACAATATGAACAAGTAACTATGTAAATAGAATAGTTTGAATAAGTTCAAACGAGAAGTAGGGCAAACACATCAGACAATGTAACTAAACGACACAGATAAAAACACAAAAAATATACCTGGAGGGTTATATTGTATAAGCTACAAAACGCAACGAGTCAAAACAAGTATGAGCACATTTAAAAAATATATATCATCAAAGACATGCTAAATTGTCCAAATGACAAAAACATTAAGATATTGTGACAAAAGAAATATACTCGTGGATATACTTAATACTAGAAAAAAACAATTAGTATTAGCAAATAGATCAGGAAAAATAGAACTTATATTACTAAACTTGATTCACAAATAATAACGTTTTATGTATTATATTTGACACTTTGAACTGCATTCGGTAAGAAATATTATTTAGTTTAGTTTAAACATATTTTATTTGCTTAAATGTGCAAAAGGGATGAGACACAAGTTAATCAAACTTATATAATCTTCTCTCGTGACAATGTGTAGCAATATAAATTGATATTTACAAAGCGTTACATTGGAACTGTGAAAAGATAATGATACATGCATGTATTTGCATTTAGTGTATTATATGAAAAGATTAGAAACAACTTGGACTCTTTAATAAATTCAAATACATTCTTTACAATTTTTGCAACATATTTACAACATATTTAGTTAAAGACGTTTATTACCACCGGAGGTTAGGATGTTCAAATTGAGAGGAGAGTTCTTTGGTAACCAGGTCAGGTTTTAAAATTATTTCGTTCTTATATTCACATAATAAGGAAAGGAATATTCACACTAATCACCGCGGCTACAAGAGGAATCTGAAATAACATTGACTCTATCAAGATCATAATTAGGAAAGGAATCTTCACACTACGCACCGCGGCTACAAGAGTAATCTGAAATAACATTGACTCTGTCAAGATCATAATAAGGAAAGGAATCTTCACACTACGCACCGCGGCTACAAGAGTAATCTGAAATAACATTGACTCTGTCAAGATCATAATTAGGAAAGGAATCTTCACACTACGCACCGCGGCTACAAGAGGAATCTGAAATAACATTGACTCTATCAAAATCATAATTAGGAAAGGAATCTTCACACTACGCACCGCGGCTACAAGAGGAATCCGAAATAACATTGGCTCTGTCAAGATCATAATTCAAAAAAGAGTCTGAGTATCTATCTTGTGTTAAAATAATGTTGAGTTTACGATTGCCAAATTTGTTATGTTTGGGTACTTGGGCTTTTGAATTCAATCTAAGATTTTTTAGTTCGGTTTTAAATTTACCTAAAGAGTCAATGTTGCGTGCCAACACATTAATGTATTTCACAGTCGTATAGTTATAGGTGTGAATGATTCTTGGGTCAATGAAAGCCTACAAAAGAGTATATTTCATCATTTTCATTACGTCCGGGATAAACAGCAGCTATTTGGCATGTTGGTGGAATTAAATTGAAAAAAAGGCTGGTAAAGCTTTTCTAAGTACATTTAAAAGTTTAGAGGCATTTTTTTATGATATTTTCCACATTGGTATTCCATTTAGCATCTTAACTGAATTTAACACCCAAGTGTTTGTGAAAATCTGTAACTTTAATCCTCCTACCATTGAAAAGAAATTTATTTCTGGAGTTTCAATGTTTAAAAGCAATATGTGTGGTGTTAGTACTTTATCATTCTGTATTAAAAATTGAAGCCAAATAGTATCATGACCAACTTTCCACGGAGCTTGTTTGTTTTATTCATACCCACCGTCATTATTCACCAAATTTATAAAATTTTGTAAGTCTTTTCAAATAATTCTCTAGAAAATATTTCGATAGGTTTCAAAATTTATATTTACACTGCAGTTATTCATAGATAAATAAAATAATATATTGTACCCTAGCTTACATCCAATATCAGCGCTCCTAAGTTGACTTCCTTCACCTGCCTGGGGTACACAAAAGACCAGCCAATTGGGAAAAGTAATAGTACCGTTTTCCCTATACATGTAGACACTGTAATCATAGTACATAACTAGAACACACCCGTGATATCGCGGGTCCATGACTGAATTAAAGTATATAACTATGATCAACTATGCGTATGCCTTATTTTAGTATTGGTATTGTCATCTGATAAAGTCATGCCGATTATAAGATGCACAATTTTCTCTTCTTTCAAAATCTTTCTGTTTGAACCCGTCGACCTGGAACCTATCAATTATTGGTAATATTAATAATTTGGAAAAGAAAGGGCCTGGAATGAAGTATTTTTTACTCAACAGTATACAGCAAAATTCTAAATACACCGTTTGGTGGTGCGCCTGTCAGATGCGGAACGTACAGATAAGGTAATAGGTAACAGGTGAATATACTATTGGTATCGGTGTCGGATTCGATCCGGAACTTCTTAATCATTGGCAATATTAATTACGTGGAAAACAAATGGGCCTGGAGTGGTGTAATTTTTAATCAACACCATTGTACTATATCAATTATATATATAAGTGAATTCTTTGATTCATCGTTTTAACGTGATGACGGCTGACAAATTGGACCTCGTAATTTTAGTATTATAGATATTAGACAAAATTACGACCGTTTACATCGGAATTTGTTTTCTTTTGAAAAACCCATTTAATTTTGTTTTTGTTTCATTACAGTAATAGAAGACCAGATGCAAGTCTATTTTTGATGTACTGCTTTAAATACTTTAACTTGTTGGTGACACCTGAATGCAGAAAATGCTAACTTAACTATATATGTGTACAAATGTTCTTTGAAATTAAACAGTATTAAATAAAATGCCTTTACCTGAATTATATTAGTATTTGTACATGTATTACCAATTGCTATCTTATGTGACAAAACAAGACGTCTGCCTGTTCCAGATAAACCTTGTTTTTTCAGTGTAAGTCCAAGAACTTATGCATTGAGGTAAACCAACTTTACGAAACTTAAGAATATCATGAACTGTTTTATAAAGAACTTTCAGTGTTGATTGCTATAGCTAGTGTTTGAGATGTTGATTTCTGGTTGTTGTATTTTTTTCTATTGATGTTTGAGATGTCTATTGCTGAACAATCTCTAGATTGTTCAAGTTTATTTAGCTGTAAGCTACCATATTCATGTACTTGAATCTCAGTATGCAAGAGATAACTAACATTGAAGTAAGCTTGTTTTAAAAGTACTAGAACACACCTGCGAAATCGTGGGCATTTAGTGCGTGATGAAGTATAGAAATTGTCGTCGAAAGAATTTTCCAAAAAGATTTTATGACTGCAGGAAATTTCGGCAAGGTAGAAAAGGTCTTAGCCCTGCGGATAACGTGGTGACAGGATAATTGTTTAGCCCTTACTCTTAACGTTATTAACGTAATTATTTTTTAGAGTGTAAAAGAATCTTTAGATGTTTTTGATAAATTACGTGCTTTTGATGGTCCTTTTGATTCTGTTGACAGTTTTGTTTTTTTCTACTCTTTACACTACACTTCCACACTATCTTATTAAACAAAAGTTTCCCTATTTAGTTAAATGGTCGTTTGGTAAAGCTGAATGCAAAAATATTTGCTGCAACTTATTTAAAGCCTTTTTTTAAGTAAATACGCTAGATATGTACTTACTGGAGGTGTGATGAGATGATTGACCCGTCGAAATTGCATTTAATTGATAAATTCAACAACACTTACCGTTATCTTGATGATATTTTTTCGTTAAATAATCAAGAATTTTCTCAATATACTACTGTAAATTACCCCAAGGAACTTACTTTAAATAAATCTAATTTATACGGTAATAACTGTCCTGTCCTGTATTTAGATATTTGTGTTTTAAACTGGAAACTCCATACTAAAATTTACGACAAAAGGGACGATTTTTCGTTCCCTATTGTTAATTTTCCATTTTTAGATGGTGATGTTCCTTTTACGAAATGTTTCCATAGATGTAAATATTTGGTTTTGAAGTTTGGTTGTATCTGTAGAAAACTAATTTCAAACGGGATAGTACATCCTCATTTTTACGGAATTGTTGTTAACCGTGGCCGAAAATTTAGAAGTGATCCTTGTACATTTTGTAAACTTATCGCTCCTTTAAATAAACTTATTCTTAAAGGTTACCAATTCAACACTGTAATAAGAATTGAATATTGTTAGTATTGGTATAAATATTGATTTTGTTATCAGTAAATTAAAAGCAAACTAAATATTACTAGCATGTTATATACATATACACATTCATGGATATACAATCTGTCGATACCTGTAACTTGGCATTGCACAAGGTCATCTTTTTCTCTGATGTTTATGACGTCTTTACACTCAATTCATTGGATTTTGGATGTGTATGGATTGATAGTTTAGTCTTACATGCATGATTTTTTTATTAGTTGTTAGTGGCTTTGAACTAGCTGTCAGATAACTGCGAGTACTGTCAGATCTGTTCCTACTGTCTTTCTGTTGGCGGAATGTATAAGTACCAGGCCACGTCTACTTGTATGTTTGTCCATCTGATGAGTTAAGCCTATTTCAAATGATTTTTATAGTTCGTTCTTATGTTGTACTGTTATACTACTGTTCCAGGTTAGGGGAAGGGTTGGGATCCCGCTAACATTATTTATGAATGTGCCTGTCCCAAGTCAGGAGCCTGTAATTCAGTGGTTGTCGTTTGTTTATGTGTGACATATTTGTTTTTCGTTCATTCTTTTATATAAATAAGACCGTTAGTTTTCTCGTTTGAATTGGTTTACATTGTCATATCGGGGCCTTTTATAGATGACTATGCGGTATGGGCTTTGCTCATTGTTGAAGGCCGTGCGGTGACATATAGTTGTTAATATCTGTGTCATTTTGGTCTCTTGTGGACAGTTGTCTCATTGGCAATCATACCACATCTTCTTTTTTTATAGTTACATGTATAAGCGCTGTTCCTTTAATTTGCTTTTGTATGTTTTTTGCTGTGCATGTACTGATATCGTGTCATATATGGATACCCTATATCCTTTGTTTTTCTATTATACCAATGCCTGCCTTTATACACAATGTATTAATATACACGAAGGATTGACTACTAGTAACTGTCCATGTTTTATACGACAATCTTTTTTTTGGTTGCTAATCACTAATGGAATGATCGTAGTTTTTGCGTCAGCCAATCGCGAGAACCAACGGTTGAAAAGAAACTTTTCTGTGCTTCATTATATTATTGTATTTCTTCTTTGTATTGTTAAGTTTCGTTTATACATTGTATATCCAATTCTTCATGTCTAAAATATAATAATGAGGGGGTTTGTCTCTTATTTGTGACATTTTTTTTAATATAAATAAGGCCGTTAGTTTTCTCGTTTGAATTGTTTTACATTGTCTTATCGGGGTCTTTTATAGCTGACTATGCGGTATGGGCTTTGCTCATTGTTGAATGCTGTACGGTGACCAATAGCTGTTAATGTCTGTGTCATTTTGGTCTCTTGTGGACAGTTGTCTCATTGGCAATCATACCACATCTTCTTTTTTATATGTATTGACGAAAGCATTTAAATTTATACACATTTAATGTATATAAACTCATCATAGATAACAGGACATAACAGGACTAAATTTGTATATCATTGGTTTGGTTGTTCATTTCCGGTACACATTAGCCCGACAGTGCCAAATGTAATCAGTCATGAACAGTATATATTTGTTTAGGGGCCAGCTGAGGGACGCCTCCGTGTGCGGGAATTTCTCGCTACATTGAAGACCTGCTGGTGACCTTCTGCTGTTGTTTTGTCTATGGTCGGGTTGTTGTCTCTTTGACACATTCCCCATTTTCATTCTCAATTTTATTATCTTTACATGTCCAAACCTTTGTCTCTCTATGAGCATATATGATTTATATGAATAAAGGCAACAGTAGTATACCGCTTTTCGAAAGTCAAAAATCGAATAAGAGAAATACATCCGGCTTACAAACTTAAACCGATGGAAACATAAACTATAAGAGGAAAACAAAAAAACAACAGAAACACCGAAGCGTAACAAAAAACAAACGACAATGCAACACACACAGAAACGAACTACAAGATAGCAACTGTCATTTTTCCGACTTGGTACAAGACATTTAAAGAAAAAATGGTGGGTTAAACTTGGTTTTTATATAAAAAGTTTCTAAAACACTAAATATCAGTAGTCGTAAAATTAGTGACAGCGTCATAACCAATAAACTAGACAAAGTGATGCCCTCGCACTCCACTCTGAAGTAACTGTTTTATAACTAAGTCCGTGTAGGAATTTCTTTGAAATATTATTATGTCAGGGAGACACAATTGATGCTCCGGCAGTCTAACTATCTAAAGAGCAATAGTGATGATTATCAAAACCCTCACCACATATACACTTGATACATATATATATATACAAACAGCCAGCAAAGTCAAAACTTTCTAGGATACAAACTTTATGAGGAGTTATGAGGAAAAAATATTTACCCATAATGGGACGGACGGAAGGACGGAAGGACGGGTGGAAAGACGTAAGGACAGAATGACGGACAGGTGGACAGGGGTAAAACAATATCCCCAAACTTTTAGTTGCTATGCATAATCATAAAAGAAGACAAAATCAAAATTAACAAAACAAGACACGGTACAAAAAACTTGTGGTTTTGTAACAACATTCGGGTATACTGAGGTGGTAAATAGTTCTTACACTTTTGGTGGCGTTTATTTCGAATTAAAAAAAAATGTATATTGATGTACTAACAAATCATACGCGAAGGTGTCCTCAACATAGACGATAAGTATATCAGACATGATTTCGTCATCTGCGATAAGAACAAGGGAACTTAGGCTTATCGTGTATACGTAAGCTTGCAGATAAGGTTATTGGCCTCGGAGTACGATTCTTACTTCAACATGAAAGAAATCCTGTGGTTGGGACTGTTTACTTTTGTGCATTTAACACAAGGTATACATAGTTTTATATACTTATATACTAGCAATATGACACAACCCCAATTGTTAACTCACGAGGATAGACATATGCCAATCCCTTGATAGCTTTCATTCAGGCAGTAACTAAAGTGGGCGTCTGTTTTGTTACGCGGGACGTATATATACAGATGCATCTTGTTGAGATACTGACACGCCCTCAATACGTTACAGGAATAATCTTACAAATCTCTGAAAGGTCCGTATGTGTTTTATTTCTATATCTACATAATATTGACCTATTTTTAAGTGGCAGCCCACATTTTTCGCTCTTCATCCCGGTCAATCATTACCTTGTAGGCCTTTTGAAATAATTGTCATGAACAAGTATTTAACATATTTGCCGCTGAACGTAAATCAAACACAATCAATCAATCACTGATGATATGACACTTTGTTTATCAAATCAATCAATAACATTTAATTCCATACTTTTGGAACCGGTTTAGAAATAATTAAGACAAGTTATAAATGCAGTCCAGCGACAAAATGATATGCGTATTCCGGACGAGAACGTGTTGATAAAAAAAGGAATAAAAACTCTTCTGTGTTCAATTAGGAGACTGTTGTTCAGTTGTTGTCGTTTGTTGGTTTGTTTCTCGTTTCTCGTTCTTTTATATATAGATTAGACCGTTTGCTTTCTTGTTTGAATGCTTCACACTAGTCAGTATGGGGTCCTTTATAGCTTGGTGTTCGGTGTGTGCAAAGGCTTTGACCTACAATTGTTAACATTTTATACATTGTGACACTGATGGAAGTTTATCTCATTGGCACTCATACCACATCTTTTTATTTATCACGACAAGCTGAGCTGGGTTTTTAACGTGCAAGTTCACAAAGTACAGCACGTAGCAGTCCACAGGAAGGCACGTAACCATACTCGCGGACACATTATTCTGACGTTGACTCGACCAATATGTGTTACTACTCCTAAATGACGTCTACTAAGCGGAAAAGCAGCAAATATCAGTTTTAAATTATTTGGACCCACAACCTCCCGCACTTGATTCGAACACGCTACCAAGAAACCAACGAGGCGGTAAAAATCACAAAGGAAGAACCGGTTTACAAATGATTATATAAAATAACCGATTAAGAAATGATTAAGAGCAAACGGGTTAAAAATTATTATCCTTATACATCGTCGTCATTTTAACAGTCAATGTCGTTTCTACGTATGCTCTATTTAAAAAGGAACATCAGCTTGCAAAACAAAGACCAGTGCATTATATGATCAAATACAGTTTAAGAATAATACATGGATCATTTATTAGAAGAGCCTGACGCTATCGAACACATAACTTTGCGACAAATGATATGTCGAATTAACATCTTTGTATCATTGCATCATGTTATAGATAGTCTAAATCCTCATTAAATCATATTTTCTTTTTTTCCTGAAAAGGTTTAACTTTACAGGAAAGAGCAACATCCCGTCACGAGATTGAACTTCTTATTGTAGCCGATTATAGTGCATATAAAAAGTAAGTTATATTACATGCAGTGTGATCCTTCCTTTTAATTCATTTGGTTTCTGACGAGTAGTCCCATTGGCAATCATACCACATCTCATAATTTCAATATTCACTCATACTTGTCTTCCGGTTTGTATTAGCGCTGAGTCCGATGGTTTCATTAATAAAACGTATAAAACCAAGAGATGATACCACTTTTCACCAAAGACGAAGTCAAAACGATCAGGATGAAGAACTAAAAATCACTTTAGGAGAGAGGCGAAAGTTACCAAAGGGAATTTAAACTGTTAAGTCGAAAACAAACTGATTAATGCCATTGCAAAGAACGAAAGAGACGAAAAGAAAAAACCATACACAAAAAAACATAGAAAACTTAAGACTAAGCAACGTAATTATGTAATATTTAATTTTCATACAAATACAACTAATTAGCCTTAAATGGTTTGCATGAACCGCATAATAGGTGGTCTTGTAGAAACGCGCTTGTCTTGAAAACAGGGAAAGAGAGTGAATATTGACGGTTTATTGTGATCTTTACCACGTTAAAACTATGCCCAGCCTGAGTGTCGATTTGCTTAAACGCTAGATATATATTAATATTCTGCACATTTACAAGACAAGCATTTTTCCTATATATGTTTGTAATAGGTGCAGCAGGAACCAAACTTATTTCTCTGTATATATTTGGACTTTCAAAATTTCAAAACGATTCTAACTACTTTGCAAAAATTAGCAGAAATGATCATTTTAAAATGCTTATGATTGACAGCTGGTATGATAAAACGCCTACAACTGACACATCACAGAACAGAGAAAGCGCGGCAAAGAGTAACCTGAAAGCTTATATCGGGAGTCTTATAAAATCGGTATGTACTGAAGTACATTAAGGTGGTACCTAACACCTGAACTAAAATTAATTTGGCTCGTTCAATTTTCTCTAAATTTTGACAAAGTATTTACTTTGATCCTTTGACAAAAATATAAAAAAATCAAAAAAATTGAACCAACCGTTTAATCAGAAAAATTACACTTGTTATATAGCAGTTTGACAAACACTCATTTTGATCATTGAGAAGCTTAATATTCCCTTACCAACACAACGTCATTAAAACGTTCTGTTGATTTTACAGAGTTATCTCCCTGTAGTGTTAGGTACCACCTTAATATCAATAAATCAAACAAACTCTGTAGAAGGGTAAAACAGTAATCGAGCTCTTAAACTGTTTCGATTTTTACGTATCCTTAGCTATCATATGTTCGGCTTTGCTTTGAGCGTTCCTGGTGAAGATAAATCCAGAAAAGTGCTACGAAATTTATTACGTGTTGTTTTTATTTTTAGAAATTTCGTACTTGCTGAAAACATGTGACTTAAAACGTGTCCAATGACGCGGTATAAGAAGTTATTAATAAGATCACTTAACCATTCTCTTCCTCTTTTGGAGTAGAGAAAAAGAAATAATTTGTTTTAAGGATGTTTGCTTGTCATGTTTTGGAGTTTTTGTCAGATTATCGAAATCCTCTGGTTTTATCCATTTAAATGCCTTAAAAAAAATTCCCATGAACCCCCATATTTCTTTTTATTAATGTTTTCCATGTATAATTATAAGCCATTTGTAAAAGTCTTATAAAATTTTATTTATTTTTTAATAGTTTTTGAGAACTTTAACTGGTCAATGATAAAGCTATGAAAAATCAAGAGAGATATTTTCCCGCCAAAATTTCAATGGCTTATATCTCAAAAACAAGCACATTGACCCCTATATTTGTTTTGCTTTTTTGATTCTTCAATTAATCCCCTATCAATATATATTAGTTTTATGGAAAGTTATTTATTATGAAACAGAGCAGCAAACTTCCTTAAATTTCTTTGTTCAATAACAGTATTGCAATGCAATAAATTATGTCTGTGTGCTTCTAAGACAAACGCGAGGCATTACGTACAAAAACTAGTCCCAGTAACAAATTAATACTTTTAACTCATTACCATGATATTACTCTGAATGATCATGTAATATATGCTGATTTGCTAATCAGACACAAATCAATCCCGTATTTGTGTTTGATTATTTGAGATTTGTATCAAATATGAAACTTTAAGTATGCCTGCACTAAATATTATGTTTTTTCTTCTTTTCTTTTTAAAGAGTAATATTGTTTATAAAAGCCTGGAGCCAAACAATTTATTTGTACAGATTAAACTCGTGGATGTTATCGTTATGACGGTAAGTATCGTTTTAAATTCACTTTGTATGCGCCCACTAAAGGCGATCAATGCATTTCGTGCCACCATTGTCCGTCCGTTTTGTCTGTCTTTCCGACCAAAACTGGTTGCAAAGCTTGAGCGGGCACGTGTACTCAGACACATTCTTCTATTACTTAGTTTCTACATGTATGACGCGGTAGGTTTCAATGAATGGAACATTCCATCGAATCTGAACATTAAATATCCGTCGTGATGAATCATAGTTAAACCTTAACATAGGTACCAAGCTCACAACTTAGCCGAACGCGAGTTAAATCTACATCAGACTCATAACTAGCCGATGACAAAGTTGAAGAGAATGCGTCAAAATCAAGCAAAGACCATCTAATGTAAGTAGGTTAAGGATAAAAACAAATGATGATTTCAACAGATTTTAATCAACAGCCAATTTACCGAAAAATACCAAACGGACCATATTTCATGACGGTAAAAGATTGTTGCCTATGGTATGTAAGTGACATCGACCAACTGGTAGTTGAAAATCTTCATAGTAACCTATTGACATGAACACCAACCAACTTATTGAAAGCAATTCAAATCATAAGTCTTGTAAACACCATCCATTTTAATCTTATGTACATACATGTATGTGACTGTCATACAATTTTGAGGTTTAGCTAGCTTAAAAACTAGAGTATTTTCTACATAAGCAAAATTAATGTCTGTACCAATTTTCGTGGATTGCGGAAAACTTTCCCTTTCGTGTATATGTGATTTCGTGTTTTTGCCAATTGCCAAGCTGACAAACAACATTGATAGGAAATTAGTAATTCGTTTAATATTTGAATTCGTGGTTTACATGCACCCAGTAAAACCACGAGAATTGTTATCCAATGAATAATTATGAATCCACAGTATATGAATCAGAAATTTTATATTCCATCATTTTGTTGGGTACATGTAACAGTATCAATCACAACACTCCAACATTTTATTCAATTCATTAGAAAAATCACTAGAGAGGTCCAACCAATTCTACTTGTAGAAGGTAGAAATTGTTTGAGCAATGAATAAGTAATCTGCCAAACTATAAACTTTCATTACAGAGAGCATCGGATTCGCCCTGGACAGAAACAGTAAAGGTCCGAGTTTCACCGAAGTACCGGGTAGATCCTAACAAAGTTTTACCGCTTTTCAAACCTAAATCTGTACAGCTGCAATCAACAATCCCCCATGATCATGCTATGGTCTTTACAATGTACGTGAATATCTGCACTTCTCAAAATTGTTTATTGTTTATAGAGAATAATGGGAAAAGTGCATAATGAAGGGAAAACAATGTTAGGAATTGGAATAAAAGAAGCCCAAATCATGGTATAGAAAATTACTGAGTGCTACAATATGAAGAAAAGAGAATAACATGCAAAATTTATTAAAAAAAAAATATAGCAATGGTCTAAAATTTTTAGAACATAGAAATAAATATTCCAATCCTAGCCCTCTTTTATGGATATGAAATTCTAAAAGAAAACGGTATTATTTGAAACATCTGTCTTTACTGATTGAAATATTATACATGTGTTTAAGGAATGACTGTAATACTTTTTTTTCTGTTTATGAAGAAAGAACATAAAAAACGTGGTGCACACTGAATAATCCGCGTAGCACTACATCTTTTATGCTATTTAGAATAGTCAGAAAAAAAATTACGGTCATTTTTTATAATTTAATTCTAAATTCCGGAGTAAATCATGAAAAAACGTTGTTGACGTCACGGTCCCATGACAACATTATGTCTATGAGCTGATAAAAAAAAACAACGTCAGACAACCATGGTAACTGAAAACATAAACTTGAGGTGCATTGAATTTAGCTATACATCTCAAGCATGTAATATATTCTACTGTTTCTTTTGATAATTTAAAATATAATCTAAAAAAAATCGTTTATAATTTAATTTTGCAATTTATAAGCAGTTTCTATTTGAGAGAGAAAAAAAAACACACACGCAATACTACATGTAAGGTGTACTTTAAAAACAAACAAAGAAACCAGATATACATCAGACTAAGGCATAGTTATACTCAGAAAAACTACATGTTTCTTTCCTGATATACAGATTTCAAAATGCCTCACTTACATGTAGCATATGGAATCAGATTTAAAATAAAAATCATATAACATCACAATCAGGATACATTTTTTTTCTAATGTGTTCGGTTTTAAAATTAAAGCGGTTATAAAATATTCATGTTTTATTCAGTATTGATTTTATCATTATCAAAGGCCGGAAGGATGATTATAGGGTTGCTTTGGGAAGGTTGATTATATAAGTTGCTTTAATCAACTGTATGTAAATTGTGTGAATAATGTAGTTGCCATTTTGGCACCATACGTCATCTCCTTATACTTATATTTTGTGTGTATTGCCTTTGTGTCATTGCTGTTTATGTTTGTTATAGGTATGCCCTAGATCATGGAGACAATCACACATTTTCAGGTATTACAATTGTTTTAGTATGCACACCTACACATTATGCTGTATGTCTTACAAAAAATAGAATACATGATGTTTGTCCAAACCCGATGGTTTATAGTGTTTGAGCAGTCCACGCATTTAATTCGTTTTTGGTTCGAACTATGTTTGGGGTTTCCAACAACAAATCATTGACTTTGCAAGGACCGGTCAGTCTTGAGTTTTGTATGCAGTATTATTTTTTGTATTGCTTATTTTTTTGTCGTCTTTCATTTTTGCAATGAGTTGTTTACAGTCTCTCTTCAAAAGATATACCAAATGGTCATTGAAACTCACAAGTCGAAAATAAATTGCCAACACCATGGCTTAAAAGAAAACAAGACCAGAGAACAGTACTTGTACACAAAACATAACATAGAAACCCAAAGACCGAGCAACCAGAATCGAATCCCGCAAAAATCTGGGAGTATCTCAGTTGTTCCGGAAGGTAACTTTAGAGTTTTTATTTTCCTTTGATATATTTCGCTTCATTTTTGTAGGATACGCCTACACAGATGCAGAATGCAAATCTAAGAGCATATCATTAGTTCAGGATAATACAGATTTTTACACAGCACAGTTAATGGCCCATGAGTTAGGACACAGGTATGTACATCTAAGAGCGTATCATTAGTACAGGAGAAAACAGATTTTTATACAGCACAGTTAATGGCCCATGAGTTAGGTCACATGTATGTACAGCTGAGACATATTTTTTAATACAGGACAATACCGACATTTATATAGCAAAGTTAAAGGCCCATGAGTTAGGACACAGGTATGTACATCTAAGAGCGTATCATTAGTACAGGAGAAAACAGATTTTTATACAGCACAGTTGATGGCCAATGAGTGAGGACACCGATATGTACATCTAAGAGCGTATCATTAGTAAAGAACAATACCGACTTCTATACAGTACAGTTAATGGCCCATGAGTTAGGCCACGGGTATATCAATCTGAGAGTATATCATTAGTACAGGACAAAACAGACTTCTATACAGCACAGTTAATGGCCCATGAGTTAGGCAACGGGTATGTAAATCTGAGAGCATATCATTTAGTACAGGAAAACCGACTTCTATACAGTACAGTTAATGGCACATGAGTAAGGCCACAGGTATGAATCTAAGAGCGTATCATTAGTACAGGACAATACCGACTTTTTTACAGTAGAGTTAATGACACATGAGTTAGTACACAGGTATGAAAATCCTAGAGCGTATCATTAGTAAAGGACAATACCGACTTTTATACAGCCCATAAGTTAGGCCACAGGTATGTCAGTCCGAGAGTACTAGTATATCATTTAGTACACGAAAATACTGACTTCTATACAGCACAGTTAATGGCCAATGAGTTAGGACACAGGTATGTTAATCTAAGAACATATCAGTAGTACAGGGCAATGCCGACTTATAAGCAGTACAATTAATGGCCCATGAGTTAGGCCACAGGTACAGAAATGTAAGTTGTATTTTACGAAAATACACAAAATATATAAAGGTTGAGGATGAACACGGATGCGGCCACTTTCATTTTTGACAAAAACCATCTGAAAAGTGTATGTACATCAAAGAGCAAATCATTAGTATAGGACAATACCGACTTTTATACAGCACAGTTAATGGCACATGAGTTAGGCCACAGGTATGTCAGTCTGAGAGTATATCATTAGTACAGGATAATACCGACTTATATACAGCACACTTAATATAATGGCCCATGAGTTAGGACACAGATATGTATATCTGAGAGCGTATCATAAGTACAGGACAATACTGACTTTTATACAGCACAGTTAATGGCCCATGAGTTAGGCCACAGGTTTGTCAGTCTGAGAGTATATCATTAGTACAGGACAATACCGACTTTTTTACAGTACAGTTAATGGCCCATGCGTTAGGTCACATATATGTATATCTTAGAGTACATCATTAGTACAGGACAATACAGACTTCTATACAGCAGAGTTAATGGCACAAAAGCTAGGTCACAGGTATGTTAATCTAAGATCATATTATTAGTTCAGGGCAATACCGACTTTTATACAGTACAGTTAATGGCCAATGCATGCGTTAGTCCACAGGGATGCTTATCAAACTGCAATTCCTCACTACATAACTATTCTTATTTCTTCACCTCGCAAGTAATTGCGAAGGAGCTATGACATAGGGACATTTACGTAAATCTGCGCTAATTTCGTTTATACATGACATATTATTACGCTTTTTTCCTAGTTAAATAAATGGGCAATGACCACAGGTTAATACTCGTACATAAAGGCGGGTTTTGCTTGGTCAAAAATTGTTATATTTATATACTGGTTCAGCGAAATGGATACACTTAACTCTGAATCATACAATTAGTCCTAAGCTAATTCTGTAAATTCACAAATTATTATTGCATTTTGTCATTTAAGTCTAAAATACGATTTTAATTTTACGGTTTTAAGAAAAATCTTGTTTAATTCATAGGAAAAATTTCAAAATGAGAGTTTGAATTATTGCGATAATAGCCTTGTCGCATTTTTCGCAGTAATAAAACATCGCAATAATTTCCGAGTTTACTGTCCCAGGCGCAATAATCCAGCTTGGTTAAACATGTTTTCATGATTTTATTTGATTAAAATAAGACAATATTTATTCCTTAGCCCAATAAGTGGTCCAAGAGATTGTTTTTATGTCCCACATAGGGGGATTGTGTGTTTCGGTGTAAGTGCCTGTTCACCATCCGTTTAGAAGTTTGTCCATCCGTTCGTTCGTCCGTCTGTCCCGCTTCAGGTTCAAATTTTTTGGTTAGGTTATTTTTTTATTAATTTGAACATGTTGAAGTCCAATCAACTTGAAACTTAGTAGTACACAAGTCATGTTCCCTATGCTTGATCTTTCCAAATTTAAAGCCAAATAATATCATTGACGCCAATTACGGTCCACTTAACATAAGAAATGATAGTGCGGGTGGGGCACCCCGTACACTATTGACACAATATTATTACTTAATGTTTTGCACTTCAGTTTGGGCTGTGATCATGATGGCGATGGCAACTCATGTAATAGTAAAGACGGATATGCCATGGCAACACACTTTATCCTGGCAAATGTAAAGAAATGGACATTTTCGTCTTGTTCTGTAAATTACATTCGAACATACATATCTAGCTTGGACAAGTAAGTTAGTCGGTATTTAGACATATGCAATAAAAAACAAAAAATCAATTTGTGATCGAATTTTACCAGATATTGTTAAATCGATCAGGCGAAAGATAAATTAAAAAAAAGATGAACTTGAAGTTTTCGTTACATGTATGTGTTACTACACCAGTGTCATCGAGTGTTAAGCAACACACTTCTTTTAACCATCTCTGTGCCATGGACCACTTTTGGGCCATGTTTTTCTTACTACATTCAGTGCCAAGGGGCCTCTTTTAGGACATTGTTGCAGTTATTTTTTACACTTGTTTGTTCGCAGTCAAACGAAACAGTACAATGCATTAGAAACAGATAGCAAACCAAAAAGTAATACCTTACGATATTTTACAAAATACCGTTTAGTTTTGTGTATTATGTTTAAAGATATGTATATATACACGAATATTTGGTTGATAGATTGATAAGGAAAGAAAAAGGATTAACTCGTTGTCCTAGTTATTTCATGTCTACTTACTAGTATTTGCTAACGTCAATGAAGAAGAAAAAAAAGAGATTGTTGGCAAAACATTAGATATCGCATTTATGAAGTGCATGTTTGATAATACATTTTATTGTATTTGATATATGAGTAATTGTTTTCTTTGCCTTAGCATTAGGTCAATTAAACCCAAATAAACTGTAATTTTATTGTTATAGACAGCATAGAGACTGTCTGTTATCATCACAGAACAGACATCCGGACCCATATGTGCTAAATGCTACAACTCTATGGTATGGACAAAGATATTCCGCAGACGAGCAATGCCGGGTGCATTATGGGGCAGATTCATATCTTTGCCGGGTTAGTGAGTTATTAAGATGTAACGCAATCCACATTGTTTAGATTTGACTAAAGAAAAAATACAATTCAAAAAGGAAAAAATCAAATGCAACATCCGTTTTAATTTCAAAGTTGTCTTTTATAGCCTACTCTTCGGAATTAGATTCTCAATGAAATATTATACAAAAATTAAACTGGTACACATTTTTTGTTTAGGGGCCAGATGAAGACCGCCTATGGGTGGATTATTTTTCTCGCTGTATTGATGATCCATTGGTGGCTTTCTGTTGTGTTTTGTTACTCTTGGTCGGGTTATTGTCACTTTGACACATTCTACATTTCCATTCTCTATTTTATATATTTAAATTCAATGTTCATTTCAGGATAGGTACTATAAAGATTACACAACTATTTGTCTAAAACTGAAATGTTACGATGCTAAGCGAGATAGCTGTTATTACATAGATGGTGGTGATGGAACGCCCTGTGGGAACAAAAAGGTAAACAGATATAGAAAGATCTGATATCAGTGCCAATGAGAGAACTCGCCATCCAAGTAACAATGTATATAAAGTAAACCATTATAGGTCAACGTACGGCCTTTAACATGGAGCCTGCGCTATTAATCGTGTATACTAGTAACACGACATATTTAACACTTTAACATTAAAGATGGCAACACTTACTTCCTCACTCTGATCGTACACCCTGTGGGAATAAAAAGGTAAAGAGCTAATATAGGGAGATGTGGTATGAGTGCCAATGAGACCAACCGCCATCCAAGTTACAATTTATTGAAGTAAACCATTCTAGGTGAAGGCACGGCCTTCGACATGTAGCCTTCGCTATTAATCGTGTATACTAGTAACCATTTATAAAAAGTAAACCATTATAGGTCAAGGTACGGCCTTTAACATGTAGCCTTCGGTATTAATCGTATGATACTAAACCCCTAACGGGAAGGATTGTGCCTGATATTCATATCATGAAATCATAATCTTTAAATCAGTTTAATTGAAGTCTGGAGCTGGCTTGTCAGTTAACTGCTAGTAGTCTGTTGTTATTTATGTATTATTGTCATTTTGTTTATTTTCTTTGGTTACATCTTCTGACATCAGACTCGGACTTCTCTTGAACTGAATTTTAAATATGCGTATAGTTATGCGTTTACTTTTGTACATTGGCTAGAGGTATAGGGGGAGGGTTGAGATCTCATAAACATGTTTAACCCCGTCGCATTTTTGCGCCTGTCCCAAGTCAGGAGCCTCTGGTCTTTGTTAGTCTTGTATTATTTTAATTTTAGTTTCTTGTGTACAATTTGGAAATTAGTATGGCGTTCATTATCACTGAACTAGTACATATTTGTTTAGGGGCCAGCTGAAGGACGCCTCCGGGTGCGGAAAATTCTCGCTACATTGAAGACCTGTTGGTGACCTTCTGCTGTTGTTTTTTTCTATGGTTGGGTTGTTGTCTCTTTGACACATTCCCCATTTCCATTCTAAATTTTATTCGCTATTAACCGTGTATACTAGTAACCAGTTATAAAAAGTAAACGATTATAGGTCAAGGTATTGCCTTCAACATGTAGACTTCGCTATTAATTGTGTATACTGGTAACACGACATATTTAACACTGTATTATTAAAGATAGCAACATTAACCTTCTCACGCTGATGATACATCATGTGGGAACAAAAAGTTAAAGTGATATAGGAAGATAAGGAATGAGTACCAATGAGACAACTCGTCATCCAAGTAACAATTAATGTGTAAAGTAAACCATTATAGGTGAAGGTACGGCCTTCGACATGTAGCCTTCGCTATTAATCTTGTATACTAGTAACCATTTATAAAAAGTAAACCATTAGACATGTAGGTCAAGGTACGGCCTTTAACATGTAGCCTTCGCAATTAATCGTGTATACTAGTAACCATTTATAAAAAGTAAACCATTATAAGTCAAGGTACGGCCTTCGACATGTAGCCTCCGCTATTAATCGTGTATACTAGTAACCATTTATAATGAGTAAACGATTATAGGTCAAGGTATGGCCTTCAACATGTAGCCTTCGCTATTAATCGTGTATACTAGTAACCATTTATAAAAAGTAAACGATTATAGGTCAAGGTATGGCCTTCAACATGTAGCCTTCGCTATTAATCGTGTATACTAGTAACAATTTATAAAAAGTAAACGATTATAGGTCAAGGTATGGCCTTCAACATGTAGCCTCCGCTATTAATCGTGTATACTAGTAACCATTTATAAAAAGTAAACGATTATAAGTCAAGGTATGGCCTTCAACATGTAACCTTCGCTATTAATCGTGTATACTAGTAACCATTTATAATAAGTAGACCATTATAGGTCAAGGTACGGCCTTTAACACGTAGCCTTCTCTATTAATCGTGTATATTAGTAACCATTTATAATAAGTAAACGATTATAGGTCAAGGTACGGCCTTTAACATGTAGCCTTTGCTACTAATCGTATATACTAGTAACCATTTATAAAACATAAACAATTATAGGTCAAGGTACGGCCTTCAACATGTAGACTTCGCTATTAATTGTGTATACTAGTAACAAGACACATTTAACAATATTACATTAAAAATATCAACACTAACTTCCTCACTCTGATGGCACACCATGTGGGAACAAAAGGTCAAGGGATATAGGAAGATGTGGTATGAGTGCTAATGAGACAACTCGCCATCAAAGTCACATGTTATTAAAGTAAACCAGTATAGGTCAAAATACGGCCTTTACATGGAGCCTTCGCTATTAATCGTGTATACTAGTAACACGACATATTTCATACTGTAACATTAAATTTATCAACACTAACCTCCTCATTCTGGATGGGGTTCCTTCAAATCTGTATTCTTAAATATTTAAGCCATTTTTCTATATTCTTTATAAACTTTGCCTGTATTTCTTTATATTTGAACAATTATATTTTTGTATTCTTTATTTTTTTGGGCTTATTTTTCTCTATTTCTGAAATTTTAGGTCCTTTATTTTAAACGTTTTGGCCATCTATTCTGTAATCTCCACTTAGACTTCATATACACAATTAAAAATGATCTTACCTTACAATGTTTGAAACCTACAAATCTCTTTTGTTTGTTAATGCTTTTTTTGTTTTTAAAGAATACGAAATAATTAGATGAATATGCGTAACTGCGTAACAAAAACGATTTGTTTTAGTTCGCTAGTTAAGTTTTACGTAGGTACTGAGTGCTTTAACTACTAAACCCGTTTGTTCTCACAGTAGTTTTTTTTTCATTTGTTGCAGTGGTGTATTTCTGATGTTTGTGTACATGATGACCATGCACCCTCGGTTTCAGGTAAACAGTGTTTATTCAACTTTATATTTGTTTCATCAACGTAAGATTGTAATTTGAAAAAAAAATGTAATTGATGTACTTACTAACCTTATAAAGTGCTAGCACTTTAGGTTCAGGTAAAGTTGACCTCTGATGGATTTAGTTTTTTTTAGGTACTTTTTGGTCACATAGCTCTTCAATTATTTCGGTTCATAAACATTCGCGGTCTTTCAAGTACCGTATTCGGCTTCGTATTCTTGCCCTGATGAAGGGTAATCAAAAAAAAAAAAAAACACGCTACGAACACATCAAAATTCTTCAATCTTCATATGAACAAAAGAATGTTGGATAAACGATAATGAACTGCAACCTAAAATAAAAAACATTAGCTGATGAATACAGAAAAAAGAATGGCCATAAAGAAACGTATATGTATGGCCATTACTAGGTAATTGTACAAGATTGGAGAATACAAACCCAAATCTGATTAAGATATTTGACCGACCGTGCGACTAAGCCTCTATGGCACGCCGTTTTTATATTTATTCAAATTTGAAGATATCTTATTTATTTAATAAGATATCTTATTAAGTATTAAGATATCTTTAATTTTTATAAGATATCTTTAATTTTTATAAGATATCTTATTTAATTTGAAAGTAAATAAGATATCTCTATTAGTTTATAAGATATCTCTATAAGTTAATAAGATATCTCTATTAATTGATAAGATATCTTATAAAGTATATAAGATATCTTACTTCTTTATAAAGATATCGTTTAAATACATACTTTATAAGATATCTTATTAATTAATAGAGATATCTTATAAACTAATAGAGATATCTTATTAACTTATGGAGATATCTTATATATTAAATAAGATATCTTTATAACCAATTAAATAAGATATCTCTATAAGTTTATAAGATACCTCTATTAGTTTATAAGATATCTCTATAAGTTAATAAGATATCTCTATTAATTAATAAGATATCTTATAAAGTATATAAGATATCTTACTTCTTTATAAAGATATCTTTTAAATACATACTTTATAAGATATCTTATTAATTAATAGAGATATCTTATAAACTAATGGAGATATCTTATTAATTAATAGAGATATCTTATAAACTAATATAGATATCTTATTAACTTATGGAGATATCTTATTAAGTAAATAAGATATCTCTATTATTAACTATATAAAAGATATCTTATAAATTAATAGAGATATCTTATATTTTAAATAAGATATCTTATATTTTAAATAAGATATCTTATATATTTAATAAGATATCTTTATAAACATTTTAATAAGATATCTTATTTAATATATAAGATATCTTATTTAATAAATCAGATATCTCAATTAATATATAAGATATCTCATTTTGTTATTAAGATATCCCAATTAGTTTATAAGATATCTTATTTAACTAAATCAGATATCTTGAAATTGAATAAATATAATAACGGCGTGCCATAAGCCTCGCTAACAAAGTTCAGACGTAGGTCCGTTCTACTACTTATTTTCAACATCTTTCGATAACCTCTGATTTTGTCGTAATGATACACACCCATAAATTGTCGAAGCTCAACATTCATTGATCAGTCACATGGTCTGTGTTTGAATAAGATTGGTCACATGATCTTAGTTTTTATCAGATTGGTCACATGGTCTGTGTTTTTATTAGATTGGTCACATGATCTGTGTTTTTATCAGATTTGTCACATGATCTGTGGTTTTTTTTTTTAGATTGGTCACATGGTCTGTGTTTTAATCAGATTGGTCACCTAATCTATGTTTTTATCAGATTGGTCACCTAATCTGTGTTTTTTTTCCAGATTGGTCACATGATCTGTGTTTTAATCAGATTCGTCACGTGATCTGTGTTTTTATCAGATCGGTCACATGATCTGTGACAATTCTTTAAGTTGTCGATATTTAGGAGAAGTTTTCTTTTATTTAATTGCTAGCTTACAGAAACCAATTCGCCGACATATTTTCAGTATGCATGTGACCTTATTGTCAACCACCTCGTAAAAATCCGTTGATCGCAATACGCATTGATCTGCCATTTAAATAAACTATTAAATCATTCGGTAAACTTTAATAGTCTTAAGAATAATATGAAATATAAAAGAATTATAGATGATAAAAAGAAAAATCATTTTTATGAGAAATTTGTGGATGGATATTGGTTTAGTAAGATTAACCGAAACATGTAACCCCGCCGCATATTTGCGCCTGTCACAAACCGGGAGCCTATATCCTTTATTTGTTTGTTTAATGTGGTTCATGTTTATGTTTCGGAGTTTAGTCACACTTTTTTTAAGGGGTCAGCTGAAGCCTGACGCAGGGTGCGGGATTTTCTTGCTGTGTTAAAAAAAAACTTATTGGTGGTCTTGGGCTGTTTTCTGATCTTTGATCGGTTGGATGTCTCTTAGACACATTCTTTGTATTTATTCTTGATTTATTTAAGCTAATGGTAATCTCAACCATAACCAAACGAAGTTACTAAATTGGGAAACCATACGGGATATTTTCAAATTGTGTCACTATAGCTTGTAGTTGATCGCGATCTGTGCTATACAACATTATTTTTCCATCAGGGACCAAAATTGTATGCAAAAACGGGAAGTAAATTCTAACTTTAAGTTTTCATTTTAATGGAGAAAGGCAAATCGTAATAACAAATATGTTTAAGCTTTTAATGAAACACCATACTTCTGTTTATTTTAATAATATAACTATGGAACTTTAAAATCTTGTTTGCGGAAAATTCATTTTAACTCAGCGTTTTGTGTTTTTAGATTCTTGTCCTGCCGGCGACCAGACAGGTGTTGTAAAAAATGGGATGACGTGCAGACAATTGATTAGTTCCGATCCAAACGAATGTTATACGCATGGCATTAAGTACAAATGTTGCAACTTATGTGCAGGCAGCGATCAACATGGCAACACTATAAGCATAGACCAACAATGTATTAAAAGACATGGACAAGGCTCGTATCTTTGCAGGGTAAGAATCGTTAATTATTCTTTCATTAGAAAGTACTTTTTAAGTTAACAGAACCCTGGCGCCACGTCGATTTCGTGGCATCGAGCTTGCCTCCAGTCAAAAAGATCGACAAGGATTAAAAGCACAAGAGAAAGCACTAAAAGTAAACAAA
Organism: Mytilus galloprovincialis; assembly: GCF_965363235.1. Taxonomy (NCBI): domain Eukaryota; kingdom Metazoa; phylum Mollusca; class Bivalvia; order Mytilida; family Mytilidae; genus Mytilus; species Mytilus galloprovincialis. The sequence goes on along the minus strand of NC_134845.1, from coordinate 81,732,074 downwards.
AGATGAAGAAAATCAATGACTCTGTTATACGGCGATTTAAAAATAAACTTTGTTACAGTCTAAAAAACAAAAAACAAATTTAAAACTTGAACAGCACACTCCCTTATTTAAATTTTGAAATCCTCAAAATAACCAATTTCGAAGAAAGAGCCCTTTATCAGTTATAACCAATTATTCTTGTAGATTTGTAACTGTAAATATTTCATTAGATGTTTAGTGCAAAACAAAGTGACCTGAAAAATGTCAACAACAAAAAAACACAAAAAAATAAATAAATAACTAATTTTAAAAAGAAGATGTAGTATGATTGCCAATGAGACAACTGTCCAAAAGAGACCAATATGATACATAAATTAACAACTATAGGTCACCGTACGGCCTTCAACAATGAGCAAAGGCCCCTACAACATAGTCAGCCATAAAAGGCCCCGAAATGACAATGTAAAATAATTCAAACTTGAAAACTTATTTATATAAAAAAAATTACGTAAAACAAATATGTAACACATAAACAAACGACAACCACCGAATTACAGGCTCCTGACGTGGGACAGGCACATACATAAAAAAATGTGACGGGGTTAAACATGTAAGCGGAATCCCAACCCTTCTCCAAAACTGGGACAGTAGTATAACAGTTCAACATGAGAAAGAACCTGTTTTATTTTTTCCGAGTGACAAATGGAAATTTAAAATAAACTTCTTATTTAAGGGAACACATCGTTATTCCGCAGCTAATTATTCCTCGATGGTGTGTTCGGACCTTATGTGCAACGATCCGACCAGGAGTAATTGGTGTTTGTCATCGTCTGCTGATGACAGAACCACGTGTGGCGACAAAAAGGTAAGTGACCTCCAATTAAATGTAACGACCCAACCAGGAGTAATTGGTGTTTGTCATCGTCTGCTGATGACAGAACCACGGGTTGCGATAAAAAGGTAAGTGAACTCCAATTAAGTGTAACGACCCCACCAGGAGTAATTGGTGTACATGTATGTCATCGTCTGCTAATGACAGAACCACGTGTGGCGATAAAATGGTAAAGTGACCTCCAATTAAATGTGTAAGGACCCAACCAGGAGTAATTCGTGTTTGTCATCGTCTGCTGATGACAGAACTACGTGTGGCGATAAAAAGGTTAGTGACCTCCAATTAAATGTAACGACCCCACTTGGAGTAATTGGTGGTTGTCATTGTCTGCTGATGACAGAACCACGTGTGGCGATAAAAAGGTAAGTGACCTCTAATTAAGTCTAACGACCTCACAAGGAGTAATTGGTGTTTGTCGTCGTCTGCTGACGATAGAACCACGTGTGGCGATAACAAGGTTAGTGACCTCCAATTAAATGTAGAATGATCAAATAGAGAATGAAAATGGGGAACGTGTCAAAAAGACAACAACCCAACAGAAGGGCAGATAACAGCTTGTGACCATCAATCTTCAACGCACCGAGAAAATCTCTTTTTAATCAAAATCAAAATGTTCAACTAGAACTTTAAAAGTAATTATGATGGTGTGGATGGGGGTTAACAGAATAGATTTCTTATCGATAGGTGCTGTAAATAACTAAATTGTCTTGATACAGCCTAACGGCCTGATAAGGTACACTGAACAATGTATTTATTTTGTTTGTTTAACAGGGAGAGCCTGCAATCAATATTATTTTTTGTATGCTGTTTTTACCGATTTCAGGATAACGAATATAATTATCAGCTTTTAGATGATATGTTCTAAATTGTGTTTTTATTTTCTAATTCCAGTGGTGTATCAACCAAGTATGTGTACATGACAATGCAGCTCCTTCTATGCAAGGTATTGTATTTTACTGCAGTCATTATTGCACGCAATAACTTCTGATTTTAAAGTATTCCTTTAGTCGTTCAACTCTCATCTTCTCTCCGTATATATATACATCACACGCTTTCAAATGTTAGTGTTTGTGCGCTCCTGATGGTGATCAATTTAGAAAAGGAACTTATTAAGTGTTTTTTGTTTTTGCGAAAGCAAGCCATCATGGATCACCGTACCTTTCGTCCTCGTGTCGTTGTGTTAGTAATATTTAGGTTCAGTATGTGGTAACAGTTTAATAAAGACATCAGTAGCTTTGTCAAATATGTATTGAATTTAATAACGAATTTAGATAATGTATCATTATGTGCTGACATGAATTATCAGTAGTCAGCACCTGACATGAATTATCATTGATATGGTCATATTTATAAATTAACTGTAAACAAAATCTTTTAGAATCTTTGAAATACTAAGGATTTTCTACCTCAGAAATAGATTACCTTAACTGTTGCAAAACTTTTAGGAACTTTGGTCCTTAATGCTTTTCAACTCCGTACTTTATTTAAGCTTTTTAATTTTTTTGGATTCCAGCGTCACTGAAGAGTCTTTTGCAGACGAAACGCTCGTTTGGCTTACATACAAAATTTAATCCGGGTTTCTATGATGAGTTTATTTCTATCATTTTTGGCGAATTTAGATAAATTATGGTTTTACTTCGTCAAATTCTATATGTACCTGTCCCAAGTCAAGAGCATGTACTAAGTGTTTGTCTTTGTTGCTGTTTCTCATATTTGTTTTTCGTTTATTGATTTTTTTGCATAGTTTGTTCCTACTTTTTAAGGTTGCATCACTGTCACAGGTTAGGGAAGGGATTGGCGCAAAGCTAGTTTAAATCTGCTGCATGTGTTAGCACATGTTCTATACCAGGAGAATGTTTTTCAGTTGTTGTCGTTTGTTTATGTGGTTCATTAGTGTTTCTTGTTTCTTGTTTTTTTATATATATAGATTAGACTGTTGGTTGACCTGATAGAATTGTTTTACACTTTCCGTTCTTGAGCCCCTTTGTAGCTTGCTTTACGGTGCGAGACAAGCCTCCGTGTTAAAGATCGTACTTTGACCTATAATTGTTTACTTTTTACACATATGTGCCTTAGATTGAGATTTGTTACATTCGCACCAATACCAAATCTTCTTATTTCTATTTACAGACATTTTTTCAAATCTCAACAAACCTTTTCCTCCATTTTTCAAGAATAAAAAAATTATAATTAATGATTATGTTTTGTGATTTGTGTTTTTGTTTTCAGTATTAGCATGTACTAGGTACAGTTATTGAAATTTTTTATAACTTAATTTTCCTTGTAAAACCTTCATCGAATATTACCAGACTAGGACGTTTTCATAATAAAGAGTATTTTATTTATCTTATTTTAATCAGAATACAATACACAAAATACCTCTAAAATTAAACTATCTGCATCAAAACTAATATCTAGAAGTTATTAATATTTATTCAAAAAATATTTCCTTTTTCTTTATATTTTTTTTTTAGGTTCCTGTCCATTCGGAGACCAGTCGACTGGTATCGCAGCTCATGGTCTCACTTGTGCTCAGATAAAACATCCAGAGCATCACTGGCGTTGCTATGACGACCATACAAGAAAAAAATGTTGTGAAACCTGTCAATCTATCTTACGAAATGACCAAGGTGCATGTGTGTTTGTTGTTTATATGTGCTTCAGTGTATATGTTTGATATGATTTTCTTTATCATTTCATTAATGTATTTATAATCGAGGGTATGAAACTTAACAGAAAGGGTGTCTTTATCTCTTTATTTTTTACTTTTATTAATGTCATAATTTTTTTCATATTTGCACCTTATTCGTCTTATTTCACCACTGTCATGACTGTATTTTTCTATTCTTTATTTGTCTATCCCTTTTTGTCCATTCAGACCCTCATAAGTAACAGAACTTCAAAATAGCTGCAATTCAACACAATTAAGTGAGCATGAATTAGAAATCAGAAATGTGGAAAACTACTAATTATATGTATTTACAAACGTTTTTGACTTTTTGGAAATACCAAAAACAAAAATTACAAAAGTAGTGTAGTAAAATGATATAATAAATAAGATATGAATATCTTCCATATCCTTTATTTCGTATATCATATTATTTTAAAATTTCGAAGCAATGACCGACGCTTTACATTCGGCGAACGAAGGACTTCGGGAAATTCCGGAAAGCCGAAGACTATACTTCGGAAGTTGATTGGTTGTTGTCATTCTTATAACGCAAGGCAGGTAATTACTTACTATTTTGATATAGGATGTGAATATGGAGACAAAAGTGATTGGTGTCAAACAAACATAGCCTCACAGAACGATAAACAGATGTGTTACTGGGGACATAATGCAGATTTATGTTGCGGTTCGTGTTCCAAATATGGGAATATGGCACATCATGGTACGTAACGTTTATTTTCGCATATTTGAAAGTATATCTTATCTGTCCTGCCTTTATACAGTGTAACACATAGTTCGTCATTAGTTGTATTGAAATGGTCAAAATGTCGTCAAATTTTATTTTCAAAATGCGTCTGACTTCATTCATTTTGTCATTCATGACTAATATAGGTCCATTGGGCCGGGTGTCATTTAATTAAACTATTTCAATATTGTATACATTTTTGTTATACACAATGTCACTATTATTAACATATTTGTATTGTAATATATGATATGAATATAAAGGATAACTATGTATATATTTTGATATTTGCATTATGTTAATAATAGAAATATAATTTTTTAACATAATGCAAATATATATGTGAATTGTTTTAATATAAACGGTCGTGTCCTTTCAATTCAAATGATAATTCAATAATAAACAGAGTTTTGAAAGATTATTATTGCTTGAAATAAAAGGTTGAACGTACAGATAAAACCTTTCTGTTTCTAAGAATGTTTAAACAAGCAATCGTGTAATCTCGGATGAGTTCGTTTATGTCCGTACGGAATCAGAATACGAAGTTTCTACAGCTAAATATATATTTGAAAATCGTATTCAACAGGTTGTGAATATGGAGATAAACAAAGTGGATGTGTCTCATCTAGATGTTCCCATTATAGTTCCAGCCATAGGGGGAAGTGTTGTGAAACATGCTTGAGTGCTCCTGTCATAGGATGAACATTCAATGGAAAAAGTATTAAAAAATAATTTTCTTTCATTGTTTTATTAAAGTTTAACAGTGCATTGATATCTTGAAATGAAACCAAATGATATTATATATCCCAATGTTGTAAGCCCTAAGTAAGTATTCCCGTAGAGCAATATTAAAAGCGTTGATAAATACAACATCTACACATCGACATGATTTTGATGTAACGGGTAAATACTTTCTCGTAAAGTTAAAATTAAAAGTGGAAAAATGGAATCATACCTAAATGAAGATCTTTTGTCAAATTTTAGTAAAAGAAAAAGGTGGGCCGTAGCTTATTTTGAGAGTCATCGTGGACCTTATAAATAGCCAAATTAATTACAAAAAGTCGCAATTTCGTATAATCACACTGGATAGGCCAACACAATTAAAAAAATATTGGTACCACTTATTCATATCACGTTTGGTATATTAGACATATGTATCCAGTCAATATCTAACAGAACTATGAAAGAATATTCATTGATTGATTATGATTGCCATAAAACACGAGGTTTTGCAAGCCACAAAATCAGGTTCAGTCCACTTTTTACTTAAAATGTCCTATACCAAGTCAGAAATATGGCAGTTGTAATTTAATAGTTCGTACTTATGTATGTTGTAATGTAGTTTTTTGTCGTTGTTGTACTTCAGTGATTCTGTTGTTTTGTTATATACATGTTTTCTTCTTAAGAATTGCGAAGAATTTTAACCTTACGTGTGCAGTTTTTCAAAACCTAAGGTTTATTTGCCTTACAGGTAATATTGTGTATGTGTGTTCCCCAATCAAGATCATGGCTTATAGTTACGCCTAAATATTGTCTGCTTCTAAAACAGGATTGTGCAATACTGTAAAAGCCGACATTTTCGTGGGGTATTTAATTTCGTTTAATTCGTGGATAAAAATCATTTATCCAATTCAAATGTTGATTCCTAAACATAAACATCTAATTTCTGGGCTAATCTTTGATGGGATACTTTATCAAATGCTTAGAAATATCTAAAAGTAGAACATCTATTTGATTACCATATGCCAATGATTTTCCTAGGTCTTTTATACTGATAATAAGTTGGGCTTCACAAGACCTTTTACTTATAAACCAATGTTGACTGTCATTTAATATGTTATTACTTGTAAGATGTTTTCTGATGTTACTTCTTAAAATATGTTCCATAATATTGCAACATGTTGCAGTTAATGAAACTGGTCTATGATTAATAGAGTTATGCTTGTCACCTTTTTAAAATATTGGTACAATTAGCCTGCTTCCAATCAGTTGGGATTTTACCAGTATCAAATGATTTTTGGAAAAAGTACGTAAAAATAAAGACAATTCTTCTGCAAAATAATGCATAAATATGCTGGCAGATTATCAGGGCCAGTGGCTTTGTGTGTATTTAAGTTTTTAAGTAACTTTAATAAACCGTTATTACTAATAAATATGTCTGGCATAGTATGATGGGGACTTATACCTTTATTTGGCATGGAGGATGTATTTTCGGAATTAAAAGCCTAGGCTTTAAATTGTTCATTTAGGATGTTAGCTTGTTTATTTGGGTCACTATATACATGATATAATAAACAATCCTTTCCTCTAAATGGTAAAACTCCAGATGTTTCTGTTTTTTTACGTTTTACAAATTGCCAAAAAGATTTATTATCTTATTGTTGTCAACAGTGCCAATTTCCTTTTACAATGTCTAATTGATGGTTACGTCACTGTTTTCCTTTAATAGGTCGACAACTCTAGATTTCCTGACGTCAGAATATATTTGCATAGTAATTTTCCAAACACAAGGCCAATATAGCCTTGAAAAACTGACCAATCGACTCAATGAACTACAATGCATTGTGGGCTACTACGAGTTTACTATCACTTTTGTTCTGCGAATATGTTTAATGTAAAATATATGACATTATCTTCAATTTGCATGCTCAGATTAAAAAACAATATTGTTTACTGGCTTCATGAATCGACTTTCTTTTTCGCCTCGTAAAAGTAGTTGAACAGGTTTTTTCCATTGTTATGCATTGTACCTGTGCCTTAATTTCACGGCGTGAAAAAATTTCATATGAAGTGACCACTGTTCAGTATGAAACTTTTTTGAGCTCTTTTAAACTTGTATATTGACATTTCATAAACATTTCTACTTCGAAAAACACGACGAACTGGCACAGAAACACTTATATCTGAAATGGATATGTAAACTTTTATTAGAACTTGAAATTGAAGTAAAGACATCATGATTTTCAGTATGCTAAAAAAAAGTCTTATAAAAGCGGGGACTATAAATAGATCTAAATTTTTTTTTTATAGTTTTGTCCATCGATAAAGTCTGTCGGTTGCTGATGTTATCTAAAATATATCTTAGAGGAATTTTGTCGATCGGCTACTGTCCTATTGACTTATGTGCAATATTGATCAAACTAGCTAAGGACATTTTTACCACATGGTAGATTGTGTTTTGTCATAATGTCGTCTAATCTTTTAATTACCAAACGTGACTTATTCCCGATTGTGACTGTTTTGCCGAGTGTGAACTCGCATTACTATAAGACGTGGTACGGTACTTATCCATCCAAAATTCATGTATTTAGTTTAAATTTTTAATGTTATATTTGTAATTCTCATCGGATTTTGTCAAATGTGTTGACGTCTTTTCTATTATATTTATGTGTTATGGTAAAGAAAATTAATCACCGCCTTCATTTATCAGATTTGATTTCGTTCAAAGTAATCAGTACGATATTTTACGTTTGAAGTTAGATTCATAACAAACCTGACATAGTTTTATAATATAGTTAATTGCTACCTCAGTTTTATATTAATAAGAATTAAAATGTGCTTTGTTATTAAATGCAATATCAGTATTTAGTTCAAATATATAATCTTAAATTAATTCTAATTCTATCTTATTCATTCTTATGTGACGTCATTTTTCATTTTTTGATGCTCTGTTTTACTAATTCAAATGACGTCATTTTTCAGTTTCAAATAGGACGTCACTTGGCATAGAGGTTTAAACGTATTCGGATGTGTCTACTTTTGTGTTTCAAATGTCTGGTTATGTAAATGTATTTCAGTTGTTTCCTGTAATTAGTTAATACTTCAGCTTTATCATGTACATCTTTTGAATATTCATTTTATTAAATTTACTGTTTGCAAAAGTATAAATTACTCTAAATTATAGGGATTTTCTGGTAACTTTACAGAAAACCCTTGCCGTTTTTGGCACAACCTTTTTGATCTTTTGGTCCACGATGCTGTTCAACTTTGTACTCGTTTCGGCTTTCAAACTTTTGTATCTGTGCGTCACACATAGGTCTTGTGTGGACAAAATACACCTCTGGCGTATTAAATTTTTGAACTTGTTGGCTGTTGTTCGTGTGATCCTTTGTCAATTGTGTTCTCCAATTTATTTATATTGTAGTCCTGTGTTGTCACTTTGATGTTATATTTCACATGGCCATAAAAGTGCGAGGTTTGGCATGCCACAAAACCAGGTTCAACCCACCATTTTTTCCTTTAAAAATGCCCTGTACCAAGTCAGGAATATGGTCATTGTTATATTATAGTTCGTTTCTGTGTGTATTACATTATAACGTTGTGTCGTTTGTTTTCTCTTATTTTTTAGTGTAAATTCACATTGCGATAAGACGTGTCACGGTACTTGTCTATCCCATGAATTTGGTTTTGATGTTATATACATATGTTATATTTGTTATTCTCGTGGGATTTTGTCTATGTGTGTTACATTTTAGTGTTATGTCGTTGTTCTCCTCTTATGTCACGGTACTTGTCTATCCCAAATTCATGTATTTGGTTTTGATGTTATATTTGTTATTCTCTTGGGATTTTGTCTGATGCTTGGTCCGTTTCTGTGTGTGTTACATTGTAGTGTTGTGTCGTTGTTCTCCTCTTATATTTAATGCGTTTCCCTCGGTTTTAGTTTGTTATCCCGATTTTGTTTTTTGTCCATGGATTTATGAGTTTTGAACAGCGGTATACTACTGTTGCCTTTATTCATACATGTAGTGGTTGCCATATTGCCTACTACGGTTTTCTAAATCGTGCTTTGTATATAGAAACAAAAAGATGAGGTATGAGTACAAAATGAAACTACATCCGATTGCTTCATTACCTTCAAAACAAAGGAAAAAGTTGTAAATAGAAAAAAAAGTCCAAAATGCTGAAATATGTCAAAAATCAATACTTATTGATTTTGTTAACATTGTCAGGTAAGACTAACAAATATTGTCTTTTGCAGTTTAGATGAAATATGATTGATGCTATAGGCTTGATGCATGTTCTGTACCTGTAAAATTTTAAATATGAAAATATTTACTTCGTATTCTACAGTAAATATCTCATAATGGAAAACCGATCTTTCTGAAAGATGTTTGTATACAAAAATAAGGAGATGTGGTATAATTGCCAGTGGGACAACTATCCTCATAAAAGTTCAAATGAAAAAAATCTGGCTCCTGTTCAAATCTTAATAAATATTTTATCCTTGGTACTAATTCGTGCCAATACATGCCCCCTTTACCTTGTCACCAAATGGTACATTTTTTCCGCTTCAAACCCAAATGGATACCGTCATAAGTGGTGCGGGCATGGTTAAATGCATGTTTTACAATGGACGAGCCTATTATCCAAACAGACTTTTTAAATTAAATAAAAATTAACGGTACCAATTTTCTTGCACCAGATGCGCATTTCGACAATACATGTCTCTACAGTGATGCTTGTGGCCAAAATATTTGAAATCCAAAGCTTAAATAAAAGATGAAGAGCTATAATTCAAAAGTATCCCTATTAAAACACAATTAAACGTTTAATAACATATAAATCCCACCTATTTACAGCTATATATAAACAATAATTGTCTTTATGTCAATAAATGACCACATCAAAATAAATTTTTTACAATCTGATATATGACCTATATGCACCAGATTTCCATCGTCCTAGCTTCATAATTTCCTCATTAGAAATTCCTTTAGCAGAAGCTTCTGAAGCTGCCCCAATCCTGAATGAATGTGACTTGTAGCCACTTGAATCAATACCTATTACATTCAATGCTTTAGATAATATACCAGAGAACTGATAACGAGACACGCATTTTCCACCAAGGTGACAGAGTAAAGGACCTTTTTTATTGGGTCTTACTCTTAGGTATCTTTTTAATAGCAGTATTGGACAAACTGTTGAATCCGTCTTCCTTATATCAATAGAAATACCCTTACCAGTTTGATCCCACTTAGAGTGCGTTAAGTGAAGCCTAATAAACTCCCTTTTTGCTCCCCATAAATTTTTTGTACCATGTATGGATATTATATTTTGCGCTTGGCCTAATTTTGTGTAAGCTAATTCTCCAACTCTTAAAAAGCCATGAAAGGCGACTAAAAAGCTGCCGCAAAAAGCAAAGATTTGTATGCTGAATAACAATCCGATGGCAACTTTTCAATTATCCTAGCCAAAAGTTCCGATGTAATTGGAAGCCTCTTATCCTTCGAGAACTTACTGCGTTTCAAACCCTCTTACATTTTTCGTATAATAAAATTTTGTGAATAGTCCATAAATTGAGACTGTAGAACCTTGCAACGAAAACCGATAGCAGTCATGTAACAGCTGACAGTTTTATGTGCTCTTTCTTTCAGTGATAAATATGCAATAAAAAGCACATTATGCGAGGGGGGAGGCGGCCACACGCACTCCATATTAAAGTCTTTCCGAAATATCTCGAAACTCCGCAATCCCGTTCTATATGTATCCTTCGTGTTCGAAGCTAGCGAGGCATCAACTAGACGATCAATTTCAGTCCGGAAATCAGCTGCAGAAAAGTTTCTGGGATTGGTGTCTCCTCTGTCTCTTCTTGTGCTGCTACCATACGGAATCTGTGCCACTGTTTACGTGAAATAGCATCAGCGATAAAGTTCGAACGACCTTCAATATGTACTGCTTTAAATTGCATATTAAAAATTAAAGCATTGTGTGTAATACAAAAGGCCGAAACAACTCCATCACCCGTCTCGATTTTAAGGATTTCTTGTTCAAAATACTCACAGGTGCCTTATTATCTGTATGAAAAAGTATTCGCTTGTTGTGCAAATCCTCTTTAAACAACAAAATCGATAGCACAATAGGCACTCACTCCAAAAAGGTTATATCAGCCATAACGTCAGTGTTTTCCCAACTAGAAGGCCATTGAAAATAAGCCCATCGGCCTGAAAAGTAAACCCCACAACCTAAATCTGGGTTACCAGCGCTATCTGTAAACAAATGAATTTTACTATTTGAAAGCCATTCGCTCTCACCAAAAGCCAAAGTACCATTGAAATTCTCGAGAACTGTAAGCCAAGTTTTTATGTCCTCCTTCATACCTAGTGTCACTCGGATAAAATGATTTGGCCTTTGTATACCGCACATAGCATCACAAAACATCCTGTAAAAAGCTCGAACTGACGGAATTGCTTTGGCATAAAAATTTAGGGAGCCCACTAAAGATTGAAGATCGCTTAGAGTGATTTTTCTTTTCTTTATAGTCAATTGCAGTTTTCCCTTAACCTTTGTTAGTTTGTCTTGTGGTATTCGAATAACCATCTCCAAAGTGTCTATTTCTAATCCCAGAAAAGTCATAATACACGAAGGACCTAAAGTTTGTTCCTCCACTAGAGGAACTCCAATATCGCTGCAAATAGTCCTAAAATCGTTCATGAGATGTTCCCCGACCGAGCTTTTCCGGCAAGCAGGAAATCGTCTAAACAATGCTCTATTGATTCCTTGTGCTATTGAAAACAGACCAACCACTCTAAAAAACATGAAAACTTTTCGAACAGCGCGCACGCCGCCGAACAGTCCACTGGGAGCGCTTTCTGGAAAGAAAAGTTGTCTTGAAAGCGAAAAACCAAATAAAACAAATTCATCAGGGTGCAATATTAATAATCTATATGCCGAGACTATATTCACTCGTGCCATTTCTGCCCCCTTTCCTAGTTTACTAATAGTTCCAAGAACTTTGTCAAAGGATGTGTATTGCACAGTTGCTAATTGAGGGTCAATAAAACTATTAATACTACTTCCCAGTTGATACCTCAAATGTTGTATCATACGCCATCCGTAAATTTTAGAGCCAGGAGGAGGCTTTTTTTAGCTACAAGTCCTATCGGTGATAAGCGGAGGTAAGAAAAAGGTTTGTTTTTAAAGGGGCCCGCTATTCGCCCTGCCTGAATCTCTTTCGTAATTTTTTCCTCTAATTCAGACTCATGCTGCTTTGCCGAAATTAAATTCGAACAATTTACAGCTTGACGCGGACCCATGTAATTTACGTTAAATCCATTTGTAAATCCATGTAACAATATATGTGCATCAATTTTATTTGGAAAACTTTTTAAAAAATGTTTTAATCTTTCCACTTTAATCGGTGTCTTTCCTAATTCCGTTATCCTATACTGGCTATATACTTCCTTGATCTGACGATGCGGACTTAAATCTGAATCCACTGACATTGTTTTTATAGCTTTTTTCTCTCCTAAAGTCACTCCGAAATGATTCATAAGGCTTTCTTTTCTCATTCTGACTGTTTTGTGTAGTTTTTAAATTGCAAAACAAAGCTGCATGAGCACCCCCGCATTTTAAGCACCTATGAAGATAACGACAAGCTGAACGGCCACATCTACCTTTATTGTTGTACAAAAAACATTTTCCTGCATTAATGGTGTGTGGACTTCCTGTTGGTCTTCCGGGCCGTTCTTCCAATATTACTATCACACAATCTGAAAAACTAATATGTGAAATGTGAACAACAAATCCTTTTTTACTTATTTCATGCAAGTGTGTACGTTGGTTTAATTCAGAACTTATATATATCGATCCTCGCTATAGAGATCAATTAGTTATGCGTTTAAAGGATTTTTATACAAAACCACGTCTAACGTTAAATCCAACTGCAAAACTTACCAAAAATTTATCTTTACATAATCTTATAAAAAACATTTTTCTTTTCTGATAATTACATGTTGTACATGTTGTATTACGTAGAAATATGTATACGTTTTTCTTACATTTTTCTTACATTACATAGAAAGATATTAATACAAAACCCAGAATTTACTCTGACGACAAATGTCTGCCTTTTCTTCTAAAAACTCTGAACGCCAATGCAGGCGATATATTGACTTCATAGACGATATTGGTCCGCTAGGCCGCATGACCCTTTTTCGAGAAATGTAGTTTGATTTTCAGAAAATTGCAAACCTACATTATAAGGAAACTGTATAAAGAAAGGTAACTTGAATAACTGAAACGGCAGCTTGACAGAGTTAAAGCAATCCATCCCATATTAGGATAGATTGAAATAATTTCATAGCACATTTTTTGTAAAGAATATTCAAAAGCACAATACGAACTTATAGGCATACTATTATTCACAAGCAAATGCAATTATTTAGGTACAAACCTTAATATGTTCAAGTAAATATTATCAATTGAAATATAAATGTTAAGTTTTAATAATTATTCTTTGAATCAAAGCACTTCATTTTGAGTTTTGAATCATTATTTATTAGACTAATCAAACTAATTAATTCTTTGAGGCTGAAGTTGAAAGTGTAGGTTATTATTATTTGCTTTTAGATACTTTTTTCCAGAATTTTAAATGCTTTTTCTACTCTTTCTTTTAAATAACTTTTATTTGACAGACCACTAAATGCTTTTACTTCTTTTCTGTTAAATGATTTCATTTTCTAGAAATTCAATAGTATTATAAACACTTAATTTCCATACTAATTGCAGGATTTCAAACAAAAAAATCCGTTTTTGCATATTCAAATATTTTTTATTTAATTTCCTTAGCAAATTTAACTTCGACACAATTATACACTAATGACTAAAACAACATATCTTGCAAAAACAACATGTACTGGTCTTCCACTAATCTCCCTTGTAGGAATAGACATAAAATTGAGAATGGAAATGGGGAATGTATCAAAGAGACAACAACCCGACCATAGAAAAAACAACAGCAGAAGGTCACCAACAGGTCTTCAATGTAACGAGAAATTCCTGCACCCGGAGGCGTCCTTCAGCTGGCCCCTAAACAAATTATACTAGTTCAGTGATAATGAACGTCATACTAATTTCAAAATTGTACACAAGAAACCAAAATTAAAATAATACAAGACTAACAAAGAGCAGAGGCTCCTGACTTTGGACAGGCGCAAAAAAATGCAGCGGGGTTAAACATGTTTATGAGACCTCAACCCTCCCCCTATACCTCTAGCCAATGTAGAAAAGTAAACGCATAACAATACGTACATTTAAAATTCAATTCAAGAGAAGTCCGAGTCTGATGTCAGAAGATGTAATCAAAGAAAATAAACAAAATGACAATTATACATAAATAACAGCAGACTACTAGCAGTTAACTGACATGCCAGCTCCAGACTTTTAAACTTTTAAACTGATTGAAAAATTATGATTTTATCAAATGAATATCAGGCACAATCCGTCCCGTTAAAAGTTTAGTATCATACCATCATAACATATATGAGAAGAACATAACCCGTGTCATGCCAACAACTCGTTTTTGAATCCGATGCAAAAACCCTATAAGTGAATCAATATTAACGCCATAATATGCAATCTTTAATGACCTGACAACAGTATCGTAACTATATCCCTTCTTAATAAGTCTATTTAAAGGTTTTGTTAGTTTCTGCGGTGAATACTGACATTTTGTGCTTTATAAAGAATATTTCCATAAAAAACTGGATGTGAAATACCTAAACGTATTAGAAGTCTGCATGTTGAGCTATATTTACGAATGATGTCCTTATACCGATGATAAAATTAGTAAATGTTTTGACTAGTTTGTGATATCGAAAACCCTGGTGTAATAATTTTTCAGTAATACATAAATTTCTCTCGTTAAAATCTAAAACATTGTTACATACACGAGCGAATCGTACAAGTTGAGATATATAAACACCGTCCGATGGTGACAAGGGAACGTCACCATCTAAAAATGGATAATTAATGATAGGAAATGAAAAATCATCTCTTTTATCATAAATTTTAGTATTAAGCTTTCCGTTAGTGATATAGATATCAAGATCGAGGAAAGGGCAGTGGTCATTGTTAGTATTAGCTTTATTTAAAGTAAGTTCGACAGGATAAATGTCTTCAGTATTCATACTGAAGTCGTCATTATTGAATAGTAAAATACAAAATTTAGGAATAGGCACCAATCTGTCCTGTGTTTTGTTTTGTTTAATCAATGTTCAGTCTTTTCTTTTTTGTTGGCTATGACGATGTCAGTTATTCTACGACTTCCGATATTTTATATTTTTTTATGAAACATGAAGATCATTTCCAGGAACAGAAGGTAAACACACCAAAATATATATAAATATGGAATATCTTCCCAAAAAGTGGTCTGGTTAGTAAAACAATTACATTTACAAAGTGCTAAATCTAATGTTTTTAACAAGATTGCAGGACCAACTTTGTAAATTTGAACAACAACGTCGACTACTGGACGATTTATAAAGTGTTTTAATATTGTTCAAATTAATGGTGCTTTAAAATGTTGTAGTACGTTTGAGAAGTAACGTTTCTAGAACTACACCACTTACACTTATACAAGTCAAGAATAAGACAGTTGTTATCAAATAGTTCGTTTCAATGTATGTTGACGTTTGTGTTTGTTGAACTTCAGTGTTCCTACATTTCCTTTTTTTCCCCTCTAATAGTTGATGTGAACATATAGTTTAAGATGTGATTATTCCTTAACGAATCAAATTAGTTAAAATATTCGAATTGATAATATTAACAAATATTACAAAAAAACAGATTTAGTATTAGTCAGTATATGATATTGAATACAACACATTTCTGGCCTTTCAATATCAATTATATGTACTAGTATATGTATGATTGGAATAGGATAAATGGTAATAAAAGTAATATAAT
The DNA here is from genome assembly GCF_965363235.1 of Mytilus galloprovincialis. Classification (NCBI taxonomy): domain Eukaryota; kingdom Metazoa; phylum Mollusca; class Bivalvia; order Mytilida; family Mytilidae; genus Mytilus; species Mytilus galloprovincialis. The sequence goes on along the minus strand of NC_134845.1, from coordinate 81,716,099 downwards.
TTTTCAATAAACCTACCATGCAAAGAAAATTGTGGTTTACTGTTTGAATATTAGTTGTAAGTTATCTCGGTAAAATTATAGAATCATCTTCACCTTTAATGTACCTATCTGTAAACGGTATTTGGAATACTTAAAAACAAACGAATATATTTTATATTTTGTATGTCCAAACCTACATTATTATACTTAATGATAGATCGTCCTTTATTCATCTCCTGGACATTTTATTATGTATGAACAAAAAATTTGAAAAAAAAGCTGCTTCTAACAGACAAAATAAATAGAAGATTTGGTATGCTTGTCGATCAGACAACTCTCCACAAGAGACCAAATGATACAGAAATTAACAATAATAGGTCACCATACGGTCTTCAGGAATGAGCAAATTTCATTGCGGATAGTCATCTATAAAAGGCCCAGAAATGACAAAAACAATTCAATCGAGAAAACAAATGGCCTTATTTATATATAAGATATGAACAAAAATAAACACATAAACAAACGACAAAAACTGAATAACAGGTTCATGGCTTGGGACAAGCACATACACACAGAATGTAGCGGGACCCCAACCGTACCTCATACCTTGGACAGTGGTGTAGCAGTACAACATAAGAACGAACTCAAACAATTAGTTGAAAAAGGCTAAACTCATAACATGGATACAAATAGAAATACATCTAACAGAGTTGACGTGGCCGGGTACTTTTGTACCCCAACAACAGCAAAAACAACACTAACTAATGACATGAGAATATGGTCAAAGCCACTAACAACTTCACGGCCGACACTCGGCTAACCGAGAGATTGGTCGGTTAATCTATATTGAGTATGCGGCTATATGGGCGATTGGTCTGTTAATCGGGTTGGTTATACGTCTGTTAGGAGTAAAACGCTTAATTTAATGTTAAACTCTATTAAATATACAGATTTTTGGCATGTTATAAGAACCAAATAAAAAAAGAAAATTGTCTGACAAAATGATATCTATCATAGAACATTTTGCACTTGCAAAAACATTTCTTAGTCTGCGCAGTTTTCAGTAAAACTAAAAGGCGTCACTCAAGTATGTAGTATTTATGCCTTTACGCATAGCAATTTGTTTAATAAAAGGCGAAACAAACAAATTTAGATATCATTTAAAGGACAAAAAATAGTAAAAAAATAAATTGACATTAGTAAATATTTCATAATTGTAAAATAACGTGAGTGATACCACGTTTTAGTGAAAATTTTGGGAATAAAGTCTGTTAATGGGTTGGACAATTGAAATTGTGTCAGTTAAGAGTTATTTAGCCACGAAAATAATTTTGCTACCTTTATATTTTCCCCTTGAACAATTTAAGAATGAGATGTTCCTGAGTAAACACAAATGACAATACGGTGCCACAGTATCCTAGAAAGAGCATGTTTATTTTGACTTTCTTTGCATTTTATTGAAGTGCGTGTCACTTTAATATAGCGTGATATGGATTGGCCTCTGGAATATACATGAATTTTTTATTGACGTTTTCAATCAGCCTTAATTTTTGTGTCTGTTTGAAGTAGCACGTTCTCAATTCCGACTGAAAGTGTCTTTCTAATACAACACAAGGTACACATAACGTGTTCTCGTTCACATATGAACATGATATTTGTCACTGGACGTTAAACCCTAATTCGTCAGCATCAACCGATTGGTTCTTTTCTTCTATTACTTTATCATATGTTGTTTACAAATTAAATAACTCTAAAGAAGTAAACGGAAAGGAGCGAATGCAGCTACCTTTGGTTATTTAAAGTTTCAATTCACTTTATTCCGTTTAGTTCCTTTCTACATAAGTGCAGAGGAGAACTTCAGCTGTCTATGGTGGTCGGTGAAGTCCATTTCGCGTTTTCGCGATTTCGCCTTTCATATTTTATATGGTGAAAACGCGAAATCGCGAAAAGGCGAAACCGCAAAGTCGAAAACGAGAAATCGGTTTCGCAGTTTCGCGTTTTCGACTTCGCAATTTCGCCATATAGAATATGTAAGGCGAAAACGCTTTAGCGCTAAAACGCAAAATGGCATTAACCTGCCACTATAGTTGTCCGGATGTAAACTTCTAGAATTTGTCACCAATATAAGTACATCGCAATCCGTTACTGTTTCAACAGCCATCGGTGTTTCATGTGAGACTGTTGTATTCTTAAACAAGTATTATTTTCTTTCGTTTTTAGCAATGTATCACTCTCTATTGTCCTTATATATTATTCTATATTCGGTTTCCATCCAGATTCTCGTGTATACCATGAGGGTCCGGATCGGGGGTATTGTTTCTTTCTGTATTCTTTAAATTGTTATGTCATTTTTTTCTACATTTTATTTATTTTACTCATTATTCTTTCTTTATTTTTCATATTGTGACAATATGATGGGCTTAAAATACATATATAAATATATATAATATATATATATATTTATATTTATATTTATGAAATGTTTATTAAATTGAATAAAATAAATACATGAGAATATCTATTAAGAAAATGATGACCTTGTAAAAGGTTGTTCAATTGACCGCTGCATATATAACATATTTACATGCAGACCAGGTAGTGACATGTAGCAATTAGTTAAAACACGGGAAATATGTGTATTCTTTGACCATTAATCTCCAGGTTGGTCAAAACATGTCAATTAAAGTCAACTTAATAGATATTCATCCCTGTATCTTTTGATTTAAGACTATAGTAGTCAAATTAATAGAAACCTTGACACTGTTTATATTCTGTATATATACTTGTGTATTTTACCGTATAGAGGAGACCGTCCGTTATGGACACTGGTCCAGACCGGCTTTAATAAACTACTATTCCAAATAACCATGTGTTGTGTTACATGTGGTTATTTTTGGTTAACCGTGACCAAAGGATATTAAGGTAAAGTGACTTTTTATTTGATACTCTTTATTTTATTTTTCAAAATGGCTAGACAACAATTTAGTGTAGGGTCTGTTTTTCAAAATTTAGAAACATAAGTTCAAAGTCTCACTCAAAAGGTATTTAGAAAGGGCATTAATTCGATTGAAAGCTTTCATGGTTCAAAATCAGACAAATTAGGAATAGGTGTATCAGATGTGAGCACAATTGTTCATGATCAAGATGCTGATTAACTCATTAAAAAAAACATGTTTTATTAGATAATGGGTTTTTTTAACGAAAATGTAGATATTTATTTATTTTATAAATCAATGGTGAAGGTTTAATTTTTTTATTGATATTTTTTTTATGTAATCATTATCATAAGGGTGAAGGTACTTATAATAGGTATTGTAAAAGACTGGCAACTTTGTTAGGTATTTGATAGTATAAGTCAATATATAAGATTTGCGTACATATTGTAATGATATAATGAAAAGTTTTTATATGTTGTTTTTTAAAAGACAGAATAGATATTTAAATAAGAAAAAAAAAAAAACACTTGAATATTAATATTTAAGAATTGAATAACAATAGGTAAAAATATTTTAAAGATGTTGGTTATATTTTAAAGTATTTAACTGCGTGAATAATGATAGTATTAAAACATTTAATATATCTTGATTTCGAATATAATAATTTAATTTTTGATTCATATTTTGAGCTGTTTTCTGAAGAGACAATCTGTAATTCTAGAATATACGCGCCTATATACATTGGTATAAGAAAGTTTCATAAGAACACTTTTGGCGACGGATTTAAGGGTATTTCTGCGATGTTATAATCATATGGTTGTTTAAATATGGTTGACGCAGTTTGGTAAGTGTGTAAGCACATTTGTTTAGAGAAACAAAATATTCTATGGTATTTAAAATCCAAACCTTTATTTTCGCACAGTTATTGTGGTATTTTTAAAGAATGGCAGACATATCTTCAGAAAATAGCACATGAATGATAAAAATTGATATAAAATATTGATTGAAATATAGGATTATTTATAGAGTACACGTATCTATACTAAGGGTTAAAAATGAAAATGTTTTCATAATAAAACAATTTAGGACTTAAAATATGGAAATAAGTATCATATGATTAATCGTTATAAACAATAACGCGATACATTTTCCGCAAATATTTTAATGTGATCCTGAATGAATTAAAAGAAAATTAGCAAACCAAGAAAAATTGAGAAAAAGAGGAGCATAAGGTCATCTTTAACTTCCGGTTTAAGTGATATGACAAATGATAATAGTTCTGATAGATATAATTTAGAAAGTAGCCAAGACATGCCTGTTGATAAATCAAAATACTAAAGAAAATTAACGAAAATTCTTAAGTCTAAAAGAAAGATCAATTAATGTTAAACTTTCTCTCAAACATTTCTAGTTATCTTAATAAAATTAACGACTAACATGTCGTAGACGTAGGCTTCGTGATGATTGTTTTAAAATTAATATATGTGTATATAAAATAATTTTGTTTTGATTAATCATTCTAATTCTCGCTTCAGATGGATCGCTGAAAAATTGATTGTTTAGAAATTCTGTAAATATCAGTAATCTCTGAAACACAGCTTTGTTTATGAAAAAGGAAGGAAAGTGTTGGTTAAATGTCAAACCTTATTTAAATAATTTTTCAATCCTAATACTAGAGACAAGTTTATTATATCAGTTTATTTTTTTATTTGGGTTTAATTTTTTTGTTCTTATTTTTAATAGATAACATATCGATATTTTTTTTTTTTTTTAAATTTAATGCGTTAGAATTGAGTATGACTTTGAACTGTCGAATTTAGTAAATGCTTTAATTCATTTTGTTGCTATATTTATCATGTTTATAGGTATTTTGTTATTAATATATTCTTAAGTTTAATAGTAGGTGTTTAGCCAAGAGAATTTAGTAATAGAGAGGTTCAAATAGTCACATGATACCTTGGTGGCGATCAAATGGTGTCAACTAATGTTGAGGGCGATGGTACTGCCTCCGGAGATGTTAAAATAGCTTCTGCACCATTACAAGAACCAGCCACTAAGAACCATTATCCAGTATTGGATATTGGCTTTGATCATTGGACACAACGCAGACGATAAGATGTACATAAAACTATACGATCACATAACTTATATTGGTAGAGGGAATCGTTCTACAGCATCACAGGTAGATTTGCCTGTAATGTTTCAGCCGGTGATAACTGAGCAACCTAGTCAGGGACTCTGAATTAACAGAGTAGGTAAGCTAGGTCAGTTAGGAGTAAATCAACGACAGATGGTGGATCACATGCAGGTTGGATCTTCGACGATGGATGGTGGATCACATGCAGGTTGGAATTTCGACGATGGATGGTGGATCACATGCAGGTTGGAGTCTTCGACGATGGATGGTGGATCACATGCAAGTTGGATTTTCGACGATGGATGGTGTATCACATGCAGGTTGGAGTCTTCGACGATGAATGGTGGATCACATGCAAGTTGGATTTTCGACGATGGATGGTGGATCACATGCAGGTTGGAGTTTTCGACGATGAATGGTGGATCATATGCAAGTTCGATTTTCGACGATGGATGGTGGATCACATGCAGGTCGGAGTAATTGCAGTACTTCTAAATGATGGGAATTGGCGTTGCAGATAAACAAATGGATTGTTGGAGTTGACAACGACGATCAGAGGAGCAGTTCACTGGAGTCGGGGTTATGAAGACGGTCCGCAGTTAATGGTTGCGCCTTTTTCTGGAAATAAGAAGTTCCGATATTTGATGTTACGAACTTAGTTATTCACACAAGAATTGTATGAACTATACATTGCTGAACATTTAGATGTTGTTGAACTTTTGAAATGATTTTATTTATGAATATTTTTGTTGTTTTTAGGAAAATTTGCAAGCATTCATATTGTCACCGATTTTAACTGAAATATAAAATTATATTTCTTAAGAAAGGGAGGAATGTGACAATATGATGGGCTTAAAATACATATATAAATATATAATATATATATATATATTTATATTTATATTTATGAAATGTTTATTAAATTGAATAAAATAAATACATGAGAATATCTATTAAGAAAATGATGACCTTGTAAAAGGTTGTTCAATTGACCGCTGCATATATAACATATTTACATGCAGACCAGGTAGTGACATGTAGCAATTAGTTAAAACACGGGAAATATGTGTATTCTTTGACCATTAATCTCCAGGTTGGTCAAAACATGTCAATTAAAGTCAACTTAATATATATTCATCCCTGTATCTTTTGATTTAAGACTATAGTAGTCAAATTAATAGAAACTTTGACACTGTTTATATTCTGTATATATACTTGTGTATTTTACCGTATAGAGGAGACCGTCCGTTATGGACACTGGTCCAGACCGGCTTTAATAAACTACTATTCCAAATAACCATGTGTTGTGTTACAATATTTTGTCATCCCAATATATTTTACTTACTGATGTTAAGTTACATTACGACGTTTATCTCTGATTTATATACTGTTACCAATGTAGATGACAAATTTGTGTCATTCATGACAATTAAACAGAATCAACATGATATTTGCGATCATTCTTGGATGAAATTAATATTACTTTAATATTACACTTTTTGAAACCATTTTTATCAATTTTCAATTTCATGTGTTGTTTCCGTATATGTTATGTTTCATTGCTCATGTGTTGTTTTCGTATATTTTAGCCGCTCGTCTTGAGCCTACTCAATTAATCCGATAACACCCCATATAGCAATACAATGCCATTCATAACTCTTAACAGACCAATTAACAGACCGGGTTTTATACATCCGACCCATTAACAGACCAGGTTTTAAATAAAGATTGATTTATGTCACCAAAATACAGATTTTCGTGTAGATTTTTCACACAATGATATCAATATGGTTAATAAACATAATGCCTTTCTTTTTTCGATGTTCAAAATACTGAATGCAAGTTAATTTAACCAATGTGTCTTTTTGTGTACATTTTATGTGTGTAAAATGTGTATAAATTTATTGATGAGTAACCCGCTTTTTCATTTTATAGATCGTGCAACGAAGCTAGACAAATAATAATTACACCACTGAATTCAGTACATTGAATTGTTTTGTTAGACATGAATACTTTTTATGATGAAAATACATTTAGAAAGTTATACAATGAAACATGCTGAACTTTCAATGATGTTCTCGATAACACCTGATTAACAGACTTTAGCCAACCCGATTAACAGACCAACCGCCGATATAGCCGCATACTCAATATAGATTAACCGACCAATCTCTCGGTTAGCCGAGTGTCGGCCGTGAACTTATAAAAAAATGCATCTAACTCATATTTATTAATCAGTACATATCCAACATCTAATGAATAAGTCGACATGTGAGCATTAACAAACCGGATTATAATGTTTAATCATTCCATGAATTGCACATCATATTAACCACCAACACACCTAAGCTTACCTATCAACAAGATAGCGTCACAAACCTACCATCGCACTTAAGCGTAATCTAAACGCTCTCAAAAGTCCAAACATCGCAGTTCGCCAAAGGAGTAGGTCCGGTCAGGGCCGGGTTTGGCCTCAAATATCAAGTTTATTTGACGAATGATTTTGGACACTTTTTAAGGTACCTCGGGGGGTTAAAATTTTCGCGCCGTTTGCGCATAAAGTTGCGCAATGATATCGTAAGTCATGTACATTGTCGTAATTTTCCATAACAATAAAATATGATCATTTAAAGAATCTTTTTTATTCAGATACATTGAGAAAAAGTTGAATAACTTTTAAATGCCGTTTTAAAACTTAATAAAGTTTGTTGTTACTATATTGTCATTGTCGAAATAGTACTTCCGTTCTAAAAATAAATATGGAGCATGTTTTGACGTAGGAGAAGAATGAAGAGAGAATAACTCATATTAATCGAACACGTGAACTGCTTTTCATGAATACTGTAATGCAGATCGAAATTATAGATAACGATCTTCATTTTGGTAGCTTATGAAGCAGTTTCACCCTTGTCTTACACTAGAAAAGGTCCGACAAACATGCGAAAGATGGATGTAAACAAATCATGAAAAGGGGGAATTTTAAACTGAAAAGTAAGTACTAATGAATTGAATATACATGATCAAAGAGCGATTCACGACCACTGAAAAAAAAATATGTAAGCGTAAAAATAGCGGAAATAATTTCAAAACAATATCCGTGTCGAACAACAAAACAATGACACCCCCCCCCCCCCCTTTTCAGGCTGAAAATAAATTATACATGTAAGTTAACCATAGGTATAGCTCATGGTACTTCTATAATGTAATAGATTTGAAAATTTGTGGACCTGAGAAATATGTCATCTGCATAGGGTTCAGACCATTTGCGTTTCTGAAAGAAAAGGTCATGATTCATAAAAGTAGGTGTTTTATATAATTACATTTATATGCAAACAAAATTTTCTTGTTGTATACTTGGATTATTCGAACGCGAATGCAGTTGATTTTGCCCGGATTCCAGTTGTTACATTTTTGGTTAAGCATGCACACTTCAAATTTAGAACATATCCCATCTATATAAAAAAAGATGTGGTATGATTGCCAATGAGACAACTTCAATGTATCCACAAGAGACCAAAATGACACAGACATTAACAGCTATAGGTCACCGTACGGCCTTCAACATTGAGCAAAGCCCATACCGCATAGTCAGCAATGAAAGGCCCCGATATGACAATGTAAAACAATTCAAACAAGAAAACAAAAAAAAATAAAGGCCTCATTTATATAAATTAACGAAAAACAAATATGTAACACATAAACAAATGCCAACCACTGAATTACAGGCTCCTGACTTGGGACAGGCACATACATAAATAATGTGGCGGGAATAAACATGTTAGCGTGATCTATAGACTGTATAAATTATTTTTACAAATGAATCATTTCACAAAACTACCTTTCTTACCGATGGTCTGGATGGAGGGTCCTTCATTTCATTCTTATCTAATTCTTTATACCATTTATCTCGATTAATTTTTTTGTTTTTTTCCATTTTTCTGTAATTCTTATAATTTAACCCCCCGTTTTTCTTCATTGTTACATGTATGTCTATTTTCTTTATTTACAAATGTATTGTGAACAGTACATGCGTTATTCTCTATTCTCTAAACTTTTCCTGACCCTCCTATAATATATTTGATCCTACAGAACCATCATGAGAGAAAACCAAAACTTTTACTACCTAAACAGGAAAAGGGGTCTTGTCATGAAATGATTTTTTTCTAAATTTAAAAGCTTGTTAGGTCTCTACAAAGTTATTTCGAAGTGCATTTTTTTTAACATGTTAAAGACATTAAATGCAAACTTTAAAAATTATACCTGCGCTAAGTGGGTGTTATATTCTCTTGATGGCTTCAGACATTTTTTAACCTTTTTCAGCTGGTCTATTCATGATCAAAAGTTACAGTATAATTTCAACTCTTAAAATACTTCCTCTTTAAGCATGTTAAGGCATATTTTTTTAAGGTGTATGAAAAACAATTGTAAGATGTGTTATGTTCACACAAGAGTCTATATTTTGTAAATAAAGATAAAATCAACGGATAATAAATTAACTATGTTCCTATATAATAGGATAGTAGGAATTAACCGATCTTAACCAATTTTGTATGACCAGAGCTTACTAAATTAAAAGCCTGTGGACCAAGTTTCGTGGCAATTATAAGATTATAAGATATATATAATAGACAAAATGTTTTTAAAGACTAATTTGATGTACATGTATCAGACATGTCGAATGTATAAAAATTATTCAAAAGTCAAAATTATAAAAATGTATGAGTATGTGCCTTTTAGCATGTTTAGGAGGTTTTTGAATGAAAAGGGTGGGCCTTGTATGAAGATGTGATATTTTCCAGTAATTTAAAACTCGTGAATGGTTTTGTTGAATAAAAAATCCCAGTGGCGGATCCAGAATTTTTCATAAGTGAGGGCTCACTAACTGCCTAAGAGGGGATCGCTCAGGTCATGCTCCAGTGATTCCCTATATTATTAACAAAAATTTTCACAGGGCCGCCTCTGAATCCTCCCATATGTACAAAATGTACTTTAAATAGTAAGGAAATTACAAATGGCATAGTATATTACATGTAATAATTTTATAGAACGTTATGTCTTAAAAAGTCTTAGGTCAAAAACACTTGAAATAATTCAGGGTCAATTTAGGCCCTAGCACATATATTGTATTTACATTTAAAAATGCATGCTACAGCTGTAGTTATTAAAATTTGCTTTTTTGGGATTGATTTCTATTGCATGTAATTTTAGTCTCAAGAGGCATACATGTATATTTGAACCACTTACTATCCTACAGTAGAAAAGAAAAATAACATGTGAAATACAGCAGTTACAAAAGATATTGTAAAATGGGAATATACTGAAATCTTTAATTTTATGACAGACTTTTATGTACATACAAACATCGTCACATTTTTCTTGTTTCATAAAGGTTGTAAGACAAGAATCCTGACTTTTCATACAACTCATTCTGCAAATGTATCTGTGATAATCTACTTTTCGCTATATTCAGAGTTTACAAATGAATAATACAAATTGATAAAACCCATATGTTGTACCAATTTACACCACTGTCCCAACCTTCAAAATTAACCCCATCACATAATCATGATAATGTATGTGCCTATCCCAAGTCATGAACCTGTAATTCAGACAGTGGTTGTCGTTTGTTGTTGTGTCACATATTTGTTTTTTGTTCATCATTTTGTACATTAATATGCCTTCAGTTTTCTCATTTGAATTGTTCTTCATTAGTCATTGAAGGGCCTTTTGCAGCTAACTATGCGATAACGGCTTTTGACCTGTAGCTGTTAACTTCTGTGTCATTTGGTCTACATCGGAGAGTCGCCTCATTAACAATCAATTATCATACCACATCTTCCTTTTATATTGAAACACAAATATTGACACATTAAAACCTGTCAGATAGAAAGTCAGAATGAGACTTATGGATAAAAACTTAGCAGACTGGCAGCTCACACTTTTCATATGTTGTCACACTTATGGTTTAAGCACAATAACATGAATAATAACCAGATGCTCCGCAGGGTGCAGCTTTATACAACCGCAGAGGTCAAACGCTGAACGGTTTGGGCTAGTATGGACATATCATTCAAGCTGGAAACAGCTCTGAATTTGGACAGTGATTAAATAGTTGACACAGCATAGGTTTCTGACACAGAATGAATGTGGTCTAATGAACTTAAAATTTTTTTTTTTGGCTTAAAATTGAGCAATTCACTTTGGCTGTTGAACGTTAATCCTCTCACAAAAAAAAAATATATGACAAATTCAGATTAAATTTCTGAAATATGAAATGAGAAAAATTGCCCCCCCCCCCCAATTTTTTTTTTTCACCTCCCCTTTCCCCTATGATCTCAATTCAAATGTCTAATGCAACAATTACTACTCATTTAAATCCATCATAAAATATAAAATGTCATACAGTCATGGTTGAAATTAATATTAATTAATAGTAACTTCTAAAAAAACAAATGGGGAATGTGTCCAAAGGGACACAGAAGATGCCCCCGCTGTCAGTTATTTTGCTCTGAAAATTCAATCAAAGAGATTTCATGTCAGTTTTCACTATATTTAGCCTTTTTGCACTCATTTTCAGAGGTCAAAAAATCTCTTGGATGGCGGGTGACCCCCAAATTTTATTTCAAGTTTATAAAGTAGAGACATTAAGCTTTACATATGAAATAATGAGCAACTTCTGTCATTTATTTTGCTCTAAAAATTCAATCAAAGAGATTTTATGTCAGTTTTCCCTATATTTAGCCTAATTGCACTCATTTTCAGTGGTCAAAAAATCTCTTGGATGGCCGGTGACCCCCAAATTTTATTTCAATTCTATAAAATAGAGACATTAAGCTTTACAGTATGAAATAATGAGCAACTTCCGTCATTTATTTTGCTCTGAAAATTCAATCAAAGAGATTTTATGTCTGTTTTCCCTATATTTAGCCTATTTGTACTAATTTTCAGAGGTCAAAAAATCTCTTGGATGGCCGGTGACCCCTAAATTATATTTCAATTCTATAAAATAGAGACATTAAGCTTTACAGTATGAAATAATGAGCAACTTCCGTCATTTATTTTGCTCTGCAAATTCAATCAAAGAGATTTTATGTCTGTTTTCCCTATATTTAGCCTATTTGTACTAATTTTCAGAGGTCAAACAATCTCTTGGATGGCCGGTGCCCCCCAAATTTTATTCCATTTTTTTTAAATAGAAACATCAAGCTTTACAGTATAAAAGAATGAGCAACTTCTGTCATTTATTTTGCTCTGCAAATTCAATCAAAGAGATTTTATGTCTGTTTTCCCTATATTTAGCTTATTTGCACTCATTTTCAGAGATCAAACAATCTCTTGGATGGCCGGTGACCCCCAAATTTTATTTCAATTCTATAAAATAAAGACATCAAGCTTTACAGTATGAAATAATGAGCAACTTCTGTTATTTATTTTGCTCCGAAAATTCAATCAAAGAGATTTTAAGTCTGTTTTCCCTATATTTAGCTTATTTGCACTAATTTTCAGAGGTCAAATATCTCTTGGATGGCCGGTGACCCCCAAATTTTATTTCAATTCTATAGATATTAAGCTTTACAGTATGAAATAAGGAGCAATTTCTGTCATTTATTTTGCTCTGAAAATTCAATCAAAGAGATTTTATGTCTGTTTTCCCTATATTTAGCTTAATTGCACTAATTTTCAGAGGTAAAAAAATCTCTTGGATGGCCGGTGACCCCCAAATTTTATTTCAATTCTATAAAATAGAGATATTAAGCTTTACAGTATGAAATAAGGAGCATTTTCTGTCATTTATTTTGCTCTGAAAATTCAATCAAAGAGATTTTATGTCTATTTTCCCTATATTTAGCTTATTTGCACTAATTTTCAGAAGTAAAAAAATCTTTTGGATGCCCGGTGATCCCCAAATTTATTTCAATTTTATAAAATAGAGACATCAAGCTTTACAGTATGAAAAAAAAACTTCTGTCATTTATTTTGCTTTGAAAATTCAATCAAAGTGTTTTTTTGTCCATTTTTCCTAAATTTCCATATAACCTATTTGGTCAAAATATCTCTTAGATGGCCGGTGACCCCCAATTTTTTTTGCATTTTTTCATTTACAATACTTCAAAGTTAAATTGCACAAAGTATAAGAAAATTCTGTAATTTTTTTTTCTATACCCCTCAACTACCTTAAACACTTAAATGTCTATTTTAATTGATTCAATTATTTTCTGTGAAAGATTTTAACTGATTCACTCATTTAAAACACTCCGATTCCAGCTTAAATATGAGAAATCTGTCAAATATGCCAAAAACTGGTACTTTTCAGATGTTTTTTTGTCAAAAATGAAAGTGGCCGCATCCGTGTTCATCCTCGACCTTTATATATGTTATGTATTATCATTAAACACAACTTTCATTTCAATATCAAGAATGAACACGAATGCGGCCACTGCCGTTTAAGACAGAAACCGTCTAAAATTTAACAAAAATGTTGAAATTGTGAAGATTTCAGTAATTTAGCATGATTTAATGATGCAAGTACCCGATATATGTGCATTGTAATGCCAAAAACAGCCCATATTCATGTAGCAGAGGCATTATACTTTCCAAAAAATAACAAAAAGTTTACATTTAAACAATTTTGTAAAACTGCTTTATTTGGGGCCAAAAAGGGGTCTTACTGAACCTACTCCTTTATGAGATGAAAAATTACCATTACAAAAGCTTTAGTATTGAAACAAACCTGAGGAAAAATAGTAAAAGTGTACAATACTAAAACATTAAAAACATTACCTCTGAAAAAATTCTTCATAGCGAAAGCAATATAATTGGTCAAAATTGAGCTCGCATGGCTAATATCTAATTATATAGTTGACTAGGATATGTTTCCGTCTCAAAACATCTTTAAATTAGAGGTTTTTTTTATTATTTATAATATTTTACAGTAACAAGTAACAAACATACCGAACTCAGAGGAAACTTTAATACGGAAAGTCCCTTATCAAACATGTCAAATGACAATATCAAAAGCTGAAACACATGATACCAATTGATAACAACAAATAGTGTATATATTCAAAGCCACAAAATGGATATAACAAAGAAAAGACTTAACAGATATATTCAACAAAGACAAAATCTAAGAACACTATAACACGTCCTTCAAATTATAAAATACGTCAGTAGAATATAAAATTCATAATCATCGTGTATAATTTCTGAAGTTGACACACAATTTTTATCAACAAATTTTTGGTATCTTTGATGAAAAATTCGGGACTTTTTTTTATTCAAATCTGATTAATCACCTTTGTGCTCAGACACTGGTCACATTTATTAAAGTACAGGTAGCAGTTACATATTATTGATTAACGAATGCGTTTTATATCCTATATGCAGACGAGGTTGTTATAGTGCTACTAAGTATAAGGTTGGAGAAATTGATTATTTCATGAATTAAAATCGTCTCCTTTGTCAAATATTCTAGTTTTGAAATAACCGTTTAGACCAAATTCAAGGTACAAGTTGAAAATGAGACTGGTGTATGTTGTTTCTTTAACTTCTTTAATTTCTAGTTTTAAAGGATATATAAATGATATCCAATCAGGAAAGTTTGGATTGTTACTGGATATAACAGTATCATTAATCTGTATGTAAAAGTAAAAGATATTTTGATCTCCGACGAGCAGAGACACACATTTCTTTTCAACAGGAATGCCACCAATTTGTTGAAGAGGTTTACCTCTTAGTTCAAGAATATGTTGTCAATAAGAAAATCCAGCATACTGATCACTTGTTTCTTGTACGATATTTTATCTTTTGTTCAATGCTAACAAACAATCCCAAAGTAATACATAAATAGCGTATATGCACCATTTAAATGATGAAAAACATTGTTAATAATGTCATTCACACGATGTTTAACTTAAATTCGAATTGTTTGCATGAATTTCATACAGGGTTGAAAAATCAAAAAAAGGAGAAAGATCGAAATTTGAAATTATCCAGAAATATTTATAGTTTTTTTAAAAGCCACATATGAATGCTACTACTATGCCACTATGTAGTTTGTTTCGTATTATTTCTGAAGATCATCTTTAACTGCGGACATTTTTGTCAAAAAAATGGAAAATTCCTTTGTGGAGCGTGAATATTATCCGCAATGTACAGTGCTTGTATGCAATTTTGTGAAATTTCAGTGTCCAATACAATACCATGTAGGTCTTCCGATATACTGTTCAATGGAATGTTTATTGAAGCCATGAATGATTTATTATTCGACAATTTCATCTTTGTCAAACGATTTGTTTTTTTGTAGGTGGAATTTCTTGGGTGCTTATTTGTTTCTATATCTTTTAGAAGACACTCGTAGTATTTACATACAGACACAATATTCTCTGACGTCCTATTCACAAAAACATCAAAATGCATTTCGTTATCAGATAATAAATATGTCACCATTCTTTATTTCTTTTAACTGAATTGGGTCTATCATTCACACAGTTTTCTAGTTCTCTAAACATCAGTCATCGTAGATGGATTGGATACGATTTTTTTTATTAACTTGATAAACATGATAAAAGAAGTTGTGATATAAGTTCCAATGAGACAACTATCCATCCGAGTAAAAAAAACATTTAAGGTCAAAGTTCGGTCTTCCGAGCCGTGCATTCAACCAAACAGCAAGCTATAACAATACATTAAGGGCCTGAAAAATTGCAAGTGTAAAATTATACAAACCACATCAACAAACGACAACCACTGAACTTCAGATTCCTGACAGTGGTGCATCACAACATAGAAAGACTCACTACAAAATTGCAACAGTAATGATTTGACTCAAGCAAAAGACATTGTCAGGAGTACCTGATATCACCCCTAGATTTGGATGGGGTTCGTAATGCTTATTCTTTAGTTTTCTATGTTGTTTCATGTGTTCTATTGTTCGTCTTTTGTTTTGTTTTCATTTTTAGACAGGCGTTGTCAGTTTGATTATGATTTATGAATTTGACTGTCCGTTTGGTATCTTTCGTTCCTCTTTTTAACACAAGTGAACATAAACTGATCGAATAGATTTATTCTATGACACAATGTAAATACCTATTTGAAAAATAATACCATTCTAGCTGTCTGGTTTTTGTTTGTTTTTTTTTGTGTGTAAAGTTATTCTAGGGCTCTCGTGTATGGATTGTTTGGACCAATGGACATGTTTTAGTTTATGTTTTAATGATTGCAATAGAAAGAATTGCAATTGCAATCATGGCTTAATTTCTCTTTTTAGAATATTAGTGTCAACATTGACTACGAATATATGATATCGTCGCGGCCACATTTTTTTTATTTTCTCCTCGATTAAGGTAGTACGCTACAGGGAGATAACATTGCAAACATCAGCTGAACATTTTAATTACGTTCTATTAATAAAGATACATTAAGCTTCTCTATGATCGAAATTAGTGTTTGTCAAACTGCTATATATCCAATGAAATGAGTATTATGTAGACGAAACGAGCATCTAGCGTATTAATAATGATCAAAGGTACCAGGATTATAATTTAGTACGCCAGATGTGCGTTTCGTCTACATAAGACTCATCAGTGACACTCATATCAAAATTTTAAATTATTAGCCTGGTATCTTTCATTTTTTTCTTATTATTTACAAAATGTCAAAGTAAATATTTTGTCAAAATGTTATGAAAATTTAACGAGCCAAAATAGTTTAAGTCATGGTGTTTGGTATCAAGCCGAATTCCATGTACAATTGAAGCACTATATTTGAATACATGGCATGACCATATCAAGTAATGCCATAGTTGGAGAAAAAATTATCACTCTAATAGTTGATTCTTTTTGTATTGTTTGTTTTGTCTTTCATTCGGGGAAGGGAGGCTGGAGGTCGTCAAACCGTGTTTGGTGCAACACTGATATATACTTTCTATTCTATTTTTCAAACAAAAGGAAAAAAATCTGCTTGAACGATTTTATTACATCAAGTACTGCAATGGCATGCATCCCAATGGCATACATCCTCTCTACGGACAAACTCTCTGAAAAACACAATACTTTAAATCAACAGACACATACAAAATAATTGATTACAGAATTAAATATTGAGATCACATGATATATATTTGTATAGGTTAAAAATAGAAAATATTTGTCAACAAGTGATTGTGGGAGCTACTGCCCGCTAAAAATATACGTCCAGGAAATTGATAAAGATGAATCTGAAAACGCACCACACAGTACAACTGACTTATATAAACCCTGAAACCAAATTTAAGAAATCCTTGTATTGCAGTTCCTGAGAATAGTAAGATGAAAATTAGCAATTTGACTACCATGTGTATAATGTTACAATTGTCCGGTAAACAGGAAGTTGTTCAGGGATGTCACACAGTATAGCTGACTTATATAAACCCTGAATCGAAATTGTAAAAATACTAGTATTGTAGTTCTTGAAAAAGATATTCATTGGACGGATGAACTGACGGATGGATGGATGGTCGGACGAACAGACAGATGTATACCCCACTTTTTTTCAAGCGGGCAATGATGCTATTTTTTCACAAAGATGTAACTAATGACCAAAACTCGACGTTGACTGCACTACATGTTATCAGAGTTTACAATACAAATGAGGTTAAGATATTTGTTGAAATGTAGAAAAACAAATTCAAGATATGAGTTTTTTATTGCATACATTTCTATCTCATGTAATAATGCTGTATTTTATGATATTTTTCACCAACTTTCTATAAATTGAGACATTCTTTTCTTTGTTGGTGTATTTTTAACAAGGGACTTCCATGTGATGAAGTATTATCTAGAAAATATAACGGAATCTGGGAAGTAACATGTATTAATATAAGATGACTTCTGAAGACCTCGGCTAGACTTTTCAAAGACTACCTGATTACAATAAATATTCCGAGGTCAAGATTGATACAAAGAGCAAGTGTAAGAATGAAAAAAATTATACCATGCTACCAAGTGGCATGTGCCAAAAATACCGACTTCGAGATTATCATTCTTCCCTTGTTCGTACTGCTACAGGACTTTGCTCTTAACCAGGGTTTTTGGCAAGTACCCCTTGTACGAATACGAGTATGAATACTTCATTTCTAAAAAAAGACATACTACCGAATGCCAGGCGAGAGTAACCTGTCGATGACATTTACTAAAGTTTTCATGATTCATAATGATGTTGTAGTTATATATCAGAATTTCGAAGGAAATATAAAATTTCCAATTAAAGGCTAAACGAAGGATTAACTTACTCGTTGATACTCGCATATGTAGCGATAACGATGTAAAGAATTCATAGTACCCCATCTCCATTCATTAAACGTGAAGTCAAAGAATAATCTCACATAGACTGCATCAGGAGAAGGATTAAAAGCGTCTGAAATAATTAACCAACTATTTATTTCGTATTTTGTATTAAATGACGCAAAAAAGGACAATTCAAATGTAATAGACAATCTTGCTAAATCCTCCTGTTCAATAAAAAAAATACAGCTTCAATGTATTCGCTGACTCGTCTTTTGGGAGATATGTTTGCTGTAAGTTTCATATTCTCATAAATAAATTGTTCCTTACTGTTACATGGAATAATATCTCTGTTCCAAATAGCCACCGATATCTATTCAAGTGCCATTAAACCCGATGCTTTCTCCTGTAACTATCTATCGAATTTAAAAAAGAATAAATGTATTCATTTTTTACATGAAAATAACGTCACGTCATTGGTTGAATTTCATTTGTGTATAGCCAATCAAGACGCTTTTGTGTACACTTTTAAAAATATAACCAAGAATGTATTAGAATCTGAAACGGCAAATAAAAGGATAATATATGGTTTGCGATGTTTAAACTTGAATATTTTTTTGTTTTTTTTTGTTTGTTTGAAAACATATTCTGAAATTTAATGTTTTTGAAAAGCACTTGATTATTAAAAATTATAACTGTTTGTCTTTGGTATATTTTTTAATTTATTTTTAAATGAGCTCACGGTTATATTACGAGATAATGTATTTTAAATCATCGATAGACTGAACTATATGGACAGCACTGTAAATGATGCAATTGTTTGCACTAGTTCTAAAATTGTCTTCTTCAGTACCATGTTTAGAGTTAAATCATATTTAGATTGTATTAAAAACATGCGAAATATACAAAAGCGATCGAATTTCAAACCCATTAGTCGAAAACAAACTGTATTGTTTGCTGTATTGTTTACTGTTCGATGTCCGTATTGAAGACCGTACTTTGACCTATAATGATTTACTTGGATCGAGAGTTGTATCATTGGCACTTATACCACATCTTCTTATATCTATTGACAACGCCATGGAAAGTAAACAGATATTTAACTCAAAGAAAACAGCAGTAAACGAAACACAATATATAAAAAATATCGATTATGTCAGGTGCTCTGGAAGTGTATAAGAACATTCTGCTTAAATAGATGCCACCGTCGGGTTGTAAATTTAAGTTGTTCAATCCGATTCGGTAGGTCACAATGTAATAAAATGAAACGTATGTTAGACAATTCTTTAATCTATAATTAACCATTTGTAATGTATATATGTAAATTTGAAACTCACTATTAGTAATAATATAAATTCCTTGCTATACAAAACCATGTCAGTTATAAATCTAAAATTGTGCATGTTGCATGCTTGTGTGCTATTTCTAATTGTGTAATTTGATTAAACAATATTTTCAAAGTCAGTATTTCATAGTGAAGTATTGTCATGAACAGAATTTCATAGCAAAATATTGTCCAAAAAGAGGTGACAAAATTTCATGGACAAGGACACTGTTTTGTAATGAAATATTGTCCAGGACCATATTTCATTATGAAATACTGTAAGTGGACAATATTTTATTTGAAATTATGTCCAACAAACAATATTTCATAGGGGACAATATTTTATGTTACATATATATTTTTGATGAATTAAAATAAGTAAATTTTACCTGATCCAAATGGGAGATCATTAAATGAAAATGGACTATTTTCTGTGATAAATATATAATTCCCATCAGTGTCTTTATCATTTGCACCAGTCCATATAGAATGTTCATCGGCTGTAAAAAGAATCAAATATAAAATTGAAAATCAGTAGAATAAAAATAAAGTATGAACATAAATACAACTCCGATGAAAATGTCTAAAAACGTCCTTAAAACTTGATACACTTAATACTTAACAAAACTGTTGGGTCAAAACTCTCATATTCCTGACTGGAATTTTTCAAAAGATTAATTAATACTGTTGAGGTTGAAGGGAACGAAACACATAAGTTAAAACGATGTAAATTGTTATGACGCGTAACCATATGGGTCATGATGGGTACATGTTTTAAAAAAAATGTTTGTCGGTATAAAAGTTAGTTTTGTTAAATATCGAAAATAAACATGTAAAATAAACATATCAAATGAGATGTTTTTTTCCATCATTGACTTAGTTACATATGTTTCTAAAATCGCCTTCGTATTACTGGTTTTTGACACCCGGATGAAAATACAAATATTGTTTTCACTTCATATTCAATGTAAAATACATCATACCGACTGTACAAAATCAAAGATAAATGCTTTCCTTGAGTGAGAATTTATCAGAGACAGACAGTGAGTTTTTTTTTTTGTTCGCTGCTCTTTCCTTATTAATCTATATACATGTAACAATGTACCTTAAATACTTGGAAGCAGGTCATTTCGTAACTTGACCATTTTGTACCTCTGCAATTTCCTACCCAAAATTATCATTATGTAACAATGTTCAAAATTATTTCGTACCTCATAGAAAAACGCATGTAAAGTTGAAAATTAGTACCGTTAATGTTATTGCTTATCATATATATTTTTAAATCAATGGCATTGTTTTTGAACATCGGTAATAGAAAAACATGTATAACTGAAAAAAGGAAATAAAAAGACATGTAGGACTAACAATTTTTGATATGAGGTTAATTAACAAAGGAATTATTTCTGAACAATTTTTAAAGTTATTAACAGCTGCTTTATCGTGAAATGCAATGTCTATAAATGCAGTGAAATAAGATATAAATCAAAGAAGAGAGCCGTGAATATAAATGTTTGAATTTTGCACCTGATACGACCAAAGTCATACATATACAAAATGTTGATAATTGATAGTTCCTTATTCCTAATGATAATGGTAAATTTGGGCAACAGTATGAAGCAGTGTTCAAATATCTTATACCTTTCTTACATTTGTCATTTCGGGGCCTTTTATAACTGATTATGCAGTATCGGCTGTGCTCATTGTTGAAGGCCGCACGGTGACCTTCATTATTAATTTCTGTTTCATTTGGTCTCTTTTGGGGAATTGTTTTATTGGCAATCATACCAAATCTTATATTTTATATTTACATTTGCTTCGTTGATATGAAGAACTTAAAATGAGACAAATTAAATTACTGTGGATTCATAAGTATTCGTTGAATCCCGATTTTCATGGATAACGTCGGTAAAGGTGAACCACGGAATTATAAGTTCAACGAATGACATATTTCCTGTATACTTGTATACTTGTATGCATAATCCAGCAAAACAACGAAATTAAATATTAAAGAAAATGTAAGTTTTCCTTAATCTACGAAAATTGGTCCCAACGAAAATAATTGAACCACAATAGTTAATATTTAATCAGGCAAAGGCAACTTTAGATGAATTTGTTGTTCTGTAAAGGTCTTTTTTCCATAACGCTTCTGCATTATAAAAACTTCCCTAGTTTTTCGATAAGGTCAAAATCCCGAATTAAAATCGTTATTACGAAATGTAAAAATTGCTATCACAGCTTAAATTTGTCATCACAATATTGTGGGACTAGTTATAACAGTTTTTCGTATATCTTAATAACGGCTTATATTCGTTGTCACATTTTTTCAAATACGTAATAATGGATTATAACGGATTAAGTTCGTTCACACGAATTTTATTGATTTGTTGATTTTTGTAATACGTAATTACTGAATAACTTCATTCACACAGAATTAATTTTATATTCTCAACTTACTGATATGATCTCTTACATCATTGGCTTCTTGTATAGTGTTTGGTCTATACAGATAGGCACCTGGTGTACTGGCACAACTCAACTGAAATTTAGTAAGATAAAATTCATTTTGCTTTTACATTTCGGTCACTAAATTTGATCCATGTTCTACATTTGAAAATGCCTGTACCAAGTCAGGAATATGACAGTTCTTGTCCATTCGTTTTTGATGCGTTTTGTTATTTGATTTTGCCATATGATTATGGACTTTCTGAATTGATTTTCCTCTAAGTTCAGTATTTTTTTATTTTACTTTTTGTTTGTTCTTAGTACTGTTTATTCATTAATATTTGTTGAATACCAAGTTTCGTTGATTTCGTGGGAACAGAAAAATCACGAAATTAAATCTTCAACGAATGACACATTTTTATAGGCTTATGATGACTTCAGCAAAAATACCAAATTAAGTATCCACGAACATGCAAGTTTTCCTAAATCCACGAAAATAAACGAACATTGAGTAGATACTATATTTTAAGCAGAAACATGTTCTTAGAGTGTCAATACTAGTCATCGTATATGCCCAGCCAGTATTGTTAAAAGTTTAAGCATATACTTTATATATGTTTTAATTTTTATTTTATTTTTTTGGTAAATATACTGTTTTTTATCTACATATGTCTCCCATATCTTGACAGCTGCAGACTATTATCATATAACCGACTGTTAACTCCCGGTTTATAATTTTTCGACATGTTTCCTTTGTGGTAGGATGTCCTGGTACTCAGGCAATAACGAGCAGCCAAAAGAAGTAAAATCAAATATATAATCGGTGCAATTTTGGGGGAAAGTTTACTTTTTTCCGCTGATAAAGTCGTGTATAGGAATTATTTAACAGAAAACTTCAGTATTACACATTGTTACACCAAAGACCATTCAGCTCTTAATTGTACTATTATTCTCCTATCAAAATATCATTGTTGACTCAGATTTAATGGTGTTTAACTGATTTCAGCTTCGTTCAAAACCACAAAAGGTGTCACAAGGTTTTTCAAGTATAGAAATTGTCTTTTTATCCAAAATTAACCAAACCTTCAACAACGGACTATATAAATTAAATATAGAAACAACACCAATAAAATGATCATGAAAAACTTATAAAATCGGGTTTGAAAGTCGGCATTCGTCGTATAATACATCGGGTTGACTATCGTTTTACTTACATGTATAATGTAATGATAACGTAGTAAATTACCCAAGTCAGGGATTAAAAAGACTTCTGTATTCTCAATTGATGAAAACATCAAAAATACCTTTATTGTAATAGTTTATTAATTTTATTTTCTGCCTACAGATTAATAGTGATTTATAAACATTCTCACCTGAGCTTCCTCCCACGGTTTTCTGTTTAGACTATTGAAATAACAATTTGCACTACTTGTTTTGTTTGGTAATAGCCTGAAACCTCTTGGGCAAGTCACACATGGCGGTTTTAAAGCTAAAAATCATATGGGTTAAATTTAATCCACAGTCGCAATTAAAACACAAAAAGAAAAAGCGCTGGTATATTGAAAATAACGTAATGAATGATTCACCATGATCAAATACAACACGTCGTTATAACATTAACGGTACCAATATTTCTGCACCACATTCATTCGCATTTCGATAATCATTGTCTCGTTAGAGATGCTCAAAATAAAATAAAACATTACAAAATTATACAACTATAATTGAAAATCCAAAGCTTATTAAAAACATGAAGAGCTGTTAACCAAAAAAGGAAAAAAAGTATAAACAAAGAATCGGAGCTTTGCATGCGGTAATTATATTTATTCATTGTGAATAATACGAATTTACATGCCATATGCATATATAGGATACAGTTATTTCTTTGATTAAGAAGATTTGGATATAAATAAACATATCATAGATACCAGGACTAAATTTTGTATAAACGCCAGACGCGCGCTTCTCCTACAAAAGACTCATCAGAGACGCTCGAATCCAAAAAAGTTAAAAAGGCCAAATAAAGTACGAAGTTGAAGAGCATTGAGGACCAAAATTCCTAAAAGTTTTGACAAATCAAGCTAAGGTAGTCGAAAGATTGCAAATGAAACAACTCTTCAAAATAAACCAAATTGTTGTGCATGATCATTTTATCTTACACATCAGTTAATGATAGAAAACAAAATACACTTAACATAGAAAAGAAAAAGAGAAAAAAGAAAAGAAAAAAATAAGAAAGGAAATGTAAACAACAAAAATGAATACAAGAACAAAAGAAAAACGAAAAGGAAAAAAAAAGAAAAAAAGGCCTATACTTACCTTGCAATTAAATATCAAATTCATTGTAAAAAGGAACTTACTATGTAAAGTACACAATTATAAAATGTGTTACTGTAAACTCAGAAATTAGTACATGTATACTGTATATTATTGCGATTCTATTATTTTAGACTTATTGTTCCTGGACATTTATTATCGTGGTTTTGCATAAGTCTGTACTCAAGCCTATATAATATCGGTCATTCTTTGAAATTTTGATTGGGTGGTATCCAACGAATCATAATGATTTTCAGAGTATGTTAAAACATTACAGCTGTCGTAAGGCATTTTGTCTGTATTTATTGTTGATTAATCGTCGTTTTGATTGAAACTGAGTGGAAATTCATTTATTGAATATAAAAATAATTGCAAAATAATCACATGTGAACATATAAAGTCAAAACATAAGGCAGAACAGAAAAAAAATCTGAAAATTGTAACAAAGACATATTCAAGGACACAATTGAAACAACTTTCATTAATTTTTTTTATTTGACTGACAATGTGATATCTTAAGTACAAACATGTCATACTTGGATGTTTTGTCTTTGTTGAGCATAAAATATTTCAGGAAAGGGAATGAATAACTGTTCCATGTTTCTTTTTCCCCAAAAAATTAACTATCTCTGTCTATGAAATGTCTTTGCATTCATTCGATTTGATCAACATTGACAATAACTATCGCCTGCTTTATTTTTCTACTTACATTTGCAACATGGTCTGTTATTGCAGCATTTTCCGGTATGCGCCCATTCAGACCCGAAAGTCTCGTTACATGGAACACCTTTTGTTCCACAGGTACCGTTGGAGGCGTGGCATATTCGAGAAAGAACTAAATAGTACAGTAATCCGATACACTATAGTCTGATTCACTTTGATATATACATTAACATTACACAATAGGAATATAGATATAAAGTCATTGTTTAATTCTCAAATTCATTAACCATGTTGAATATAGGACACAAGGAAGAATTTTGTTAATTTCTAGAAAAACATGAACATATATATTGTTGTTTCGTTATGATTTCTCATAAATAAAATTTACTAAATTTGATCGAGATGCTCGTAACTGCTTAGAAGTTTTAAAATCAGTTCTACCTAAATGCAGATTTTTTTTTTATTGTTCTTATGTCCACCTACATTTGTAGCAAAGTAGTGTTGAACACTTTTGCACAGCTCTGTAGCTCAACAAAAGTACTGATATTATCGTTATTACTGGACGTGATTAACCCCCAATTACTATAAAAACAAATGGTGTTAATTGTGTTAACACAATTGAATATCTGTAACATAAAAAGGTTCTAACTCTATCCGTCTCATTTGGCTCTCAAAAGAAGAACTTTTGACCAAAGTGAAAGGATCGTACCTTTTATGTTATGAGAGAGTGTAGCAGCTTAATCTTTTATCTTCACTACAGCATTTAAAACATAACGTTACTTACTGCCGCCATTTGACACATCAATTTTGCAAAATATTAAAACAATCAAACAGCAACACTTCATCATAATTCTGAAATGAAAACTCGTCTATATCAATTTAGATTCCAGGTAATTTAGAAATAAAATCATTATCCATACATCGTTGAAATTTTAGATTTGCGCCAGACGCGAGTTTTGTCTACACATATGGAATTATTTAGAAAAATCGTAAGCCAGAAGTAAGCGTAGTGAGCCTATATGCACTAAATATTATATTTTGATCGCTGATTTCAAGTTCCTAAAACATATTACAGTTTTAAAACCAAAGTCCAGACTTACTAATAGAAGGGTTTGGGTTATGTATGAAAGCACTTTCAAGTTGTAAGCATTGAAGTGTTTATAGTTTTGCTTTTAAAATATTTTGATAAGGAGCATAACTATCAAGACCACAGTAGTTTAATGTTCATGTGTTAAAATCGGAAGTAGGTAATCGGACTTCCAAAAAGAAAAAGGGTATATAACTTATATAAGGGTGATAACTCCTTAAATCGGTGGTTCGTTTGTAAAAGTCAAGTTTCATCAATATACTTGAGCATTAACCTGAAACAGATGGGATCTATGTAACATAGAAGCGTAGAATATATATTTCTGAAATGGTTGAAACAAACGTACTGATAATTTTAAGAGGTATTTCCCTTAACGTATGTCTACCTTTTTAAGTAAGGGAAGAATGTTGTTTTTCAATTATTTGTTACCTGCACATTGACGTTTTGTTGTGCGTGTCAATATCGCTCAGCAAACAAGATGGCGGTTTAAACTCTACGAAGGAATGATTGCAACTTCACCATTTGGAACACTACAGCTCTCAGTAAACAAGATAAGTCAAAATTTATCTGATTGAATACTCTGTTATAACCTCTTAAATTGTATCGAATAAATTTTAACAACTAGAATATCGTTTGTACGAAAATAGATAAAAACTTACCAATATGTGTAATAGCAGAGCAGTAGATAGAAGGATGATTCTTAAAATACAGTTGCTACTTAAATACTAAGTTTAATAAAAGTACAAAGTGAATGATGTGCAAGGTGAATAACATCGATTAGTGACACATGTTGTTTTTCTGTCTTGATATTGACTGAATAAGCAAATATTGTTAAACGTGTTACTTTCTTTAACTGTTAATAAGATCTCTTCAATTCTTTATTTAAAGTTACAATTTATGACAAAAATAAGCAACCACCCATCGAAACAACATCTGATAAACAAATTTAATAATACTTTTAGATATTTGGATGATATTTTGGCTCTCAATAATGACGACTTCAGTAGGTATATTAATGAAATTTATCCTGTTGAACTTACTTTAAATAAAGCTAATACTAACAATGACCACTGCCCTTTTCTCGATCTTGATATCTATATCACTAATGGAAAGCTGAATACTAAAATTTATGATAAAAGGGATGATTTTTCATTTCCTATCGTTAATTATCCGTTTTTAGATGGTGACGTTCCCTTGTCACCATCTTACGGTGTTTATATATCTCAACTTGTACGATTCGCTCGTGTATGTAATAATGTTTTTGATTTTAACGAGAGAAATTTATGTATGACTGAAAAATTATTACACCAGGGTTTTCGATATCACAAACTAGTCAAAACATTTACTAAATTTTATCATCGGTATAAAGACATCATTCGTAAATATAGCTCAACATGCAGACTTCTAATACGTTCAGGTATTTCACATCCAATTTTTTATGGAAATATTCTTTATTTAGCACAAAGGTGTCAGTATTCACCTCAGAAACTTACAAAACCTTTGAATAGACTTATTAAGAAGGGATACAATTACGATACTGTTGTCAAGTCATTAAAGATTGCATATTTTGGCGTTAATATTGAGTCACTGATAAGGTCTTTGCATCGGAACTAAACACATTTATTCTAAAAACAGTTGTTGGCATGACACGGGTTTTGTTCTTCTCATATATGTTATGATGGTATGATACTAAACCCCTAACGGGAAGGATTGTGTCTGATGTTCATATGATGAAATCATAATCTTTTAGTCAGTTTAATTGAAGTCTGGAGCTGGCATGTCAGTCAACTGCTAGTAGTCTGTTGTTATTTATGTATTATTGTCATTTTGTTTATTTTCTTTGGTTACATCTTCTGACATCAGACTCGGACTTCTCTTGAACTGAATTTTAATGTGCGTATTGTTATGCGTTTACTTTTCTACATTGGTTAGAGGTATAGGGGGAGGGTTGAGATCTCACAAACATGTTTAACCCCGCCGCATTTTTGCGCCTGTCCCAAGTCAGGAGCCTCTGGCCTTTGTTAGTCTTGTATTATTTTAATTTTAGTTTCTTGTGTACAATTTGGAAATTAGTATGGCGTTCATCATCACTGGACTAGTATATATTTGTTTAGGGGCCAGCTGAAGGACGCCTCCGATTGCGGGAATTTCTCGCTACATTGAAGACCTGTTGGTGACCCTCTGCTGTTGTTTTTTATTTGGTCGGGTTGTTGTCTCTTCGACACATTCCCCATTTCCATTCTCAATTTTATTTATGTATATTGTTAATCAATCAGCAAATAGTAAAATCACAAACATTCTGAACTCAAAGGAAACTCAACGGAAAGTTTATAGTCAACTGACAAATTCAAAGCTCAAAGAAATCAAACAACTTGGTAGAGGTATTTCGTATTGAAGGATAATGGATTAATCCTGGTTTTATAGCTAGCTAAACATTTTGATTGTATGACAGTCGCATCCAATTTAATCACTTTGACAACGATGTGTGAACAAAACAAACAGACACAACAGGCAAAAATGAAAAAAGGGATACAGAAGTAAACATTGTGTTATAATAATAATCATCACAAAACAAATAAAATATGTAACAAACTAGATGCTCTAAAGAGCCTGTGTCGCTCACCTTGGTCTATGTGAATATTAAAAAAAAGAAGCAGATGGATTAATGACAAAATTGTGTTTTGGTGATGGTGATGTGTTTGTACATCTTACTTTACTGAACATTCTTGCTGCTTTCAATCATCTCTATCTATAATAAACTTGGCCAAGTAGTTTTACTGGAAAATGTTTAATTTTAAGAAAATTGTTAAAAATTGACTATAAAGGACAATAACTCCTAAGGGAGTCAATTGACCATTTCGATCATGTTGACTTATTTGTAAATCTTACTTTGCTAAACATTATTGCTGTTTACAGTTTATCTTTATCTATAATAATATTCAAGATAATAACCAAAAACAGCAACATTTCCTTAAAATTACCAATTCAGTGGCAGCAACCCACTAAAGGGTCGTTCGATTCATCTGAAAATTTCAGAACAGATAGAATTTGACCTGATAATCAATTTTTACATTTGAGTTATAAGCCAAAAACTGCATTTTACCCTTATGCTCTATTTTAGCTGGGTCGGCCATCTTGGTCGGATGGTCGGGTCACCAGACACATTTTTTAAAGTAGATACCCCAAAGATGATTGTGGCCAAGTTTGATTAATTTGGCCCAGTAGTTTCAGAGGAGAAGATTTTTGTAAAAGAGGGACGAAAGATACCAAAGGGACAGTCAAACTCATAAATCTAAAACAAACTGACAACGAAATGGCTAAAAATGAAAAAGACAAACAGACAAACAATAGTACACATGACACAACATAGAAAACTAAAGAATACGAACCCCACCAAAAACTAGGGGGGATCTCAGGTGGATTACTAAGATTTACGAAAAATGGTTAAAAATTGACTATAAAGGGCAATAACTCTTAAATGGGTCAACTGAACATTTCGGTCATGCAGACTTATTTGTGAATCTTACTTTGCTGAACATTATTGCTGTTTACAGTTTATCTCTATCTATAATAATATTCAAGATAATAACCAAAAACAGCAAAATTTCTTTAAAATTACCAATTTACGGACAGCAACCCAACAACGGGTTATCCGATTCATCTGAAAATTTCAGGGCATATAGATCTTGACCTGATTAACAATTTTACCTATGTCAGATTTGCTATTAATGCTTGGGTTTTTAGTTATAAGCCAAAAACTGCATTTTACCCCTATGTTCTATTTTTAGCCATGGCGGCCATCGTGGTTGGCTGGCCGGGTCACGCCACACATTTTAAAAACTATTTAACCCAATGGTATTGTGGCTAAGTTTGGTTTAATTTGGCCCAGTAGTTTCAGAGGAGAAGATTTTTGTAAAAGTTAACAACGACGGACGACGGACGCCGGACGCAAAGTGATGGGAAAAGCTCACTTGGCTCTCTGGGCTAGGTGAACTAAAAAGCAGAAAAGATATAAAGACAATATTAGACAGACTCGCGTTTCCTCTCACAAGGACACATCCAGGGCGCTCAAATCCAAGGAAATGAAATGCTAAATTGATTAAACCAAAGCTGCATACAATTGATAACTAGGAGAATGGAGAGGATTTGTTTTACTAACCACATTCTCTTTGTATGTTCCTGGCCCAAGTCAGAAGCCTGTATTTCTGCGGTTGTCGTTAATATAAGTAACATAATTGTTTTTCGTTTTTTTCTTTTACATAAATTAGCTGTTAGTTTTCTCGTTTGAATTATTTTACATAGTCATTTCAGGAACTTTTGTAGCTGAATATGCGTTATTGTCTTTGCTCATTGTTGAAAAAAGAACGTTGACATATACAATGTAGATATTAATTTCAGCGTCATTTTAATCTCATGTGGAGATTGGTCTCATTGGCAGTCATACCATATCTTCTTTTTTTTATAATCAATTTGAAAAAAAAACATTTTCGTCTAGATCAGACCAAATGCGGAAAGATTTATATTTTTAATACGTTACTTCCTTTTTATCTTTTAATGTTTTCTATATACAACAGTAACTTAATGGTTTATACAATTTGTGATACTACCCTGTAGTTTCTAATGTTAAATGTTGTCCTGTAAGTAAGTAAGTAAGCAGGTTAATTGTCTGATATATGTGTGAAATATGGTTAACAGAAACAAAAAACATAGTATTGTATAGCAATATAATATTTCCCACAGAACGTAACCAAAAGTTACCGTGCAATAAATTCTAATATTGCACTAGTGCAATAAATCTTCAAAATTCATGACGTCATCAACGATAAAATCTTAGTTTAAACCAATTTTTACTTTTAAATATTATATTGCTATACAATAAAAGGGTTATTGCATGAATATTGGGGAATACTGTCCCTCGTAGAACATATATTGCACTCGCAAGCTCGTGTAATATAAAATTCTACTCGGGACAACATTCCCCAATATTCATGCAATAACCCTATAATATTGATAACGCATTCCAATATATATTCAGATATGAATTGAAATTAAAAGTATTTTGATGATACAAGCTAATTATGCATAATTTAATAGTGATTATGCACCTTATGTACTCCTTGATAATGTACGTGTAACAGCTTTCATACTTCGCTATAAATAGTTTTATAAATTGACCATAAACCCACTTATTCATGGTATGGTATCAATATTTCTGACCTGACACTACGTACTTTTTATTGCTTAATTCTTTAGAATTTAATATGCAATGTTTCGGGTTCTTTCGGGAATAATCCCAGGTAAACCCTCATCAGAGGTCGACCTTTATATATTTATTTCGTATCTAGTATCATAGATAGATGTGGGTCTGTTTCATAACAGTTTTTTTTTCAAATTTACTACACGTGCATATGGGTCTACGTTGTAGTTAGTCTTTTTACAGACTGAGAGAACTGACCAAGTTGGTCAGCACTATTGTTTAATTAATAAAAAGACTTATTGTCTTTATTTTTATCACTAATTACTTCAGCATAAGTCTACACTGTTGAATTCACGGTATACTAGCGTGTTTGTTTTATAATTTATATGATATTTTACAAGTCTTCATGTTTAGCATTTGAAGAAACATGTGTAGGTACCCTGCCGGGTGGAAACATGGACATATAAGAAACCGTCGGTTATCTCAGATACGTGATCTATTGAAATAAATCGGTGTCGTGTCATTATTACATCTGTTTCACAGTATACGCTTCCCGTGGAGGGGTTGTTCGACTAATGATTAATTATCATGTCGCTAATATTCTTATTGTTTTTGAAACCCATGTCTGGTTTAGATTTAAATATTTGTTTGGCAATCGGATCTTTCCGAATTATATACCAGAATTTTGTTATAATCTTTTTAAGATATTCAGCATTATAATGATATGTTGTAATGAACATATTTCTGCCTGTTATTTTATTCTTATTTTGTTTCTTCCGAAGTTTTAACTGTCTGTCTTCGTGGCGAATTTTGTGCAATATTTGACTGACGATTTCTTTCGTATATCCTCGTCTAGATAATTTATCTATAAACAGTTTGATACGTTTATTAAATTCGTCCTTATTGCTAGAGTTTCTTAAAATTCTAGTCCCTTCTCCTTTGATAAAAGAAGAGAAACAGGTAGAAGCATGATTTGAGCCTCTATGTAAGTACTGATATTTCTCAGTAGGTTTGGTGTAACAGTTTACATCTAGTATTCCAGATGTACTAAACCGTTTACCTTTGTACAATACCACATCTAACAATTTCATAGTATGAGTATTTATTTCAAAAGTAAATTTCAGTAAGTTATGTTTCTTATTTGCTATTTCAAATAGTTGTTTAATTTGCTCGCTGCTTCCATTAAATATAATGAAACCATCATCTCTCATTCGTTTATGAAATTTGATATTGTCTTTGTATGGATATTGTTCTATAATATTATTTATATGGTCAAATATAGCAATATCAGATATTTCCGGGGAAGCAACTCCGCCCATTGAAACGCCAACGATTTGTTTATATGCGTTTTCATTAAAAGTAAATTCATTTTTTGTCAGTAAAATATTCAGAATATCAAGAAGACTTTCTGTAGATGGTCTTTTAATTTCATATTCTTGATTTACATGGTCTTTCAGCGTATTTTCTATAGCCGTATTAATTTCATTGAAATTAAGATTAGTATATAGCGATGTTATATCATAGGAAACAAGTAAATCACTCTGTTTCGTGTGAGTGCTTTCTATGTATCTGATAAAATCGCTAGTATCTGATAGATATGTAGCTTGTGTCTTTACCAATGGAAGAAGAAAATAATCTAGGTATTTTCCAATATTTAGTAATGGTCCCGAGCATTGGCTAATAATCGGTCGACCTGGTACATGTACTTTTTCTTTATTCATACATTCATTTTGGTACATTTCTAATGTTTCCGTACTAAGTTTGTGAATCTTAGGAAGGAAGTAGGCTTTTGGAGTTTTAAATGTTTTACCTTCTTCTCGTAAGAATTTGAAAGACATTTCGTCTATTTCATCATTTTCTTTCATACGGTATACCAATTTATTGACTATTTTTCTGGTATTTTCTATGTCAATATTTATTATTTTAGTATAGTGAATACCATCATTTAATTGAAATTCGCCTTCAGTAAGATAATCACGTTTATTCTGTATTACAGTCGTGTTATTTTTATCGGCTTTATGAATACATATAGTATTGTCGTTTTTTAATTTCTTTATGCACTCACGTTCCGATTTAGACATATTGTATTTAATCGTCGGCATATATTTTGATAATTCGTATTTAGTGTAGAAGATGTATTTTTCTATTGAATTATCGCCAATGATTGGAACTTGGAAATTAGATTTAATTTTGAAAGGGTGGTTTTTGGTTGCTGTGCGTACATTAGTACCGAAATAATATTTCAGTCGCAACGACTTCTCAAATGATTGAAAATCTTTTATCAATTGTCTGTGGTTATATTTGTTTGTAGGAACAAATTTTAAACCTTTTGCTATAACTTTACATTCAGTTTCAGTTATATCTCTTTTAGATAGGTTTAGGACGAACTCTTTATGAAAGTTTAGGTCCTGTTTCTTATTTTCTAGTTTTATAAATTGACCATAAACCCACTTATTCATGGTATGGTATCAATATTTCTGACCTGACACTACGTACTTTTTATTGCTTAATTCTTTAGAATTTAATTTGCAATGTTTCGGGTTCTTTCGGGAATAATCCCAGGTAAACCCTCATCAGAGGTCGACCTTTATATATTTATTTCGTATCTAGTATCATAGATAGATGTGGGTCTGTTTCATAACAGTTTTTTTTTTTTTTTTTTTTTTCCAAATTTACTACACGTGCATATGGGTCTACGTTGTAGTTAGTCTTTTTACAGACTGAGAGAACTGACCAAGTTGGTCAGCACTATTGTTTAATTAATAAAAAGACTTATTGTCTTTATTTTTATCACTAATTACTTCAGCATAAGTCTACACTGTTGAATTCACGGTATACTAGCGTGTTTGTTTTATAATTTATATGATATTTTACAAGTCTTCATGTTTAGCATTTGAAGAAACATGTGTAGGTACCCTGCCGGGTGGAAACATGGACATATAAGAAACCGTCGGTTATCTCAGATACGTGATCTATTGAAATAAATCGGTGTCGTGTCATTATTACATCTGTTTCACAGTATACGCTTCCCGTGGAGGGGTTGTTCGACTAATGATTAATTATCATGTCGCTAATATTCTTATTGTTTTTGAAACCCATGTCTGGTTTAGATTTAAATATTTGTTTGGCAATCGGATCTTTCCGAATTATATACCAGAATTTTGTTATAATCTTTTTAAGATATTCAGCATTATAATGATATGTTGTAATGAACATATTTCTGCCTGTTATTTTATTCTTATTTTGTTTCTTCCGAAGTTTTAACTGTCTGTCTTCGTGGCGAATTTTGTGCAATATTTGACTGACGATTTCTTTCGTATATCCTCGTCTAGATAATTTATCTATAAACAGTTTGATACGTTTATTAAATTCGTCCTTATTGCTAGAGTTTCTTAAAATTCTAGTCCCTTCTCCTTTGATAAAAGAAGAGAAACAGGTAGAAGCATGATTTGAGCCTCTATGTAAGTACTGATATTTCTCAGTAGGTTTGGTGTTACAGTTTACATCTAGTATTCCAGATGTACTAAACCGTTTACCTTTGTACAATACCACATCTAACAATTTCATAGTATGAGTATTTATTTCAAAAGTAAATTTCAGTAAGTTATGTTTCTTATTTGCTATTTCAAATAGTTGTTTAATTTGCTCGCTGCTTCCATTAAATATAATGAAACCATCATCTCTCATTCGTTTATGAAATTTGATATTGTCTTTGTATGGATATTGTTCTATAATATTATTTATATGGTCAAATATAGCAATATCAGATATTTCCGGGGAAGCAACTCCGCCCATTGAAACGCCAACGATTTGTTTATATGCGTTTTCATTAAAAGTAAATTCATTTTTTGTCAGTAAAATACTCAGAATATCAAGAAGACTTTCTGTAGATGGTCTTTTAATTTCATATTCTTGATTTACATGGTCTTTCAGCGTATTTTCTATAGCCGTATTAATTTCATTGAAATTAAGATTAGTATATAGCGATGTTATATCATAGGAAACAAGTAAATCACTCTGTTTCGTGTGAGTGCTTTCTATGTATCTGATAAAATCGCTAGTATCTGATAGATATGTAGCTTGTGTCTTTACCAATGGAAGAAGAAAATAATCTAGGTATTTTCCAATATTTAGTAATGGTCCCGAGCATTGGCTAATAATCGGTCGACCTGGTACATGTACTTTTTCTTTATTCATACATTCATTTTGGTACATTTCTAATGTTTCCGTACTAAGTTTGTGAATCTTAGGAAGGAAGTAGGCTTTTGGAGTTTTAAATGTTTTACCTTCTTCTCGTAAGAATTTGAAAGACATTTCGTCTATTTCATCATTTTCTTTCATACGGTATACCAATTTATTGACTATTTTTCTGGTATTTTCTATGTCAATATTTATTATTTTAGTATAGTGAATACCATCATTTAATTGAAATTCGCCTTCAGTAAGATAATCACGTTTATTCTGTATTACAGTCGTGTTATTTTTATCGGCTTTATGAATACATATAGTATTGTCGTTTTTTAATTTCTTTATGCATTCACGTTCCGATTTAGACATATTGTATTTAATCGTCGGCATATATTTTGATAATTCGTATTTAGTGTAGAAGATGTATTTTTCTATTGAATTATCGCCAATGATTGGAACTTGGAAATTAGATTTAATTTTGAAAGGGTGGGTTTTGGTTGCTGTGCGTACATTAGTACCGAAATAATATTTCAGTCGCAACGACCTCTCAAATGATTGAAAATCTTTTATCAATTGTCTGTGGTTATATTTGTTTGTAGGAACAAATTTTAAACCTTTTGCTATAACTTTACATTCAGTTTCAGTTATATCTCTTTTAGATAGGTTTAGGACGAACTCTTTATGAAAGTTTAGGTCCTGTTTCTTATTTTCAATAGCAAGATTGTGTTTAAATCTTATATGCTTATTCCTTGTTTTATTTCTTTTCTTGTTTTTATAATATCTTCTAGTATGACCCATGATTATCGATGGTGTCATTGATTAATGGCTAAATTGCGCTTATTTGAAGTGGAGGTCACAACTAGAGCCTTATGTAAATTGAATGATACATGCTAGTTATTACGGCAGCCAATCGAATTCTTCGATTTAGGAATAAAGGCGTAACCAGTGATGGATAGGCATCCGTTTTTTTAATTCTGTATTGGTGTTAATATTTATATTCCAATAGGAATATTAGCTAGTGACTTCTGTTAATTATCACTGCCATGTATTTCATTTGTATTTATAAAAACACTTTTTTGTAGGCTTTCTAATTGAGATACTCTGATTCATGATTTCTTGTTTGTTTTTTGATGTCCAGTGGCACATATTTCATGTATCTTTCAGACAGTGTTAATGGGGTAAAGTGATTTCGTCTGCTAGTATAATAGCATAATTTCCTTTGATATCACGATGTATGATTGATTTGTGTTTGTTTTACGTCCAGTGGCGCATATTTCATGTATGTTTAAGACGATATAGTGTGATGACCTATGTTCATCTACTAGTATAATAGCATTACATCCGTTGATATAACGATGCATGTTTGATTGTTATTAGTTTAATGTCCAGTGGCACATATTACAGGTTTGTTTGGACACTGATATTGTGATGACTGGATTGTGTTTACTAGTATAATAGTATAACCTTTCCGTGTTTTTGTCGGTCATGTTAACCTGTTATCAGTTTTGATGTTACCTTCTAAGGTTTTAGATGATATATCGATGAAGAATGGTTGTTTGCTAATATAATAGTATAACTTCCATATCTCATTGACAATCATATGATTTATATGTGTTTTCATGTTCCTTCTGGGATTTTACATGATATAACGATGAATACATGGTTGTTTGCTAATCTAATAGTATAACTTCCATATTTCAAAGATAATCAATATTTAGGTATTGGATCAGATGACTTTCATTAATCAAAGATAACCAAAATAGAGTTGTGAACATGTATAATTATGAACTGTATAGTATTGATACATGTATATTACATAGGTTTAAGATACACAACAAAGTAAGTCTATTCACAAGCGTTAGCGCCTTTTTATGAAGTCTTTGAAGATTTTCAACAGGTCATTGTTTTTATAATCATTGTCTCTCTGTTTTGATCTGTTTTTGGGAGTCTTATCCCGTCTCTCGTTTCTGGAATATGGGGTTCTCCTTTCGTCCCTTTCTCTGGTCGGCCCCCTAGGGCTGTCATTGTTGGAGCGAGATTTGTTTCTCATATCCGTAACGAATTTTCTTAGTTTAAGAGTATATTCTTCATTCATATTGTTGGCCTCTTTGGCTAGCTTAGTTCTAGCCTCTCCACTAGGTGGGCTGTTTATATCAAAGTACGAAATTCCTGTATTTAGCACAGTGCTGATAGTGGAATTCAGTTCTAACACACGGGTATCTAATATATTTAATACCGACTGATATGCCTGTTCTTTGGCCTCTATCATACATTTGTCCACTGGCTCTTTCAGAGCTTCACTGTTCTCTTTGTTGCCATAGTTTGGCCTGAATGAAATGTTTAAACATGAAAACTTGTTACTTTCTCTGTCAAATTTCATCCTATGGATCAAAGTCAGTAGCGGAAATCTGGTGTCATTCAATTTCCTGACTTCTGCAATAGTGTCTTGAACAATTTCCATGTCACTTCTGGCCGTCTGGCCACATGGAGGCATATCATCATCCATTAGGTCTAAATTATCAGAATCAATATCGATGTCTACTTTAATATCCATGATTATTGCATATGTAGCTGATAGATAGCATGTATCCCTATTTATGGGGGCATGTTACCAGATTAGTGGTGACAGGATCATAAATCAAATGTCACACTATTCATTGGTGCATTATATTGTCCTATATTGTGTGACAATATTATTGTCACCTCCCATTTCGATGAAACAAGATTATT
Source organism: Mytilus galloprovincialis (assembly GCF_965363235.1). Taxonomy (NCBI): domain Eukaryota; kingdom Metazoa; phylum Mollusca; class Bivalvia; order Mytilida; family Mytilidae; genus Mytilus; species Mytilus galloprovincialis. The sequence continues at coordinate 81,677,838 of NC_134845.1, read as the reverse complement.
ATCATTCAGATAACTATTAAATAATAAATATTATTCAAAATTGTGATCTATATATACGTTTTATTTTTGTATTATATAATTTCATTTAATTTCATTTTATAATTGTATTGTATTATATTATTATTTTTATTTTATTTCAGTTCATTCTGTATACATCGATATAAGTTATTCATTTTACTTATATATTCGATATCTATTTTTTGTATCTCATGGTATATGTAGATTGTATACGATGTACAATATAATAGACATATATAGAGATGCATACTTTTGCATTGTGCATATAGTATAGTGTCGTACGTAGTTTCCCGATCAGAAATACGTCGTACCATAACATAAATAAGGATCAAAAATTCTATAATGAAATAGAACCTGATTCAACGGGTGAGATCACAACAAGTGAAAAATTCACCGTATCAAATAGTTTTATAAATTGACCATAAACCCACTTATTCATGGTATGGTATCAATATTTCTGACCTGACACTACGTACTTTTTATTGCTTAATTCTTTAGAATTTAATATGCAATGTTTCGGGTTCTTTCGGGAATAATCCCAGGTAAACCCTCATCAGAGGTCGACCTTTATATATTTATTTCGTATCTAGTATCATAGATAGATGTGGGTCTGTTTCATAACAGTTTTTTTTTTTTTTTTTTTTTCCAAATTTACTACACGTGCATATGGGTCTACGTTGTAGTTAGTCTTTTTACAGACTGAGAGAACTGACCAAGTTGGTCAGCACTATTGTTTAATTAATAAAAAGACTTATTGTCTTTATTTTTATCACTAATTACTTCAGCATAAGTCTACACTGTTGAATTCACGGTATACTAGCGTGTTTGTTTTATAATTTATATGATATTTTACAAGTCTTCATGTTTAGCATTTGAAGAAACATGTGTAGGTACCCTGCCGGGTGGAAACATGGACATATAAGAAACCGTCGGTTATCTCAGATACGTGATCTATTGAAATAAATCGGTGTCGTGTCATTATTACATCTGTTTCACAGTATACGCTTCCCGTGGAGGGGTTGTTCGACTAATGATTAATTATCATGTCGCTAATATTCTTATTGTTTTTGAAACCCATGTCTGGTTTAGATTTAAATATTTGTTTGGCAATCGGATCTTTCCGAATTATATACCAGAATTTTGTTATAATCTTTTTAAGATATTCAGCATTATAATGATATGTTGTAATGAACATATTTCTGCCTGTTATTTTATTCTTATTTTGTTTCTTCCGAAGTTTTAACTGTCTGTCTTCGTGGGTTTATGGTCAATTTATAAAACTAAGTGGGTTTATGGTCAATTTATAAAACGGTGAATTTTTCACTTGTTGTGATCTCACCCGTTGAATCAGGTTCTATTTCATTATAGAATTTTTGATCCTTATTTATGTTATGGTACGACGTATTTCTGATCGGGAAACTACGTACGACACTATACTATATGCACAATGCAATAGTATGCATCTCTATATATGTCTATTATATTGTACATCGTATACAATCTACATATACCATGAGATACAAAAAATAGATATCGAATATATAAGTAAAATGAATAACTTATATCGATGTATACAGAATGAACTGAAATAAAATAAAAATAATAATATAATACAATACAATTATAAAATGAAATTAAATGAAATTATATAATACAAAAATAAAACGTATATATAGATCACAATTTTGAATAATATTTATTATTTAATAGTTATCTGAATGATAATAATCTTGTTTCATCGAAATGGGAGGTGACAATAATATTGTCACACAATATAGGACAATATAATGCACCAATGAATAGTGTGACATTTGATTTATGATCCTGTCACCACTAATCTGGTAACATGCCCCCATAAATAGGGATACATGCTATCTATCAGCTACATATGCAATAATCATGGATATTAAAGTAGACATCGATATTGATTCTGATAATTTAGACCTAATGGATGATGATATGCCTCCATGTGGCCAGACGGCCAGAAGTGACATGGAAATTGTTCAAGACACTATTGCAGAAGTCAGGAAATTGAATGACACCAGATTTCCGCTACTGACTTTGATCCATAGGATGAAATTTGACAGAGAAAGTAACAAGTTTTCATGTTTAAACATTTCATTCAGGCCAAACTATGGCAACAAAGAGAACAGTGAAGCTCTGGAAGAGCCAGTGGACAAATGTATGATAGAGGCCAAAGAACAGGCATATCAGTCGGTATTAAATATATTAGATACCCGTGTGTTAGAACTGAATTCCACTATCAGCACTGTGCTAAATACAGGAATTTCGTACTTTGATATAAACAGCCCACCTAGTGGAGAGGCTAGAACTAAGCTAGCCAAAGAGGCCAACAATATGAATGAAGAATATACTCTTAAACTAAGAAAATTCGTTACGGATATGAGAAACAAATCTCGCTCCAACAATGACAGCCCTAGGGGGCCGACCAGAGAAAGGGACGAAAGGAGAACCCCATATTCCAGAAACGAGAGACGGGATAAGACTCCCAAAAACAGACCAAAACAGAGAGACAATGATTATAAAAACAATGACCTGTTGAAAATCTTCAAAGACTTCATAAAAAGGCGCTAACGCTTGTGAATAGACTTACTTTGTTGTGTATCTTAAACCTATGTAATATACATGTATCAATACTATACAGTTCATAATTATACATGTTCACAACTCTATTTTGGTTATCTTTGATTAATGAAAGTCATCTGATCCAATACCTAAATATTGATTATCTTTGAAATATGGAAGTTATACTATTAGATTAGCAAACAACCATGTATTCATCGTTATATCATGTAAAATCCCAGAAGGAACATGAAAACACATATAAATCATATGATTGTCAATGAGATATGGAAGTTATACTATTATATTAGCAAACAACCATTCTTCATCGATATATCATCTAAAACCTTAGAAGGTAACATCAAAACTGATAACAGGTTAACATGACCGACAAAAACACGGAAAGGTTATACTATTATACTAGTAAACACAATCCAGTCATCACAATATCAGTGTCCAAACAAACCTGTAATATGTGCCACTGGACATTAAACTAATAACAATCAAACATGCATCGTTATATCAACGGATGTAATGCTATTATACTAGTAGATGAACATAGGTCATCACACTATATCGTCTTAAACATACATGAAATATGCGCCACTGGACGTAAAACAAACACAAATCAATCATACATCGTGATATCAAAGGAAATTATGCTATTATACTAGCAGACGAAATTACTTTACCCCATTAACACTGTCTGAAAGATACATGAAATATGTGCCACTGGACATCAAAAAACAAACAAGAAATCATGAATCAGAGTATCTCAATTAGAAAGCCTACAAAAAAGTGTTTTTATAAATACAAATGAAATACATGGCAGTGATAATTAACAGAAGTCACTAGCTAATATTCCTATTGGAATATAAATATTAACACCAATACAGAATTAAAAAACGGATGCCTATCCATCACTGGTTACGCCTTTATTCCTAAATCGAAGAATTCGATTGGCTGCCGTAATAACTAGCATGTATCATTCAATTTACATAAGGCTCTAGTTGTGACCTCCACTTCAAATAAGCGCAATTTAGCCATTAATCAATGACACCATCGATAATCATGGGTCATACTAGAAGATATTATAAAAACAAGAAAAGAAATAAAACAAGGAATAAGCATATAAGATTTAAACACAATCTTGCTATTGAAAATAAGAAACAGGACCTAAACTTTCATAAAGAGTTCGTCCTAAACCTATCTAAAAGAGATATAACTGAAACTGAATGTAAAGTTATAGCAAAAGGTTTAAAATTTGTTCCTACAAACAAATATAACCACAGACAATTGATAAAAGATTTTCAATCATTTGAGAGGTCGTTGCGACTGAAATATTATTTCGGTACTAATGTACGCACAGCAACCAAAACCCACCCTTTCAAAATTAAATCTATATTCCAAGTTCCAATCATTGGCGATAATTCAATAGAAAAATACATCTTCTACACTAAATACGAATTATCAAAATATATGCCGACGATTAAATACAATATGTCTAAATCGGAACGTGAATGCATAAAGAAATTAAAAAACGACAATACTATATGTATTCATAAAGCCGATAAAAATAACACGACTGTAATACAGAATAAACGTGATTATCTTACTGAAGGCGAATTTCAATTAAATGATGGTATTCACTATACTAAAATAATAAATATTGACATAGAAAATACCAGAAAAATAGTCAATAAATTGGTATACCGTATGAAAGAAAATGATGAAATAGACGAAATGTCTTTCAAATTCTTACGAGAAGAAGGTAAAACATTTAAAACTCCAAAAGCCTACTTCCTTCCTAAGATTCACAAACTTAGTACGGAAACATTAGAAATGTACCAAAATGAATGTATGAATAAAGAAAAAGTACATGTACCAGGTCGACCGATTATTAGCCAATGCTCGGGACCATTACTAAATATTGGAAAATACCTAGATTATTTTCTTCTTCCATTGGTAAAGACACAAGCTACATATCTATCAGATACTAGCGATTTTATCAGATACATAGAAAGCACTCACACGAAACAGAGTGATTTACTTGTTTCCTATGATATAACATCGCTATATACTAATCTTAATTTCAATGAAATTAATACGGCTATAGAAAATACGCTGAAAGACCATGTAAATCAAGAATATGAAATTAAAAGACCATCTACAGAAAGTCTTCTTGATATTCTGAGTATTTTACTGACAAAAAATGAATTTACTTTTAATGAAAACGCATATAAACAAATCGTTGGCGTTTCAATGGGCGGAGTTGCTTCCCCGGAAATATCTGATATTGCTATATTTGACCATATAAATAATATTATAGAACAATATCCATACAAAGACAATATCAAATTTCATAAACGAATGAGAGATGATGGTTTCATTATATTTAATGGAAGCAGCGAGCAAATTAAACAACTATTTGAAATAGCAAATAAGAAACATAACTTACTGAAATTTACTTTTGAAATAAATACTCATACTATGAAATTCTTAGATGTGGTATTGTACAAAGGTAAACGGTTTAGTACATCTGGAATACTAGATGTACTAAACCGTTTACCTTTGTACAATACCACATCTAAGAATTTCATAGTATGAGTAGATGTGGTATTGTACAAAGGTAAACGGTTTAGTACATCTAGTATTCCAGATGTACTAAACCGTTTACCTTTGTACAATACCACATCTAAGAATTTCATAGTATGAGTATTTATTTCAAAAGTAAATTTCAGTAAGTTATGTTAAACGGTTTAGTACATCTGGAATACTAGTGAATAAAGATAAAAAAAACATCTGGAATACTAGATGTAAACTGTTACACCAAACCTACTGAGAAATATCAGTACTTACATAGAAGCTCAAATCATGCTTCTACCTGTTTCTCTTCTTTTATCAAAGGCGAAGGGACTAGAATTTTAAGAAACTCTAGCAATAAGGACGAATTTAATAAACGTATCAAACTGTTTATAGATAAATTATCTAGACGAGGATATACGAAAGAAATCGTCAGTCAAATATTGCACAAAATTCGCCACGAAGACAGACAGTTAAAACTTCGGAAGAAACAAAATAAGAATAAAATAACAGGCAGAAATATGTTCATTACAACATATCATTATAATGCTGAATATCTTAAAAAGATTATAACAAAATTCTGGTATATAATTCGGAAAGATCCGATTGCCAAACAAATATTTAAATCTAAACCAGACATGGGTTTCAAAAACAATAAGAATATTAGCGACATGATAATTAATCATTAGTCGAACAACCCCTCCACGGGAAGCGTATACTGTGAAACAGATGTAATAATGACACGACACCGATTTATTTCAATAGATCACGTATCTGAGATAACCGACGGTTTCTTATATGTCCATGTTTCCACCCGGCAGGGTACCTACACATGTTTCTTCAAATGCTAAACATGAAGACTTGTAAAATATCATATAAATTATAAAACAAACACGCTAGTATACCGTGAATTCAACAGTGTAGACTTATGCTGAAGTAATTAGTGATAAAAATAAAGACAATACGTCTTTTTATTAATTAAACAATAGTGCTGACCAACTTGGTCAGTTCTCTCAGTCTGTAAAAAGACTAACTACAACGTAGACCCATATGCACGTGTAGTAAATTTGGAAAAAAAAAAAAAAAAAAAAAAACTGTTATGAAACAGACCCACATCTATCTATGATACTAGATACGAAATGAATATATAAAGGTCGACCTCTGATGAGGGTTTACCTGGGATTATTCCCGAAAGAACCCGAAACATTGCATATTAAATTCTAAAGAATTCTTCAGTATACAAAAAGACGTGATGCCGTTTATCTTCAAGCGATCACATACAAGGAAAACCGAATGGTTCCTGTTATATTCATGTATAGACCCGACATGGTATCTACACAAACCACTTCAATTTTTAAACATGGAGACATTTGTATATTATCAAATAGGTGTTAAAACATACACGACAGTCTGCTGTTGAATTCCACAGTATAGCACTGATAACTACTATCTCGTGTAGATTTATGATAGATTAGATCACTTGAATAAAGACAATAAGTCTTTTCGTTATATATATGAATAATTAACCAAAGGTGCTGATCTAATTGGTCAGTTTCTTTAGTCTGTAAAAAGACTAGCTACAACGTAGACCTATATGCACGTGTAGTAAATTTGAAAAAAACTGTTATGAAACAGACACACATCTATCTATGATACTAGATACGAAATAAATATATAAAGGTCGACCTCTGATGAGGGTTTACCTGGGATTATTCCCGAAAGAACCCGAAACATTGCATATTAAATTCTAATGAATTAAGCAATAAAAAGTACGTAGTGTCAGGTCAGAAATATTGATACCATACCATGAATAAGTGGGTTTATGGTCAATTTATAAAACTATTTGATACGGTGAATTTTTCACTTGTGATCTCACCCGTTGAATCAGGTTATTTTTCATTATAGAATTTTTTATCCTTATTTATGCTATGGTACGACGTATTTCTGATCGAGAAACTACGTACGACACTATACTATATGCACAATGCAATAGTATGCATCTTTGTATATGTTTATAATATTGTACATCGTAAACAATCTACATATACCATAAGATACAAATAATAGAAATCTAATTTATAAGTAAAGTGAATAACTTAATATATCGATGTATACAGAATGAACTGGAATAAAAATAAAAATAATAGAATACAAAAATAAAATAAAATTATATAATACAAAAATAAAATTATATAATACAAAAATAAAATGTATATATAGAACATATAAACAATGTTGAATCATATTTATTATTTAATAATTATTTAAATGATAATAATCCCGTTTCATTGAAACGGGAGGTGAAAATAATATTGTCACACAATATAGGACAATATAATGCACCAATGACTAATGTGATATTTAATTTATGATCCTGTCACCACTAATGAAGATAATTCATCGCTGTATCATGTCAAACCTTACAAGGTAGCATGAAAACTGACTAAAACAAATATGATTGTCAATGAACTATGGAAGTTATACTATAATACTAGCAAACAACCCTATGTCATTACTATATCATAGTCCAAAACCTACATGAAATACTTGCCACTGGATGTTAATCAACAAACAGCCAATAATTCATCGCTGTATCATGTCAAACCTGACAAGGTAGCATGGAAACTGACTAAAACAAATATGATTGTCAATGAACTATGGAAGTTATACTATTATACTAGCAAACAACCTTATGTCATTACTATATCAGAGTCCTAAACATACATGAAATATCTGCCACTGGATGTTTAGCAACCAACAATCAATAATTCATCGCTGTATCATGTCAAACCTTACAAGGTAGCATGGAAACTAAAACAATTATGATTGTCAATGAACTATGGAAGTTAAACTATTATACTAGCAAACAACCTTATGGCACTACTATATCATAGTCCAAAACATACATGAAATACTTGCAACTGGATATAAAGCAACAAACAATCAATAATTCATCGATGTATCATGTCAAACCTTACAAGGTAGCATTGAAACTGACTAAAACAAATATGATTGTCAATGAACTATGGAAGTTATACTATTATACTAGCAAACAACCTTATGTCATTACTATATTATAGTCCTAAACATACATGAACTATTTGCTACTAGATGTTAAGCAACCAACAATCAATAATTTATCGCTGTATCATGTCAAACCTTACAAGGTAGCATGGAAACTGACTTAACAAATACGATGGTCAATGAACTATGGAAGTTATACTATTATACTAGCAAACAACCTTATGTCTTTACTATATCATAGTCCAAAACATACATGAAATACTTGCAACTGGATGTTAAGCAACAAACAACCAATAATTCATCACTGTATCATGTCAAACCTTACAAGGTAGCATGGAAACTAAAACAATTATGATTGTCAATGAACTATGGAAGTTAAACTATTATACTAGCAAACAACCTTATGGCACTACTATATCATAGTCCAAAACATACATGAAATACTTGCAACTGGATATAAAGCAACAAACAATCAATAATTCATCGATGTATCATGTCAAACCTTACAAGGTAGCATTGAAACTGACTAAAACAAATATGATTGTCAATGAACTATGGAAGTTATACTATTATACTAGCAAACAACCTTATGTCATTACTATATTATAGTCCTAAACATACATGAACTATTTGCTACTAGATGTTAAGCAACCAACAATCAATAATTTATCGCTGTATCATGTCAAACCTTACAAGGTAGCATGGAAACTGACTTAACAAATACGATGGTCAATGAACTATGGAAGTTATACTATTATACTAGCAAACAACCTTATGTCTTTACTATATCATAGTCCAAAACATACATGAAATACTTGCAACTGGATGTTAAGCAACAAACAACCAATAATTCATCACTGTATCATGTCAAACCTTACAAGGTAGCATGGAAACTGACTAAAACAAATATGATTGTCAATGAACTATTGAAGTTATACTATAGTATACTAGCAAACAACTTTATGTTATTACTATATCATAATCCTAAACATATATGAAATATTTGCCACTGGATGTTTAGCAACCAACAATCAATAGTTCATCGCTGTATCATGTCAAACCTTACAAGGTAGCATGGAAACTGACTAAAACAAATATGATTGTCAATGAACTATGGAAGTTATACTATTATACTAGCAAACAACCTTATAGCACTACTATATCATAGTCCTAAACATACATGAAATATTTGCCACTGGATGTTTAGCAACCAACAATCAATAATTTATCGCTGTATCATGTCAAACCTTACAAGGTAGCATGGAAACTGACTAAAACAAATATGATTGCAAATGAACTATAGAAGTTATACTTTTATACTAGCAAACAACCCTATGTCATTACTATATCATAGTCCAAAACATACATGAAATACGTGCCACTGGATGTTAATCAACAAACAGCCAATAATTCATCGCTGTATCATGTCAAACCTGACAAGGTAGCATGGAAACTAACTAAAACAACTATGATTGTCAATGAACTATGGAAGTTATACTATTATACTAGCAAACAACCTTATGTCATTATACTATATCTTATAGAGTCCTAAACATACATGAAATATTTGCCACTGGATGTTAAGCAGTCAACAATAATTATTCATCGCTGTATCATGTCAAACCATAGAAGGTAGCATGGAAACTGACTAAAACAAATATGATTGTCAATGAACTATGGAAGTTATACTATTATACTAGCAAACAACCTTGTCATTACTATATCATAGTCCTAAACATACATGAAATATTGGCAACAAAACGTTCAGCAACTAATATCGATACTAATTAGTATGTCAAGCCGTTTAAGGTTACATAGAAACTAATAACAAATAAATATGATTGTCAATGAACAACGAAAGTTATACTATTATACTAGCAACAGATCGTTGGCGTTTCAATGGGCAGAGTTGCCTCCCTGGAAATATCTGATACTGCTATATTTGACCATAATTATAGACATAAAACAGAGAAATATGCTATAAGAATAATATTAAATTCCACTTAAGAATGAGAATTGATGAATTTAATAAATTTAATGAAGAAAGTGAACAAAGTGAACAACTATTTGAAATAGTACACTGTTTTCATTCCTTCGGAAGGTACGAGAATTCTTAGAAACAATAGCAACATGTACTAATGAGAAAAGCGTATATATACGTTCTAAAGTATACATGTCTTGCACATTTCACCCTAACGAAACAGTTAGACTAAGTTAGCATAGATGCATATAGAAACTCTCAAAGAAACCAAAGATTAGAAAACAAATGACTGAAATATTTTTGAATATCTTAACACGGTATTAACAAAAATGTTGGTATATAAACCGGAAAGATCCGATTGCCAAAAGATAGATAACAAAAAAAACAAACTATCTAAATCCAAACCAGATAGTGGTTTAAAAAACAATAAGAATATTGGCAACATGATAATTAATCATTAAGCCAAAGACATTGATTCACAATACCCCAGCACGGGAGGCTTCAGTATACAATCTGTGAAACAGATGTAAAAAAAAAGACGTGATGCCGTTTATTTTCAAGCGATCACAAACAAGGAAAACCGAATGGTTCCTGTTATATTCATGTATAGACCCGACATGGTATCTACACAAACCACTTCAATTGTTAAACATGGAGACATTTGTATATTATCAAATAGGTGTTAAAACATACACGACAGTCTGCTGTTGAATTCCACAGTATAGCACTGATAACTACTATCTCTATTAGATCTCGTGTAGATTTATGATAGATTAGATCACTTGAATAAAGACAATAAGTCTTTTCATTATATATATGAATAATTAACCAAAGGTGCTGATCTACTTGGTCAGTTTCTTTAGTCTGTAAAAAGACTAGCTACAACGTAGACCTATATGCACGTGTAGTAAATTTGAAAAAAACTGTTATGAAACAGACACACATCTATCTATGATACTAGATACGAAATAAATATATAAAGGTCGACCTCTGATGAGGGTTTACCTGGGATTATTCCCGAAAGAACCCGAAACATTGCATATTAAATTCTAATGAATTAAGCAATAAAAAGTACGTAGTGTCAGGTCAGAAATATTGATACCATACCATGAATAAGTGGGTTTATGGTCAATTTATAAAACTAATAAATTATGATATAGTCAGTGGAATTTCACACTGACCTTTTAAAGTACAGTAGAAATATAGATAAAATATTTACAAGTCTAAACTGAAAACAACGTTCAAACCTATGACTGAACTATCAATATGTATAAAAGTGAAATGAAATAACTTTTTCGAACATTAATAAAACAGTAGGTTCACAAAAGTTCTAATTAATCGTTAAATACATTTAATCATTTTTAAAAATTGTCTGATATATGTCAAGAGTATTGTTTACCGAAACTGTAATATTTCATTTATTCATTTGTATATTATGTTATTATGATATTGATAAGGTATTTTAATATATAGTCAGTAAGGATAGCAAATTAAAAGTACTTTGTTGATATTAGCTAATCACGCAACATCGAATAGTGACAGCTTTTGTTTTCTATTGTTCATCGAATTGATTTTTCAAGTTATGTACTTCTTGATGATGTACGTGTAACATCTTTCTTACTTCATCATCAATATATTAATTATGATTGCATCAGTGGAATTCAACATATAACTTAAAAAGTATATTAGAAATATAGATAATATGAATTTATATATTTTATTAGTTACTATTATATAAATTGAGTAGTATCGTCTAGTATGGACGATCCAGTTTATGAAACATTTGCTGGTTAGTATAACATTGTTGGATTGGTATTAAGACAATTATGCATATATAGAATGTGTGTTCAGTCTCGTATCACCATCACTGGTGATCTGATGTATAAAAGCTATAAAGCTAGACAAAAACTGATGATAGCTTTATTAGTTGTATAGAGTTTAGACAGTCGAATGGTCAAGCGCGTTTGGCATAGTGCAAGGCGATTTGATGCCATGATATCTCATTGACGTGAGTTCGAGTCCAGACCAGAGAAGAACAACAAATTACTTCCGAAAATTTACAGAGCTAACATTGTTGGGTTGATATTAAGACGAATATAATATATCATAAGGATTAAATAAAAAATTTAAAACGACAATATAATATATTCTGCTTTAGAAAAGTAAAATTCTACTAAACTTTCTCACAATTTAAATGAGCTTCCAAAAGTCCACATCAATAGACGTAAATAACGACATCAACATTTTATACCTATCAAAGGTGAAACAGAGAATATATTTCACTGCATCGGTAAATTTCAAGATTCAGAATATCAGATATCGATACTTTAGAAACTCGTTTTTTTAACCTTCTGCGACAGTTTACGAATTTTTCATATGTTGTGTATAAGTTATCATTTTGTACAAATTAAAATTTGTACACATAATTTCACTTATAAACAATATTTTACATATAAGTTTCAAATCAATTAATAAAAAATAATTTTAACTACGAATCAATATGAAACACACTGATAATTCTATTTATAATACTATACAATATTATATAGTGCTTTTTGTTGGAGCAGGTAAGCAAACCATGACACCTTGAATTACACAATACATTCTGTGTTTTGCATTTACACTTCGAATTGTTACAACCACCATTAAATTTGCAAGAGAGATAACCCTGTCCATCAGTTTTTGAAATTTTTTTCACAGCTTCCCATAGTGAAAGTTGTAAATCTGGAAATTGTGTTACGGACAAAGAAGAGTCACTTATTGATTCTAGTTGGTTTCTGATTAAGACTCCTGATAAATTACCAGCTTGTTTGGCTTTATAAATATTTTAATATGAGCGTCACTGATTAGTCTCATGTAGACGAAACGCGCGCGTCAGGCGTACTGAATTATAATCCTGGTACCTTTAATTTTTGAAAAGCTTTAATTAACGACATCAGCATAAGGAATACTATTCTTTACAAAGCAATCATCAAGTTTGCCAGACGTTCGTCTTCTTTACAAGTGACTATATGTGAATAAAGAACAATTGAATCCTGACTTTACGGTATGGGTTTTGCCCATTGTTGTAGGCCATACGGTACCTTATAGTTGTCAACTTCTGTGGTATTTGGTGTCTAGTGGGGAGTTGTCTCATTGGCATTCATACCACATCTTTTTTTATAAGTGCAATTAGGATGTTTACACTTGAAGACGTAGATTTTGAGATCCTGAAAATGTGTTTATAATTAATCATATAACTTGTTATTGGTTTGGTATAGGTATAAGATAATTTAGATAAATATTATTCCTCAAAAAAGAAGTTAAGTATGTTTAAGTGAACGGATCCATTATGGGTGGTTTTGGATGATTTATGGTACCGACCACATACCACTCGTGCTGTGTTTCTTCGGTTTTTGTTTAATACAATTACTTTTAATGGCATTGAAAGGAAATTTTGTTCACATAATTCCCATATTAGATATTATCATAATTATAGATATGTTTCGTTTGAAGTATATGCAGAGTATGGAATTCATTTTTAATTAGTATAATATTTCATCACGATGTTGCTATAATACTTTGATAGATGTAAATATAAAAACAAATTATGTACTTTGGTGATATTAGCTATGTATACAACATTCTTTTTCTGTGATGATGTAATTGATTATGCACATTATGAATATCTTGATTTTGTTCGTGTAACATCTTTCTTACTTCGTCATCAAAATATAAATATACTCTGAAATATAAATCATTTGCACATTAATATGTGATTTAGTTAATAAAATTCCCCCTCTTTTAATCTAGACGATCTGGTACATCTCCTATTTGCTGGTTTGTCTTTTTTATAGACGTATATATACATGTATATGGCATATTAAATTTTTTGCAAATTATATGGCACTTATTTGCAAAGTTTAAAGTCACAATTTCAGAATAAGTAATAGTATTCTTGATTTAGCAATCATCAAGGTTACAGTTTTCCAGATGTGCGTTTTCTCTACACACGACCCGCCGATTGGGGCTTGAATCAGAAAAATAAAAAGTTCAAATTGGAAGACCAAGCGATATTATTATTATTATTACAAGGCATTTTTATAGCGCATTATATAAAAATACAATTACTCTAAGCGCTTTACATGTTAAAACAAAAATACACAAGTTCGTACATACACGAAATTACAAAGTTAAAAATATACCGAAATATGTATAAAGCATACATCAAATCAACTATAAAAAGTTAAGACTACAGCAACTTGGTAAAAAATTACTTAAAAGAATTATTAATGAATAAGTAAAAATTTTAATATTAAATATTTCTAAAACTTGCTAAATTTTGTATTTAAAATAAGTTACTAAAATATTCCGACTTGTAAAAAAATAAATTAAAAATACAAACGTTATATCGAAATATACAGAAAGTCATAAAATCAGAATAAAATGTACAAAATATTAAAAATCAACATCAGTCAAATACAACCAGTTCCAGGTCTTAACTTATGAGCGATCCACAAATGCAACTTTGAATAGATGCGTCTTCAGTTCTTTCTTAAACAGTTCTAGCGATTGTTCATTTCGAAGATTTGTTGGAAGGCTATTCCACAGAGTTCCGGCCGCCACATCGAACCTCCGTTCACCATACATTTTGGTCCGTGCATTTTTTGGCATCTCAATTAAAGAAGCATTTTCAGATCGCAACGATCGTGCTGGTTTGTAAAAATGTATTAGTTCACTAACGATATACGTTGTTTGTATTGACAGTTATGTTAGAAAATTATCTTTAATAACGAATCAATTTAAATATAGTTCGTCGTCTTGGTTGAACTTCCAAAGGAACATAAAAAAGACACATGATGTCTTTATAAAATGTCCTACTTAGGAAGTGTCGTGTAGGTATATCTTGAGTTGCATATGAATGGTTAAGACCTTATTCCGTTATCAAGCAGTATATGTATTGTCATTAACATACACAACAATGGTGTGTGGAGCTTTGTCTGTGAGATCAACAAATAATTTGTCAAGGAGACACCGCAGCCATATTTGACGAATTTAAAGATCGCCGAGGATGTGTATTTATCATATACTAGTCAACAAAAGAAACGATACACGACTTTGAAATAAAATTTATCAAAAAGTGTTACATATAAAACAAAATGATATACACTATTTTAAAAAGCTTTCATTTGCAATGTATGCACATGTGATAATGAAAATCAAAACTTTTCGGAAAGTATCTAAATTCCGTGTAAACGATCATAGGGTGTAAATTAGTTTTGCGGAAAATTGAATAAAAAATCGACACATAATTTTCTAATTACTAAATAAAATTTCAAATTTGTTTAAAAATATTCAATATGCTAATCAAGTTATGTTCATGTTGTAACTAATCATTGCTTATGGGTTGAAATATTGGTTTTTTTTTATTTTTGGGAAAAAAAGTGTTTTTTGAAATCTCAAAAATTGCTATTTTTTTTTTTTTTTTTTTTCGTCTCAAATCAATGCTTTAGATATGAAAACAATACACAGTAAATTTGGAACCTTTCGGATTAGTTTTAAGATTGTTACCGCTTTTTGAAAATCACTTTACACATACTGTCTATGGTAAATCAGTTGATAATGTATACATTTTAACGATTTCTCGTGGGGCCGAACTTTGCTTAAACTAATGAACGAAGAAACTGTATGATTTTTAAAAACAAATTGATGGCAAACACTGTCTTTACCTTTAAATGAGAGTTTGGCATCATTAGTTGTAAAATTGTCGTTTTATGTAAACTTTGTAAAAAAAAAAAACAATCGCGAAAAAACATCACAAAAGCAAAAAAAAAAAATTTTTAAACGGATTTATATTTCCATAATGATTAAGTATTACTTCCTTCAATATTGGTCCAATGAACGGAAAACTTTATCTTTAATTTGAAAAAAAAGTCTTGTATCGTTTCTTTTGTTGACTAGTATAGATTGATTTAGTTCTGATTTACATCAACGACCTCACAGATTTAAAATATTCTGACAGAATGTCAACGTCTACTGTTCCTTTATCTTATTGCATGGCATTATCCTCAACTTATTCTATTCGTATTTGTGGTGTTTCAAATTGATGGATTTCAGCCTTCGTATAACACTTTTCGCCGAAATGTTTTATTGACAAAGTTTAGGTCAATATAAATAAAATGACCAGCTGACTTAAATATGAATTAGGAACAGGCATAGATGCAATCAAGATGTTTGCATTCAAGTCATAAATATTGAGACCCTGAACTGAAAATGTGTTTGTGAGTGAACATATTATTTGTGATGGGTTTTGTATATGTTTTAGATACGATAGATAAATGTTGATCTTCAAAGAAGTTACGTATGTTTACGAAAACTGATTCATGATAGGTGGTATAGGCTTAGTTTATATAGGGCACATGCCACATTCCTCTTGTGTAGTGTTCCTTCTGTTCTTGTTTAATACATTAACCTGTTCTTGCGTTGATAGGACATTCTGTTCACATAATTGCATATCTTATCATAAATATTAAAATGTTTCGTTTGAGATATATGTAGAAAACTGTGGAATTTCGTTTTTTATGAGTAAAAAAATACATCGCTATATTGATATAAAACCACATTAAAGTATTTTAATGTTATTTTTGGCTTATCATACAAGACAGGTTTTCTTTGTTAATATAATTGATTATGTAAGTAACGTATTTCTTGATGTTGTATGTGTAACATCTTTCATTCTTCGTCGTAAATAAATTTTATTATGATATAATAGTGGAATTTTAAATGTATCTATCGGACTACACTTGCAATGGAAAATTAATATGATAAATAAAACAGATTTGCACCACCAACGATGATACAAAAAATGCGCTTTCAAAATTCAGAAAAAAAAAATCATTCCCTTGTTGCGTCTATCCCAATTCAGGAGCCTCTAGCATTTGTAAGTCTTCAAGCTGAGTACTTGTACATCCAACCAATAACAAAAAAAAACTAGGTACATATCTTACAGTTACTGACAGCTGGTTCAAAGCCACTAACAACTAATAAAACAAATCATGCATCTTAGACTTAATTAACAAGTTATAGTTGCTAATTTCTGTGTCGTACAGTCATTTGTTGAGATTTGTCGCATTGGCAATCATACCAGATCTTCTTTATTTTATATAAGCTAGTTTTCCCGACTACAACTTTTGCTGACAAATTTAATAAATCTCTAAACAAATTCAGAAATCTTAGTTGAATTGGCACAGAAAGTTTAATATTTAACATATGGTAAAAATTGGAATGAAGTTTCTACCATACTGTAGCTATCAAAAGAGTATCAGGCTTATTTTTTAAACATGTTGCAATTCGCCGTTTCAGAATCTAATGCATCCTGGGTAATATTTTCAAAAGCGTACACCAAAGCATTTTGATTGGTTTAAAACGTTATAAACAATGGAAATTAAACTAATGACGTAACGTTATTTTCACTTTGGGGTACGAACAATGAAATTACCCATGATGCTTTAGATTCTGAAACGGCGAATTGGTTGAAATCAATCATTTGGATTTTTTTTTCGATACTAGTGTGATAAAAATCTTATATTAATAACATGGAAAAATTTCCTGGGTCAATGTCTAATATTTCTTTATCTGTTATATTCGCTGCAGAACCATTACAACAGGCGAAGAATACTGGACTTATACTGCAAAGTATGTTTTAGTGGGCTCTTGTTTGTGTATTTTCATGACCAACTAGACACATTACGTCACACATTAGTTTCAGTGTTAACATGCTTACCATTCTTTTTTGCAGTGACTCTTCATTATTCCATGTTTCAATTCCTCGTAGTTGGCACTTAGACATATCTCAATCGACTGTCCATTCAAATCACAGACTACAATACTTGCTTGGGCTAGGAAGGATAGACTTATTCTGGATTTATCTGGATAAGAAAATTTAACACCTAATTGGAACAATGAAACGGTGAAGTTCTAACTTGAGCGTGCTGTTTATATATTCAACGTTGTGACCCCTCAAAAATGCCTTTTAGTTTCAGAGATAAAGGTTTTCAAAAATAACAGACGAATACCTGGTGATGTCAATATGCAAAGTATTAACAGGGGTTAAATTTTCGTGTTATAGCTAACTAGCCCATGACTTATAGGCAGCAGTATTTTACTAATCCTGTTAGAAGAACTGCTTGTCCATCAAAACTGACCGGCTAGTCCGAGTATGCCTTAAAAATTATATTTCGCTTCATAATACAACAAAGTGGGTGTCCCTGTTTTGAAGGCAATATTATACACTGTATGCAATATTCTTTGTTGATCTGCTATTTATTCTGTTGGTGCTCAACCTAACTTAGTTGTTCCCACATACAAAGCAGGCTTTTTATTGGCGTGCCTGTGCAAATTACGGCAATATTCACAGAGCATCGTCTCTGGGTGTTTTTCATCAGCAGCACCCGACCTTGCCCAGGGGAATCAATCTGTAATTCCCCCTGCTTTTCTCGGTCGTATTTGGCATATATAGGGGATGAATTTTCAGCCTCGTTAGTAGTGTAAAACAATTCAAAGATGAAAAACCAATGTTCTTATTAAAAAATAATTGATGCAAGCTATACATGTATACTTTATTGTAGTTTAAACACGGGTATAGGTATTATATTCGTGATTATTTTTGCCCGAGCGATAGTGAGTGCTTATATAACACGAATATATTGCCTACCTATGTTAAAATTACAATAAAGTATAACTTGCATCAATTATTTCGAATTTGATTCTGATTAGGACAATTTAGGTAATTTCTATGTCCGATGTGTATAAGGGTAAAGCGATTGTGTATGCTCTTTTCCATGAACCTCCCTTTTTTGTTTGTAAAGAAGCAAACAGCTTGTACTGTAATTTTTCAGAGGGAGGAGTTTTTAAACAGCCAGAATGAACGGTTGTCGTATCGATATCTACTAGAATGCAACACATTACAGAGAAGACGTTACTAAGTTGTAAAACTTGTGTCTGGTCCTTTTGTCATTTTGAACAATAAAATATGTTTAAACTAACACATAACAGTCATAATAAATGAATGAGTAACAACATGTGCATCGTTTGAGAGTTTTGAAGTGTTTTAAGTTAATGAAATATATTAATTTGTTAAAATTATTATTTTGCAGTAGTCAATATACGCATGTCCAAAAACAAATATTGCATTTAGAGCAAGGGTTTATTCATAAAACGAAAGGAGCACGTCAAATTAGAATCTATATAAAAAACGAGAAACTATAAACACATAAGAACAACATCAACCAACGACAACCACTGAACAAGTATTGTAATTCTATATAAAGCATCCAGATGTCAAAATAGGATACAATTCAATCTTGAAACCCTTTGGCTTGATTTGTGTTCAAAAGAACGCCATCTTTATGTTGATAATAGAAGTGATTTTTTTTTCATTGAAATTTCTTTAACTTGCAATAATGTTCAATGTTTAGACAACCTTTTAGGGTTAACATGGCTATTTACACAAGAAAATCTAGATTAAATTGAGAATTGAAACGGGGAATGTGTCAAAGAGACAAAAACTCAAATAAAGAACAGAAACACGGCCCAAGGCCACCAATGGATCTTTAACACAGCGAGAACTTGAAATTCCGCACCAAGAGGCGGTCCTCAGCTGGCCCTTAAATGAAATTGTGTACTAGTAAACTTACAAAGGTAAGAGGTTCCTGACTTGAAACAGGCGCAAACATGCGGTGGTATTAAACATGTTTTGTGAGATGGCAACCCTCCCCCTATACCTATAGTCGTATATAAATGTTTGGGAAAGTATTTATCTAAATATCTTGAGATAAGGAGAAGTTCAAAGATAATAAATACAAATTAGCCACACGTATACTTATTATTAGTGGTTTATTTTATAGGTGGTATATGTGTTAACTAGTGCTGTCCTGGCCTGGTATAACAGTTATTTGGCTGTGTTGTTTCTTTTAATTCATGTCGAAAGCCTCGGTCACACCTTACCGGATAACACGAACGGACGCCTATCGGATGAAAATAAAAGTTGTCCGTTTACAAAATTGTTGTCCGTACTGACCGATTAAACGGACGTGTAACGGATGCATAAGGGACACATGTATCGGATATGCAACGTACGAGAAACGTCTGGTAGAAGTCCGTTGGTGAATTTATCTGCCGCCTCGGTCACACCTTACTGGATAGCTCGAACGGACGCCTAACGGATAACTTTTTTTTCAATCCGTTCATGTCTGTTAGACGTCAGTTCTTATCCGTTAGACGTCCGTCCATGTCCATTGCATGTCCGTTAAGCGTACGTTTTATCCGTCGACGTGCGCTCTGTCCGGTGGAAAATTTTGAGCATGTTCAAACTTTGAACGGACGTCCAACAAATAAAATGTCCGTTAGTCGTCCGTTTTGTACGGTACTCGTCCTCTTAAAGCCTCGGTCACACCTTACCAGATACCTCGAACGGACGCCTAACGGATAACTTTTTTTCAATCCGTTGATGTCCGTTAGACGTCCGTTCTTATCCGTTATGCGTCCGTCCATATCCGTTTCATGTCCGTTAAGCGTCCGTTTTATCCGTTGACGTCCGTTCTGTCCGGTGGAAAATTTTGAGCATGTTCAAAACTTTGAACGGACGTCTGATACGGTGCTTTTTGTCCGCAATTTGCTTTTTGTTCGCTTTTGCTTCTTGTCCGATTATTTTGCTTTTTGTCCGACACTTTTGCTTTTTGTCCGTTGCTTTTTGTTCGTTTTGCTTTTTGTCCGAAACTTTTGCTTTTTGTCCGTTGCTTTTTGTCCGTTGCTTTTTATCCGTTTTGCTTTTTGTCCGATAATTTTGCTTTTTGTCCGATACTTTTGCTTTTTGTCCGTTGCTTTTTGTCCGTTTTGCTTTTTTGTCCGCTAATTTTGCTTTATGTCCGATATAAAAATGTGTATATTTTTGGCAGGTTTCATTTTTTTTTTAACTTCGAAACACCATGTCCTTTTAGGAGTTAAATACAGATCATACTCACTTTATAATTGATTTGTACATGAAATATTCATTTCTTTCACAAGATATTGCATTGCCTCTATAATGGCTCATAGCACTAATAGGTGTTGGTCAACAGAGGACAAGGGGAATACTATTGTATACCTCAAAGTCTAAAAAAAATTCTTGACGGCTGGCTGAACGAAGACATACTCCAGGTAGGCCATTATACCAGAAGTAGAGGTAGTCAAACCCTTCGCCGTTTTCGCCGGTATTTCACGAAGTAAAATTAAACTTCATTATTGCCAGCTCTTCAAACTAAGAGATTCTGCACGTTGGCCATTATACCAGAGGTATAGGTAGGCAGTGCCTCTAAAATGACAAATGGCCCATAGCACTTTATAATTTTCCTCGACCCGTGCCATTTGGTCAGCAGAGGGTAAGGGGTATACTCTAGTATATCACAAAGTCCACCAAAAGTATTGACGGCTGTCCAAACGCAACCTTTGTATTACTGGTAAATTATTAAACCAGGGATATCGGTACCATAAATCACTTAAAACCTTTACTAAATTTTTCCATAGATATAAAGATTTTGTTTTGAAGTTTGGTGGTAGAAAACTTATTTCAAACGGGATAGCACATCCTCATTTTTACGGAAATGTTGTTAACCGTGCCCGGAAGTTTAGAAATGATCTATGTAAACTTGTTGCTCCTTTAAATAAACTTATTCTAAAAGGTTACATATTCAACACTGTAAAAAGATCACTGAATATTGTTTTATTGGTATAAATATTGATTTTGTTATCAGTAGATTAAAAGCTAACTAAATATTACTAGTATGTTATATACATATACATTTTCATGGATCTACAATCACTCGATACCTGTAACTTGGCATTCACAAGGTCATGTTTTTCTCTGGCTGTTTATTACGTCTTTACACTAAATCCATTGTATGTTGGATGTGTACGGATTGATTGTTTAGTCTTAGAGGCATGATTTTTGTATTAGTTGTTAGTGGCTTTGGACTAGCTGTCAGATAACTGCGAGTACTCTCAGATCTGTTCATTGTGTCTTTTTGTGTCGGGATGTATAAGTACCCGGCCACGTCCACTTGTATTTTTGTCTATCTGATGAGTTAAGCCTTTTTCAACTGATTTTTATAGTTCGTTCTTATGTTGTACTGTTATGCCACTGTCCCAGGTTATGGGGAGGGTTGCGATCCCGTAACATGTTTAACCCGCCACATTTTTTATGATAACAGAGGTAGAGGTGGGCATTGCCTTTAAAATAGTTTATAGCACTTATGCCTTAGACCCGTACTAGTTGGTCAGCAAAGAGTAAGAAGGGTACCTTGGTATATTGCAAAGTCGTTATAAAATATTGCCGGCTGGTCAAACTACCAGATTCTCCACATTGACCATGCTACCAGATCTAGAAGTATAGGTGGTCATTGCCTTTAAAACGGCTTACTGCACTTATATGACCTAGACCCGTACTTCGGGATTTTCTACCTGGATCATTATACCAGAGGTAGAGGTGGGCAATAGTTTATTTCGACTTCGTTGTAAACAGAGGTACCATCTTTCCTTTTTTACCCTAAGCAGGCAAAATTGTAAAGGTATTTTGACTAAGTGTTATAGGCCCTTTTAAATGCAATTACCATCTCAACCTCTGGTAAAATGGCCTACGTGGAGAATCTATTAGTTTGGCCATCCGGCAATAGTTAAATTCGACTTTTTTGTAAACAGAGGTACCAGCTTTCGATTCATTATTGTCGAACTCGTACGGGTATAGGGCATAAGTGTACCATTTTTAAGGCAATGCCCACCTCTTTCTCTGGTGAAATGGCCTACGTGGAGAATCACTTAGTTTGGCCAGCCGGTAATTATTATAGTGTTTTTCGACTTCGTTGCAAACAGAGGTAACACGATGCCTCTGCTGGTGGACTATTAGTCCCCGAGGGTATCACCAGCCCAGTAGCCAGTACTTCGGTACTGGCATGAAAATACGGATTTTTTGTGTTATTAAAATTTGCTGTTACAAAATATATGAACTTATTATAAATTAAGGAATGTATCTCCCTCATGCAAAGCTCTAATTCCTTTCACGGATTTGGCTATGCTTTTTGGACCTTTTGGATTATAGCTCTTCGTCTTTTATATAAGCTTTGGATTTCAAATATTTTGGTCACGAGCATCACTGAAGAGACATGTATTGTCGAAATGCGCATCTGGTGCAAGAAAATTAGTACCGTTAATTTTATTACCCTTTAAATCCGTTGTTGTCAAACTCGTACGGGTCTAAGGCCTAAGTGTTCTATGCAATTTTTAAGCAATCCGCTACCATTGGCATCATGCCCCACGTGGAGAATCTTTTGGCCAACCGGTTATAGTTTATTTCGACTTTTTAATATACCAAGGTACTGCCCTTACCCTTTGCTGACTTACTCGTACGGGTCAAGGGCAAGTGCTATGGGCCATTTTAAAGGCAAGGCCTTCCTCTGAATGGAATTGCATAAATTATCATGTTGAGATTAATAACTCTGACTGATCTTTTTATGACCTCTATTCTTGTTTACAATTTCGGAGAGTGTCCTTTGTTGAATATGCATATAGACCAAGGTGATCACAAATGCTCTTCAGCGACTCTAGTTTATGATCATTAGAACTATGTATAGCTGGTTAAAAATGACTTTAAAGACCAATGTCGAATACTTTTCGCTTGATAGTTTGGAACTGGTGTACAGGGTAATTTGAAGGGACGTAATTCGAGTTCGAACTTTTCCTCTTGAACTAAAATATGACATATGACTTGCATGCTTTTATTATAGACATGTAAAGTTTAGCTTATCCCTTATTGTGCATGAGGTAAGTTCAATAAGCATTAGACTATATGCCAGGTATTTCTGACAACCAATTACAAACAATTTAGGGCTTAATCTAATGAGGCTTTTCCCAGGATGCAATTGCTCGTTACAATCTACAGTTGACCAAATAATTCACAGATTCCGCAAAAGGATCGTTTAATGATAGGCCATGTCTATTGAGACTTAAAGCAACAAACGACCAGCAGGACCGATACATTTGTCTTTTACATCTCCGATATTGATTCCGCGTGGCGTTCCAATTGACATGACCTTTCCTTGGTGATATTTTAATGGCCTTCCGGTGTAAAAAAATGTTAACCAACAACCATATCGGGTGTTACCAAAAGCCGTCAGCGATGGTCACACCGACAATTTGCTACCTTCATGGACTAAAGTCTGGCTTTTCGCTGGATCATATTTAACATCTTGTGTTGTCACTACCATGCTGTAGAGATTTCGTTGCACTACATTACAGAAACATTCTTTGTTAGGACTCTATGTTGGTATTTCGACATAGTATGTTTCATATACCCATTGTAGCCAAAAAATGATAATGAAACATTTCTGTTTGATATCGATCTATTGTGATTTGTAAATTTTCATATTCAATTTTTGTGTGTTTAAAGATTACCATTTTAAACAAAGATTTTATTTTTGAAAAAGCAAGTGTTAGACTTTTGCTTTTATTGACACTCAATTCATGTAACCTGTCATTTTTTAAATGTGCTTATTTATAAGAGTCCTGGACTGCATTCCAGCGGATTTCATTCTTTTACTTTTGTGTACATTTGATACAGAACAGTATTTTGTTCAAATGTTTTACCAATATTTTAGCTGCATTTAACTTCTTGAACGCCTAGAACAGCGAAACAAAATTTAGATTTCAGAAATAAATAGCCTTTAGCCATCGACGTATAGCTGATGATTTCAAGAGTTGTTTTCGTAAAGGATGATTCCTTTATTTTTGTGCAATACTTGCTCTTTCGGAGGCTCGAAGGTAAAGAATTTCAGCAAAAAATAATCATTTTAGTTTTCATTACAAATTTTATTTATTACATTATTAGTTATAACTTTTTGATTTGGCACAAAAATCAACCCCAAAAAAATCGAATGATTTTGTCCCCAGATTTATTTTTTAAATGTTTATATCACTGAAAAAGCTCCAAATTATCTCCCTTTAGTGCATTAATGACATTTTGTTTTGGCATTAGACTTGAAATATCTTTTTCAACTCATCGGTGACCTAAATATACTAGTCAACAAAAGAAACGATACAAGACTTGTTATCAAATTAAAGATACAGTTTTCCGTTCATTGGACCAATAGTGAAGGTAGTAATACTTAATCATAATGGAAATATAAATCCGTTTAATAACAAAAAAAATTTTGGCTTTCGTGATTTTTGTTATGGCGATTTTATTTTTTTACAAAATTTACATAAAACGACAATTTTAAAATCAGAAGTTCCAACTAATGATGCCAACCTCTCATTTGAAGGTAAAGACAGTGTTTGCCATCAATTTGTTTTTTAAAATCGTACAGTTTCTTCGTTTATTTTTTAAGCAAATTTCGGCCCCACGAGAAATCGTTAAAATGTTAACATTATCAATTGATAGACAGTATGACTTTTGTGTAAAGTAATATTCAAAAAGTGGTAACAATCTTAAAACTAATCCGAAAGGTTCCAAATTTACTTTGGGTTGTTTTCACATCTAAACCATTGATTTGAGACGAGAAAAAAAATCAATAAACACTTTTTTTTCCCAAAAAATTGAAAAAACAGTCCTTCAACCCATTTATTACAACATAAACATAACTTGATTAGCATATTGAATATTTTTTAACAAATTTGAATTTTTTTCAGTACTTAGAAAATTATGTGTCGATTTTTTATTCAACTTTCCGCAAAACCAATTTGCACCCTATGATCGTTTACACGGAATTTGAATACTTTCCGAAAAGTTTTGATTTTCATTATCACATATGCATAAATTGTAAATGAAAGCTTTTTAAAATAGTGTATCTCATTTTGTTTTATATTTCATACTTTTTGAGAAATTTTATTTCAAAGTCGTGTATCGTTTCTTTTGTTGACTAGTATATATTTTTCAAATATGCCTTAGGTTAACTAAAAAGTTGTAAAATTGAATGGATTTCTGTAATTTAGTTCTTTTTTATTTCGATTTATATCTCTATTTCTCCTATTAGTTCAACTTACAAAAAGTACTAAAACAAAAATGGTTGCTTTTTTCGAGGGCAGATTGTGAGCTTTGAGTGAACGATAACCCCATGTTTTATTTGATTTTTCTATTAAGTATATGATAAAAGTTCATCTATAGAAGAAAGAAAAAAATCCTTTGGTTAAAAAATAATGGATTAATACCCTCAAGTCCCCTTAACGACAAAAAAGATTAAAAGAACAATTACGTTTAAGTATCACCTACAGTATTTTACAAACTCCATTGGTGGTACGATATATTTCTGCTGGTTTTTTTTACAAAGTTATTGTCCTGAATAAACATGCGTTTGTGCGTTTTTGCGTTTCAGTTTTTATTGTGAAATTTCTTCTATCAGCCAGAAATCCATGTATTTTAACGAATTACTACAAATCTAATCATTGTCTAGTGCCCTAAAATGAGATTTTCCGAGACGCTGGGTTTGAAATGGGATATCCTATTTAATTTATACAATATTTGGAATATTAAAAAGATGCAGATAGGAATTGTCGGTCCTTATGAAAGTGTTCGCAAGTAGTTAAATTATAAACTCATTGTAGGATTATCAAAAAGCAACTATTAAGGACCCCTTGGATTAAAGATCTTCCAAGACAACGGGTTCGAGAGTTTGAGTTTAACATCTGTTTTTTTTTTAGTGTTTTGTGGATTGTTGTGTGTCTTGATGTTTGTCATTCAGCTGCGGTTTGATAGTTTGTTTCAACCTTTTTTAGTGTGATTGTCCATTGGTATATTTTACCTCTCTCTTTTATATGATATCGCAATAATTATATATATATAAGCGTTCATATACATTTATATGGATACATAAAATAGACATAATGATTAGATGAGTGGAAAAAAGAAAAGGAAGTAATAGAAAAAAAAGAGACATAAACAGGAGAAGCAGATGGCAAGATATACGGATATTTGTACGTGTGAGAGTTGGCATTCTTAGTCTTTTACAGTAGGGATATTTTAGATCGTGTTATATAGACTAATTCTCATTCATTCTGATTGTAAGTTAGTCTGTCATCCTCAAACGTGTTAGCAATGGTGTACCTACACCAATATGTAGAATGCATCGGATATTTAAAGAATTAGACGAACATGCTCGAAACTTTATAATAGTTTAGAAATTGATCAAATCAAATAATCTTTGTGTAATGGTTTCGTTATTGAAATTCTAAATTTATGTTTAACCGCGCTAAAAATTAAATATGACAATCATACAAATAAGTCAGGAACGGAGGTTCAATCTGTAATTTAATATAGCTGTTGTTTCTGTATATCATATTTGTTTGTCGTATTGAGAATTGTAAATCAATGGTTTTCTCGTTTGATTAGTTTTACCATTATGGTGATGGTGTCGGCGTTTGCTGCATGTGGAAATGCACACATTTACGACATGTTATTGCTTATACGCAATTACGCAAAGTTTCTTCTTCCCGCTAGTGATATATAGTCACAATTTCCACTTATATACGAATAGACGATTGACAGTTGCTCCAAATATTTTGCAACATTTCAATTTTTTTTTATTTCAGTTTGGTAATAGTTTCGTCATATTCCCAACAACTTTATTTTTCTTAAACATTACAAACATTACAAATATAACAAACAAACAAACTTTATTTTTGGAACACTATCACAAAGTTTAAGGAACACATGTGTGGCACTAGCTATTTATCAAAATACACTGTATTAATCCATAAATTTCAGAATTGTCTAGCAATATAAGGACTTTGTTTAACACAATATCAGCCAAGTAGTTTATTGTTGTTTGACAAACTCGAAAAGAGGGGCAAAAGTAATAAAATGCTAACTTAAGCATTTACTTAATTTCTATCACGAAATAAATGCTTTCAATATTTTAGATACAGATACAATATCGTGCATTTAAAATTTAAGAGCTCTGATTGTCCCACATGAAAAGTTCTGATTGATCCACATTATTTTATGAGGTGAAATGTTTTTATCCCTTGTTAGATTGTCTCTATGCTTTTGTTTCAGATATATAAGCCAAAATCTACATTTATCCGATGTTCTATTTTTAGACATGGCGGCCATCTTAATTATTGGGCGGGGTCATCAGATATTTTTTTGAAACTAGATACCCTAAGGATAATTTTGGCCATGTTTGCTTTAATTTTGCCAGTAGTTTCAGAAGAGAAGATTTTTGTAAAAATTATTGACGACGACGGATAATGAGAAAATGAGAAAAGCTCACTTAGCCCTGTGGTCCAGGTGAGCTAAAAATGCAAAACGGACAAAAATCAAAAGTGTCGGACAAAAAGCAAAACGGACAAAAAGCAACGGACAAAAATCAAAAGTGTCGGACAAAAAGCAAAATAATCGGACAAAAAGCAAAAGCGGACAAAACGCAAATTGCGGACAAAAAGCACCGTATCAGACGTCCAACGGATAAAATGTCCGTTGAACTTCCGTTAGGCGTCCGTTTTGTACGGTACTCGTCCGTTTTGTATCCGTAACGTGTCCGTTATGCATCCGTTGGAGATCCGGTAGACCAATTCACCAACGGACGTCTACCGGACGCTAACGGACGCCTAACGGATAAAACGGATGTGAAACGGACATTTACGGAAGGATAACGGATAAAACGGATGCCTACCAGATGTAAACCGGACAAATGCCAATTGAAATTTCGCGTCAGAAATGCTAATAATTGGTATGTTTTCTTGAGTGTCATGAATATTTATTATTCGTTGTGGATCTTGAAGTAAGAGCACGTCTTCGCTACCAAGCAGCTCTTATTCGGGCCAGACTCAACTTAAATGTAGCAAATATAAACCTTATAGCTGTCGAAAGGAGAAGAAGGAGAAGACAAAGGAGAATGTGGACTAGACCATGGCTTAGTCCTGAAAGACGACGCAGTTTTGGTCTATATGACCAACTCATGACGAACTTAGGCGGGAGGATCGGAAGTCCTTTGTACACTTCCTTCGAATGCCCACAGAGATGTTCGACGAGATATATCAGCGGGTTGGACCTCGCATAGCCAAGCCGAATACCTTTTACAGAAATCCACTGGAATCAGGACTCCAGTTAGCAATTACATTTACACACCTTGCTTCTGGAGCAAAATATCGTAGCATGCAGTACGGATGGAGAGTTCCCATATCCGTTTTCATACCAGAGGTACATAATATAAACAAATTCAGAAAATCAACTTAAACCCCATAAAACTGAATTACCACACTGCTTCTACCTTGATTTTTTTAAATCAGAGGAGCTTTAGGCCACTTTTTTTTTATTAGTTGGTTTACGGATCCGCCGACCCTGTTTTTCACGATATTGAAATAAAAATAAAAACGATTTTGAAGATTTTTTTTAATTCCGCCGATCCTTTTCTGTTTAAAGAAGTACAAATAAAAATAAAAACATGATAAAAAAAAGATCGGTCTTTCTTCTTCCAGTCGGAATACCCTCGGAGTGGATTCGAAAATCCCGTGCGGTTCCCTGTTCAGTCAACGTTTCATCATGATCTAATGTGGTGAAAAGGAACCAGTTCAAAGGCGGTTCCCTGTTCAGTCAACGTTTCATCATGATCTAATGCGGTGAAAAGGAACCAGTTGAAAATGGAGGACCAGATACGATTTTACAATACGTACTTGTAAAGACTAAAGACTACGTACTTAGATTTACCCATTAATTGTTGGAGATTTTCGGTGTAAATCTAGCGGTTGAACAAATTGAACATCGCAGTCATGAATAATAAAAATGAAAATTATTTTTGAGATCGTTTGGGTATTTTGGTTTAAAAGGTCGGACCATCGCTAGTTTGAACCCACAGGCACTTGTTTCTAGAAGTTCTATTTATATGGATAGTCGACCTTCCTATGGATAGAAACAAGTGCCCGTGTTTGAATCCCTGTTTCAGACAGTCAGTGAGGTTGACGGCGGGTCAACTTTGGTTCAAGTGTTGATCAGAAAGTCTGAGACCCGTTGAAAGGGGCTGTTTTAGTTCCATTACAGGTACTAGTCCAAATAATTATGACGTCTGGCAAGGCTTCCTGGCATCCCAGATTTGTTTTTAAATAGCCTTGCCAGACGTCACTAAAGGGAAGTATCTTTTAACTTGCTGCCAGGGATGGGTGTCATTAATTGGCCTTATTATATAAATACCTTCCCACGGTACCCATTAAGATTTAATGGAACAGAGATGGGTTATCATCGGGTGAACAATATCCCAACACAAAGTCAGAACATGTATAACTGTCATAGAATGGACGACAATTAAAATCACTTCAACATTTATAAAAAGGGACAATCACAGGACACTTCGAGATATAAGCTAATACTTAATGCAGTGTAAAATAGCATAAAAAGCCTAAAAAGGACATGTTTTCATGTACCACATATGAAGGCATATGACCTGCAGAGCGCATATGGTATTTCCTCAATAAAATTGTATTGTGTTATGAGGAATTTGTCACTCCCTGATCTAAATTTGATAAATAAATACACAGAACAAAGAGAAATGCAATTGGAAAAGACACTTCCCTTCCATCATGGACATTTAATATATATATCTTCTTTCATCAATCTGCATTGGCATTTGACTCCTTGTAACACATTTAATTTAAAATAAAACAGCAAGAATTAATACCAAATTATGAAACGATCTGCATACATTGTTAGTATATTACACTATTATATAGGGCCTAAATTAAAATATTGTTTGTTTGCCCTTTTCAGACCCTATGTTTTGAAACAGGGTAGGTAGGTAGGTAAAATATTTTATTTTTTTCCCCAAAAAAATAACTTGGCTCGGTATATTTTTTTTCATGGGTAGGCAGGTAGGTATAATATTTTATTTTATAGATACAAAATCTGCATAATGTCATTTTTGTCTGTTTTGCTTTTGCTAATAGATCTATTAAAGTTTCTGGGACTAGGCTTCGAAAAAAAGTATCATGTAGAATGTGAAGTTAATTCATATGCACTCAGTACTATTTTGTTTTCAAATACCAAAATATAGAGCTGTGCCGCATATTTTCAACGTTTAAATATGCCTGGATCTTTGAAGAGTTTTAGCTTGCACTAATATTCTGTACTACGTACCTTGTACGCTTACCTCTACCTAAAGGTTTTCTGTAAGAGATAACTTTGTCCTGGTAAAATATGTCCTGGCAGACATACATTGCTAGTAGAAAAAGTCCCTAGAGTGTTTAAATTTCCGTGTGTGCCTTTGTTTCTAATAAAAATGCTACAAGACTTGAACTCAATTGTCACATATTTTACATCGCATTTATAAATGATCTGTATGGAAAACTTGGGCGATTTTACTGCCAAAAATTCTCCACTTCACAGGCTTTTGTCACCTTTGGTTCATGTCAGATATAAATAATATAGCAATGCTGGTCGAAGGCATCGTTAACATAATCTTCCTGATCTACGGATCACAAAAGGCCATCCCTACATAGAATACAAGGTCCATTTACACAAAATACTACGGTTTGTACACACGTTGATAATTTTGTATTAAACGAACTATTTTGTATTAAACGAACTTTTTTGTAAATGAACCCTGCTCTTCAAGTATAAAAATACATAGTTTACGTTCGTCATATCATGATTTCAAAGCGTTCAACATCAATTTCAAACAAATGCTTTGAAACTCTAAATGCAAGTGTTCATGTCAAACGCTCACGTGATACCAAACGGACTAGACCTTTCACGATAAAGATAAAACCCGAGGATTCCGGTAAAAAAGTTTTGAGCGGGAAATACAAATAAAGATTTTTGGTAGGAACGAAAAAATAAAATAAAATAAAATCTTGCTGATAAATACAAATAAAAGATTTTCAGGCAGAACGAATTTAAAGGGTCGGTCGGTAAAGGGCAAACAAACAATATTTTAATTTAAGCCTAGAGTTATGTCATTGTTTGTTGTTTCTCTCCATTTTTGGTTAAAAAAAACCAGCATTAATTCCAATTTTTATTTTTAATTTTTTTTCGACCTCCTACCCTATATTTTTTCATTATTTTTATTTTTATTTTTTTTTCGACCTCCTACCCTTCCTTTTTTAAGAAGAATCCCGTAAACCAACTAATAAAAAAAAAGTGGCCTTATATTAGCACACCTATCATGCTAAACAAGACGCAACTACAAAATAAAATCAACTAAAACAGTTAACTTTTAAAAGTGACCCTCGTGTGTAAAAACGTTAAAAAAAATCGGATAAATTGTTCAATTTGCTTGGTACGTGTGACCTTGATACCTGTCCTACTGACCACACTTTCCAAGAAGCAAATATTATATATACTAGATAGCATGTCCATCTGACGCGCCTTTAATTTTTATATGGTTTATTGCTTTAAATTTTCAGAAGGTTTATTGCCTTTAATTTTTAGATGGTTTATTGCCTTTAATTTTCAAATTATTTTGTTCATCCGTTTTATCCGTTACGCTTCCGTTATGTGTCCGTTTTATCCGGTACTCGTCCGTTGGATGTACGTTCGACGTCCGTTCTGTCCGGTACGTATCCGTTTCACGTACGTTCAATGTCCGTTGTGTGTACATTAGGCATTCGTTACATGTTCGTTAGTACACCAACGGACTCCCAACGGATAAAAATTTTGTCAACGGATAACTTTTTTTTATCCGTTAGGCGTCCGTTCGAGCTATCCGGTAAGGTGTGACCGAGGCTTAACGGACATGCAACGGATATGGACGGACTTCTAACGGATAAGAACGGACGTCTAACGGACATGAACGGATTGAAAAAAGTTATACCTTAGGCGTCCGTTCGAGCTATCCGGTAAGGTGTGACCGAAGCTTTAACGTTTGCATGTCATCTAATGTGATAAATGTTTTGATATGGCCCTTAAATTGATTTTTTTTTTTTTTATTTTATTCAATAGTACAAGTTATAAAAGTTTGAATAGTCTATCGTCGGGGCCACTAAGTTTTGCCCTTATCCAAGTTTTATAAAACACCATGCGTATTACTACCAACCACAGAAAGATAAAATGTTGGTGGCATTACTTTCACCGTTTCGACTTATTCCCTTTTTAAAGGGAAAATTGTTAAACTTGCCGTCTTTGCACCCTTTTTTTACTCTGCCTCAAACAGTATTAATAAACGTGCACACAATAAGTATCATCACTAAACTCTGTACAGACCGAGCTCGAATTTGAGTGGCATCACTTTCACTGTTCTCAAGTTGTGTTCCTGTATAAATGGGGGGGGGGGCTGAATTTGCCATTTCCTTACTCTTACGTTACTTTGTCTTAACTAAATTTTATGATATTGATACCCAATGCTAATTATCACATGACATAGTACAAACTCGAAGTTGTGTAGCGTAACTTTTGGTGTTCTCAAGGAACCACAGTCTCTACGGGTGCGTACAATGGTCTGTTTTGTAATCCATAGAGACCAATTTATTAAGTGAAATAGTATCATGCCTTGTCTTACGTGTATACTGTCGGGAATGGCTGTTGTTAAATGGACCGTAAAACTAAGTAGATATATGGGTGGATTGACGCTTAACGTCCAGTGAAAAATATTACATTCATATCAGAACGAAAGAGTCTTTCGAGTGAGGTAAATATGAACCCTGATTGGACTATACCGACACACAGAGCCGAATTTTTAACCTAGTAGTTCACAAGGCAGTATTCCCAAGGAAGATATATTACGCTTTACAGACAAATTGAATTATTTCTTATATTTTTCTTACACATATATACATATATAAAAAGGAAAATGTGGTATGATTTCAGTGAGCAAAGTCCATACCGCATCCCTCATATTACACTCCCTTGAACAAAAACTTATACTGACACGGGATGGATGGAAGAACGCAGTAGAGAAATAACAGATTGGCGCATAGAAGTTGTGTTATTCTAAATTTTTTTTCTTTTTTACAGACAGTAAGTTTACACAGTTTGTCTATGCCACATCTTAGTAAACATGAGTTAAGCCGTAAGTTTTCTCGTTAGCATTGTTTTACATTTTTCATTTCGGGGCCTTTTATAGCATTTTGGTCTCGTGTGGGGAGTTTTCTCATTGCCTACATACCACATTTTCTTTTTTTATATTTATATCAAAATGTTTTGGTTATTGTAAAGATATGGGACAAAGGGAAAGACTATACACATTGATACATCTTATAGTCGTACATTTGTACCAATACACTGAAATATTTCGTATATAAGTCCTAACTTCATATATAAGTTACAGTGAATTTGTAGAATCCCTGAAATTTTCAGGGAGTATGTAGAATCACTGGCCAGTTTATAGGCATTATAACATGCTAATTTGTAAAATTTTCAGGGATTATGTATAATCACTAGAAAAAACGTCAGGGATTATACATAATAACTGAAATGAAGAAATAGTTTTATTTATAAAGAAAAATAATAAAAATCAAATAATTTATGCTTTTATGAAAAAATCAAAAATATATGATAAGATCAATAACGTTCCCATTACTAGTACTTGTTATATGTGAAACATTGTTATTTATTCACAGCTGAAAGTCTCACCGAATTGAACATTACATAATAAAGAATCTAAGCTTCAGATCTGGGCTCCGAGCAAAGGAGATATTATCTCGATAAATGCCGGAATGTGACTCTCGTCCACTCCTTGACCATAATCTTGAAATTGAAAAGGGTAGACATTTTAAATCAATCCGGAAGAGATAGACTTTGGCCTTTATACAAATGTAGCTGCCTATGCGGTATAGGTATTGCTCATTGTTGAAGGCCGTACGGTAACCTATAGTTGTTAATTTCTGTGTCGTTGGGTCTGTTGTTGAGAGTTGTCTCATTGGTAATCATACCACATCTTCTATTTTTATTTTTGTAAACTATTCCATGTTCTAAAAAACGAGGAACATTTTCCTCTTGGGGTGTCATATAAATAATAACTGAAGATTGAATCGTGTGCATGTAAGACAAGTTTCGTTGTGGAGGGGTCTAAATACAGCACAAATAAGCTTTCTTTAATCAAGCCTTTAAGTTATAAACAATTTCAAGTAATATTTCGAGATCTGTCTCTTATATTTTCAAAGAATTTTTAACAAAATATTTGTGACTTTTTGTTCTGTGACTTTCTGTCCGTTTACCGAGAATTTGAAAAGTTAATGTAAAAAAACGAATAAAACACAAATGAAAATTGTGTTTATCATGTGCCCTATTTCGTTTTTTTTATTCTAGTCACTTTGTAATTCAGACTTTGTTCATACATTTGTTTCGTCCTGAATAAACACGAAATATTTTCCACTGGAAGTTAAGCAACCAACAATCAATCAGTCATAGATTCGCGGAAAGGTGATGTTTAAAAATCGATATTTCTAGATTTTTAAAGTCAAATTACAGTTCAATTAAGTATATTTTGGAGATTTAAAAAATCGAAATTTTATCTTTGAAAAAAAAATTCGATGATTATTTTTTTTTCTATGTCTCTTCCGTAGAATAACGTAATTCATGTGAAGTATTAATCTAAAGTTATAATTAACAAAGTCAGTAGAGTTTAAATTTCAAATAAGTTTAATATTGAAAAACAGTAACTAGAATTATTTAAGAATTTTAATACATTTATTAAACACGATGTTTTAAATGATATTTTTGTGTATTCAATGAACAGTTACTGTCAGTTTATTAAGATATGATTTTGGTGCCAAAATGTCTGACCCCAGACTTGTTTAAATAATTAACTAACAATTTGAATTATATTTTTTAATTGCTGATGATGGTTGTAAAAATATTTATGAAGGTTTAGACAATGGCACAGGAAGCCATACAGTTGTAATTTCCAGTCGGTCATGGTCAAACACTTGTGACCCTTGGTCCACCCAGAAACCATTTAACATTACACATGCCACCCTTGATCCACACAGAAGCCATTTAACATTACACATGCCACTTTTGGTCATTCTGAATAAAAGTGAAAGAAAACCGGGGCTATTCATCACATGAGAATTTGCCATCATGACAACAAGTAGACCAAAGACAGCTGGTAAGTAATTTAGAGAAATTATATTTATATAAAAATAAAATTGAGAATGGAAATGGGGAATGTGTCAAAGAGACAACAACCCGACCAAATAAAAAACAACAGCAGAGGGTCACCAACAGGTCTTCTATTTATATACTTATTTATTCTTTTTTTTCTGTATGAGCTTTCTATCTTAGGAACACCCCTTAATGCGTAATAGGGAATATTTACAGAAATGGGTATGTCGTAGAGTTTTTTTGTTTTTTTTTTGGGGGGGGGGGGTTCAAAAGTAGATTAAAATATAGGTTAAATTAAAAACGAAAATATTGTTCAGTAGACGTGCTCTGTGCAGATAGTGATAAAATTAAAAAAAAAACGTATAACATACAAATATTTGATATTTAAAAAAGAAATATTTATGTATAATATATGCCCATAGTATTATCGTTGTCAAGCCACCAATTCACTTACTCCAATTTAGAACATATAAAGAAGCCCTCCCCTGACAAAAAAAACCCAACCCAACAAATTTGAAAAAATGAAATTAACTTTTGGTGAAAGAGAAATATATTAATTCTTTTTGAGCCAAAATCTATTTGTCCATGAGTTTGCATTAACAGGTTAGGAAAAATGCGGTCCATAGTATACCTATTTCAAAGATTTCCAGAAATTCAAGGTCTATTTCAAGTAGTATAAAAAAATATTTAGAAAGCTGTGAAAATTATATATAGATTTCTTATATGATGGACCTAAGTTTATTTTTTATACATTTCCTTATAACTTCTATTGATTTTTTTCAAAATAAATTATCATTATCTCCATTAAATTCGTCTTTAATTTTATATGTAAAGAATTTTTAAGACTCAGAAAAAATGTTAAACCACAATTTACTAATCGTAGTCCTAGTCTGTTCAATTTATTTCTGCATACAACTAATTGCAGTCCGAGTTTGTAATCGTCCGAGATTGTTATAGAACGAGTCCGATTCTATTTTAGTCTGAGTTATGCAGCAGCGTACTAATCTTTCATGTCGGTCCTGCCCACATTAAATGTCCCATTTTTTATTTTTTTTTATACAACGGATAAAATAATATATATTTGACATGTTAATAATTGTTTGAACAATAACAAAGGTGGACAATCAAATATCATTATTCGAAAACTATTTTTGATATTTTAAATATAAAAAGAAGATGTGGTATGATTGCCAATGAGACAACTCTCCACGTTTAAGACAAAAATGACACAGAAATTAACATCTAGAGATCACCCATACCGCATAGTCAGCTATAAAAGGCCCAGAAATGACAGTGTAAAACAATTTAAACGAGAAAACTATCGGCCTTATTTATATAAAAAAAAAATGAACGAAAAACAAATAT
Source organism: Mytilus galloprovincialis (assembly GCF_965363235.1). Classification (NCBI taxonomy): domain Eukaryota; kingdom Metazoa; phylum Mollusca; class Bivalvia; order Mytilida; family Mytilidae; genus Mytilus; species Mytilus galloprovincialis. The sequence continues at coordinate 81,640,252 of NC_134845.1, read as the reverse complement.
GTAACACATAAACAAACGACAACCACTGAATTACAGGCTCCTAACTTGGGACAGGCACATACATAATGTTTGTTTTCAGATTTCATATAGAAATATAAAACTTATCAATGTATAATATTCATATTAAAATTATTTGTATGTATGCTAAATTAAAATAAAAACAAATATTTCAGAGATGCAACCATAAGTCAATATTAATCAGAAATAATTCATTTGACTTAGATCTTAATAACCTTTATAATTTTATATAACTGGTGTTATAACAATTGCCATATACATAAAAGCTGGCCCCAAAGCTAATGCACACAAAACTTTTTCGGTAAAAGTTATACAAACTACTCAAATTGAGACATATTGTTTGATTAGCCGAATCCCTTCCATGAAAATGCTAATTGTCTTAATCGGCATTGATAGTCAATACTGTTTCTTATAATATATATATCAAGATCAGTTTCCCTAGAAGTGGTTCAGTAATATCGATAACTTGTGTCGTGGCGAATATTATAAGTTATTTAAAACTCAGTTCTACGTCTTCCAGAGGATTAAAAGAATATGGATTTCAAAACTGAAAGCATGTAATACAAAAATTCCTATGGAAACTGGCAGATGGTACATCATCGCTAGAACCGATGTCATAATGTACTTTATATAAGTCGAATCATGTATTGTTGATGAATATCATTATTTATATGTATGTAATAAGAGTACTATTACTGAACTTCGGAAGAAATATAAACCGAACTATTATACAACATACCCCGCATCTTTACTGAAAATGCAAAATATGCTGTCATTGTGTCACTGTCAGTTATTGAATAACTTCTCTATATGTACCAAGAAACTTATGATCTTTAGAAATTACACTTTTGTTATTAGTTGCTTCAACTTGACTATCTATTCTGTCATTTATTGTTTTTGATTTGTAATTTGTCCTCATGTAACACATATGTTGTGTCTGAGTGTAAATAAAGAATTGAATTGATAGATTCGCTACAACGTTTCAAAATAATATAACGATTTTTGATAGTATATAAATAAAGTCACTGAAAAGGCGGAAAAAAATAAAGATTCCGTGTGCTTGTTTTCGAGATATAAGCCATTTAAATTTTGCGGGAAATAATTTTCTGTGGACTTTTCATATATTTAACAAGGACATTTTTATATGTGGCTTTTTAAATTGTGTTATAAAATTATGAAAAAGGAATTGGGGGGTAGTGTGGATTTCTTTTCAATGACACTAAACGGCTAAAATGATAAATCACGTACACCAAAAGCCCAGTTTCGGGCTGAAAATGCATGAAATATTTGTCACTTGACGTTAAACAATCAATCAATCATTTGCCATTATTTCTTAAAACCGCTTAATTAAATAACTTGTTTATAACTTGTATTTACCAAAGACATAATAAAACTCTTGATATTCTTAATGACCAAAAATGTAAATATTTTACTGTACAATTAATTGTGTAGAAGATGTTTTGTTTATGCATTGTATATTTTATGCAGATCTGCGATATGTTTTTTTTTTTAAAGCAAGTGAAATTAACCCAAATTTTAACGATTTAAATAATGATGACAAATTCATTGTTCTGACTCTTTACAAACATTTTTAACGAAATCTTTATATTTTATTCTTAATAGCAGAAAGTATTGGTTATAGTATGTCCTTTGTTGTAAAAAGCTTTATTAAGGTGGTACCTAACACTACAGGGAGATAACTCTGTAAAATCAGCTAAACGTTTTAACGTCTCAATGATCAAAAATAGTGTTTGTCAAACTGCTATATAATCAGTGTATTTTTTTTTCTGATAAAACGGTTGGTTAAAATTTTTTGAAATTTTTATATTTTTGTCAAAGGGTCAAAGTAAATACTTCGTCAAAATTTAATGAAAATTATAAGAGCCAAATTAATTTTAGTGAAAGTGTAGGGTATACCACCTTAATTCGTTTTTAAACCAGTTGTTGCATTGGCATAATGCGGGTTCTTTTCGTATATGTTATGATGGCATGATACTAAAACCCTAATGAGATGGGTTTTCCTTGATTTGCATAAGACGAGGACAATGGCATAATCTTTCGAACATATTAATCAACTAAAGGTCTAGAGCTGGCATGTCATTAACACTTCACTGCTACTTTATTTCTCATAGAACTACAATTATCTAAAATATTTTTACTTAGATATGATATCCACTTAATTTCTATTCCGGAAACATTATAAAATAAAAGCAAAAGTTTGTATAATACAACACACATTTCCTTTCTACTCTAGAAATAAATCATTCGCAACTTTAAAGACATAGTAATGGGGTGTATGTCAAACTCTGCATGCACTGCGAAGTTTGGAGTAGACTTTTTAGACAAAATTGTATGTACACGTTCAAGTATATTTGTATTTTCAAATCCCCGTATTTCTGAAACATTTAACAGTATTGGTAAAACTATTTTATCAAACAATTAAAGTTGACATTCGATTGGCATTGTTTTGTCTACATTTTGGTAATTATAGACTTTACATAGCTTGATATGTGACTTGTTCCTTGGATTCACTTCTAGAAAAGAAAATATCTTAATATTTGATACGTTCAATAACCATTTACAATTTACTGTAAATTTGAGATTTGCTGGCATTCTGACACTGGAAAATATCAAAACTTCACGTTTTTTTTAATTTATTTTCATGTTCCATTCTTCATAATACACGTATTCGTAAAAGGTATTTAACATGTACTGTAGATCAGTGCTTATTTTCTGCTAATTTAACAGTATCATCAGCATATAAAAGTAAAAATTATTTCAAAAATACTTTCAGCTTATTTTCGATATTATTGTGATATCGATTATAAGCAAGTCATATTTTCTCTTTGAATATCATTTAAAAATATAGAAAACAAAGCAGGCGAAAGTTTTTTTCTCTTGCCGTACCCCCATCTCACAAGAAATCGGATTTTGGCATAATCATACATATTATGAATAACACGATTTTTCCCCATTTACTTCATCCTGCAATAACAGAATAAAATGTCGCTGTTAAGAGTCAACTGTTTTTTCAAAGTCTATAACAGAACAATATAATTGTTTTCTCAATTTCAATAATTCAAATAAAATAAGTATTGTAAAAATGTTTTCAGTCCTAGAGAAATCTCTTCTAAAACCTGCTTGATTTTCATTTATAGTATACATAATTCGAGGAACCTCCAGCCTTTGTTAGTATTGTGTGTGGGTTTTTTTTTCTTCATTTATTAATAAGTGTTTCGTAGTTAAGTGTAGCGTCCATTTTCTGAAATAGTATAGTGATTATACATTATTGTGTATGTACCAACTGAATCACACTATCGGGTGCGGAGTAGACCTATTGGTTTGCCGTCGGTTATGTTCTTCCCTTTTGTCAGGTTGTTGTCTCGTCTCTTTGTCACATTCTCCGTTTACATTATCAATTCTACATAAATAAGTCTCATAAGTCAGTTGTTACTGGATACCGATATTTTAACTCTTTAAAAATCTCTGTTTTGTGTATTTTTTACGTATGCTATGATGAATGATATTTTATAGTGGTATGTGACACTATAATAAAATCAAATATCTGTATATCATATGCCATTTGCTTCACACTTAAACCAGAAGTTCCAATTGCTCTCTTATAAGTGTCTATATAAGAATATAGTCCAACATGTGTACATAAAGAAAACCCGTCCCACGGGGGTACATAGGAATTACCGTCCCACATTCATATACAATGTATAAAGGATATAATATATTTCAGAAAATCTATTTTGTATTTACTTTAATGATAATAACGTTACATGTACATAGAAATGTTTTGTGTCTGTTGAGATTAAATGAAAAAGTAGGTCAGTTGTTGCCGTTTGTTCATGTCTGTCATTTCTGTTTTTCGTAAATTGGGCAGTTAGTTTTTTCAATATATTTGTTTCATGCCAGGCGTTTTATATCTGACGATACGGTACTAGTATATGTTTTTTTTATTGTTGAAGACCGCAAGGTTGTCTATATAATTGTTTCGGTCCACTTCATACTAAAATGTATGAACTTTTGTTGATAGTTGTCTCCTTGTCAATTTTATCACATTTTTCTATTTCTGAACGGCACTGAACTGTTGCTAAAATGGGGAATACTTACAGCGCTAAATTGGCAACAAGTAATTTCGAATATTTCCCTTAAAATTGCCTGCTCCCCCAAGAAGGGCATAATCAATCGGCAAGGAAAGACAGTTAACTTGAAAATGGACAAAGGAACACAAAACTTGAAAAATATAAAAGAAAGGAGGGAAAAGTGAACTTTAAATTGATGTTTAGATTCTAAACACATCTGTTATGTACTGGGTTTTTGTTTTACACATTTTGGTCTGAAAATTTAGGTTGACAACGTGACTGCTTAGAATTTTGTTTAATACCGTGTTGAGCTTAGCAGTTAGTGCTTTATTCCCTAACTCTTTATAATAGTAACTCAGATTTAAAAGCGTATACATTAAAAGCATATTCATATTTAATAAGCTTACTGAGAAATGTGTTTAGATAGTATGTAATACAAGGTTTTTTTTATTCCCATGTTTTATTGACTGGCTCGGACAGTTCCTTTTTTTCGTCTTTGTTACTCGACTGGTAAATGTTGCACTCCTGTTCGATAACCAGCTGATTACCCCATATTATTTTCTCCCTTTTTATAAAACTGTAAAATATGTTCTAAATACCGAATACTCAATCACTCTAGATCAATACGCATTCAATTTTATACTACTACATGTAATTTAAAAAAAAACATTTGTAATGTCATTACATCCCCTGTAACTGTATCGTGTGCCCGTAATTCTTCTGATGTTTCAGTCTCGTTGAAATATCGTTCTGAAATTATTTCCAAAACATTTGATACAAGTGAAAAATATTATTGAATTTTAAAAATATTATAATCAAACATAACTATGTAAATGTGTATTTACAATGAACAGTTTTAGAGTAATCCAGTTTTCAAATTTTAAGACCGATCAAGTCTGTCTTTTTAGCAAAAATTTTGAGAAAATGGGTGAACGATTTTACAAGAATCATGTAGATCCCATATCATTTTTGTCTTTTCAATTTTTTAAGATATGCATTTTTCAAATATGTATAATTTAATTTTGGATGTAATGCGTCTTCTGATTGGCTGACGTTATTTTGTTATGAGCCCATAGACATAATTTAGTCTTGTGACCGTGACGTCATCAACGTTTTTTCATGGTTTTCTACTGTTTACAATGGAATTTAGAATTAAATTATAAGAAATGACTGTAATATTTTTTCTGTCTATTCGAAATAACATAAAAAATGTGGTGCACACTGTTAAAATGTGTACTTGTTCAGTTAACTTGGACGTCACACTAAACACCAACATAAAAATGAACTAATATTCAAATATATACAAGACTTACAAGGGTCACAGGCTCCTGACTTGGGACAGGCAAAAAATGTGGCTTGTCATGTTTAACATGTTTTTTGATATCTCAATCTTCCTTCTATACCTCTAACCAATATAGAATAAATAAACACACAGATATACTCACATTAAAAATGAGATTAAAAGAAGTTCGAGTACGATGTCAGAAAAGGGAACAAAATGACAATGATGTATAAATCCACAAAGGACTACTAGCAGTTAACTGACATGCCAGCTCCAGACCTAAACTTAACTGATTGAAAGATTATGTCTTCATCATATGAAAATCAAGAAAATCCCTCCCGTTTAAGGTTTTAGTATCATCTATTATAAAAAATATATGAAAAGATGATAACCCGTATCATGCCAAACATGGCGTTTAATAAGCTAAAATGTATGTGGCATAGCTACATGCAAACTTACTGATTGGTAAAAAGAAAAGAAAAAATGAGAAACATCGAAATTCCTATGTACCAATCTTGTATTCTACTTCTTCGGTTGTACATTCCGTATTAGATTAAAGATTTTTGCCAAGGTGGTAAGGGAGCTACCATTTGATTTTTATGGGGGGGCTAGGATGAAATTTGAAAAAAATAGGCAGGACAGGAGTTTTGAGTAAAAAAAAAAGGCAGGATGAGACACTTGCAAAAAAAAAAGTCAGGACGACAATTTAGGTAAAAAAAAGTCTGGATAAACTAAAACAAAAAGGCAGGACCGAACAGAGTGAAAAATAAAAAGGCAGGACAGAGATTACAGCTAAAAAAAAATGCAGGACAAAATTTTTCATCCTAGCCCCCCCATAAAAATCAAATGGTAGCTCCCTAAGTTTGAAGTCATAGTCACATGAAGTTGAAACTTACTTACATCGTTATTATCCGCCACTGTTTATCGTGTCAGTACTCCCGATTTTGTGTGAAAAATCAAGCTTACAAATGTATTTATGTGAAATTTATATTGAATTAGCTAGAATATTTCTTATTGTTTATTTTAGTGAAAAGACCACGCTATGCCGCTGTTTACTTCCCTGAGGAACAACAGACTAGCATCATACCAAGTTGTAAACTTCGTGATTGGGATTCGAAGATCAAGAGACCGTAACTGTAGTCTGGGATGGTGCCGAGTGTCCTGCTAAAATTATCAAGTTGTCGGGTAAGTTGCATATATATGTTTATTTCATATAAAAAAGAAGATGTGGTATGATTGCCAATGAGACAACTATCCACAAAAGACCAAAATAACACAGACATTAACAACTATAGGTCACCGTATGGCCTTCAACAATGAGCAAAACCCATACCGCATAGTGAGCTATAAAAGGCCCCGATAAGACAATGTAAAACAATTCAAACAAGACAACTAATTCAATCCGTTTCAGATCATGAAATTACAGGGGCACTAACCCTATTTTTTAAAACGACATTATGGATCATTTTGCAGGGAGATTGGGTCGACCAAATTTTATAAAACTGTAAATAGTGCATTTTTTTTATTCGTTTGCCCTTAACTAGCTACGAGATATATAAAAATCTAAAATATGTTTTTTTTTTCAATCATTAATGAAGATAATGATAAAATGACAATTCGCTTTTAGCAGCCAGTCTACTCGACTATAATTATTACATCAACGCTGAGCATTTTTTTATCAAAAGACAAACTAGGGTGTAGATATGAACACGTTAAACAAACGCCAGTAAAACGCATACTAAAAAGTGAATCTGTCTTGTCTTGCGGGATGTATATATACCGAATGAATTCCTCTCATTTCTTGATGTGGACATTTAACAGGGTAGGCACTTAAAGTTAACCATCGAGGGACGTTAACTACCGAGGGTAGTAATGAATATTCATCTTTACCGGATGATTGACAGCGATGTAAATAAAAACATGAGAGTGATTACCGTGTGTCAACGTCATATCAAATTAATTCAATTTAATTGTTAGAAATACTGTTTTCTGCTGAAAATTAAAAAATAAATAAAATTGAATGGAATGGAATGGAATTGAGCTATGTACAATACAGTAAATATTAGCAATTAGAATTAGACGGTAGACAAGCATATTTTGCCTATTGATTCTTTTTTGCATGCCTATTTGGTTATATTATAATGCACTAATTGTTTTGATACTGTTTAATGTTTAAATAAGACCCATATGTGAACCATTTATGCACTTTTAATATAAAGATCAGATTCACACAGGATCATACAGTTCGAGCTAACTATTTTATGTACGACAGCTATTACTAATGTAACGGTGATGCTGAGATAATCTCCCTTTGGTAGAATATGGGATGACGCAAAATGAACTATATCACTGTGCAAGAACGGAATAGCAAAGTGAATATATAAATCAAACTGTATTGGGATGATTTGGTAAACGTTTATCCAACTTACTGGATATTTTATGAAAGATTTTGCCATTTGTATAGAGGAATTATACCTTTTCAAATAAACTTGGGAGAATAATACACTAATTATAGAATTTTTAGCAACTTAAACGAACTAATCTTGTCAAGTATACATCAAATTCATAGTCTTTTGAATGTAAATTTGTTGCATGCAATTGTTAAATAGAATGAAATTCAAAACAGTGTTGCTGTGGCCATTGATTGACACATTAAATTCATCCATTGACTGCGACAATTTACGTGAACGTTTGTCTGTAACGACCACTGTTCACGACGCACCTACGATAGACATTTAAACTGTGGGGTCACAAAAGGTTTCTTAACGCCTTTAATTATAAAATAATTCGAAAAATCAATCAGGAATAACCTTTATGTTTTGATCTATATAATTGATATAAATCAAAACATCGTGTTATTTCTGATTGATTTTTCGAATTACTTTATTAAGGTGTTGAGAACCTTTGGTGACCCCATAGTTTAAGTGTCTTTAAAAAGTACACAGTGAGCAGTGGTCTTTACATACAAACGTTCACCTAAATTGTCCCAGTCAATGAATGAATTTAATGTGTCAATCAATGGCCACAGCCACACTGTTTTGAATTTCATTCTATTTAATGCGATGAGTGTCATTATAGCCTGAAATGAGATTTTGATTACAACGATTAAGAAAAAATTCAAACGCAATACTTCAAAATGCGAGTCTTAATTATTGTCGCAATAATAAAAACCTCGCATTAATTTCTGAATTTACAGACATCTGTACCGTCAGCGTACCGTGATCTGTTAAAGGTTTTTTTTAATAGTTAATTCCGGTGTCACTTTGTCTCTTTTAGAGAGTTGTCTCATTGGCAATCATGCTATATCTTCTTTTTTTTATATAATAAAACAAAAACCTGAACGACTTTACATTATAAATTAAAATGCATCCTAGTCGTGATGGAGACAGAGTCAAATGAACAAATGGACTAGATGAAACTGAACGAAAAAAAGAAAGAAAACACCAATTTGATCTGATAGGGGTGAATTCTATTCTTTATTAATTCAAACTCGAGTTTGGTTTGGAACCGTATCTATTGCGATTATTACCTAAGGACAGATATTACATATCTGAACTTCGATGCTCGAATTTGAAGTTACCTATTGAGACGGGTAGATGGGCGGGGATCGCGAGGGAAAATAGAATATGTACATTATGTAATGAGGGAATAGGGGATGAGTTTCATATATTGTTTACCTGTAAAAATGCTGATGTTTCTGCTCTTAGATCAAAGTTTGTACCAAATTACTATGTAATGAATCCAAGCAAGAAGAAATCCACTGGCTTGTTGTCTATATGTAACGTACAAGTTCAAAGGAAATTATCAATTTTCGTGAAGAAAATCATAAATACTTAATCTAATTATACCAATTGTCTTTTAAAATATACTATGTATTTGTGTTTCGTTTGTCCTGTCTCGCTATGTATTATCTTAATATGGTTGTATATATTATTGTCCTCTTGTACACAAGTATGTGTCTGAGGTTATGAATAAAATCTTGAAATCTTGATACGAGAAAAGATTATATTTGCTTCGGCTTTTTCCATTTGCGCCAATCTGCACTTAATTAGCGCCTATTTTTTTTTATTTCTTTGCGCCAAATTTATTTTCTTCATTTGCACAAATTAACAGGTAAACACAAGTCATGAGGCATATAAGATGTATAGAATTTATTTATATAATAACAAAAATATTCCTTCTGGCCTTTTGCCACCTGCCACTTGCTCACACGTGACGAGGAGGAGGAGGGGGATTGAAAGCAGGATAAGTTTATTGCAAGTGTACATCACACTTGAAGTAGCACTTTATAAAATAAGATTGTAACAGTTTGACATAAAAAGCACATTTGCATATGCACAAATCTTTTTTAACTGAGTATTGTCATGCAACACTTCTGTTGAACTGCAACCTTGTGATATCTTCCCTACAATAAAGCATCCCCTTTTTTATCAAAATTTTTATAAGTTAAAGCCTGTTTTTTTCTTTATGGCATCGGTTCCATATATGAAAGTAAATGTTCGGGTACCAGAAGTGTGATTAAATGATGATACCCATGAGCTCAACATGTGTCTATACACACATTTATCTATATTGTAGCTTGTGTTCATTGAATTGCTGCGTTTGGTTAAACAAGTTAAATTTTATCATCTAAATTTATCAGACCTAACCTTTCGAATCAATTTGGCGCAAATTAAAAAATGTCAATGTGCGCAAATGAAAAAAAATATGCTTTTTCAAAATTGGCGTAATTGTCATACGTACATTCACCGATCACATATTACTGGTTAGATTAAAAAATAATATATTATTTAGATTAAGAAGCACTTTAAGAAATTGATTGATTGTTGTTTGCCATCAGTACAGCCGCAAATATTTCAGACAAGTTCAGGGAGAAAACTAAATAATGAATACAATAGGGAATGTTACTGGTCAAATAAATGTCATCAGTCATTCAGAGTGAAGTATAGATACGAAACTTTGGACTGTCGATTGAAACTAGTTTGTTTTGATAACAACCGCCGGTAGGTATAGACAAATACGGTTGATAGACGGTATATAGGAGCACTAAATTCTATGTTAACCACCGACAGTAGGTATAAAGAAATACTATTGAAAGACGGTATATAAAGGAGCACTATATTTTACGTTAACCACCGACGGTAGGTATAAAGAAATACTGTTAATAGACGGTATATAGGAGCACTATATTGTATGTTAACCACCGACAGTATGTATAGACACATAATTTTAATAGACAGCACTATATTTTACATTAACCACCGACGGTAGGTATAGACAAATACTTTTGATATACGGTATATAGGAGTACTGTATTGCTTGTTAACCACCGATGGTAGGTATAAACAGGTACTGTTGATATACGGTATATAGGAGTACTATATGTCATGTTAACCACCGACGGTAGGTATAGACTAAATACTGTTGATAGACAGTATATAGGAGGACTATATTGCATGTTAACCACCGACGATAGGTATAGACAAATACTGTTGATATACGGTATATAGGTGCACTGTATTGCATGTTAACCACCGACGGTGGGTATAGAAACAGGTTAGAAACATAGTGTTGATAGACGGTATATCGGAGCACTATATTGCATATTAACCACCTATGGTAGGTTTAGAAAAATACTGATAATAGACGGTATATAGGTGCACTGTATTATATGTTACCCACCGACGGTAGGTAGAGAAAAATAGTATTGATAGACGGTATATAGGAGTACTGTAATGCTTGTTAACCACCGATGGTAGGTATAGACAGGTACTGTTGATATACGGTATATAGGAGTACTGTATAGCATGTTAACCACCAACGGTAGGTATAGACAAATACTGTTGATAGACAGTATATAGGAGGACTATATTGCATGTTAACCACCGACGGTAGGTATAGACAAATACTGTTTATAGACGGTATATAGGAGCACTATATTGTATGTTAACTACCAACAGTAGGTATAGACTAAAACTCTTGATAGACGGTATATAGGAGCACTATATTGTATGTTAACCTACGACGGTAGGTATAGACAAATACTGTTGATAGACGGTATATACACATGTAGGAGCACTATATTGTATGTTAACTACCGACAGTAGGTATAGACAAATACTGTTGATAGACGGTATATAGGAGCACTATATTGTATGTTAACTACCAACAGTAGGTAAAGACTAAAACTCTAGATAGACGGTATATGTAATAGCACTATATCGTATGTTAATCACCGACGGTAGGTATAGACAAATACTTGTGATAGACGGTATATAGGAGCACTATATTGTATGTTAACTACCGACAGTAGGTATAGACAAATACTGGTGATAGACGGTATATAGGAGCACTATATTGTATGTTAACCACCGACGGTAGGTATAGACAAATACTGTTGATAGACAGTATAAAGGTGCACTATATTGTATGTTACCTTCCGACAGTAGGTATAGACAAATACTGTTGATAGACGGTATATAGGAACAAAATATTGTATGTTAACTACCGACAGTATGTATAGACAAATACTGGTGATAGACTGTATATAGGAGCACTATATTGTATGTTAACTACCGACAGTAGGTATAGACTAAAACTCTTGTTAGACGGTATATAGGAGCACTATATTGTATGTTAACCACCGACGGTAGGTATAGACAACTACTGTTGATAGACTGTATATAGGAGCACTATATTGTATGTTAACTACCGACAGTAGGTATAGACAAATACTGTTGATAGACGGTTTATAGGAGCACTAAATTGTATGTTAACCACCGACAGTAGGTATAGACAAATACTGTTGATAGACAGTATATGGGTCATTTTCAAAAAATGTCGAATTTTCAGTACACCCATGCTAAAATTTTTATTTCTAATGGAAATTTCAGTTGTAATGGTTTAAATGAAAGCTTGTCGGATTTGTGATTCAGAACATTAATAATAAACACACCTTACATCTATTTTGATAAGATTAAACTGCATTTAAGTCCGATTTTGGGGGTATTTGTGTGCGTACATTGTCAGAAAAACACATTTCATATGATTTTTTTCTGATCGCCTTGATATCTGCAAAAGGGACTTTTTAAGAACGTTAATTATAATTCTAACGAAAAATCGTAGCTTCTTTATCATTGTATGTAACAGATTATCTACAAACTAAATTCAATCAGCGTACAGGAGGTTCATGTCTATCCTGTTACCGCTACTTAAATCAGTCGTTAAATTATTCTCCCTATGAATATTGAATCAGTCAGTGTTGATTTCAAAAATGCAAAGTGATCTTTACATTTAAAACGCCTCGTTTCTTGAACCACAGTGTAGAGAAAAGAAATTTCAAGACATTTAGTGAAAAAAATAGAGCGTACTTTTTTTCATGTCTATGCTGTTACCAACCATTTTGATTAATTACACTAACAGTATGGTTGTAAAAAGTGCAATAACGTGTTGGAAATCAAATTCACAATAGAAAACCATAATCACTTCACCAAAGGGAGTAGTTATTTCACAACAGCAATCAAAAACGAAGAAATTTGTCTATCCTGTTATGTCTATCCTGTTACTATGGTTGCTATGGTTACAGTAACAGGATAGACAATTATAGACAAAAACGTCGTTCAATTTTTTATCTTAACATGTAGGTGGAAAACGAATGAAATATTTCATTGTTTGAACTCATCTTAAGGTTATAACGTCTTAATCTTCCCAATTAAGCATTTGCAGGTGCAATACTGATATCGGTAACAGGATAGACAAAAAGGTAACAGGATAGACTTTTATATAGTGATATATCAGAAACGTACGTTCCTGTTACCAACGAAATAAAGAGAAAAGTAAATTAACTTATGAGGGATTTACTTGATGTTGGGTTTATTTGAAAGGGTGAAAAAAGGCCGAACAATATAAATTGCTATCTTAGACTTGCATTACTGGTGGTAATTTTTACAACCTTTGAAAACCAATTTTTAGAGCCATTTTTCAGTACAACCTAGAAAATTGGCAAATAATCTATTATTTTACAGAATGAATATATATATAAGTTTATTCTCTTGAAAACCATCTAATTGGTAACGTAAAACAAGCTTAACATTTTATCTAAACCTTTTCTTAATAACCCAAAATTTCTTTTGAAAATGGTAACAGGATAGACAAAATATTGTACCACCGATCAAAAAATGTTTCAAGATATTCTTGTATGACATCATTAAGATTGCATCTTTTAATATGTTGTTCTTAAAGTACTGTTTGTTTTGATTTGCTTATGTAGAGGGTTGTTTGAATAAGTAACTTTTAATAAATTTTTCAATTTCAAAATTCGACATTTTTTGAAAATGACCCATATAGGAGCTCTATATCGTATGTTAACTACCAACAGTAGATATAGACTAAAACTCTTGATATACGGTATATAGGAGCACTATATTGTATGTTAACCACCGACGGTAGGTATAAACAAATACTGTTGATAGACGGTATATAGGAGCACTATATTGTATTTTAACTACCGACAGTAGGTATAGACACATACTGTTGATAGACGGTATATAGGAGCACTATATTGTATGTTAACTACCAACAGTAGGTATAGACTAAAACTCTTGATAGAAGGTATATAGAATAGCACTATATCGTATGTTAATCATCGACGGTAGGTATAGACAAATACTGTTGATAGACGGTATATAGGAGCACTATATTGTATGTTAACTACCGACAGTAGGTATAGACAAATACTGGTGATAGACGGTATATAGGAGCACTATATTGTATGTTAACTACCGACAGTAGGTATAGACAAATACTGTTGATAGACTGTATATAGGAGCACTATATTGTATGTTAACTACCGACGGTAGGTATAGACAAATACTGGTGATAGACGGTATATAGGAGCACTATATTGTACGTTAACTACCGACAGTAGGTATAGACAAATACTGTTGATAGACGGTATATAGGAGCACTATATTGTATGTTAACTACCTACAGTAAGTATAGACAAATACTATTGATAGACGATATATAGGAGCACTATATTGTATGTTAACTACAGACAGTAGGTATAGACACATACTGTTGATAGACGGTATATAGGAGCACTATATGGTATGTTAACTACCGACAGTAGGTATAGACAAATACTGTTGATAGACGTTATATAGGAGCACTATATTGTATGTTAACCACCGACGGTAGGTATAGACAAATACTGTTGATATACGGTGAATAGGAGTACTGTATTGCATGTTAACCACCGACAGTACGTATAGATAAATACTGTTGGTAGACGGTATATAGGAGCACTATATCGCATGTTAACTACCGACGGTAGGTTTAGAAAAAAAATTAATAATAGACGGTATATTGGAGCATTTTATTGCATGTTAATCACCGACGGTAGGTATAGACAACTGTCAATAGACTGTGTAATGGAGCACTGTATTGTATGTTAACCACCGACGGTAGGTACAGACAAATACTGTTGATATACGGTGTATAGGAGCACTATACTGTATGTTAACTACCGACAGTAGGTATAGACAAATACTGTTGATAGACGGTATATAGGAGCTCTATATTGTATGTTAACTACCGACGGTAGGTATAGACACATACTGTTGATAGACGGTATATAGGAGCACTATATTGTATGTTAACTACCGACAGTAGGTATTAGACATATACTGTTGATAGACGGTATATAGGAGCACTCTATTGACTGTTAACTACCGACAGTAGGTATAGACAAATACTGTTGATAGACGGTATATACACATGTAGGAGCACTATATTGTATGTTAACTACCGACAGTAGGTATAGACAAATACTTTTGATAGACGGTATATAGGAGCACTATATTGTATGTTAAGTACCAACAGTAGGTAAAGACTAAAACTTTTGATAGACGGTATGTGTAATAGCACTATATCGTATGTTAATCACCGACGGTAGGTATAGACAAATACTGTTGATAGACGGTATATAGGAGCACTATATTGTATGTTAACTACCTACAGTAGGTATAGACACATACTGTTGATAGACGGTATATAGGAGCACTATATTGTATGTTAACCACCGACGGTAGGTATAGAAAAATACTGTTGATATACGGTGAATAGGAGTACTGTATTGCATGTTAACCACCGACGGTAGATATGGATAAATACTGTTGGTAGACGGAATATAGGAGCACTATATCGCATGTAAACTACCGACGGTAGGTTTAGAAAAAAAATAATAATAGACGGTATACACATGTAGGAGCATTTTATTGCATGTTAATCACCGACGGTAGGTATAGATAAATTATGTTGATAGACGGTATATAGGAGCACTATATTGCATGTTAATCACCGACGGTAGGTATAGACAACTGTCAATAGACTGTGTAATGGAGCACTGTATTGTATGTTAACCACCCACGGTAGGTACAGACAAATACTGTTGATATACGGTGTATAGGAGCACTATACTGTATGTTAACTACCGACAGTAGGTATAGACAAATACTGTTGATATACGGTGTATAGGAGCACTATATTGTATGTTAACCACTGACGGTAGGTATAGACAAATACTGTTGATAAACGGTAAATAGGAGTACTGTTTTGCATGTTAACCACCGACGGTAGGTATAGATAAATACTGTTGGTAGACGATATATAGGAGCACTGTATTGTTATTGGTTGCTGTCTTTGATATTAATTTTACGTTTATCGTTTCAGCATTAATCGGGCTGTTAGTTTTCGTTTTTCGTCACATCTAGTCAGGAATGGGTTTTAATTGCATTTTACATGAATACATATGTGTAACTCATGGCTGATTCACATTCGTTTGTCTTTGGTGGATAAGTTTTCCATTGGCAATATTACCACATATCTTCTGAATTTTCATTGCATCATCTAAACATGTAAAATTCGTATATAGAAAATATATACGTATAGATAATACATATATAATATAAAAAAGTAGATGTTGTATGATTGTCAATGAGACAACAGTAGTGTTTGTGGGACAGAATGACCCCCATTAAAGTGGACGTCGGACGCTGACGCCATATTCGAAAGTTGGCGCAGACGCCGACGCCATATTTGGGCCTTAAAGCGGACGCCATAGTCGACCCTGAAATCAAGACGCAAACTTCGGGTTGGACCATGTTACTCGGACATCGAGACGCCGACGCCATATTTGGGCTTAAATCCTGGACGCTATATCTTAATGTTTGATCAGCCTACCCTCCAGGGTGAATACTTTTAGTGACCCTAGAAAGAGTTTTTCAAGACTTGAGACCTGCTATACATCCATGTAGGTGTTTTAAGTTTTTTTTTCTTTTCTTCTGTTTTTTTTCTTTCTTTTTTCATTATTTTTTTTTTGTATCATTATTTTTCATTTAACCAAATAGTGCTACGAGTTTACTGTCATTCTGAATCGTGTCAGTGGATGAAAAGTTGTTGATAATGTCCTTCATCTCGAGTCCCGACATCTCAATTTGACGTAATAAATGCAATACAGGCCACATGTATCTGAATCATCGGGTTGGATTTGATTGCAAACCACACAGTATTTCGGTCCATTGACGATGAGTACATTTCTGAAATAGCGTTGGTACTTTTCCGGTAATCGTCCTAAGGAGTCGAAAAATTCTGATGGACCCGATGCGGGGAAATGAAATGCAACCCAATGACTCCCCTTTTGATCACAGTTGTCCGTATTGACCACAAACCTTCTACGCCTGTCGCTCACATATCTAGGCAAGTCTTCTGCACAGCAAACGGTCACGGGCAATCCACTCAAAGCATCCTCTACATCTTTCCCGGTCATCGTTAAGGGCAATGCCGTTTTTATTCCCACAACCTTGCTGACGTTGGGCTTCTCATCCACGTAGGTGAGCAAACACTAAGTACTCCGCAATCCTGACAGGCGATGAGATCTTTCCGTGTTTCAGCATCCTCTGACGAAATATGTGTTGTCTCGTCGGCAATATCTTCGTCTGATGAGACCGAACTATCGTCTTCAAAAGTATTCGAGAGACGGTCGTCATCCCTCTGTCCGTCTGGTGTCTCTCCTTGACCGACCTGCAAGACCTCTGTGTGCAATCTGGAGGCTTCTGGGGTTCTAGCTTTTAGGTCAACAAGAAAGTACCCGAAAGGTGTCCTCTTTGCCTCTTCAAATTTCCGGAGAAAGAAGTCCCCTCGAGAAGGATACATCTGTCGGCCAAGAGTCACGATGGGCTGTCGATCAATGGGGTTATTAAAGAGAATGAGATAATGACAGTTTCGTCTCTGGGTGGGGTCTTTGCCAAAGTATAAATTCTGATTAAAAACGACGACCGATAAATTCCTATGGTGACACCCTTCCGTAAACAAATCATTTATTCTGGAGTCTTTGTCCGATGTCGACATGAGGTCATCTAATAGGATCATGTTTCGAATGTTGGGATCGAAAAAATCGTCCCTTTCGAGATCAAAAGGAATTCCACGAATGAATTCAACGCGTGGAAGCACTGCATGCTCGTTGTATTTCCTCGTAAAGAGGTTGCCACCTTTTATACAACCAAACGATCCTGTCTGGACTAGGACTTCACAGTTTTTTTATGTGTTGAAACAAATAAAATAAAATAAGTTTTATCGCAGGAGGTTGGACCGGACAGAATCATGGTGAAAGGGTGTCTAAACACGAAAGCCTTCTGCTGCTGCTTTTGCTGCTGCTGCTTCTTTTTCTGCTGCTGCTGTTACTGCTTTTGCTGCTGCTGGGTAACACCTGGGTGGTATAGTGGCTAATCGGAAGAATGCTTACTCCTTATATGTCTTTGAAGATCGTGCGGCCACACATACACTTTACAGCAAATATTGCAATTAAACATACTCGTAATTTCCTAAATGACAGTGAGTAGTTTCCTCTTATAGATTTACTTGACTTCCTTCGAAAATATAGCAAGAGAAATACATGGTCATCTTTTAGACGACATATTTGAAGATGATCGTATCTCAAAACAAATTCGATGTGATACAATTCATTCCTGGTTACCGTGAAATAGACTGGTTTCCCAAACATCACGTCCGTGATATCTTCATTTAATCGTATCGACTGGAGAATATGGAGAGATTTTCCCTAACGTACGACTGGTGCACGAAATCGGAACAGAAGTACATACGTCTCGTTTAGGCTTCTAATTCCGGTATGAACGACACCTTCAATGCACATTCCCACGATCCATCCAACGTATAGCGTTTTGCAAGGCGCACTTTGAAATTGCCACGTACGTTATTTTCAAACAATGGATGAAAGCGAGTTTTCGCTATTAATAAATAAACAAAACTCGTCCATAGTGTTAATTCCAGTGAAACCTTTAGTATCTCTCTTACAGCTTTGTTATACTCAAAGCCGTATTTAAGGAAATAAACGGAAATAGTAATTGATTGCTTAACGTCCAGTGGCAAATAATTCATGAATGTTTAGAACACGTTAACCATAAATACAATAGGTATAGGTCTTGTAAAAGAGGCCACCCCGCGGGATAAAGGGTATATTGGATAGGAACATAAATTTTGCCTTGCAATAGGCTAAAATGTGTTGTGTATAAGTACAGTAGACTAATTTATCTTCTATACGGTTGAAATAATTTTTATAGTCAATACAATTTTTTGTGTTTCTGTATAATTAATGAATCCTCCTGATCATCTTTCTTCCTTAAGCATTTAGTAATCTTCATCATAATTTTATGTTAAGGACTATATAGAAATAAAACTTGTTTGATTGGACCGTATGCTAAGAGCCGGCCACCTACAGAGCCAGAATCATCTCATTTTACCGGTTCAAACCGGTTCTTGTTTCTCTGCACGGACATAATTCTTGCACGTGCACAAACAAACAAAAAATGCTACTGTAATTATATACTGTAACAGTCGTATTTGTTTGTATTCCTTTATAATTTTTTTTATAGTTTAACATCCCATAATTTTTAATTCCTTATATTTAAGCAGCCGTATATTTCTCTATTCGATATATTTTACCAGTCCCTATTTCACTATTCTTTATATTTATTTTGGTCATATTTCTTTATTCTTTATTTTTCTCGCCCATATCATTCTTTATTTATTTTTTCGTCCATTATTCTCTATTCTGTAAACCCAATCCAAACTCCTTGTATATAAATATTGATTGATTAAATATATTATCCGTGTAGATAAAAACCAACTACGACCGTGGAATTTTCAAATATATAGTTAAGATTATGTTAAATGAGAAACAATTTTAAATGACCAGACGTGGTTTTAGTTAATCATTTGGGTTGAAATCCTAATCATATGATAGTAATTATATGTGGTTGAAATGAGTTGGAATGCAATACTACTCAATGTTTACGGTTGTCATTCTTATCTAAAAGATAAAGATAATTATTTAATGTCACAGACTATATTTTTATAATTGGTGTCCGTTAATTAGAACCAAATAAAAAAGTGTACACCTGTAAACATGTTATTGAAAGAAAGTGTATAAAGATACTTATTTTTAATCACCACATGTGCTTTATCTCTTAATCTAATTATTTGAGATGTCATGTTAAACAGGACCATAGGATATTAATTAAGTGGTTCAAATAAGTCGGAAAGCTACGGACGCCCATAGGACCTCCCACAAATATAATTTGAATTCGAAATCACGAATTTAAATCGTTATTACGAATTTTATAATTCGTTATAACAGCTTAAATTTGTGAGAACGAATTGTTTGAAATCGTTATATCAGATTTTGTAATTCGTTACGAATTATTACGAATTAAATTCGTTATCACAATTTTTTGTAATGTGTGATACCGAATTAAAATCGTTATAACGAATTGTATAAATGGTTATTACGGATTAAATTCGTGATAACGAATTTGTGGAATTTGTTATCACATTTTTTTTTAATGTAATTTGTGATTCCAGATTAAAAACATTTTCACCTAAATTTGAACTACCTCACCTGGCACACAGGGTTAAGTTAGCTTTTTTCTCTTTACTGAAACCTTTTGGTCAAAGTTAAACAAACTTGACCACGAGCAATTTAGTTTTAACGATTTCTATTTTAAAAATTAGCAAAATTTATTGGACACTTAATTTGGTTGTTTGTTGGTTTTGTTTTGTTTTTGTAAATTAGCGCTGAATGGGCACAAGTTCAGAACGGTAAAAGTGACGTCACCCAATTTCAAACTTGATCATCAGACTCAGTGTTTTGTGTTAATAAACATTGTGTATTAATTCAATAACATTTGGTTGAGGCAAACTAAATGTAGAGAGCGGAAATTACAGAATAAACACTACGTCTTTGACCATTTGTAAAGGGGCATAACTCACGAACTATAAAAGAGACGCCCTTCAATTTCAAATTTTATCTGTGTGTTTTAGTAATTGGCATAGTGTATAAGTTGAATTTATAACATTTGGTTGAGGCAAACGGAAACCATTTCTGGGAACGTACCCGACAAACGGACTTGACTGACGGACAAGGGCTAGACTAAACTTCTCCCACGCCTAGCGGCGGGGGCATAAAAAAATGTGTTTGATACCCATAATTCGTGACAGTAACATTTGTATTCCTTTTTCTTAATTTAAAGTCTTCTCAGACAGGCGATTTCCTTCGTGTGTATCGCCAATTAATATATTTTACACAGAAGCAAATGAATTAGTTTCGGCAACATGGTTAATCGAAGTGTAATACCTAAGATTTTCATCCCTAGGTTTACATTTCGATAAACCATGTTGGCGAAACTATTTCCGTTGCATCTGTGTAAAATGTATCCAGGTACACACACTAATGATATTCACCGCTTAAAAAAACTTTGGTAGAAAATAAAAAATAAAAATATTTCGGTCAAGAAATATGAGAATTAGACATATTTTCCCCCGGAGAGTTTCGGTGTGTAAACTGGGTCACTGGCTAATAAACCCACCCGTTTACACGACAAAAATTTCTAGGTATAGTGTAAAATGCGTTAAAACTAAATTGATTGCGGTCAAGTTTGTTTCACTTTGTCAAAAAGGTTTTAATGAAGAAGATTTTTGTAAAAGTAATAAACAGCGATGGGTGCAGAGTGAGGAAGAAAGCTCTCTTTATTCTGTGTGCCATGTGAGCTAAAAATCTGTGATAATGAATTTTAATCTGAAATTACCAATTACAATAAAAACTGTGATAACGAATTCCACAAATTCGTTATCACAAATTTAATCAGTTTAAACAAATTCTACAATTCGTTATAACGATAAAATCGTTATAACGAATTTATCGTTATCAAAAATTACAAAAAATTGTGATAAGGAATTTAATTCTTAATAACGAATTACAAGATCTGTTATAACGATTTTCACCAATTCATTATCACAAATTTAATCTGTTAAAACGAATTATAAAATTCGAGATAACAATTTAAATTCGTGATTTCGAATTCAAATAATTTTATATTTTTGGGAGGTCCTAAATGGGCTTCCGTAGAAAGCAATACTACTGAATGTTTCACGATTGTCATGTTAATAAGATAAGAAATCCAATAATTAAAAAGATAAAGACAAATATTTTATGTATTGATATCAAACATTTTAATCCAATTCTCTTTACACGGGAATAGTTCCGCCTACTGCATTGAGTGACAGTTTTTCTGATTAATATAAATAGTATATTTTTGAGAATTCTTACAGTTGTTATAAACATGTATAAGCAGTTAATTATTTAAGAGGTAGAAGATTCTTTTCAGAATTATCACAGACTTATTACCTAGGGGTTGGGTAAGCGTTTATCAAAGACAAATTCTCGTCCATTTTCGAGAATATACCGTCCACTTTTAAGGGTATGACGTCACTTTAAAGGGTAGTCTGATGCAACATTAAGGTATAGCGTCCAAGTTTAAAGCCCAAATATGACGTCGGTGTCTCGATGTCCGAATCATACGGTCCAACCTCAAATTCGCGTCCCGATTTCATGGTCGACCATGGCGTCCGCGTTAAGGCCCAAATATGGCGTCGGCGTTCACACCCAGGTCCAAATATAGCGTCAGCGTCCGACTTCCACCTTTATGGGTTCATTCTGTCCAACAAACACTACTGACAACTCTCCACAAGAGACCAAAATGGCACAGAAATTAACAACTATAGGTCACCGTACGGCCTTCAACAATGAGCACAGCCCATACCGCATAGTCACCTATAACAAGTCCCGAAATGACAATGTGAAGCAATTTAAACGAAAAAACTAACGACCTAATTTATATACAAAAAATGAACGAAAAACAAATATGTAACATATAAACAAACGACAACCACTGAATTACAGTCTCCTAACTTGGGACAGGCACATACATACAGAATGTGGCGGGGTTAAACATGTTAGCGGGATCCCAAACCTCCAAAAACCTGGGACTTTGGTGTAACAGTACAACATAAGAACGAACTATAAAAATCAGTTGAAAAAGGCTTACTCATCAGATGGAAAAAAATACAAATATATAAGATCCATACAATACATACAGACCATATATCGAAACCAATATATACTAAGCATTCAGCCAATCAAACAAAATGCATCTTAGAACCAAAGATCATTTTCACACTGTATATGGGTTAGAGATCTTAAAACAGTTTTTTTGGACACTGTATATGGGTCAGAGATACAGTTTGTATACAGACTGAATCTAAAAATTAGACCCATAGATAAAGCATACAGAAAATGCATACAGACTGTATATAAGAGCCACAGGCAGTGCACACACTTTATCTTGCAGTAACAGGCAAAACATACAGACTTTTATTTCAACTTGGAACAACTTACAATGCATACATACTGTGTCTCTGATCCATAGACAGTGTTAACCGACTAAATCTAAGATATACCGACAATAGAAGTATCTTAGACTCATAGTCAAAGCATATAAACAATGTATAAAGACTAAGAACGACGTACAATACATAAACTTAATTTAATTTACAACAAAGAAAATGCATACAGACTGTATCTGGGAAGCACAGACAATGCATTGACTGTGTGTAATCAAAGAACCTTTGTGAGCACGCTCACATACTTCACAGCCCGACATTGTCACTAAGCAAACAAAATTTCAACAGATTATTTAGTTCAAACACGCATGAAATTCTGTTGTGTAATTTCAGAAGATATGCAGAAGTATATTTAGGCCGAAATTCTAAGTTCAGAAGGCATAGTTCCTAATTCCTAACAAGAGTACACACGTTGAAATTTCTCGCCTTATTTATGTTGATAGACCTAAATATAAAGTTTTACTACAATTATCACATAAACTTATTAATAACATGACCAAAGAAAATGAGATCAAGGTCATATGACCAAAATGAGGAATACATTTACACCTTACAATCATTCAATACAAATCAGGTCAAGGTCAGATGACACTTGGCACAAAAACTAAACACTGAACAATGAACCTCGAAAATGAGGTCAAGGTCAAATGAGACTTGCGAGGCTGACATCATAAGATATTTCCAGACACCAAATAAAGTTGACCTATTGCATATAGTATTAGAAAAAACGAACAAAACTCAAAAGCTTAACTTTGACCATTGAACCAAGGAAATGAGGTCAAGATCAGATGATACCTGTCAGTTGGACATGTACACCTTACAATCCTTCCATACACCAAATATACAAGACATATTTCATATAATATCTGAGATATAGACTTGACCACCAAAAACTTAACCCTTTTCATTGATCCATGAAATGATGGCGAGGTCAAGTGAAAACTGTCTGATGGGCATGCTGACCAAGGTACGCAAATACTAAACATAGTTACCCATAATATGAGAGAAATTACAAAAAACTTTAACTTTTTTTCAAGTAGTCACTGAACCATGAAAATGAGTTCAAGGACAATGGACATGTGACAGACGGAAACTTCCAAACTTAAGGCATCTGCATTTAAAGTATGGAGCATCCAGGTCGTTCGCCGTCTAAAATATAAAGCTTTTAAAAAGTGAACTAACGCTGTCGCCGCCGCCGCCGAATCACCATTCCTATGTCGAGCTTTCTGCGACAAAAGTCGCAGGCTCGACAAAAACAAGAATGTGTCCATCGTACACCGTTCCCCACTTGCCCTATCATTTTCTTTGTTCAGTGGACCGTGAAATAGGGGAAAAAACCTTCTTTGGCATTAAGCTTAGAAAAAAACATATTATTGGAAACATATGTACTAAGTTTCAAGTTTATTGGACCTGACCTTCAACAAAAACTACCTTGACCAAAACATTTAACCTGAAGCGAGAAAACGGACGAAGGAGCAGACGCATAGACCGGAAAACTAATGCCCATTTACTATCGTAGGTGGGGCATAAAAAAATTAATCATGATTTTCTGCCAATATGCACATTTACATAGCATGTCCTAACTATCTAAAAAATTCATGAAACTCTGTTGTGGTCTTTAGACAGATTTTATGACAAACTGTTGTAGGAGTATATAGGAAATCAATGAATTGATAATTTCATAATTTCCTCATTATCTACAAAGATTTATAAAACTCTGTTATGTGGTTTCAGAGGAGTTGCAATAACGAGAACAGGACTGACAGACCGATGGATCAAAAACATTGTACCATAAAGAACTTTGTTTGGTTTGGTATAATAAAGGGTCTGCTAAATAATGTAAGGCTGAGATAAATTAGTCATTTGGTCACACCAGTTTTTTGGCGAGGTTCGTTTTGTTCAGTCTGTGATGTTCTTTGTTGTGTTTTGCATTCTGTTGTTTGTTTTTTAATCTTTCTCTTTTTTTGCCTTGGTTTTGTCAGTTTATTATTGACTTATGTGTTTGAATAAGCCTTTAGTATCTTTCGCCTCTCTCTTCGGTCAATTTGATTATGTGGGACATACAGATTTAGACCCAAACTTGTCTCTGATTGTTTCGTGATTATTGCAGATGTAAATCATACTATAAAATTGAGTATGGAAATGGGGAATGTGTCAAGGAGACAACAACCCGACCATAGAGCAGACAACAGCCGAAGGCCACCGATAGATCTTCAATGTAGCGAGAAACTCCCGCACACGGAGGTGTCCGTCAGCTGGCCCCTAAACAAATATGTATACTAGTTCAGTGATAATGGACGTCATACTAAGCTCCGAATTATACACAAGAAACTAAAATTATATATCATACAAGACTAACAAAGGTCAGAGGCTCCTAACTTGGGACAGGCGCAAAATTGCGGCGGGATTAAACATGTTTTTTGAGATCTCAACCCTCCCCTATACCTGTAGCCAATGTAGAATAAACAAACGCGAAACAATACGCACAGTAAAACTCAGTTTAAGAGAAGTCCGAGTCCGATGTCAGAATATGAAACAAAAGAAAATAAACAAAATGACAATAATACATAAATAAGAACAGACTACTAGCAGTTATTGACATGCCAGAACCAGACCTTAATTAAACTGAGTGAAAGATTATGTCTTCATCATATGAATATCAGGCACAATCCCTCCTGTTAGGGGTTTAGTATTATACCGTCATGAAATATACAACCCTCTTATTTACAATATCATTTGATCAACACCTATTTACAAGGGTCTATTTGATATGATTTTTCTCATTGTTGAAGGCTGTATGGTTGCATATAACTGCTTACATCCACTTTATTTGAACTTGAGTGGATACATGTAGGCGTCTCATTGGCAATCATACCACATCTCCGTATTTTTACAGTATTGTATCAGTACTGTTACCTAATAACAGGACAAAACAAGACAGTAATTTGACAAAACTAAAGACATACATACTTGATTTTACTTCTCTAAAGATATAAACAAAATTTTCATAGTTCGTATCTGAACATGTACACAGCCATGGGAATTTTAAGGGACTATATTTCAGTGTGCATATATTTAGTAGCTAATCTGGCTACTTCCTGTTTATCAGACCGGTACCTTAGAAAAGAATTGTGACAATATATCCAATCTTTTCAAAAACCAAAGACTAACGTCACTAGGAGCAGCAGTTAGTTGTCATAGATACTCTAGATAGAAAGATAATCTGCCACTTTTATAAAAGGGACTACACATAGTTTTTGAAAGGGTATAATCGGTTTGTGCCGAAATTACTTTCTTTAGTCCAGAAACTCATTTGTGCTAAATGGTAATCTCCACCCACATTTAGGACTGGCAGTTATTTGTAGTTTTTATCAACAGCTTGCACTTTTTCTAAATTATAATTGCTTCTTTTAAGACTGACCAAAACTGTTTTTTTACCATTGTGGTTTGATTAAGGTAGTGTTTATCAAACAGCTGTTGGAAATATTTTGGACAACCCTCTTATTTACAATATCATTTGATCAACACCTAGTGGTCTTTGGTGGTATCTCGCATAACATTAATAAGGTCTTTTTTAAAAGGCAACTTGAAATTATTGGTCCCATATTTATGTGCTATAGCAAATGTATGGGCTGCTGATCTGCATATATGATAGCAATATATTCTTATGTTTTCAATGACCCCTTATTTCTTCACTCTACTTTATAAGATAGAAATAAATGTTATTCCATATTTTATTGGTTTTTTCAAAGGTATCATAATTTAGACATAAAGACAAAACTAAGCACAGTGAAAAAAGTCTACTCTGTCCTGTAAAGTTTGAGATGTTTTTGTTGTTCAATCTTTGTCACTTGTATAGAAACACTAAATCTTGATAACCTACAATAGAAATATTATCACTTTTATTTCAATTCAATTGTTGCAGTTATCATGCATGTAATAGAGAAAATGATAAATTAGACCAGATCTCCAAATTAATAATATTAAAACTAGAGGCTTCAATGAGCCTGTGTCACTCACATGATACTTTTATTTACAATTGATACATGATACAGAAATTGTCCATACCAACCGTCAGTGTTTACCATACAATACAGTACTTCTATACACTGTCTGTATACAGTATTTGTCGGATTTTGTCCATACCTATCGTCGATGTTTGACATAAAATACAATACTCATATATACCGTATATCAACAGTATTTGTCTATACCTACCGTCGGTGGTTAACATACAATACAGTCCTCCTATATACCGTCTATCAACAGCATTTGTCTATACCTACCGTCGGTGGTTAACATACGATATAGTACTCCTTTGCACCGTCCATCAACAGTATTTGTCTATACCTACCGTCGGTGGTTAACATGCAATAAAGTGCTCCAATATACCGTCTATCACCAGTATTTGTCTATACCTACCGTCGGTGGTTAACATACAATATAGTGCTCCTATATATATACCGTCTATCAACAGTATTTGTCTATACCTACCGTCGGTAGTTAACATACAATATAGTGCTCCTATATACCGTGTATCAACAGTATGTGTCTATACCTACAGTCGGTAGTTAACATACAATATAGTGCTCCTATATACTGTCTATCAACAGTATTTGTCTATACCTACCGTCGGTAGTTAACATACAATTTAGTGCTCCTATATACCATCTATCAACAGTATTTGTCTATACCTACCGTCGGTTGTTAACATACAATATAGTGCTCCTATATACCGTCTATCAACAGTGTTTGTCTATACCTACTGTCGGTAGTTAACATACAATATAGTGCTCCTATATACCGTATATCAACAGTATTTGTCTATACCTACCGTCGGTAGTTAACATACAATATAGTGCTCCTATATACCGTCTATCAACAGTATTTGTCTATACCTACCGTCGGTGGTTAACATACAATATAGTGCTCCTATATACCGTCTATCAACAGAATTTGTCTATACCTACCGTCGGTGGTTAACATACAATATAGTGCTACCATAAACCGTCTATCAACAGTATTTGTCTATACCTACTGTCGGTAGTTAACATACAATATAGTGCTCCTATATACCATCTATCAACAGTATATGTCTATACCTACCGTCGGTGGTTAACATACAATATAATGCTCCTATATACCGTCTATCAACAGTATTTGTCTATACCTACTGTCGGTGGTTAACATACAATATAGTGCTTCTATATACCGTCTATCAACAGTATTTGTCTATACCTACCGTCGGTGGTTAACATACAATATAGTGCTCCTACAATGTATATACCGTCTATCAACAGTATTTGTCTATACCTACCGTCGGTGGTTAACATACAACATAGTGCTCCCATATACCGTCTATCAACAGTATTTGTCTATACCTACTGTCGGTAGTTAACATACAATATAGTGCTCGTAAATACCGTCTATCAACAGTATTTGTCTATACCTACCGTCAGTGGTTAACATACAATATAGTGCTCCTATATACCGTCTATCAACAGTATATGTCTATACCTACCGTCGGTGGTAAACATACAATATAGTGCTCCCATAAACCGTCTATCAACAGTATTTGTCTATACCTACTGTCGGTAGTTAACATACAATATAGTGCTTCTATATACCGTCTATCAACAGTATTTGTCTATACCTACCGTCGGTAGTTAACATACAATATATTGCTCCTATATACCGTTTATCAACAGTATTTGTTTATACCTACCGTCGCTGGTTTACATACAATATAGTGCTCTTTGATACAGTCTATCAACAGTATCTGTCTATACCTACTGTCGGTAGTTGCTCCTATATACCGTCTATCACCAGTATTTGTCTATACCTACCGTCGGTGGTTAACATAAGATATAGTGCTCCTATATACCGTCTATCAACAGTATTTGGCTATACCTACCGTCAGTGGTTAACATACAATATAGTGCTCCTATATACCATCTATCAACAGTATATGTCTATACCTACCGTCGGTGGTTAACATACAATATAGTGCTTCTATATACCGTCTATCAACAGTATTTGTCTATACCTACCGTCGGTGGTTAACATACAATATAGTGCTCCTACAATGTATATACCGTCTATCAACAGTATTTGTCTATACCTACCGCCGGTGGTTAACATACAACATAGTGCTCCCATATACCGTCTATCAACAGTATTTGTCTATACCTACTGTCGGTAGTTAACATACAATATAGTGCTCCTAAATACCGTCTATCAACAGTATTTGTCTATACCTACCGTCGGTAGTTAACATACCATATAGTGCTCCTATATACCGTCGATCAACAGTATTTGTCTATACCTACCGTCAGTGGTTAACATACAATATAGTGCTCCTATATACCGTCTATCAACAGTATATGTCTATACCTACCGTCGGTGGTTAACATACAATATAGTGCTCCCATAAACCGTCTATCAACAGTATTTGTCTATACCTACTGTCGGTAGTTAACATACAATATAGTGCTTCTTTATACCGTCTATCAACAGTATATGTCTATACCTACCGTCGGTGGTTAACATACAATATAGTGCTCCCATAAACCGTCTATCAACAGTATTTGTCTATACCTACCGTCGGTGGTTAACATACAATATAGTGCTCCTATATATATACCGTCTATCAACAGTATTTGTCTATACCTACCGTCGGTGGTTAACATACAATATAGTGCTCCCATATACCGTCTATCAACAGTATTTGTTTATACCTAGTGTCGGTAGTTAACATACAATATAGTGCTCCTATATACCGTCTATCAACAGTATTTGTCTATACCTACCGTCGGTGGTTAACATACAATATAGTGCTCCTATATACCGTCTATCAACAGAATTTGTCTATACGTACCGTCGGTGGTTAACATACAATATAGTGCTCCCATAAACCGTCTATCAACAGTATTTGTCTATACCTACTGTCGGTAGTTAACATACAATATAGTGCTCCTATATACCGTGTATCAACAGTATATGTCTATACCTACCGTCGGTGGTTAACATACAAAATAGTGCTCCAATATACCGTCTATCAACAGTATTTGTCTATACCTACCGTCGGTAGTTAACATAGAATATAGTGCTCCTATATACCTTGTATCAACAGTATGTGCCTATACCTACTGTCGGTAGTTAACATATAATATAGTGCTCCTATATACTGTCTATCAACAGTATTTGTCTATACCTACCGTCGGTAGTTAACATACATGTACAATATAGTGCTCCTTTATACCATCTATCAACAGTATTTGTCTATACCTACCGTCGATGGTTAACATACAATATAGTGCTCCTATATACCGTTTATCAACAGTATTTGTCTATACCTACCGTCGCTGGTTAACATACAATATATGCTCTTTGATACCGTCTATCAACAGTATTTGTCTATACCTACTGTCGGTAGTGGCTCCTATATACCGTCTATCACCAGTATTTGTCTATACCTACCGTCGGTGGTTAACATAAGATATAGTGCTCCTATATACCGTCTATCAACAGTATTTGGCTATACCTTAGTACCGTCAGTGGTTAACATATAATATAGTGCTCCTATATACCGTCTATCACCAGTATTTGTCTATACCTACCGTCGGTGGTTAACATACAATATAGTGCTCCCATATACCGTCTATCAACAGTATTTGTCTATACTTACTGTCGGTAGTTAACATACAATATAGTGCTCCTATATACCATCTATCAACAGTATATGTCTATACCTACCGTCGTTGGTTAACATACAATATAATGCTCCCATATACCGTCTATAAACAGTATTTGTCTATACCTACTGTCGGTAGTTAACATACAATATAGTGCTTCTATATACCGTCTATCAACAGTATTTGTCTATACCTACCGTCGGTGGTTAACATACAATATAGTGCTCCTATGTACTGTCTATCAACAGTATTTGTCTATACCTACCGTCGGTGGTTAACATACAATATAGTGCTCCCATATACCGTCTATCAACAGTATTTGTCTATACCTAGTGTCGGTAGTTAACATACAATATAGTGCTCCTATATACCGTCTATCAACAGTATTTGTCTATACCTACCGTCGGTAGTTAACATACAATATAGTGCTCCTATATACCGTCTATCAACAGTATTTGTCTATATCTACCGTCGGTGGTTAACATACAATTTAGTGCTCCTATATACCGTCTATCACCAGTATTTGTCTATACCTACCGTCGGTGGTTAACAAGGAATATAGTGCTCCTATATACCGTCTATCAACAGTATTTGTTTATACCTACTGGCGGAGGTTAACATAGAATATAGTGCTCCTATATACCAAGAGGGATAACGGATCTGCATCTAGAATTTATCATGCTGCCCTTTTTTTGGATTTTTAAAATTCTTGTTATCCCTCAATTTTTACATTCATCCCAAATAATACAACAGTAGTCAATTAGGGGCAGAACACCCATTGTATTATGTATTCTTGCAGTTATATAAAAAAAAATGTATTTAAGAAAGATGGTATATTCTGGATGATATATTAGCACAACCTTGGTCAATTTGATTTCTCCAGTTACTTAGTGGGCTGTCAATTTTGAAACTAATATTTTTTCACATGAAGAATTTTGTAATACTTTGATTTATTATCAAGTTTGGTTGAAAAGTCTGAATAGTTTCTGCTTTGTTCCAGTAATCAAACATTTTGTTTCATTTGCATCTATGAACATGTTATTCATTTTACACCACTCTTCAACCCTGTATAAATCTTCTTGAACATCATCATTTATATTTTCTAGATGTTTCCCCCTGATTTATGAATAGTGGTGTCATCAGCATATACAACGATATAGGTCTGTTTCACAATTTTTAATGCATAAGGGAAGGTCATTTATAAATAGCACAAACAATAGAGGACAAGGTATAGAACATTGGGGAACACCAAATTTTACATGTTGTTGTTCAGAGTTAACATTACAAATGTATACCTTTTGTTATTCAGGTACGACTTAAAAAAAACTAACAGTAGTCTCACTTAATCCATACATGTAGAGCTTTAAACAAAGAAAGTCATATTCTACCAAATCAAAAGCTTTTTTTTAAATCTTAATAAAATTGCTAGGTTTAAATTACCATCTTTCATTTCTTGCAACCATGTGTCAATGATATTAAATAAATGTCAAGCTCAATCCAGTATATATTCCAAGTTATGGACAAATGATAATGCTATTAAAAATACCAAATCATAACCAGTGCTTATCTCTTTTTCTATTTACAGTATATGACTAGGTAATAATGATTACTTTTTTCAACTATTTTCATACTTTTTTGTTTCCTCTGCTTTTGTATCAAGGGCATAATTGTTTATGGCAAACTAAGCATCTGCATAATCAAACTATTCCTAACTATACTCTACCTCAAATTCTGGAAACTGCAAAATTTTTGTCATAGCAGTCTTATGGTAGCTGAACTATTTCTATTTTTTGTAAATCTGGATTAATAAGTCTTTTGTCACATTCTGGGGCTATAGAAAAAAAACATTACAGAATTATCAAAATTATGTGTGTATAATGTTTGTGTACAGTCATTCAACTAAAAAAGGACAAAAATTATTTTTTTGTGTATAAATAAATAATTGTGATTTTAATGTCTTAATATTATAAAAAAAACTTCAAAAGATTAAATTTAAATTATAATCTAAACATGAAAGAGCACATATAAATCAACCTTTTACTCAGATTTATATCTAAAACCAGTTATAACTAGCTATAATATCTTTGACTTCACAAATATCATCATCTAATTTTACAAATCAGTATTTATTTGGTGGCACTTCCTGCACACTAAGTATGTTATGCCTTAGGTTTAATTTTGATGCAATCACATTTCAGAAGGTACATGTCTTGAACTGTTTAAATGAATAAATTACAGTACGTTTTAAACTCAGTTTAGGCTGACCTGAGGTCAATAGTCTTAAACAATGTCATCAAACTATCAGTTTTACTGTAATATATTGATATTGTGACATTTATGGGAAAGAGCATATGAGTTAGTCATATTAGTCAATACAATGGAAAGTTTATAGCTGAGACTACTATAACACTATGTGTTATACTAGTAGTCTCAGTTTATAACTATGTTAATGTCAATTATATACATGACATAATAATTAAATCATTTAAAAAACTATTCCAAAGATTTCTCTCAAATCATGTTTACATTTTTTTAGAGAAGAGTCTGTCTGAAATATATTCAGGGGTAGTCCAAATAGTTATGACTTCTTAAAAAGCTATATTATGGGGAAAAGGGGGGGGGGTCTATTATGTTTTTTTTTCATACAGGAGGAAGACGTCAAAGCAAAAAAAAACCAACAAAACAAAACAAAATAATAGCTTGTCAAGACGTCCTTATATCATAAAAATTTGGTCTAATTTTGGGATAATACATTTAACTTCCTTTGATGTCGGGGAGGGGATAAGTTTTGACGATTAATTATTCTTGAAACTAACAATAAAAAAAGGGGGGGTGTTACTATATCAAATTTACCCAGTTTGGAGACAATAAATATTTAAAATCTAACCATAAACTCCAATGTTCCTGCTTTTTTTAGCAGAACAAACACGATGGCATTCTCGTCTCTGTTGTAATCAATAGTTAACTCATTTCTTCTTCCAGGTTATTTCTTAATCAATTATGATTATCAGCTGTCTATCTATTTACCATGTTTATGTTAAACTGGTCCGTAATTCCATCGTAGTGTATCGATTACTGAACACAACAAGGATCCAGTTTATTAAACGTATATAATATACAAGGTTCCTGGGTCAGTAACCGTAACTATCACCGTGCTTTGTGCGCATGCGCAAGAAACACCAACTACAAGGATAAAACAGGGTATACAGTTCCGTAATTTTGTATATTTTTCTTATCTTCATACTAAAGAGCTCCAAAAGTAGGCGTGCTTAGGTGCACTGGGCGGGTCTAAAAACCGACTCTCGGTGGTTAACGTCTCTCGATGGTTAACTTTAAGTGCCTACCATTTAACAGGGTGCCTCATGCAGGGGCAGTGTCATACTGTATATTCATGTTTAAACTTTCTAGCGGGTCGCTAACAAACTAGGTACTTAATTGGGATAAAGAATGTTTGTTTATCCCTCTCTTTTTCCAAAATCGTTAATTTTTATTTTCTTTTTAATTTCAATTATTTTTGAGATTTTCTATATGAACATATAGATACGAGGGAAAAAAATGTATTTGGTATTTACTTGATGTAATAATTATAGTCGTTTTGTAAAAGGCTACTAATTTTTCCCGACATTTGGCCTCAGAGCCCATTGATTTTGCTAACCGACTATGGATCCGTTGGTGGTCGGCAGCAAACCATATAACTTATGTCAGGATATATAAAATATAAAAATCCGATGTAGTATGGTTGCTTATAAAAAATTGAAAGCAACACGTTTAATAATTTCTTGCGTCCGAAGCGCTTTTCTGGATTTACCTTCATCAGGAACGCTCAAAGCCAAACATTTGAAATCCAAAGATGTATAAGAACCGAAACCGTCGAAGAGCTATTATATGTCAAAAATACCTAAAATAAATAGACAAACATCTACAGCCAACTTTGCCTGAGGGAGTTTAGTTACTGCATAATTTCAAAATTTATAAACGGACAATTTTGGTCAAGTTTGTTAAATCATATATCAGTACCGAAGTACTGACTACTGAGCTGATGATACCCTCGGGGACTGATAGTCCACCAGAAGAGGTATCGACCCAGTGATGCAAGAAATTGAAAACAACATATTTAATAATTTCTTGCGTCCGAAGCGCATCTGGATTTACCTTCATCAGGAGATCTCAAAGCCAAACATTTGAAATCTGAAGATGTATAAGTACCGAAACCGTTTGAAAGCTATATGTCAAAAATTCCTAAAATACATAGCCAAATTCATCTAAAGCCAACTTTGTCTGAAGCATTTGAAATCTGAAGAATAATGAGATGTATAAGTACCGAAACCGTTTGAAAGCTATATCTCAAAAATTCCCAAAATACATAGCCAAATTTATCTAAAGCCAACTTTGTCTGAAGGAGTTGAAACCTTTGCTTCTTAATAATTTCAAAATTTATCAACGGACAATTTTAGTAGTTTGTTTAATCATGCCAGTACCGAACTACTGAGCTGACGATACCCTCGGGGACTGATAGTCCACCAGCAGAGGTATCGACCCATGCATGCATTGATGTAAACAAAAATTGAAAACAACACGTTTAATAATTTCTTGCGTCCGAAGCGCTTTTCTGGATTTAAGATATGTTTGAATTGAGAACTTGAGGACGGATTCAAAAATTTGTTTTTATTTACATACCATGTATATAGCATATTTTTCTTTTTGTAGATGATCGTGCTGTATTAGAAGAAGCTGAGGACAGATTTGTCGAGCAGCATGTTACACCGGCCGATGACGATATAACAGTTGTTACACCGGCCGATGACGATATAACAGTTGTTACACCGGCCGATGACGATATAACAGTTGTTACACCGGCCGATGACGATATAACAGTTGTTACACCGGCCGATGACGATATAACAGTTGTTACACCTGATGACGACAAACCAGTAAGTTCATTTTTTTAGCCCAAGAACGCAAAACATTATAAATAAAGGCCCGTATAACAGTTGCATATCGAAGTTCATCATCCCTAAAAGGTTGTTTCCCTGAGTGAGCAGTCCGAAGCAAATTAACTTTTAACGGTGGACATTTTTTGATGTTTATCGATTCTAAGGGGTCAAAATTGCTTTTATTACATCGAACTATTTAGTATCATATTGTTAACACAAATTTCAAAATTATTTTGTGTCTTAAAATTTCTCGTACATGTACACCGTGTTAGGTAGACTCTTTTCTTAAAATATCGATGGTCCTTAATAGGTCCGTTTATGAGGATATCCTCGACACTGGAAGTTAACTTTTAACAAAAACCCTGGACGTTTTAATTACCACGTATTCGTTATAAGAAATCAAGCTTTTTAATGATCAAAATTAGTATTTGTCAAAATGCTATGGCGTTGCAATATCTATGTTCATAAATATAAATAAAATAAATTTAATAAATGTATATAAAAACAAAACATGTATTAAAAAAATCAAAATATCTGTGAACTCATAAAATAAAATATCTTTGAATAAATAATAAATATATATTTATTAACTGAAATATATGGACCTAAAAAATAAAAGACAATTTTTTCTTAAAAAATAAATATATGTGCATAAAAAAAAATACCTCTACCATGTCAAATATCTGTGAAAGAGACCTAAATTGTTCAATTAGAAAATGTAGGCCAACGTGATCTACTTATTTTTTCTTTATTGCAATAAATCTACTAATACAAAATGTAGTTAAATAATTGTATATATTCGTCTCAAAAGTGACTTGTAGTCCTACGTTTAAAAAAGGGTTATTTATTTCAATTTTTCAGTTTTCATATTTTTGAATTGGTAAAATAACCTATTTGACGAGTATCTGTTTTAATTTTGCGATTTATGGAAACATGTAAGGCCCTGGAAATTTGGGGTTGGTACCTGTTCTATTGATATTTAATGTTTACGTTTCAATTGAGCTTAACGTTTCATGTTTATTAAGCTTAAGAGATTGTTCAAGTAAATATCAGGCAAATCCTATGATATGGGTGGCACAACATAATTTTTTTCCCACTAAATTTTTGGTTCCAATGCAATGTTTATATCATACAAAGGATATATATGTCAAAGATACTTTTGAATCAACAGTTGATGGCTCAGAAAATGATTTTAAAGTTCACTAACAATGCAACAAAATTTTGTACAAAATGAAGAGTTATCTCCCCTATTCAATGAATTTTCAGTGTTTTCTATGTATTTTTTTTCTCTTTATTTGTTGCAGTTATTAAAGAAAACAAAATTTAACTTTGAGAAAGAATGAATTTGTGATATGAAATACATGAAAAAAAAATTAAAAACAAAATATATCATGTGCCATCCACTTCCGGGTTTTTCCATGGACACCCTCTTAAATATTAGTTGATATTGAAAGTACTATAACATTGGCTGCATAAAGATTGGGTTGGCCCATTGACCGTAAACCCCCCACCCTAAATATCAAATGTTCGTCCAATTACACAATAGACAATTACGAACGTTCACCGAGAACTAACGCAAAACCGAGTACCTACATGTACACGAAAGTGGTACAGAGTTAAGCATTAAGCCTTCACTTATAAATAACAATAGTAAAAGAAGATTACAAACTACAAAACAAAAAATCACCAGAACTTTTGGCTTTGAACTAGACCCAAGTTACTATGGGTAAATCGGTGCATTGTGTCTACTTTTGATGGTTCTTGTTGTCATTTGCAACCAATTTTTACAGTATGTTCTTATGTTGTGCTATTACTCCACTGTCCCATGTAAGGGGAGCGCTAACAACTGACATCTTTTATCTCGGTACCAGTCCTAAGTCAACAGCCTGTATTCAGTGTTCCCCGAAGGGTTATGCATGTCTGTTTTATTTGTTTTTCGTACAATACTACGGCATTGTAAATTTGAGCAAATTGTTTCACATTTTTCATATCGGGACTTTTTATATGGTATTGTTTTTTTTTGCTCGTTACCAAAGACCGTACGGTAAGTCAGTGACCTACAATTGCTAACATTATTGATGTCATTTAAGTTCTGACAGATTGTTGTTTCATTGACAATCATACCAGTTCTCCTTATTTCATATTCAATTTGATAATTATGCAGAGAACATAATATATAGATATAAGAAATGTGATATGAGTGTCAATGAGACAACTCTTAATCCAAGTCACAATTTGTAAAAGTAAACTGGCCATTATAGAACAAAGTTCGGTCTTCAACACGAAGCATTGGTTCACACCGAACAGCAAGCTATAAAGGGCCCCAAAAATGACTAGAGTAAAACTAGTAAACTAGTTAAACGGGAAAACCAAGTTCCTTTTCCTGTCTAAAGTCAGGAGCCTTGACTCAGTGGTTGTCGTTTGTTTATGTGTTACATATTTGTTTTTCATTATTTTTTGGCGCATAAATTATGCTGTTAGTTTTCTCGTTTGAATTGTTTTACAGCCTTTTATAGCTGACTATGCGGTATGGGCTTAGTTCATTATTGAAGGCCGTACAGTGACCTATAGTTGTTAATGTCTGTGTCATTTTGGTCTCTTGTGGAAGTTGTCTCATTGGCAATCATACCACATCTTCTTTTTATATATATATAAAAAAAAAACGAGAAACACTTATGAACCACTTCAACAAACAACAACTACTGAATATATTAAGACAATACGTGGAATACTAGTAGTTTGTAACTTTACAAGATGAGAATTCTATCTAAGTACTTTAAATTTGTTGTTTTCTGACAACATAGCAGTGGTATTATGTTATTGGTCTTCTGTTGTTGTAACCTTTGCTCTGCCTTTTTAACTTTAAGAGCTTTAATAAAATTTTGACTACACTTGACGATTCTTGATAAAAGCTATTTTCAAAAATATTCTTCTCCAAAACTACTTCACTTTTTGAAAATAAAATAACATGTATAGGATGATCCTGCTTATGTCAACCATATACAAAAGTAGAATATATTTGGCTAAAATGCAAGTTGTTTTCTAATTTGTTGAAAACCATTTATTGAAAATTCGGCAAGATCTGTTTTTTTTCTATTTGTACCACTAGTATTTATGTAAAAGGACCGACTTATGATACAGTAATACAAAGTACTATAATATAAATTATTATTAATTTGCCAAAAAGATGGATATTGTCTTCATTCTGGATCATTGTTAATGGTCCCTATGCATAAAACATCTTAGATTTCACTAAGAATTTCCTTAGTTTCGTAAAAATACATAAGTCGTATGCATAAACATATTTAAGTATTCACCTAGCTAAGGAACACTTAAATCGGAACCTTTTTATGCCCCACCTACGATTATAGTAGAGGGACATTATGTTTTCTGGTCTGTGCGTCTCTCCGTCCTTCCGTCCGTCCGTTCGTTCGTTCGTTCGTTCGTTCAGGTTAAAGTTTTTGGTCAAGGTAGTTTTTGATGACGTCCAATCAACTTCAAACTTAGTATACATGTTCCCTATGATATCATCTTTCTAATATCATTGCCAAATTAGACTTTTGCCCCCAATTTCACGGTCCAGACCACTGAACATAGAAAATGATAATGGGAGTGGGGCATCTGTGTACTATGGACATATTGTTTTTCTCTAATGTAAACCTATGATACAGCTAATCACATACACTTATGTAAACTGGGTTTAAGTCATTTACATGGATACCGATTATTGTCATAAGATATAGATACTGTAAGTATAAATAATATCGCATGCAAAATCTTTACGAATTAAGTTATTTATTACTATTAGATAAAATGGAGTAAGAAATTATATTAAGGATATTAATAAAATTGAGAATGGAAATGGGGAATGTGTCAAAGAGACAACAACCCGACCAAATAAAAAACAACAGCAGAGGGTCACCAACAGGTCTTCAATGTAGCGAGAAATTCCCGCACCCGGAGGCGTCCTTCAGCTGGCCCCTAAACAAATATATACTAGTCCAATGATAATGAACGCCATACTAAACACATTTACTTATAAATAGTTTTTTTATTTTTAGAACCCAGTTAAAGAAAGTGAGTTCAGCCATTTAATGAGATCAATTGGCATCAAAACAAACGTAGTTAAATTGAGCAGATCAGTTATTCATCACGTTGATATACCACCAATGTTTACAAATGTAGCCAGCCATTTAGAAGAGCTGCCTTCACTTGACAAACTATCTAATCCGGCATCACCTGTCAAACCATTTGAACCGCCTGCATCTGCTCAATCATTTGAACCGCCATCACCTATCAAATTATCCAACCCGACATCACCTGCCAAACTATCTAATCCGCCATCACCTGCCAACCCATTTGAACCGCCACCAACTGATAAAGCAGCAGAAACTCAATCGCGGGGTGCGAAGGTCAACCAACGGCTACAAGAGAGCAGACTTAGTCTGAACTTATCCGAGTTTGACATCAGCATGCTTAACCAACAGTTAGATTCAAGTCGACTTGTTTCCATTGAAAACACTGTAAAAGATATTCATAGCTTATTACTCAAATGGCAGTGTGTTAAACCAACTGAAGTTCCTCCATCTACCAACAAGGTAAAGACGGTTAGTATAAAAGAGTCTGTAACCGCTACGACTACACTTCCTGTAACTGTACCCTCTACGACTACACTTCCGGTAACCAGCAAAGTTCAATCATTCGTTCCATCTACTAGTAACGAGCCTTCAATTATTCCGGAGTCGCCACTAGGTTCAACTATTATTCAAGAAGGTATAGACAAGTCTACAAAAGTCGAATCGCTTGATAAGCTGATGTCTAGATCATTTTGTGACACTATCGAAGATTTAGTTAGACTTGACAACAGCACGTCTACTAGACTGGTGTTAGCAGAAATAGAAAACGATTGTCTCAACAACAACCCTCCATCACCTCAGTCAAAGTCATGGAATATCTTTTTAAACAATGATGTATAATGTAATTTGATTTTCCTGAAGAAATGTTTCAACTATGTACTATATCCCAAACAGAAAAATAAATGAACAAATTGCTTTCAAATCGTATTCAAATCTCTTTCAAATCGTGATTCTGCGATTTGTTAGTACCATTTGCTTGCGATTCATTAAACAAATCATAGACAAATCAGAATTTTCTAAATTCCCTAAATCTGATTTCTATGTGATTTCTTTCTATTGTAAGATTTGTAAGCCATTTGTTTCTGTTTTTGTGTGATTTCTTTATGATTTGTTTACTTAGAATATCGTATGAAATGATTTGAAAGAGATTTGTTAACTTTGTTAGCTAGAACGGTGTGATTTCGTTATGATTTGTTAACTTTGAATATTCTATGAAATGATTTGAAAACGATTTGTTAACTTTCTTAGCTATCTTGATGTGATTCATTGATGATTTGCTACAATGAATAAAATGTTAATGCATTCCAGTTTTCTTTGTTTATCTATCTCTCTGACTTCCGGTTGAGGTCAAATTCAAATTTCAAATACTGTTCTATATGAACTGAACAAAGAAGGTTGCAAGATGAGGAGTTTTATTCAGTCTATGAAAGATGACGTATGGTAAGGAATCTTTATATTTATAATTTCACATATTTAACTAATACTATTCAAATGTTAACCTTTAAAATTCAGAAACTTTGCATTTCAGTATCTCGTTATAATCATGATAGTTTAGTGCTGTTAGGATTAATTTTAAAAATAAAAATGTGTAAAAGATGTGTAAGCAGATCAAAACATTTCAAGAATAGCTTCCCGAGCCAGCAGATAAAATTCACTGGCAAGTTTAATGTTTTAATTGTTGTTTACTGACCATGTGCCGGGCAAAATGGACAAAGCTATATATATATATATATATTACAATGTAGCAGATTTGGACCAAGACTAAGACCCATCACCTATTCAACATTAATTTACTAAGTACACGTGGTTGCCTATGTTTTTTTTCAAATTTCGTTTTAGTCAAATTCGGGTAAAAAGTAAGAGAAACTTCAAAAGAACAATTTGTCCCTAATCGCAACCAAAGATAGTACTCCTTTTTACAACTAGTGGATTAGCTATTAAAGGTAAAATGAAGACACTTGCGCTTCAAAATTTGGGGGTTTCAGGGGCAGAACTTATTTTTGATCTGGATGTTAATGCTATAATCTGTGAATTGATGATTGATGCCAATTTATTTACGATTTGCTTGTGATTTGCTTGAGGTAGGAATATGATTTACTTCTGATTTGCTTGACGTAGGAATATGATTTACTTCTGATTTGTTAAAGATTTGATAACAATTTCTTAACGATTTGAAAACAATTTGCTTCTGATTTGTAAATGATTTCAAAACAATTTCTTGGCAATTTGTTTATGATTTGCTTATGATTTGTAAGCAATTTGTTCATGATTTGTTATTGTGATTTGTTAGCTCATTTGCATGTGAAATTTTATCACTTTCAAATCACAAAGAAATCATAAGATTTGTTTATCATTTGTTACCCTGATTTGCTTATGATTTGTAAGCAATTTGTTCGTGATTTGTTATTGTGATTTGTTAGCTCATTTGCATGTGAAATTTTATCACTTTCAAATCACAAATAAATCATACGATTTGTTTATCATTTGTTACCATGATTTGTTCCTCAATTTTTTTTGTTTGGGATATACATTTAAGACATATCCGCTTATTAAAGAAAAAACTTGTTTTAAGATGTTAACCAAGTATTTTTTACGTAATTAAAATTTATTTGTCAGAAGAAATCAATATTTGGATTACTTTGGTTAGATATTTCAAAATATTGAACTCCATTATCCTCTATTGCACATTTTTGTGGCAAATTTTTCTATAAATCTATTTTGACCATTTTTCTATATTATTTATGAAAACAGTCTTATATCGCAAATTATTAAAGGTATTTGAAAAACCAAGACCAAAAAGTGTACATTCATTTTTCTTTTCTTTTTGCAAAAGCAGACTTTATATATATATGCAATCAACGACCAATCTTTATAGAAAACATCCAAGTTTTGTTCTTTTACGTTTTTAATTAGTCCATGGTATACAGAAAGGGAAGTTTGTATACTAGTAAACTGTACATTTTGTTGAAGATGTAGATTATGTTTACCTAGAAGACATTGAAATAGTTGCTATTGAAATATTTTTGTAAATTTTAAGTTTATAATGATGTTTAATTGCTTTTCATGTTTATGGCTTGTTGTCAGATATGTAGAATCTTCTAGTTTTTACCATGTGGTGCCAATTAATACAAATGTTCCCGATAACCCATAATTTTCTTTTCATAATTTTATGTATATCATTTAAAAAAGCTTTTTGGATAATTTAAAATCTTTATTTGAAAGAAAAAAGTTCTTGATAATAAACGTACAAAAAATCTAGAGAGAATCATTTCCCACTAAGTTTTTAATGGCTTATATCTCAAAAACAAGGACATTGACTTTGCATCTTTTTTTTCTGCTTTAGTTTGTATATGTGTACTATCAATTTATAAGTCTTTAGAAAATTGTTATTTGTAAACAGAGTATCGAACATCCATCAAGGTTGTGTTTTTATACTACATGTGATGTGTCTATGGGCTGTTTGAAACAATGTTTGGAAACAATAAATCTGTATAACCTAAGAAGTGTTGTAATAATATTTGTTAATCTTCATAAAAACCAGTAATTTATTATTTTTGGTAGCACAGACATACAATATAAAAAAAATGGGGTATGCTTGCCAATAAGACAACTGTCCACAAGAGAACAAATGACACAGAAATTAAAATCTATAGGTCACCGTACGGATTTCAACAATCAGCAAAGCCCATACCGTATAGTCAGCTTTAACAGCCCCCGAAATGACAAATGCAAAACAATTCAAACGAGAAAACTTACTGCCAAATTCATGTACAACAAGAGTGTGTCTCAAGAACACGGATGCCTCATCCGCACTTTCATTTTCTATGTTTAGTGGACCGTAAATATGTGATAAAATCTCTAATTTGGCATCAAAATTAGAAAGATCATATCATAGGGAATATTTTTACTAAGTTTCAAGTTGATTGAACTTTAACT
Organism: Mytilus galloprovincialis; assembly: GCF_965363235.1. Taxonomy (NCBI): domain Eukaryota; kingdom Metazoa; phylum Mollusca; class Bivalvia; order Mytilida; family Mytilidae; genus Mytilus; species Mytilus galloprovincialis. The sequence goes on along the minus strand of NC_134845.1, from coordinate 81,596,347 downwards.
TTATCAAAAACAACCTCGACCAAAAACTTTAACCTGAAGCTGTACAGATGGACAAACGGTCGAACGGACAGACGGACGGACGGGCAAATGAAACGAAGAACTAACAAACGAACGTACGAACGGACGCACATACAATAAAACATAATGCCTATTATAAATGAAGCATAAATTTGAACGAAACACAAATATGTAACACATCCACAAACGTTCTGCTATCATGGGTACCGAATAGTATGACGGTTATGAAGGGATTTTTCTTGAGCTTAAATGGACTTTTACCCGGCTTCATCCACTCTGTGTAGTATTTCTATTTGTATCCATCTGATGAATTATATTTATCGACTGATTTTTTTAGTTCGTTCTATTGTTGTACTGTTACACCACTTCAGTGGTTGTCGTTTGTTAACGTGTTACTTTGTTTTTCGTTTTTTGTTGTGCCCCATCTATAGGCATAATGTTTTCTGGTATGTAAGTCCGTCCGTCCGTTCGTCTATCTGTCTGTCCCGCTTCAGGTTTAGGTTTTTGGTCAAGGTAGGTCTTGATGAAATTGAAGTCCAATCAACTTGAAAATTTGTAAAAATATTCCCTATGCTATTTTCCTTTTAATTACAATGCCAATTAAAATAGAGTTTTGATCCCAATTGAAAAAAGAAAAAAAAAAAGTGGTGTGATTGCCAATGAAAACTATCCAAAAGAGGACATATGACACAGAAATTTACAACTGTATGTCACCGTAAGGCCTTCAACAATGAGCAAAATCCATACTGCTTAGTCAGCTATTCAAGGTCCGAAATGAAAAATGTAAAACAATTCAAACGAGAAAACTAACGGCCTTCTTCATTTACAAACTATATTGGGTCCATAGTACACGAATGCCCCACGCGCATTATCAATTTCTATGTTCAGTGGACCGTGAAATTGGGACCAAAACTCGAATTTGGCATTTTAATATTTAAAAAGAAAATATACATCATTGGGACTCTATTGGATAAATATCCAAATGGCAAACATACCACAAACGTATTTCACAAAACCAAAAAAATATCCAACCAAACTTTAACCAAATCTCAAGGGGGGAAATAAAGTCCAGCCTATCATGGTGATATAACCATAATAAAAAATTGAACAGACTATAGCACAAGACAGTACACCTGAAATGCCATGATTGATTTTTATGTTCAACTTGGAAGTCTTTCAGATAAAGGTGTTACTATAAATATCACACCACCGAAACATTATCAATGATTCACGAAAATATTGTCAAGGTCAAATGAACCCTACCAGACCAACATTAGTTTTCTCAATTGAATTCTTTCATATCTTTCATATCCTTTTTTTATAGTCAACTCTGTCTACCAGGAATATGGTATGAGTTTTTTTCTTATTGGGTTGCCTATAATTTTAATAACATACATATCCAATTCATATGAACTTTAGTGGACAGTTGTCTCATTGGATTATATCACATCTCCTTATTTTTATAATTGTACCCCTTATAAAAATTCTATACACCAAAACAGTTGACCTTTTGCTTATAGAAACAGACCTTACCACACAAACTTTACATTGACAAATGAACAATAAAAGTGAGGCCAAGGTCTGAAGATAACTGAAAGACAGATACGTACAACTTAAATTCGTTTCCTATACCAAATACAGTTTGCGTATTGCTCATAGTATCTAATAACTAGACTTTCATTTCCGTCCTTTTATAGACGACAATGCGGTATGGGTTTTGCTCATGGTTAAGGCCGTATGATGACCTATAGTTATTAATTTCTGTGTCATTTAGTTTCTTGTGGAGAAATATCTCATTGGCAATCATACCACATCTTCTATTTTATATTTACCAAATGCATGAAAATGAGGCCAAGGTCCCATGAAACTCGCAAGACAGATTTGTACAATTTACAATCATGTCAATATCGGAAATGTACTGAAGCCAGTTAGTGTCAGGGTGGAGTTTTATTTTAAAGTCGTTATAACAACTTAGCAAAGTTGTTATAACAACTTATCATATTTATCTTGTTATAACAACTTAGCTTAATTGTTTTAACAACTTAGCTAATTACTCCTTAAAATGACTGATTTAACATGTAAGTTTTGTAAATAATCAAAGACAATGAACAATGACTGAAGGTAAATGGCTAAACAATCTCAATGGAAATGAGATGTGCCAATGCTGATACAACTGCATATGAAATACTATTGACTTATCATCAGTAGTTCCCTTTTAAAAACCTAAACACAAACTAATGCATGTAAACTAAGCAAAATCTCAAACCAAGAAACCATGAATGAGGGGACAGGGTCAAATAATCTCCATGGTAATGAGATGTGCAAATGCTAATACAACTGCAATCCAAATGTCATTGACCTACCACTATTGGTACCTAATACATGAAAACTAAGCAAAAGTTTCAATAGATCATGACTGAGAGAGTTGGGCCAAATAATCTCCATGGTGATTATATGTGCCAATACTTCTACAACTTCATACCAAAATCTTTGACTTACCACTAGTGGTTCACCATTACTAGACCTAATCACAAACCAATACATTGTTGACGCCTCCGTCGCTGGAAACAGCATACCTATGTCTCGCTTTTTGACTTCATCAAGTGAGACAAAAAATATACAGAAGTTTTATTTTCCTTTGAAATTATAATTAAAAAAAAATACATATATAATCACAGCAATTGTATCTACTACTGAATTCATATGACAAATTCAGCCATTATATTATTGGTTATTTATTCTGGAACTGCATATCCTGGTGCAGCCAAAGCTCCGTCTTTAAAATATAAAACTGCTGGCCAGACGATAAGCCTGAATTTTGTTCCTTTCTTTCCTGAGAAGCGGAACATTTCCTTATTAAATTTTTCACCACGTTTTCCCCAGACAATTTCCATTGGTGGTTGTTGAATACACATATACCAAATTAGGTTAACGCAGTTATCAACATATTCTTTGATTTCTTTGCCTATAATTATGTCTCTCAGTACCTTTCCTTGCAACTCTTGTGTGAGAATATGCTAAAATAAACAAGATTAAAACATAGGTGTTAGATTCTTAAAAATATTAAATATTCACGTATATACTAAAAACAACCAACAAATTAGGATATTAAGATGGCCGCCCAGGTAGTCAACTGATTTTTGGGCTCTGCAGTTTTTTGGCAATTTTATGTGATTTTTGACAGACCACAGCATGATTTTCATATGAGGATGCTCAGTATGATTATCTCTACACAGTGATGTAACTTTTGTTTAGAAAATTTGGATTTTCAACCTTTGAAGTTTGAAGAAAGATTTTTTTCAAAAGTGTAGTTAGAACATTTCAGTAAAACTGTTCATAATTTCAGTCCTCTATTTACTTGTCTGGAGAATTTTTGGGATTAGATTTGTGAGTACTATTTTAATTTAACAATGCCAGGTGGAAACTTTAACAACAGTGATAAAAAAGGTGATAAAAAGAATGCACAAACTGTACAAATATTGCTTACAGCTAAAAAAGGTAGTGATAAAGGAAATCCAGCTAAAAGAACTCACACAGATGTTTCAATGGATAGTAGTGTAGATATGACAATTGAATTATCAAATCTCCACCATGATTTAGATAGTATAAAGGAAAGCCTGGAGGGTGTTGTTAAACGAACAGACCTTGACAAAGCACTGAACAACATTGTAAGAAAAGATGATTTGGAAACAATAGTGACCTCAATTGTCACTAAATTGGTTGATAGCATGAAAAAAGAAATAAAAGGTAACTTAAAAGATAAGACAAATAAGCAGACAAAAGCTGTTGAAGAACTGTCAAAAGAGAATGAAGGCTTAAGAGAGTTGATCGCTAGCCAAAGAAAAATGATCCATGAACTTCAGATAAATGTTAAAGATAAAGGTATTGTTTCCAAACAAGCATTACAAATGTCTAACTATAATCAGCAGTATAGTAGAAAGTTCAACATAAAAGTGATGAATTTTCCAGAAAACAATGATGAAAATTTAAGAGAGATCTTTAAAAGTAAAATTGTTAAAGACACTTTGAAGGTAAACATTCGACCTGATGAAATCCAAGCTATTCATAGGATACCAGGTAAACAAGGAGAACATAGACCAGTCATTGTAAAACTTCTCAACTCTGAAGTGAAATACCGCATTATGAGAGAAAAGAAAAACATGCCTAAACAATGCACTTTTAGACTGGTTGATGATGTTACAAAATCCAACATGGAACTGATTACTAGACTCCCTGATAGTGAACACATTGATAGTGCTTGGTACTTTAATTGTGCTGTATATGGGAAAACTGAAGCAGGTAGACGTTTGAAATTTGATATTTTTGATGACATTGCTAAGCGATTGAAATAGCTGTTAACTAGTTGAGAAACATATTTTTGCATGACAGATCTTTTCCACTGAAATTTAATTGTCTTAATTTATAATATCTTACTTACACACAAAATATACTAGTATTTATGAGAACTATCCACCAAAATTTTCATTATTTTAATAATTAATATTATCATTATTCATGATCTAATATCATTGGTTTTTTTAAGGGGGTTTGGGGGGGATTTTAAATTCCCCCCCCCCCCCCGACTTAAAATTTTCATTTTAATGTTTTTTCAATGTGAAACTATTACATGAATTACGAGTAGAAATTACCTATCTTTTGACAAACAGTCAATTTCTTGTTTCAACAGATTTACTTAGTCAAGCTTTTTGTTTATCTCTTGTACATTGTGTATAAAAGTTTTTCTGTTTTTTGTTTTGTTTTTTTGGGTTTTTTTTAAATCAATTAAAACAGAAGGTAATTTTTTTAGTGTAAATAACATGCATTTCAAATTTGTAGTATTTAATGCCATAAAAGCTGCAACACATCAAAGTGAACATCTATATATGGATGTGGGTTATCTTAACAGTAAGAATGTGAAAGAGAATGATTGTGTAAATGATTGTGCAAATGTAGTTTATTTAAGTTTATTTCATTGTATTACATTGTTTTGCTTGCTCTTGTGTATAGACAAAAATATTGTATCTCAAGTCAATATAACATAATGGATAACCATATACAAATTTTGTCAATGAATGTTAGGGGTCTTTTCTCTAGTGGTAAGAAAAGATCTGATGTCTTTAACTGGGCGAAATCAAAAAAATGTTCGATTGTGTGTTTTCAAGAGACACACAGTACAAGAGATATTGAAACTTTATGGGGGGATGAATGGGGTCATCAGTGTTACTTCAGTCATGGTGATAGTAGAAGTGCTGGAGTTTGTGTCATGTTCAGGGGTGGTTATGATTACGAAGTTCATGAGTCTCTTATAGACCAACATGGACGATACATCATATTAGACTTGACTCTATACGATCAAAGGTTAACTTTGGTATGTTTATATGGGTATAACACAGATAAACCAGATTTTTTCTGTGATATCCTACAGAAAACTATGATATTTTCGAATACAAGTTTCATCTTCTTAGGTGACTGGAATGTAGAGCATGATAAGAATGATGATACTTATAATGTAATACATGACAGAAACCCTAACTCCAGGAGAAAGATTGATGAAATTAAGGACACACTTTTACTGTTAGACCCTTGGAGGACTTGTTATCCTAGTGATGGAAAATTTACATGGCGTCAGAAATCTCCCATTAAACAGAGCCGTCTTGATTATTATCTTGTATCTGAGGACATTTATACATTGATGGAATCAACAAAAATTATTCCTGGATACAGGACAGATCACTCTGCCATTATATTTACTTTTACAGCATCCTTAGCTAAGCGGGGCAAAGGATACTGGAAATTTAATTCTCAGCTTTTAAGAGAATCTGCATATGGAGATTTAGTTATAAACTGCATCAGAGACACTGTTTCTGAGTATTTCTCTTGGAGTGATTTCGAAGATTTTCTTCATGTTCAGTTATCTTGCAGTGATCAGCTATTTTTAGAGGTTCTAAAAGTGAAGATTTGTAGTCTTACTATCACCTATTGTATTAAAAAATCAAGGGAAGAAGATGTTTTCAAGGGACTGGAGTTAGAAATCCAGTCTTTAGAAAACAGTGTAAATCTAAACCCTTGCGAAATTAATGTGACGTCACTTAATCAGAAAAAGTGTGAATTAGAGAAGCGACGACAGACATTAGTTGAGGGCCTCATTCTCCGTTCTCGTGTAAACTGGCATGAGAATGGAGAAAGATGCACTAACTATTTTTGTAAGTTAGAAAAGAAAGCCTTCTTAAATAAAACCATGACTGAACTCATTGATGACCAAGAAAATCAAATTTCTGACCAATCTAAAATATTGTTTGAACAGGAGCAGTTTTATAGGACACTTTATACGTCTAAGTCATTCAGTAGTGATGCCAATCAATTTTTTAATCATGACATAAAACTCAGTGCAGAACAAAAATTTCTTTGTGAGGGAAACTTATCTTTTAGGGAATGTGGGGAAGCTTTAAAACAGATGCAAAATGGCAAGTCTCCTGGATCTGATGGATTTACAGTGGATTTTTTCAAATTGTTTTGGAAAGATATTGGTCCATTTGTCTTTAGATCTCTGCAATTTTGATATGAGTTGGGCCATTTTTCAGATTTTCAATACCAAAGTATTATTACTTGCATTCCTAAGGAAGGGAAAGATAGGAGGTACATGGGTAACTGGCGACCGATCAGTTTGATGAACACAGATATGAAAATTGCATCTGCAATTCTTGCTGGTAGAGCTAAAAAGGTACTGTTCGCCATTATTAGTGACACACAAAAGGGCTTTATGAAAGGGAGATTCATAGGGGAGAACACTAGACTTCTATATGATTTAATGCACTATTTAGAAAAAAATGATATAGAAGGATTGCTATTACTAGTAGATTTTGAAAAAGCCTTTGATTCTATAGAATGGGATTTTTTAAAGCAGGCTTTGATTAGTTTTAATTTTGGTCCTTCATTTTGTAAATGGTTTGATGTGCTTTATGCAGATGCTAAGAGCTGTGTCATTAATAACGGTAATATGTCCCAATTTTTCAACCTTGAGAGAGACTGTCGCCAGGGGGACCCGTGGTCTCCCTATTTGTTTATTATTGGGGTGGAATTACTTGCCATACAGCTAAAAGGGAATCCAAAAATAAAAGGGGTGAATATAAATGGGAATCTGCCACTCATTAGTCAGTATGCAGATGATACGTTTCTTACACTGGATGGAAGCGAAGATTCATTAAAAGAGACCCTTTCTTGTTTTGAAAAATTTCACAAAGTCTCAGGATTAAAGATAAATACAACTAAAACAAAAGTTGTTTGGATTGGAAGTAAGAGATATTCTGACTTGGTTTTGTGTCCTGAAAAAAATCTAAGCTGGTCCTGTTCAAACTTTAAGGTTTTAGGATTAAATTTCTCTTTAGATCTAGAGTGTATGCCCAGTTTGAATTTCAGAGCAAAAAATCATTGATATTTCAAAATTGTTGAAAAGTTGGCAGCATAGGAAGCTAACACTACTTGGCAAGGTTACTGTTATTAAGACTCTTGCACTTCCGAAATTGATTCATTTGCTTACGTCATTACCCAATATATGTCAATCCATGTTGAATGAAATCAACAGATTATTCTTTAATTTTATATGGGATGGAAAAAAAGAAAATATCAAACGTGATACTCTGATTGCTGATAAAAAGGAGGGAGGTTTGAAAATGGTTCATTTACAATCTTTCAACTTTTATCTTAAAGTCGGTTGGGTGAGGCGATGTTTTGCAAATTTAAATGGGGACTGGCAAAATATTCTTAAGTTGATATTGAAAAAATTTGGAGGTGCAAGATCTTTTTCTTTACAAAACTTCAAACTTTTGGAGATTGGAAATCAACTCAGCAATCCTTTTTGGAAAGATGTCTTTCAAGCTTTACACTCATCTAAACCACATGTTAAAACTGATGTCAGGGAGTGCCTCTCGCTTGATATCTTGAATTTTGCGAAAACAGAAGATTTCCCATTATATAACAGATGGGGAGTTGCTGGTGTGCAAAACCTGTGTCACATTTTTGACAATCAAAGGAGAGCTTTTTTCACATTTGATCAGATTAAACAAAAAGTACAGACAAATAATTATATGCACTATTACAGTTTGATATCAAATATCCCTATGGAGGTAAAACAGTGTATTAGGGAAAACACTGAAATTGACTTAGAAAATTTTACTCCACAGGATATTTTTTTGGAGAAAATTACTAGCAGTAAAATGATCAAATTCATATATAATAATCTTATTGTAAAATGTGCACATCCTCCAGTTGTAAAATTTTCAAAATGGGAGGATGAGCTGCATTCTAACATTGAAGACTGGAAGACATACTTTTGTATACTTCAGAAAGGTTGTAGAGATACATATTTGTATAATTTCCAATATAAGTTTTTACATAGGACTATTCCTACAAATACATTTTTATATAAGATTAAAATCAAAGATACAAAGTTATGTTCTTTTTGTAGATGTGAAGATGAAACTATTGGACATTTATTCTATGATTATCAAGTGACATCAAATTTTTTATATTTGTTTTGTGCTTGTCTGAAAAATTTCTATGTTAACATTGAATTTAACAAAAAAAACTTTTTTCTTGGTTTTGTAGAAGAAAGCTTATTTTTAAATTTTTTTGTAATTTTTGCCAAAAAATACATCTATAAATGCAAGCTAGAAGAAAAGCTTCCAAATGCAATTGAATTAAAAAATAGACTGAAAAACTTTTATAACTTAGAGTTATATACAGCAAGAAAATACAACAATGTTTTTGAACTTGAAAAACTTTGGGCCCCTATGCTTATTATTTATCCTGAATGGTAATCTTAAACAACAAAATTTATATCAATATACATGTATATCTTTTTCACCTATTTATGGAACAGAGCAAACAACTTGTAATGTATGCATAGCACATGTACACCTTTTTTTTCTATTATATAATCTGTAGATATGTCTATATGGAGAGATTGTGAAAAAGAGAGAAAGAGTCTCAGAGAGAGAGAGAGAGAGAGAATAAAAAAGAGATTTTCAAAAAAAAATTATATTTTCGATTGTGTAAATCTTGATAAAACAATAGTCTTATATTGTTAAATATTTGAAACCCTGTACAACCTTAGTCAGTAGGTGCTGTAAGGGTGATGTTAAATCCTGACTATTGAAAAAATAAATAAAAAATAAAAAAAAATTACCCTGAAAAAAAAAATAAAAATAAAAATAAAAAAAATAGCTGATTTTCTTCACCATCCATCTAAGCATTTTAATTTTCCAAAAGGTGAAGTTAAGTGGATTCTTTAGACTTTTTCCATATTCCCAAAAGTTAATGTATCTATATCATCCAATAAATTAAATAAAAAATGTAAATATATATTATGTTTTAAATTAAAAAACATACTAAGATACGCATACATGTATTCATGACTCAAAAATCTGTCGATTCCTGTATTTGGCATTGCAAAAGGTCGTGGTGGTTTTTTTTTTACTGTTTATGACATCTTTACACTCATCCATTGGATGTTGTTTGTGTACTGATTTATAATTTAGTCTTAGATGCATGATTTTTGTAATAGTAGTTATTGGCTTTGAACTAGTTGTCAGTAAATAAATTTAATTTATATTTGTCATTAGTACGACAAATGGTCCAGAACCTTTCCATGCCCACTATAATGAACAGTTCTACTCGACTCATCCTGCTATACAATTTATTTATTTTTATCTTTTTGAAGAAATCTTTTACATATATAATTATAAGCCATCTGTAAATGATATATATAATTGTTGTTATTTTTTCATAGTTTTTGAGAACTTTAACTTGTCAATGATAAATCTATGAAAAGTCAAGAGAGAACATTTTCCCGCCAAATTTCAATAGCTAATATCTCGAAAACAAGCACCTATATTTTGTTTTTGCTTTTTTGGTTCCTTTATTAAACCCCTATCAATATACCAGTGTTATGAAAAGCTTGTTATTTTGAAATTGAGTACGGCAAACTTCCTTAAAACATATATCAATGTGCTATGAAACGATTTTTAAACGTTTATCATAAGCAAAATACGATTTTAACTCTTTAAGGTCAAACATGTCGGCCCAAAGCCCAGATAAAAGGAATGATTGTCATATAAACTAAGTATGAAATTGTTCAAATTATTATGGCATATTGTTATTCTAAATTATTTCCCAAAATTGATCGCCCTGAAGATCATAAAAAACATTTTCTTAAAATTAAGTATGTCAATAAAGGCTTTGATTTTGTAAATATTGCCGGTATATTTAACGACCATTCTGTTAAAGAACAAATTCCTGGATATTTTGACAATACTGAGCTACCTCTTATTTGTTATATTTACAAGAAATCTACCCGGAAAGGAGTAAGTTCGGTAAGTGCCATATTTGGCCCCAATTATAAAGTTCATGGTTACAAGACAATAATTGTTTTAAGTTGCCTTAAAGACATATGAGAAAGTTAAACAGAGCTGTTTTTGTCGAAGTTTAATTCTAACACGTTGATTTTTACATCCCAAAAAGGTCAAGATAAGGGATTTTGGTGAAATTTGACAAAATCAGCTGGATTTCAACCAAATAAAGGACCAGGAAACATAGAGCGCAGGCGTCGACAAGCTTGATATTCAAATAAGACATGTTAAAAGACTTCACAAATATTATTTTAAAAGATCTTTGTTGTCGAAATATGCGCTCTATATTTCCTGTCAAATAATCTGTGGAAATTTACCCATTTTCATTGATTTTTTCGTGAAAAATCAATATGAGTACAACTTGTGACGTCATAATGAAACGCAGAAACATAAAATTTTCAACAGAATGGCTTATATCCTATCTAGTCAATGTATTAGCTATAATTTATCGTGATATTGGTCAATAAATCCGAATTTGAAATTTATGCTAATAAAGGGGGCCATTGTAGGACCTTATCGAACATACTCCTTTGTGTTTAATTATAGTCAATTGTGTAAAGATGTTAATATCAGTGAAAATACACCTACTTCATGTTATTGCAGTAATTCCGAATATATTTATGGACCCATTTTCCATGTTATAACAGGAGATCTTAACATCGTTCAAGACCGAGAGTTAAAATCATTCCTCAGTAATGGACCTAAATATCGTCCCCCGTCAATTATAAATTGGAATGAGTGTCGTAATATCATCCACGAGTCACTCCATACTTACTGTATGAAATGGATAAAACGGGAAAAAGCTGACAAAAAATCTTTGGGACTCTTTTCTTAATTCAGTAATGAAGATAGTTGATATACGTATTCAACATTTTAAAGAACATTTTACTATTAACAATAACCACAATAAACCTATTTCTCGTATCAAACATAAACTAAAAGAACTAGCCAAGGAATTTGTTTTTGTCCCGGCCGATAAAGCTGCTAATAATATTATTATTGTTTGACGTAAATTTTACATTGAGGTTCTGAAAAAGGAAATCACCAATTCACCAACATTCCAACTGACTCCATTTTCAGAAAACGAAATCTGTAACAAACATAAACTTTTAGCCACCGCTTTACAAGCAGAGCCAAATACAATGAAAGTCCCAACTATGTATTGGCTTCCGAAGCTACACAAAACCCCTTACAAATATAGATTTATTTCGTCTTCAAGCCATTGTTCAACTACTAAATTGTCTATTCTTCTTACCAGCACACTTGGTACAATTAAAAACCTGATAATAAATTGTTCAAATAAGGCCTTCGAAAATAGTGGAATAAATTACTTTTGGAGTGTCAAGAACTCGTTGGAAGTACTTGATAAATTGCATGCTTATATTGGTGATTTTGAATCTGTTCAAAGTTTTGATTTTTCTACCTTGTATACCACATTGCCTCACATTCTCATTAAGAAAAAATTCACACACCTAATTAAATGGGCATTCAAAAAATCAGAATGTGAATATATATGTTCAAACACTTTTAGGTCATTTTTTAGTAGCAATAAACAAAAAAACTATGTTAATTGGACATGCTTTGATACTATATATGCCCTTGAATTTTTACTAGATAACATTTTTGTTCGCTTTGGGGATTCCGTATATCGTCAGATTATCGGAATTCCAATGGGGACTAACTGTGCACCACTTATTGCGGACCTATTTTGTATTGTTGTGAGTTACAATTTATGACAAAAATAAGCAAAGACCCATCGAAACAACATCTGATAAACAAATTTAATAATACTTTTAGATATTTGGATGATATTTTGGCTCTCAATAATGACAACTTCAGTATGTATATTAATGAAATTTATCCTGTTGAACTTACTTTAAATAAAGCTAATACTAACAATGACCACTGCCCTTTTCTCGATCTTGATATCTATATCACTAACGGAAAGCTGAATACAAAAATTTATGATAAAAGGGATGATTTTTCCTTTCCTAGCGTTAATTATCAGTTTTTAGATGGTGACGTTCCCTTGTCACCATCTTACGGTGTTTATATATCTCAACTTGTACGATTCGCTCGTGTATGTAACAATGTTTTAGATTTTAACGAGAGAAATTTATGTATTACTGAAAAATTATTACACCAGGGTTTTCGATATCACAAACTAGTCAAAACATTTACTAAATTTTATCATCGGTATAAAGACATCATTCGTAAATATAGCTCAACATGCAGACTTCTAATACGTTCAGGTATTTCACATCCAATTTTTTATGGAAATATTCTTTATAAAGCGCAAAGGTGTCAGTATTCACCTCAGAAACTTACAAAACCTTTGAATAGACTTATTAAGAAGGGATATAATTACGATACTGTTGTCAAGTCATTAAAGATTGCATATTTTGGCGTTAATATTGAGTCACCGATAAGGTCTTTGCATCGGAACTAAACACATTTATTCTAAAAACAGTTGTTGGCATGACACGGGTTATGTTCTTCTCATATATGTTATGATGGTATGATACTAAACCCCTAACGGGAAGGATTGTGCCTGATGTTCATATGATGAAATCACAATCTTTCAGTCAGTTTAATTGAAGTCTGGAGCTGGCATGTCAGTTAACTGCTAGTAGTCTGTTGTTATTTATGTATTATTGTCATTTTGTTTATTTTCTTTGGTTACATCTTCTGACATCAGACTCGGACTTCTCTTGAACTGAATTTTAATGTGCGTATTGTTATGCGTTTACTTTTCTACATTGGTTAGAGGTATAAGGGGGGGGTTGAGATCTCACAAACATGTTTAACCCCGCCGCATTTTTGCGCCTGTCCCAAGTCAGGAGCCTCTGGCCTTTGTTAGTCTTGTATTATTTTAATTTTAGTTTCTTTTGTACAATTTGGATATTAGTATGGCGTTCATTATCACTGGACTAGTATATATTTGTTAAGGGGCCAGCTGAAGGACGCCTCCGGGTGCGGGAATTTCCCGCTACATTGAAGACCTGTTGGTGACCTTCTGCTGTTGTTTTTTATTTGGTCGGGTTGTTGTCTCTTTGACACATTCCCCATTTCCATTCTCAATTTTATATAAACTATATATTACAAAAGCGCAAATGTCCTATGTAAAAAGGGCAAATATCCTTTTTTTTTTTAAAGCGCATATGTCCTATGACATGTATGATTTGAAGCGCAAGTGTTCAAAATAAAAAGCGCAAACGTCCCACGCCGCTGTACTTAGTGTTTTGTTGTTGTGGGGGATGTATAGGTACCCTGCCACGTCCTTTCTTTATTTTTACCCCCTTTTCTGGCTCTAATTTGTATCCATTTGATGGGTTATGACTTTCCAAATGATTTGTACAGTTATTCATATATTGTATTGTTAAGCCATTGTCCCGTATGAGGAGGATGGTTTGGCACCCACTAACAAGTTTAACCCAACAACATTATGTATGTGCCTGTCCCAAGTCGGGAGCCTGAAATTCAGTGGCTGTCGTTTAATGCTGTTAATCATATCGGGTATTTTTGTCATTTTTTTGGTACATAAATCTGGCCTTTAAAAGCGGACTATGCTGTGTGGGGTTTGCTTATTGTTAAAACCACTCAGACACTGACCTATAGTTGTTAATTATTATGTGCAATTGTGTGTCTTGTGGAGAGTGTCTCTCCACAGGGCGCAGCTTTATACAACCGCATAGGTCGTACCCTGAACAGTTGGGGCAAGTATGGACACAACATTCAAGCTTGGAACAGCTCTACATTTTAATTGTGATTAAATATTTGACACAGCATAGGTTTCTGACACAGAATAAATGTGGTTTAATGAACTTATTTTTTTTTTACCTATTATGGTCCAGTATCCATTATAAATTATGGACCAACTTGAAAAACTGGGCTCATACTCAAAAATCTAAATACATGTTTGGATTCAACATATCAATGAACACCAAGAATTCAATTTTTGTTAAAATCAAACTACTAATAAGTTTTATTTTGGACCCTTTGGTCCATAAGGTAGACCAATTCGAAAAAGGGCCCCAGAATTAAAGGATGAATAAAAATATGAATACACATTTAGATTCTGCATATCAAAGAACCTCCATAAGCAATTTATACAAAGTAATAGAAAAGTATTGTTTTGGCCCCTTTTAGGCCCCTAATTCCTAAACAGTTTTGGCCTTAACCCCCAATATCAATCTCAACCTCCCTTTTTTTACATGGAACCTTGTGGTACAATTTCAGAAAGATCCATACACTTACACTTAAGTTATTGTCTCAAACCTAGAAAAATACTTATGTTGACCCCTTTTGGGCCCCTTGTTCCTAAACTGTTGGGACCAAAACCCCAAAAATCAATTCCAACCGTTCTTTGGTGGCTATAAACCTTATGATAAAAATTTATTGATTTCTATTGACTTATTAGTATACTAAAGTTGTCATCCGGAAACCATCCGTCTTCGGACGACGCCGACGACGACGTGATACCAATATACGACTAAAAACATTTAAATTGTTGCGGTCGTATAAAAAATACAAGGCAAAAACAAGGCATTTACATAATATCACAGTTAAACTAGTTTATTATTTCATACTAAATAAAGGGTCCCAAATTCTAAACTTCCTTATGACTATATAGAATTACCTGTTTCAGGATAGGTATGGTTCCCGGGGCAACAGCTTTTCTGTAATCTTTGGCCATTTTTTCTGTTTTTGCTACAATATCATCATCACCTTTCTGCAATGTATAAAATCAGTGGTTGAATATTACATTACGTGCAACTATAATTCGGATGTTGTATTTCTTTCGTGCGTTTCATTTCAACCACAAAATTAATAAAAGAATAACTACAATATCCCAATCGTTGTATATAGTTATTCAAGGTACAAGGGCAATAACTCAACAACAATAAAAACATTTAAACAATTTATAGTTTTCATAGAGAAATGAAGGCTTCATTATATATTCTATAGCTCTTTTAAAAATTGTTTATCTGCATTGATTTTTAAAATGTTCCAAAACATTGCTAATATAAAGCTATGATATATAAGTTTCATAAAAAAAAACTTTAAAGAATAAATTATTGTTCAAAGACACACGAGAGTGCTAACAATGCAATTTTCTATCTTATTAATGTTTCAAAAGGGCATAACTCTTTTTTTAATTGACCGCTACTGCATATCGAACTCATCCAACGTTAAGACATTGTTAAAAATAAACATCACATAAGTTTCGTAAATATCTGGCAAGAACTGTGCATGTGAGAGCACTAACAAGACTAGACTGAGAGACAGAAAGACGTACTGACGAACTGACAAACGCCCAGTATTTCTATGTCCCCTCAATGCATTCCTGGGGGACTATATATGTAAAAGAAATAAATCTCATGATATCAAATAACTGAACTACTAAAATGACAAAATTGTTCTATTAGGATCAGGATGTGGTTTACTGAATAGAGAATCATAGGCTAAATATACAGAAAAATGGACCCAAAAAGTAAAGAATAGAGTTAAGTTTGGGCAAAATAATAAATACAGATAAATAATGCCAAAAAATACAACGTAAAAGGAAAAGAGAATAATAAGGGCGTTAAAATATAAAGAATAGAGAATAAAAGGGGCACTAACATATTAAAATGAGAGAATAATAAGGGCACTAAAATATAAAGAATAGAAAAGTATTTGCAAAAAATTAAGAATAATGGTCAAAAAATGTAAAGATACGAGAAAAATTTACAAAAGTATAACAGAAAAATTGCCTAAAAATTAAAGAATACAGAAATAAAGGACCCAATTAAAACCCTCTTCTTTGAGTGTTAAGGTTTGAGTGATGATATATGGTAACTCCAGTTTGGATTCCTGAAAATGAATGTCAAGCTTGCAGAGGTCAATCTGTAGCTAGAAAATATAAATTTATCAAATGCATTGTTGATTGCTCTCAATTAAACCTTCTACAAAATTGAGAATGGGAATGAGGAGAGTGTCAAAGAGACAACAATCCAACCGAATGGCAGAAAACAGCAGAAGGTTATCAATGGGTCTTCAACACAGCGAGAAAATCTCGCCACCGAAGCTGAGCTTCAGCTGGCATCTTAACAAAAATTGTACTAATTTATTGAAAATGGATATCGCACTAAACTCCAAAATATATAAATGAACTAAAATTATGGATGTACACCTCTGAGGAGCCAAAATTTCTAGAATTAAACTTTTTTTCTTAACCTGATTTTTGTGTTTATATGAAGTTAATTTGGTTTTTGATTTGATGTGCCAGTCACAAATATTTCACAAGGTGATTAACTCAAACGAGTTGATAGAAGGACTGCAGTGTATATTCTAGCTCTATGAACTTTTTTGGTTTTGTGGGATTGGCCCTTGCAAAAGCACACATGGACCCCTCCGAAAGAGTGGTTGTAGGAGTATTTTAACAAACAAAAGGCCTTTACGAAAACCTGACATGTATGAAACGCCTCATGTCGTTTAAGTTTGATACGAATCCCGTATAGAACCACAATTCCGCAGTATTTGCAAGTTTGGGAAAATATACAGTGATCACAGCACACGATTATTAGATGATTGAACAATGATTCGACCTTTAGTTCTATTCTAAAATAATTTATCATCTACATACAACGAATGTTACACTTTTTGAGCTCCTAATGACACAGATTTGATTGTATTCTTTATATCGTACCGATCAAAAACATCAATCACCATTCCAGCATCGAAAAAAAAGCATGTCAACAGAATTTTAGGATGCTTTGTAAAAGATTATCAAATGGGCTACAGTTCTTGACATCCTTGCTCTTAATAATTCCCATACAATCGCGTATCAAATCAGTGTGCGATTTGTCATAACTTGGGAGATTGAAAGAAAAGCAAATGTCCTCTTGAATGAGGTGAATTACATCAGATTTACAGCACTTCCGCATGGTACCATCATCATGGAACAGAGCTGAAGGGATGGGATCAATATGATTTGCCGATATCCTGAGTACAGTCATTTCGTCTTTAACATTAACAAGAGCTAAATCACGACAAAATATTATTTCTGGGCTATATGTGCCTTAACAAAGTCACCTGATTTCCACTTTAGTTTTGAGGTCTTGATCGTATCATCGAAGGTCTTGGATTCTGTCTATTTCAAAATTTGCTAAACTTGTCAGATATCTACGTACTTCAGTGTAAGATGCACAATTGTTTTTGTTTAAAGCAAGTATGCATTCTGAAATTGCCAGGATCTTTCGCAGGTTGTCGGCAGGAAGTTCAAAACCATTACTACAATCTTTCCATAAGCATAAAAATACGAGGAGTTCCATATCATGTTCATTGAACTATAATGCAAAGTTAAAAATCCTCAAAAAAAGTAATCTATTAAAAATACTGAGTTGGAGGGGCTTCAAAACTTTACAAAAGGAAGTTTGATAAAAAAATTATTCGGAAAATCATGAAATTCTCGATATAATAATGCTGTAACCACTTTGTTTAAATAATGCAGAGTGTGCTTTCGCTTTACTAAGTGAAAATGGACAAAATTTTAGAAATTTTTAAGGAACTCTATTTTTACAATATGTATAAACACTTAACTTTTGTTTAAAAAGCAAAATCATATGCCAAAAAGACCAAAAAAAGTAACAAATATCAAATTGTGTCTCATGTTAAAATTGAAAAAAAAACCAATTGTCTTTCTAAAAAACTGCACCGTAGAAAATGGCGTCTATTTAACGAGTTTAAGTTAACGAATAACACACGGCTATATTCATATGCAAACTATTGGATAATCATTATATTTTCCAATCATGAATGTCGTCGTATGCTCCCGTGGTCACGTTTTTCAAAATAATGTGGTAAAACTTCCTAGGGTACCCAAAGATACCTCATCATACAGGCCATCTTCAACACGAAAAATAAAATTTTTGCTATCTGTGTTATTTGTTCAAATGATACTGATCATTTAGCTTTAAAATTTAATTTATCATATAACTAAAAGCTGAAAAGATTTATATAATTTAAGTATAAGTATTTCATGATTTTAGTAAGACTATTTTTTAAGCTGAAATTTACCACATTTTACACGAAAGAAAATTTATTGCGTGGTACTTTCACGGGATTTTTACTCTGATTAAACCAATAAGACATGGTTCATACGTGTGCCAAATATCTTTCGTGTAATTTTAATCGGTGCGAAGAAAATACCAATTCAAAACACAGTTATTGATAATTCTGCCTTGATTCAAACACGCCCTTTCTCGTGCTGTTAATCTTTTTGCAGCTTACACTATCATGTCATTAACTAGGACAATTGTCACTAACTTCATTTCTCTTTTTTCTTGTTGTCTGGTCGATTTGTATTTTTTGAATAGTCCAACTTGTTTGAAGATTGTTGTTTTGTTTTAGGAAATATTTTTTTGTTGGTTATTAGAACTTAAATTAGTTTTTGAATTGATAGTTTTGTTATAATTGTTATATATATACAAAACAAATCCTTCGGTCACGTTTCAATCACTGAATATGGCAAACATTCACAGTCCTGTTAAACTATATCCATCAAGTCCTAAACGAAGTAGGAATGAATTACATGGGATAAGTGTGTTATATGTCCTAGCTTGTTATATATGAGCAAGTCCATGCGAAAAGGTACAAAAACGAAAAATTTACGAAATTCTAAAAAGTGTGCATAATTATTGGTAGTAGACTTGTGA
Organism: Mytilus galloprovincialis; assembly: GCF_965363235.1. Classification (NCBI taxonomy): domain Eukaryota; kingdom Metazoa; phylum Mollusca; class Bivalvia; order Mytilida; family Mytilidae; genus Mytilus; species Mytilus galloprovincialis. The sequence continues at coordinate 81,577,224 of NC_134845.1, read as the reverse complement.
TTTATAAAACACATTTACTTTCCCTCATATCATCAAGCTGTGAGCTACACGCACCTGCGAGTGTTGAGACCCCCCCCCCCCTTTAGTTTTATCAAGATTTTTAGTGAATTATTTCATATATTTCAATCATTTTCAAAGTACAGTTTAAATGGCTTGATTTGCCAATTGATAATGTTAACCCCGGTAGCAGTGGGGATAAGGCTCTCGCTTACGATGCGGATATCAATACAATCAAACCGGGCAACGGTTCGAATCCCGTGCAACTAAGGTTGAATTATATAGTATTAAATAACTTAACTGAAATATTAAATAACTTAACTTAAATATTAAATAACTCAACTTAAATATTAAATCTTAAATATTAAATAACTTAACTTGACTTAACTTAACTTTCAATTTCTAAAACACAAGATGTTATAGTTTTTGTATTTTCCCTCATGCTTTAATGTTGTCTTACTTTCTTTAAACCTGTAGAACTGACGGAAATTATTGACTTTTGTCTCTGTAGTGTCATAAATTTTTAAGTTTCTGGTCGGTATAGCATTAGTCCGGGGAACAAATGATTTTACACTTGCTCAAATACCATAAATTCAGATATTTCTACGTCTTTTTCTGTTTTAGTTGACAAATTCGGGATAGAATTGACAATCTTATGAATGTTTACATTAATGTAATTTTTTTTCGGATAAAATCGTTTTTCAAAAATACTATAACAAACTTTGATAACGTGTCCTGTAAAGTTTACCAAAAGGACTTTTTGTACCTTTTCGCATGGACTGGCTCATTTAAGTTTTTCTACTGAATTGCTTATTAATAAGCGAGGAATTAGCACAATAAAGCGTTATCCAGGCTATGGGAGTACGGAAAGATCATGTATATTTTAGTATATTGCATGATACTTCAGACCTAGACCATCTTCGTACTGATGATTACTAAGTATTGTACCACTATGTTTTCTATAAATCTTACACTAGCAGACACACCTGCAGTTATTTTAAAGCTAAATCAAATTCTTGTTCGTCTGTAAAAGTGTTTCAGGTCATATATAGAAGGTCGTCAAATTCCTGACTTGAAAAAGTTTCTTTGATTCAGTGAGAACCAGCAGGCCTTAATCAGATTTCTTGGGGAATCGATTGTTCAGCATCATGGTAGACCAACAGTTACTATTGTACACGAATAAGTCATTTATCTAGCTAGCACTTCCAAGTACCCTAAATATGCTCAGAAGGAGTATTGAAGTTTTAAGAATTATTTTGGACGCTCGATGAAGTAGATACTCGCATGATTTTAGATGCTATTCATGTAGACAAAGGGTTCGATGTGAAAGGAATAAAGTCACAAAATGTTCTGATCTTATATGTTCATTACTTCTCCTCCATGCAGCATACGCATGAGATTTGGTTTCAAACAGGCATTATAACTTGCACACAAGATGTGCGCCGCTATTTACCTGTCCACGAAATATGTAAAAGTAACTGGTTTGCCATCTGTAACATTCTACCAGCCGCTCATGCTGTAAAATGGTGCGATACAACGTCATCCCTGTTCAGGATCGGTAAGCGCACTGTTTTTAGTCTTTAAGGGCAACCCACATGATTTCACCGATTTGTCAAACCTTTCTTAAATGTGACATCGATGAATCTAAAGATGCAGCTCGAGATCTTGTTGTTAGATTGAAAGATCTCAATTGTTGCAGTTAGAAACATTGATGACGACGAAGACGACGATGTATAAGATTTCATTTTCTGTTTGTACCTTTAATATTAATCAACGTTAGCAATCGAATGAAAATTAAGCAGTCCATATTTTCTAAACAATAAATAAAACATCTACTCAATTTTGAAATCGTGGTAATATAAAAAAGAAGATGTGGTATGCTTGCCAATGAGACAACTATCCACAAAAGACCAAAATGACACAGACATTAACAACTATAGGTCACGTACGGCCTTCAACAATGAGCAAAGCCCATACCGCATAGTCAGCTATAAAAGGCCCCGATAAGACAATGTAAAACAATTCAAACGAAAAAACTAACGGCCTTATTTAAGTAAAAAAATTAACGAAAAACAAACATGTAACACATAAACAAAAGACAACCACTGAATTTACAGGCTCCTGACTTGGGACAGGTACATACATAAATAATGTGGCGGGGTTAAACATGTTAGCGGGATCCCAACCCTTCCCATAACCTGGGACAGTGGTATAACAGTACAACATAAGAACGAACTATAAAAATCAGTTGAAAAAGGCTTAACTCATCAGATGGAAATATATTAATAATCTATCTATTGGTGAAAACCCGGTCATTTGGTCTGTGACTTTGACGTGGTTTGTTGGCTTAAACTACAGGAGACCATAGAACATAGTAGGCAATACTAGCTTCGATCATAATTTTCAATTTGCATTTGTTCTTTTTTTTCGTGTTTTTGCCATACTATTGTAGCTTTTCTTCAATATATAAGTTTTTAATGTCCCTTTGGTTTCTCACGCCTTTTGTTTGCAATTGTTTGTAAAATACCTCGGTGCTGTACATAACCCTCTCCCTTATTATATTTTGGGAATACTTGTAATCATTATAGCCAATTGTTGCTCATTTAGTCATCTGTATTAGTAGGTTGGGGTGTTTTACCCGTTTCTAATAGACGTTTTGTTTTCATAACTTTTATCCCCCTTTTTCTCCGTTTGCAGTATTTTTTACTTCTGTAAAGCAACAATATACACAGAGCTTTATATTCAAACAAGTTCGACGTTAACGTTACACAAATTTCAAAACAAATCATTTATATATACTCTTTCACATCCAATAACAGAAATTTGATATTTACCTACAAATTGACGAACACCTTACTATCAAAAGACGTGAAAAACACATGTTGTTTTCGACAAATTATTTTATTTAAGATCTAAAACATCTTTAAATCTTACTTGAAATGAATTGAATACAAAAATTTCAAATTTAGAAATTGAAATACATGTTTTTTGTAGGTCAAGGTCATTGTTATTTAACAGCTGCTTGAAAATTTCAATTGTGCACCCTATAAGCAAAAAAGTCAATCCAGAGTCTTTTTTGGCGATACAAATATAACGCCACAGCTGTCTTATGTGGAACTCTGATATTACGTTATGTTCTTCTATTATTAATTACTTGATGAAAGTTAGTTTTTACATTATATGGTTTTGACATACGTAATGATGTTTTGATATAACTCAATATGAAGTAGTCACTACTTAATGATATTCCGATATGAAATGATATGGTTTCGTATTGACTTGATACAGTTTTGTCATTGCTTAATATGGTTTTGGCATTACTCGATGTGGTTTCACCATTATGTAAATTCAGTGGCGGATCCAGAGGGGGCGTAGAGGGCGTACACCCCCCCCCCCTTTGCTCGGACTTTTTTTTTTTTTTTTTGGTAAAATGATTAAACAGACTAGACTTCATGAACTTTGCCATTTCCCGTGTTTTTAATTTTAATGCGACAATTCTTTACTTATTAAGATATTTTTCGCTGGTATTTACTCGTCATGTCAAAGTCATGTGATTCGCTATGGTGGAGTTGACGAGTGCGTCGAAAATTCAAATTACAGCAACACATTGCTTAGGCTGAGACTGACAATCAAGACACCTTCAAATTGACACAGGATTAGGCATGTTTAACCCCAAACACCCCAGCCTATTCTAAAATAACCTACAGTTAAATTCCAACAGAATCATTAAGCATTAAATGAACATGATGAATAAAAAGCGGGCGTATTTTTTTGTGGGGCCGGAGGTTTGCATGTCTGACCTGAATGCCTGTTTCGCCGAACTGATATATTGATTTGTTTTCTCAAGACCAGACTGCAACCTGCCTGCTGAGTGTGGACTTTATGTCTCCATTTGTCGACCGTCGTTCATAAATTCGTTGTCATTTGAGACTCATTCGTAGCCTTTTGTTGATTGGGAACCCCTCACTTCCCTTCATTTTGTTTGGTGAAATATATCAACCAAACAGTTGAATAAAATTGCGTGTTCGTTTGTTTTAACTCGTGTCGGTCGTATTGTAAATTTCATCGAATAGTCCGGCGTATATCTTGTTTACAACAAGAAATCTAACGAGGTTATGCTCACTTAACATACAACAAACGAGAATTTTCCAGGTCTATGTTTTACTGACAAGTCTCACATCAAATATATCAGTACATGCATAGCTTTGAATCCATACTATCATTTTATGATACACAGTTAATAGGGAGAATAAAGCATCAAAAATGTCCTACCCTTACACTTTACAGCAACTATAAAATATACATGCCCCACGTCAGAAACCGTTTAAAAAAGTGCATTTTATACTTAATTTATGTTTTTAGGCTAAAAAAAGGTCCCAAAATTTTTCCACCTTTCTACGCTCGGCAATATTTTTAAAACTTCGCCAACTTTCCAAAATCCTGGATCCGCCCCTGTTAATGTGGTTGTATCATTAGGCAATGTGGTTTTAACATTACTTGATGTGTATGTGACTTAGGTAAAACCACGTGACCATTTTGAAAAAAAAGTTCTATTTTTAGACCGATTTCCATAGGTCGTTTGTGTAATGCGCTTTGGATGAGTACCGCTATCCATTAAGTTAAAGTTCAAATTAAAGTTTAAGTTGTTGTTCAGAGTTATTTGGTATGAAAAAGAGGAACGACAGACAAATAAGAAAAAAACTACTAAAAAATGAGAACATTATCCACCATAGTTTAAATGCAGTGGATGCAAGCAATCATGGGCAACCGAACAGCCTTCAGCACACAGTATTGTCGGCCACAAAAGACCACCATGTGAAAATGTGAAGCAATTCAAACGAGAAAACTAACGATCTAATTTATAGCTAACTATTCTACGAAAATCAAATAGGACACACATGAAACAACGACAATCATTGAACTGCAGGCTCCTGACAAGGGGCAGGCATATAAAGAAAGTGCACGTGGCGGAGTTTAACATGTATGTAAGCGCTAAACCCTAACCAACACTCATCACACTCATCCTCTTCGTGCCTGTCAGCACATAAGGCCTCAACCAGCACTCGCCACATTTGCCTGTCTTTTGCCTTCTTCTCGATCTCCTTCCAGGTTTTCCCAAGGTCTTTCATCTCTGATTCTATCATTCTGCGCCAGGTCTCTTTTGGCCTCCCTCTTTTTCGTCTACCATCAGGTGTCCATCTTAAAGCAATCTTGGTGATATCCTCATTTCCTTTCCTCAATACGTGGCCAATCCAACGCCATCTCTTCCTTTTAATATCTGTCTCAATACAACACTGATTGGTTTTGTGGTACAGGTCTTTGTTGGAAATAGTATTGGGCCAGAATATCTTACAGATCTTCCTCAAGCAGGTGTTATGGAATGAGGAAAGCTTTTTCATGTCTGATTGGATAATTCTTCAGCATTCTGCCCCATATAGAAGGACTGACTTCACATTGCTGGTGTATATTCTGATCTTTGTTTTCAGACTGATTGACCTTCTTTCCATATAGACTGTAGTTGGCAGAATGCATATCTGGCTTTGCTTATTCTGGCTCTTTCATCTTTTGCTGTTCCATTGGTGTTACTTAGCATGCTTCCAAGATATGTAAAGTCCTCAACCTCTTCTATGATGTTATGTCCCAAGTACACTGGTTGAATTGTGTTACTGCTGATGTTCATGAGCTTGGTCTTCTTCTCATTAATAGTCAGGCCTATACTTTGTGCTGTTTCATTCAGTCTGGTGGTTTTGTTCTGCAGGTTGTTTCTGTTGCTGGAAAGTAGACAGATATCATCTGCAAAATCTAAATCCTCAAGAAAAGAATTCATGGTCCATCTGATGCCTGTGATTTCATTACCCAATGTTGTTCTCATACACCAATCTATTGCTGTAATGAATAAGATAGGAGAAATAACACACCCTTGTCGTACTCCAGATGTTACTTGGAACCATTCTGACTGTTGACCGTTATGTAATACACAGCATTCATAGTTGTTGTAGAAAGCTTGTATTAAGGTGATTATTTTAAAATGTACACCATATGCCCTATTGATGGCCCATAAGCAACTTCTTTTAATACTGCCAAAGGCTCTACGAAAGTCAATGAAATTTAGGACTAGTTTGTTTTGCCACTCTATACTTTGCTCTAGTATATTTCTGAGTGTAAAAATATGGTCGATACACCCTCTACCTGATCTAAACCCTGCCTGCTCTTACCTCAGAATTTCATCTATAGCATCATCTATTCTGTTTAAAAGTACTCTCAGTAGTATCTTGCTTGGTACTGACAGCAAAGTTATACCACGCCAGTTGTTGCAGTCACTTTGGTCTCCTTTCTTGAATAGTTTGATTATAAGACCCTTTGCCCAATCATTTGGAATAGTGTCATGCCTCCAGATATGTTTTAACAGTTCATGAAACATGGTTGTGCTTGTTTCTATGTCTGCTTTAAGCATTTCACCTGTTATTGCATCTAAGCCAGGTGACTTTCCGTTCTTGAGTCTAAGTATTACCTTCCTGATCTCATCCCTTGATACTTCCCCAATATCGATGTCTAGTTCCATTCCAAACTGATCTATAACTGGAACATCTGCTTGGTGTTCTGCATTCAATGTTTCTTTAAAGTGTTCAGTCCACCTCTCCAGTTGTTGACTTTCTGAGGCTAGTATTTTACCATCCTTGGACTTACATGGAACACTGGAACTCGTGTGCTCACCACTTAGTTCTTTAGTGATTTTATATACAGTGCTAAGTTCTCCTTTAGAAGCTGCTGTCTCTGCTTCCTTAGCAAGTGTCTCTAGGTATATTCCCTTATCTGCTTTTGCTTTACGTTTTACGTTCTTTGTCTTTGACTGAATATTCTTTCCTTAGGGTAGTTTGGATTCGTTCTGATTTTGTGCTGTTCAATTTTGTCTTTATGTCTTTTCTCTGCTGAATGCTAGTCCATGTGTCATCACTTATCCATTTCTTCCTTTCACTTTGTCGGAGCCCTAGAGTGGTTCTTGATGTTTCTTTAAACACAGTTTCAATCCTACTCCATCCCTGTTCTAAGCTTTCTACAGTACTTGGCTTGTTGTCTTGTAGGTTTTCTAACACTTGAAACCTGTTTCTTAGCTCGATCTTAAATTTCTTGAGAATTTCAGGTTGTTTTAATTTGACTGTATCGAATATTTCCCTCTTGTTGGTTCTATTCTTTACTGCTTTTCTTAGCTTCAGTCTAATTTTACCACAAATCAAGTGATGGTCACTACCACAGTCTGCTCCTCTCATAGCTCTCAAGTCACAAAGTGAGTTTTTCCATCTTCCGTTTATCATCAAATGATCTATCTGGTTTTTGTCAAGACCATTTGGGGAGTTCCATGTGATTTTATGGATGTTTTTGTGTGGAAAAAGTGTACCTCCAATAACAAGGTCGTTATCTCCACAAAAATCTACAAGTAGTTCTCCATTTTCGTTTATAGTGCCAAGTCCATGTTTGCCCATAACTATCTAAGTTATCATTTCCTACTTTAGCATTCATATCACCTAAGACTATAAGGATGTCATGTCGTGGTGTTTTGCAGGTTATACTTTGGAGTTTCTCATAAAAAGTTCTTTTTGTTTCATCATCTGCATCATTTGTTGGTGCATAACATTGTATCATTGTCATTTTGGCATATTTGGAATGGAATCTTGCAACAATAATTCTCTCATCTACTGGTGACCATTCAATGAGTGCACCTTTAGCCTTTTTGTTCATGATAATAGCAACCCCTTGGTGATGTTTATTATCCTTTCTACCTGAGTATATAATCGTTTCACCTGTAGATGTTGTAACAGATCCACAGTCAGTCCACCTGCATTCGCTTACTCCAAGAATATCAATATTGTACGATTGCATCTCTTTAACTACCTGGGCAGTCTTTCCACATTCATACATGGTTCGTACGTTCCATGCTCCTATCTTTAGATGTTCTTTCGGCCCCAGAAGGTTGCTTTTCCTGTTGTTAGCTTCTAGAAAGCTTTTACTTACAACGTTCATGCTGTTGCCTTGACAACGTGCATCCACTGGTATACCGTTGCAATTGTTTATGTTTACTGGTCTGGTTTCCGTAACTAGTTTGTTTATGAGACGAGATGGTTAGTCTTGTGCTCAACCCTCTAACCTGGAGGGCCAGTGGATTTGTAGTTGGGGTTCCATTCCCCTAGATCGAATGCCGGCCTAGGCTTACGAGCAAAGATCTACCCGGATTGGTATCAGAGTTGTCTCTTCTAGATGGATTGCCTTTCTGGGCTATCAACCCCCATCTGACTGGCTATTTACCCATAGCTGGGACAAGGTTAATGAGTGCTAGGGCATATCCACACGCCGATGGGCCTACACACTGCATCTACAGGGCCCTTGTTGCTCCCCGATCTCCATCAGTAAAGCCTGGCATCGAATGAGACCAGTATCCGTGCGTTACCACGAGGAGGCACCAATGAAGTCTTGGTAGTGTAGAGGCTATGTACTGACAGGAGAGACTGACGCACTCGGCTCTCTTTTCACATACAATGCAAGTCAGCGGCATAAATGCACTATACGCATATCACTACCCTGTGGTTTTCACCACCAACACACACCCTAATCCAACCTAGTGTATAATATCACAGCATAAGAAGAAAATGTAAAGACAGAAGACAGTTTTGATTAACTCAACTCAATAGATCAGTATGACTTGGTCACATAAATCCATCAGCATGATCTCGGGTACTTCGGGAGGGTACGCGGATTCTGCTCAACTTGTGGCACCCGTCGTGTTATTCGTGAAAGTACAAACCAAGTAATTTGGTTTTATTTGGTAGTTTACAATCTAAGAAAAAAATACGGTATTGTGGTTACGACAACTGGAACCTATCCTTCGTCACCTGTAAAACAGATATTTCAAAAAAAAAAAAAAAATCAGTTAGTGCGTGTTATATCAGTATCTGCAATTTATAAATATTCAATGAACATACACGATATAAAAAAACCCGGAGAATTCTTATTCTATAGAACTTATGCTTTGTAACCACCTTTCTGATACCTTAAACTGTCGTACCATTTTTTTTTGGAAGCAGTAGAGGATGGAAACTTTATATTTTTTCTGGGTATAAGTCTGCATCATGGGGGTTGCAGAGCTCAAAGTCCATGATACCAGGGTGTCATCTTGGTATAATTAAGGGGGCTCAAAGATGGGTGGAGTCAATTTTTTTTTTACATTTCTGTATGTAGAGATGTAGAGTAGATGGAATTATGATTACTTTTATGAATATTAAATGTTGCCTAGCTTATGTAGACTTGACTTTTGAGTTTTGAAATTCCAAAATGGCCATCGTTGCCATGGAAATTGCTAAAATATTAAAAATTTCAAAAAGTTTCAAAACTTAAAAGAAATGTTGCCTAGCAAATGTAGACATGACTTTTGAGTTAAAAATTTTCAAAAAAATCGCCGCCGTTACCATGGAAACTGCAATAATTTGACAAAAATTCAAAATCATTTAAATATAATGACAGTTTTCACAACTGTTAACTAGCACTGTGGATACCGCAGTTTTGCTCATACCGCTTTTGTCATACCGACTAACTATTAACAACAACTTGCATTTTAATTTGAACTTTAACTTAATGGATAGCGGTACTCATACAAAGCGCATTACACAAACGACATATGGAAATCGGTCTAAAAATAGAACTTTTTTTTTCAAAATGGTCACGTGGTTTTACCACGTAGTAGAAATGGGATAACCACATCAAAGAATGACACGACCACATCAAATACTGAATTAACACATCATGTAGTCTAAAATCGTCAAATTTTGTAACATCATTACGTAATGTTAAAGCCATATAAAGAATTGGCAAATCTTCATTACGAAATAACAAAACCACAACATGTAATGAAACAACTACATTACGTTATGTCCCATACACATCAAGTAATGTTAAAACCACATGGCATAATGACATAACCGCATTAAATAATGGTGAAACCACATCGAGTAATGACAGAACCATATTAAGTAATGACAAAACTATATCAAGTCAATACGAAACCATATAATGTAATATCGAAATATCATTATGTAATTACTATTCCATATTGAGTTATACCAAAACATCATTACGTTATGTCAAAACCACATTATGTAAAAACTATCATCATGTAATAATAGAACAACATAACGTTATATCAGAGTTCCACATAAGACAGCTGTGGCGTTCCATATCTAAATGTAGATACAAAAGACATTTTGCTATAAATAGTTGTTTTTATTTTGTCCCAAACGCATAAATGTAGGAAAAACAAGCTATCTAAATGTGACTGCAATTTTCTGCTTTTGCTTTGACTTTTGACCCGATTAAAAAAAACTTGACCACGGCAGACAACGACGACAATGATATTTCGATGATGCATATTCTCTTCTTTCCAATGATATAAAATACGCCGTTTGTTATTCCGTTAAGGCAAATCGATCAAACTCGGTGATTGGGCCTCCTACTATTAGACCACTCGCGGCCACCAAAGTTTGAGAATTGAAACCAATTTTGGGACAGAGGGATGTCCATATAGACAACGGGGAAAACTTAATGCCCCATCTGCTACTCCCCGCATACAAATTGTTATAAAGTTCACCTCACTTTATTACCGTATCATCTGTTACAGTAATTATAATTGACAGATCAGCAACTCTCACATGTCTGCACATTCTCAAATAAACATGTAATTAAATAGATCAATTGAAGTTCTTATACACATGTTGTCATTCTGTAGTCTGACCTTCAAACGATGTACTTGTTAATAAATTAGTTATAGAAACTGGATTGTATATTATTACATAGCAAATATATTACACATTTTGGCGACGAGGAAAAAACTGGATATTAAAATAAATGTGAATTTCTACAAGTGACAATGCCGACTTACGGGAAATTAGACTTTTTTGATGAATCCGATGATTGGACACAATATATAGAACGTATGGAACATTATTTTAATGCTAATGAGATAGACGAAGAAGACCAGAAAAGGGATATTTTCTTAAGTGTATGTGGGAAGAATACCTACAAATTAATAAGGGATTTATTAGCACCAGCCAAACCAGGAGCGAAATCACTGGCCGATTTAACAAAACTAGTGAAGGACCACCGAGATCCAGTACCATCAGAAATCATTCAGAGATCTAAATTTAACAGTAGAACAAGACACAGCGATGAGTCGGTGAGGACATTTATTGCAGCACTAAGAAGTCTGACAGAACACTGTAATTATGGTGACACGTTAAACGCGATGTTACGTGACAGGTTAGTCGTCGGGATAAAGAGTGACCGCATACAGAGGAGGCTGTTAGCAGAGCCGAATTTAACATTTGAAAAGGCATTGGAAATTGCTACCGCTATGGAGACTGCAGAGAAGAATGCACAGGACATCCAAGCGAGTGGGACAAATGGAACATTTCAGAAACAAATCAACAAAGTTTCAAAATCATATACAAGAAACAACTCTGGAAATTCGAAACAAGGAGATTGTTACCGGTGTGGAGGAAATCACTTAGCCGCTGAATGCAGGTATAAGGATGCAAAATGCCACAGTTGTAAAAAGAAAGGACATATCGCAAAGAAATGCCGTAACAAATCTGCCAATGGGAATTTAAGTGAAAATCACAGAGAGTTTAAATCACGTTTTAAACCACGTGCTCATTTCATGGAGCAGGATGAAAGTAGTGAAAGTGAAAATGAAGTTTACTCAGTTTTTCATTTTGGAAATAAATCTAATGAGGCATACAAAGTGCAAATCAATGTAAATGAATGTGAAATAGCCATGGAAATAGATACCGGAGCGTCAGTTTCTATCATGAGCGAGGATACTTACAAGGAATACAAGTCGAAATTCAGAATCGAACCGACAAGTGCTAAACTCCGAACATATATGGGAGAGCAGATTCCTGTAATAGGACGTGCAATCGTCAATGTCAACTACAAGAAGGAAAGCGCAAAATTACCATTACTGATAGTGAAGCGTAAAGGTCCGAATTTACTTGGCCGAGACTGGTTGAACAAACTCCAACTGGAGTGGAAGGATATTTTCTCCGTCGTTGGAAGTGATAATCAATCAAGTGATTTGAATGTGATCTTGGAAGAAAATAAGGAGGTTTTCAAAGATGAACTTGGAACTGTAAAAGGCATGAAAGCCAAAATTTATGTTGATGAGAGTGCCGTACCGAAATATTTCAAGGCTCGCCCTTTGCCGTATGCGTTGAAGGATAAAGTGGAGATGGAACTTGAACGTCTTGAGAAGGAGGGTCAGATTCAGCAAGTGGAATTTTCCGACTGGGCCGCTCCGATAGTACCTGTAGTTAAGGAGAACGGATCTATTAGAATTTGTGGTGACTACAAGGTAACCGTTAATGCCGTTTCAAAGTTGGATAATTATCCTATTCCTAAAACAGAGGATTTATACGCAACGCTTGGAGGAGGACAAGAATATACAAAATTAGATTTAAACCAAGCATATCAACAGATTGAACTTGACGAGGACAGTAAGAGGTATGTGACTATAAACACGCATAAGGGTTTATTCAGATACAATAGACTTCCGTATGGTGTAGCGTCCAGCCCAGGTATTTTTCAGAGAACACTTGAAAATGTTGTTCAAGGTATAGCCAATGTTTTGGTTCGAGTAGATGATATATTGATAACGGGTAAAACAAGGGAGGAACATCTTAATACTCTTTCTGAGGTATTGTCTAGATTTAAGAGAATCGGAATTCGGTTAAAGAAACAGAAGTGTGTGTTCAAGGCCGAAGAAGTTGTTTATTTGGGATTTAAAATAAACAAACACGGAATATACCCAGTGGAAAGTAAAGTTGAGGCGATCGATAAAGCACCAAGTCCGACAAACGTGACAGAACTGAAAGCTTATCTTGGAATGCTGAACTATTACAATAGATTCTTAGCGAATTTGTCTCACTTGTTAAAGCCGCTACATGTACTTCTACAGAAAGACACAAAATGGAGTTGGGAAAAAGAACAGGAAAAAGCGTTCATAGAGTCAAAACAGCTGTTGAAATCCGCATCAGTACTTGTACATTTCGATCCGAAAAAGAAATTAATCTTAGCATGTGATGCATCTCCATATGGATTAGGAGCCGTACTTTCGCATAAAATGGACGACGGCAGCGACAAACCAATAGCTTATACATCTCGAACACTTACATCAGCAGAGAAGAATTATTCCGTTCTTGAGAAGGAGAGTCTAGCCATAATATTTGGTATCAAGAAATTTCATCAATATTTGTATGGACACCCCGTTACAATCATAACCGATCACAAGCCGCTCATGGGTTTATTTCGAGAAGATAAACCTATACCTACAATGGCCGCATCTCGAATTCAAAGGTGGGCACTGACTTTAGCTGCATATGAGTACACGACTATATACAAAGAAGGAATGAAGAAAATCAAAGAAGGAACTATCCAGGAAAAGTTGAACCGTTTTCTTTTCAACTACCGTATTACGCCACAAACAACGACAGGACTGGCACCGTCAGAATTGCTAATGAAAAGGAAACTCAAGTCACGTCTAGATTTAGTTTTTCCAAATATCGAGAAGCGAGTTCAGGAGAGACAACGAAAACAGAAACATTATCACGATAAGAAATCTGTGAACAGACAAATTAATGTAGGACAGGGAGTATTTGCCCGAAATTTCGCAATTGGTTCAAAGATTAAATGGATTCCAGGAGAAGTTATAAAACAATCAGGACCACTTTCATTTCATATTAAATTGCAAGATGGACGTGTCATTCGTAGACATATTGACCACATCAGAGTACGAAACTTCGATTGCACAAACAACGAAAATGAAGAAAAATGTGACAATGACAGTGATTTGTTTGAGCCAGAAATAACTATACCGATAAGTACTCCTGAAACCGAACAACCGCAAATCGAGAAACCGTCAAACATGACTGAACAAATGGAACCACGCTATCCGAAGAGAATAAGAAAAGAACCATCGCATTTAAAGGATTTTGTGTTGAAATAAATGGTTGATTTATAAAGAGGCATAATAATCCTCACAACCGTTTGAAGTGCATTAAGTACTTCGCAGTGCATGTGTGTACATATCAATTAGTGTAAGAAATAACAACAAGACCAGTGCGAACATTTTTATTTTTATTTTCATAGTAGGACATTATAGTTTCAGTGCAGACAAACTTTAACGAATGAATCTTTGTGATCTGACATTTTTATTTGTTTTCAAACTGAAATGGACTTATCAATCAGTAGCCGTGAAAAGACATTAATTTTCTGTAATTGAGTTAATTGGTTAATTTGTTTTTAATTTGTTTTTATCTAAGGCCGGAGAAGTGTTATAAAGTTCACCTCACTTTATTACCGTATCATCTGTTACAGTAATTATAATTGACAGATCAGCAACTCTCACATGTCTGCACATTCTCAAATAAACATGTAATTAAATAGATCAATTGAAGTTCTTATACACATGTTGTCATTCTGTAGTCTGACCATCAAACGATGTACTTGTTAATAAATTAGTTATAGAAACTGGATTGTATATTATTACATAGCAAATATATTACACAAATGACCTGAAAAATTAAAGAATAAAGAAATGAAAGACCTCACCCAAACCTCTTCTTAGAGTGTTTTTGATGTTTGGTTATTTCATTTTGGACTCCTGAAAATGCATGTTAAACCTGAGGTGATTGTGTAGCTAGAAAATAAAATTTTATCAATTGCATTGTTCTATAAAAAAAACTTCTATAACTACTTACTGACTCTTTCTTTGTATACATTGGATCAAATATGGGTGGAATCATTCCCATCATCAGTTTATTAACCTGGCTATCGGCTGTCTTCTTACAGAATTCATAAATCACCTGCAAAATAAAAACATTTATTACATTGGTTGCAATGAACTACCGTAATTTCCCAATGAAATAAAAACCGATACTTTCACATGTGAAATAAACCTATCTACTCCTCTGACGTCAAACAAGAGCATACAACAGTATAGGCGTTGTCAAGACATTGTTAACTACGTTGCATTTTCTTTGTCAATGTAATAAAGAGAATAACTAGACAAAGAATTCAAAGATCGAAAAATATTCAACTCATGACCACTACAAGTAAACATGAATTACTATCATAATGTTATTCGGTCACTCATTGAATATATTTCATTATAATTTTAATTCTTCGATTAGTTATAATTCTATAATAACTGACATGACTCTTTGTTTAAATCTAATAGATGTTTCTTTGGAGACTAAGAGTCTATCTCTTACTTGAAGGGTCTTGCACTTAATTGTCTTGTGTATTTTAATGCTTTGTTGTTGGACAACCAATCATTTTGATGCTGGGATATTGATTTTTATAAAATTCTAGCAATCATAGAAAAATTCAAGAACAGTTCCGAATAGTTATGTGATTTTTTACAAGTAAGTTAAACTGTTTATCAATTTTGAAAGAAATATATAGTGCACAATCCTACTGTTAAAAATGCAATTCATGTTTTTGACCATACAATAAACATGATAAAGCCTATACTTTTATATGGCTGTGAAATTTGGGGATATTCTAATCCCTTTACTGCACGTTTAAAAAAAGAAAACATATCGGTGGGTACAATTTACTCAAGGATACTTTGTGAAAAACTTCATATTAAATTCTGCAAACATATTTTAGGTGTTAATAGAAAAAGTACAAACTTTGCAGTTTTGTCTGAATTATGCCGTTTTCCACAGCACTATGATATAGTCAAACATGTGCACTATGCCTGTGTCTGTTGTGACGTTTTTGATTTTAACGAACGCAATCTATCTATTACTGGTAAATTATTAAACCAGGGATATCGTTACCATAAATTACTTAAAACCTTTACTACATTTTTCCATAGATATAAAGATTTGGTTTTGAAGTTTGAAACGGGATAGCGCATCCTCATTTTTACGGGAATGTTGTTAACCGTGCCCGGAAATTTAGAAATGATCCTTGTAAACTTTCAATAAACTTATTCTAAAAGGCTACCAATTCAAAACTGTAATAAGGTTATTGGATATTGTTTTTATTGTTATAAATATTGATTTTGTTATCAGTACATTAAAAGCAAACTAAATATTACTAGTATGTTATATACATAATATACACATTCATAGATACACAATCTGTCGATACCTGTAACCTGGCATTGCAAAATGTCATGTTTTTCTCTGACTGTTTATGACGTCTTTACACTAAATCCATTGGATGTTGGATGTGTACGGATTGATAGTTTAGTTTTAGCTGTCAGATAACTGCGAGTACTCTCAGATCTGTTTCTAGTGGGGTTTTTTTGTCGGGATGTACAAGTACCCAGCCACGTTCACTTGTATTTTTGTCCATCTGATGAGTTAAGTCTTTTTCAACTGACTTTTATAGTTCGTTGTTATATTGTACTGTTATACCACTGTCCCAGGTTAGGGGAGGGTTGGGGTCCCGCTAACATGTTTAACCCCGCCACATTATTTATGTATGTGCCTGTCCCAAGTCAGGAGCCTGTAATTCAGTGGTTGTCGTTTGTTTTTGTGTTACATATTTGTTTTTCGTTCATTTTTGTATATAAATAAGGTTGTTAGTTTTCTCGTTTTAATTGTTTTACATTGTCATATCGGGGCTTTTTATAGCTGACTATGCGGTATGGGCTTTGCTCATTATTAAAGGCCGTACGGTGACCTATAGTTGTTAATGTCTATAATTTTGGTCTCTTGTGGACAGTTGTCTCATTGGCAATCAAACCGCATCTTCTTTTTTATATTGAGGATATTGGCATCGTTTAGAAAATATTGGTTCATCATTTCCCTTGTTAAAAGCTGCATATAATTGTTCTAAAAGGCTATTTGAAAAAAAAGTCCCTCTTGGAATGGATCAATTAATATTTTAAGGGAAAAAATGTCAGGCATAAAAAAGCATATTCCTGAAAAATATTCAACATTTAATTACACTGTGGTCAGCTTGTTAAGGGATACTATACTGCATTGTGGAAAAAACAGCTATATGTACATAACTAGAGGCTCTCCAGAGCCTGTGTCGCTCACCTTGGTCTATGTTCATATTAACAATGGACACAGATAAATTCATGACAAAATGGTGTTTTGGTGATGGTAATGTGTTTGTAGATCTTTCTTTACTGAACATTCTTGTTGCTACAATTATCTCTATCTATCATGAACTTGGCCCAGTAATTACAGTGGAAAATATTTCCTAAAAATTTATGAAAATTGTTAACAATTGACTTTAAAGGGCAATAACTCCTTAAGGGTCAATTGACAATCTTGGTTATGTTGACTTATTTGTAATACTTACTTTGTATAACATTATTTCTGTTTACAGTTTATCTCTATCTATAATAATATTCAAGATAATAGCCCCAAAACGGTATAATTTCCTTAAAATTGCCAATTCCAGGGCAGCAACCCAACAACGGGTTGTCCGATTCGTCTGAACATTTCAGGGCAGATAGATCAAACAATTTTCCCCCATGTCGGATTTGCTCTAAATGCTTTGGTTTCAGAGTTATAAGCCAAAAACTACATTTTACCTCTATGTTCTAGGTTGGCCGGGTCACGCCACACATTTTTTAAACTAGATACCCCAATGATGATTGTGGCCAAGTAGTTTCAGAGAAGATTTTTGTAAAAGCTAACGCCCTTTGGACCAGGTGAGCTAAAAATGGTAAACTACGAACATTCAATTGCAACTTCAGTTTTGAAAATTATTTGTCAATAATGCAACATTTTGAGCAAAGGAAATGTATTACTAGATTCAGAATATTTCTCACAAATTGAAAATTGAATCCGGTAGCTACCAGGGTACTCTTCGACAAAACCGAATTTGTCTCAGGTGCACCTCAGGTGAGGTTGAGGATGAAGCTCATTTTTTTTTTTTATTAAAATGAGACATTCAATTATTAAAAAGAGAGGAATTGATGCAAAATATATTAAAATCATGTCCAAACTTTCAAAATTTAAACATTAATAACAAATTTATTTGAATAATGAATAATGAGGATCCCAATGTACTATTTGCATTTCATAAATTCATAGTCAAGATAATAAGAATTGAAGGACAACATAATCTGCAATAACTAATTTCAAACAAACTCTTTGTGGATTTGGATACTCTGTTAAGCCTGCACAGATCATAAGAAGAATTTCAAATTATCTGGCACCGTAACTTGATGATCCTTGCTGGCTAGACACAGAATCTATAATCTTAAAAATATATTAAATAATTTATGAGTTTGACTCATCTGCATTAAGTACAAGTAGGGACTTCCCTTTAAGCACCGACTCTTGGTGCTTTCTGCAGATAAGTCATATTAAATATCCTTTATTAAATATACTTGTTATATGCAGTATACCTCATAGTCAAATGTGCGAGTGCTTATTTTCTGTAGTATATATTTTATTTTATTATTTTTATATAAACACATTTAAGTGTTATTTGGCCTGTCTCGCTGAGCTCTACGGTTACCCCAGGGGTTGATACAAGCTATGCTTAGTGTTAGAGTTCCCTTACCTTCCTATTAGGTATCAGTCCCAGCCAACCTCGTCAGGTCCCAGATATCAGGCGCATTGCATTGCTTGTTCATCCATAAGAGAGGGATGCACTCAAAGTAGAGGCTGGAAGTACCTAACTGTTACCCTTGCGTCATGTGTCCCTTCGGATCCCTCGGTGATGTACCAGTACCCTTGTGACAGGTTGGGGAAACCCCCTAGGACTACGAGGCAATTACACTACACCCCCCTCCATCTTAAAAAGGAGGAACTACAGTTGCGACAAAAAACGACTGTATGATCTTACTCAAACTCCCCAGGGAATGACTGGCAGCGTCTTAATTAACTAAACCCTGACACAGGGTATCTAAAATATCCACCCCCCCTAAATCCAGGATAAAGGGAAAATTAACCAAACTTAATAATTCCCATAGAGAGAAAAAAAAATTACCCATGATAACATAAACATATGAAAATCCAGCTCTGAACAGCTATCTTATCTATGGAGTTCCAAACTCCCAACAATTTACACAAATGAGTTGCCACAGGGTAACAACCTAAACAGGTTCTTCAGGACAAAATAAACGAGCTCCATGTCGACCATAGCCATATGCTATTATAACTTATATAGTCCTGGATACGGGTCTCCCTACAAGACGACATAAACTGCGTGCTCAACACGTTTAAAATCCTTGACTCTGTGTATTGTTCACATGCATGTACATGTATCAACTGTTCAGACCTGAACTGACGAAAATCTTACTTTAAAATGTAAAACTATCTCAATGTCAAAATGACAAGTTCATTAATACCGCCCTGAATTTCCAAATGATACTAACTAACATGTATATCCTTATACATAATTAACAACTAACTAAATACTATAGGAATGGAATCCAAGAACTGGGAAGGATGTACATGACCATCAATAATTTGACTCTTGTCAAAAATCACAACTATATAGTGCCTCTATATAAGGATACATTTTTTACTATTTTACTTCTGTAATACTTAGTTTAACTACAATTTACATAACATATAAAGGGTCATAACACCACTGTAATATATGTTGTAACTATTTAACATATTTGTACACTTTACATGTGAGAGTGAGAAGCAAAAAAAATAATAAAAAAATAAAAGTCACCTAAAATACAACTATGGTTCACACTCAACACAATACTAAAAGGCGTTAAATCCCAATCTGGGAAAACTGTTCTGTTATGACAATTTTACTATCGAAGGCACCTCACCTCAATGTGAGGACGGTGACCTAACAGGTCAAAGCATACACTGTCATCTGAGACTGATCCTTCACAGATCAGTGACACATTCCCACTTTCAGGGAAACGTTCTTTTACTACCTTGTACAGTTCCGTTATAGAACTCACTCTTGCCATACACTGCAAACCTTCATACTGTATAACTACAAGTATTCGAACTTGAGGGCTCTGGATCGGCTTGAGCTGCGAAGAAGAATGCTCTATCTGGAATTCGGCTAGTTCCGAATTATGGTGTGCATTTGTGTCATTGTTCTCAATACTGGACTGCAATTTTCTCTTTTTGCTCTTATTTTCTACAAGGCTATAACTAGTAGAGCTCACGTTCAAATTTTCACTCTCATAGTAAATTTCTTCTTTTTCGTCCATTACTATGGTACGTTCTTCCTGTTCAGACACAAAATTGTCCTCCTCCCCTTCTTTTTGAAGGATTGCTGACTTAACTTGAGTTTTATTTACAAACACTGGCCAAAAAACTGGCATTCATATGAGTAAGTTCCTCGGGTTCTGGAGGATTTCTAGGATTGTAGTTAAATCCTTCGGCTACCATATCTTGTTGTGCAGGCGTTAAAAAGTGAAGAATTGAAGTTAGGACTCTCCAGTTGAGTAAACAGGCAGGGCTGTTTACTGGTCTCAAACTATATCTGAAATAGTCTGTCCATCCCATCTCCTTACACACTGTACGATGGACTTGCATCTGTATCCCTGTTACATGTGTAGAACGGGGCACAAAAGACTTCTCCTTGAAGAAATTCGCCAATTCTTTGGCACTTACTGTTTCCTGCCCGGTTAACCATTTTGCTATGAGCATTACCACATAAGCTCTATGTTGGTTAAATTTACTCTCTTCCATGAGTCTTTTTGGAATGATATTTCTAAAAGATTTGAGAAAGATGTTCTTCAAAACAATGTCGTTTTACGTCCCTTCTATCTGCCACTACTGGGCAGTTCTTTACAGGTCATTTACGGTCTGTTCTACTTTGAATACATGTCCTCTACTTTTTTTCCACTTTTTGGACAAGTATAAAACCCAAGGGTTTCTCTTGTTTCTTCCTTGTTAATACAGCACTGATCCGTATTGTCTCTACATTGACCAGGCTCTTCCTGTGTTCCTCTTTCCTCGGATTCATGGGTAGACGTCGAGGCCATCATGCCTAGGTTAGACTCTACTTGAGGCATGACTGTGTCAAATCTTTGTGTTGACCCTTCTGTACTGGGTTTCTCATCAGATGATGAACCTGAAGTGTTAGGTCCATGAACAATGTTGACATTTGGTATATGAGATGTATTTTCACCTCCTAGTATTAGTGGCATTTCCCTATTCTGTACAGTTATAGTTAATTCTTTAATATTCATGACAACTTTATTATACATGATAAAGTCACATACCAGTATCATATCACATGAAACTGGAGCTACATACAGTTGTTGATTGAACTGCATATGTCCAATTTTAAACTTGATAGGACTAGTAAGCCTGCATGGTATTGTCATGTTGGTACCAGCACAATACATGGTGGTCTCCCTGATAACATAGGGATTAGGCTCTAAAGTGTCAAAAATGTTGTCCTTTATGATAGCTACTTCTGAACCAGAGTCAACTAGAGCAAGTACTTTCTTTCCTGCAATATCTACTTCAACTCTAAAGAGTTTGACTGCTCCTAGTGATCTCACTGTACCGATACCTGATAATACTCCTTCAGATTCATAAACATCATTTTTGCTATTCTCATTAAAAGATACTTGTCTAGATGTTGGCTCTTTCTGTACTGACTGTCGTATTCCGGTATCTTGTACATAAAGGTCTGGACAATCTTTAATATAATGACCTTGCTGGTGACAATTAAAGCATTCGTTATTATAATAACCACGTCTGGTATATCTCCTGTCACCTGAATTATTCCCTCGCCAACGACCTCGACCATTGTTACGAGAATAATTAGAATACCTGTTGTTCTGGTTAGGTGACCTAGAACTAGGACTGGTTCTTTGATTGGCTGATTGTTCCTGAACCAAACTGGTTACTGTTGACATCATTGTCTCTATATATTCCTTTATGCGAGAGAGACGATTATCCATACTGGACTTGGTGCTACCTACACCAAGAACTACTGGTTTGTTAACCGACTTCTCTAAAAAAAGAGAATCTTGTGCCTTTTTTCCAGTTTTCTGAATGGCACTGACTGCCTTTCTAGTGTGCTGACACCATCTAATCACATCCAAGGCTGCATCCATTGACTTTGGTTTAGAGATACAAGCTCCTGTTCCAGCATCTGTATCATTACAACCCTGACAAAACCGCATGATTGCCTGTTCAGTCATTAGTTGTTCACTGTACCTGCTATAGGCTCTAGTGGCGAGAGTCAACACTCTTTCCGACCACTCCTCCTATGTCTCCTTTTCTCCTTGAGCACTTGTCTGGAACTGAACCTGTGAGGTTTCTGGCAGTTCTTGATGACCAAATCTCTTATTCATATTGGATATGATATCAGAAAAACTTGCTGTTTTGTTGTTTTCCAGGAGTAAGGTGTAATACTCACTGGCTGCATCATCTAGACACCAGCAGAGCTGTTCCCTTTTTTGTTCATCTGTCCACTCAGCAATTTCAGCATAAATAGAAAACTCAGTATGAAAGGCTTTCCAGTTGCCCTTCCCACTATAGCGGAGCGTTTTTGGAATCGAGGAGAGAAATTGTCTGTTCTCTATTTTCTCCTTTTTTCTACTTTCCTGACTGATTGGAGAATTTTGCCCATCTGTGTCAGATTCTGACTGGGAGTCACTAGACCCTCTAGACCTTCTAGGACTAGAACGACTACGGTGTAATGGGAAACTCCTTACACTTCTTATAGGCGAGAAATCATGCTGTTGATTCTCACGAAGTTTGTTGTACTCAGGTTCTAACCTTCGCTTTGTTCTGGTCTTGCGGTAGGGTGAAACATAAGACGTGTCAGAATCACCTGTATATGTATGTCTAGGATCACTTCTTCGTTGCCTCCCATAGTAATCACTATTATATTCCTTCTGACTTACTGAAGGTTGGTTGTAATGCGGCTGAGGTCGCTGCGCTCTACGGTTACCCCAGGGGTTGATACAAGCTATGCTTAGTGTTAGAGTGCCCTTACCTTCCTATAAGGATTCAGTCCCAGCTAACCTCGTCAGGTCCCAGATATCAGGCGCATTGCATTGCTTGTTCATCCGTAAGAGAGGGATGCACTCGAAGTAGAGGCTGGAAGTACCCAACTGTTACCCTTGCGTCATTTGTCCCTTCGGATCCCTCGGTAATGTACCAGTACCCTTGTGACAGGTTGGGGAAACCCCCTAGGACTACGGGGCAATTACACTACAACATGTTACATATCAATTGTCTGTGTATGGCACATGTTACTGTTTTTAATAATATTGTTTGTATGCTATATGCCCTCCAGGGGATCTAATGGTAAATAAAAATATTCTATTCTATTCTATTCTATATACAATACACAATGTATGTATGTTGTCGGAAAATATAAAATTTGTTTGTATAAGCTTTAGAAAAAGGACGAAAAAGCGATGCTCATCCGAGCTTTTCTCCTGTTTCGTAGCGAGTACAAGTAAATTTTATATTTTCCGACAATGTGCATATATTGTGTTTATCCTGAAATTACACTTGATTACTCTCTACACTTGAAATTATTATTATAATCAAAATCATTGTCTCTAATTTCTCAAAAAAAATCGACGGTTGTTCAAACGCGGACCGCGAAGCGGACCCCATACTGGTTAGGAAACAGAAATATTCGTATTACTGCTTGCTCAACGTGGAAGTGGGGCAACAGGAGACTTTATTTGTACATCATATTCGTACATGACAAATTAAGCAAAAATGAATTTGTATATATATACCTGTTACATGTGTTATGTGTAAAATAGTTGGCTAATTACAGGATAAATCCATATTTATTATTTTCTTTTTTCAAATCCTAGGAAAAATTGTGCAAAAAGAAATAAAGTTTTACCCACAGATTTTTTCCATTTCCTAACACCTGAAACTAATTCTGAATACCTCATAACTATATATCAGTTGTTGTTGCAATTGATGCAAAAAGGAGGTCATAGTATTTTGTGATTTTTCAGGGGTATACACAAAAATCTGTGTACAACCCACTCACAGATAGAAAGACAGGTGAACAGTACAATTCCAAATATTATATATCTGCGAAAACTATTTTTCAGGGGTACACAAAAGCATCTGTATTTTTCAGGTTAATGATCTTGTAAATTTGTTTTTAAATGACTATCAGTTTAATATGTAAAGCTATAAACAACACCTGTGCATACCTTTACAATAGTTTGTAAGATTTCAATTGCTTTTTCATCCATTTCTTCTTTCTCGTCCTCTTTCAGAGTTATTTTTGGTTTCAGTACTTCATAAGCATTTGACCATACATCCTCAAACACCTCAGAGAATCTCTGACCAAGCCTTATTGGTTTATTTTGAGCATCTCTTTCAGTAAATGTCCCATCTGCTCTTTGCCGGCTAGCTACATCATTAAACCTTCAACAAATTTAACCTGTTTAATTTATCAAAGATGACAGCAGGAAAAAGTAAAATCACAAAAATACGAAACTACACCGAATCCGCACGAAACGATTCTTCGAGTTGATAATCAAAGCCTAAGAAAGTGATTGCACATTGTACGTGATTGACATGATTGAAGATTTAAAACTTTAAAAAATTGTAAAAAAAATAATCAAATATTCACAGTTCAAGTGGGCTTATGAACGTAATCTATAAATCACTGGTACATAATTAGGTCAGGGATTTTGTTACCACACTTCAATTAAAAAAATGCACAGTACTTTTACATATACAAATAGTTGATTTAAAAGTTGATGGTATTACAAACAGGATATTGCTTCTTACTTTAAACAATCATGTTGTTTACTGAGTTTGTGAATTTAGAAATAATCCTTTAACTAACTAACTTATCATGTGGACGAAACCACAGAGAAATTCAAACTTATAGCCGTAAACAAACTGAGAACGTCATGGCAAAAATACATTTGCGCAGTAGTGATAGATAGAATAGTATAAATAAAGATAATTAAATATTTCAATCAACAACAAAAAAAAATAAAAAATAAAAACCAATTCTTCAGAGAACAATTGAAGGTCTTTCCACCTCGATAATAAAAATGAAATTTAAAAAACTATGTTAGAAAATTTACTGTAACAGTTTCTTTTGAATAACGATAACAAGCAAAATTTAAAATTTACAACATGACCTTGACTGCAATTTCCTTCAAAATGACCATGGACTTCATATCAAAAGACTGTAGACCTCTCCGACTTATAACCGTGCGTATGAATTGATCAAAAATATCGCCTATCTAAAGTTTTCAAAGGGAAATAACTTCCATAAGATGTCTTCCGATCACTCCAGTCAAAATTAACCAAATCATTCTTAAGAGTAGACGAACAATTTGGTGAAAACAGTTTGTTAAAATCTTTTACGGTTTTAGAGATATAGCGATAACAAGAAAAAGGGGACGCGGGGGATAACTCCTCTAAGAATAAGTGTTCGGTCACACAGGGTGAGTTTTGAAACCCCCATTACTGTACAACATCATTGGCCAAAAGTCCATTCGATATGTTGTAAGACAAAAAAAGCATCTCAGACGGCTGAAGAAAAAAAAATCAATTAATAATCAGAAGAAAAACAAAGGGTCTTTCCACGAAAAGTGGAAAGACCTGATTATCTGTATCATATACCCAAGCTACTGTGGTTTATTTTTATGGTAGAAAGTTATTCCCATTCCGTGATAACAATAATGAGGAATTTACGTTGTACGTCCATAGACTCCATACTACAACGACCCACAACACGTTAGATAGGTATAGTTAGGTTTTTTTTTCATCTTGTGTATATTTTTACTTGAGTATCGTTTGATAATATATATTTTCTACTTCTTAATCAATTTATACATTTCGTGACCCGTTGGTATTTTTTATTTAATCAACATCTGATTAGTTTGGTCGTTCTTCGTTGCTCAAAAGTTTTGTAAATGTCGTCAAAGTTTGTTTCTTTTCTATGAAATTCCAATTGTTATGTCATGAAAAAAGGCAACATGTTGAAAACACATCATTTAGCAAGTCGTTCGAAAAGATTGTCTGCATATCATCTAAAAAGCATTTGCGAAACACATTCCACCACCAAATATCGCGCAATACGATAGAGCTCTATCAACTCACGACAGCTAAATTCTAAACATTTAAAACGCTCGACAAGCCTCGCGTTAGTTTAAATTTGGAAATTTAACTGTGTCGGAAGGATAAATATTGTATCACACTCGATGTAGCAGTAGTATCTAAATGTATACAATATAAATGTTTAGTTCTAGACAAATACCTGATCTTAAACTGCGAACAAAGAGACTGTATCATATCTTCCGTGAACTTTTGTTCATCAAATGATGGGGGCTGGCTTAGTTTCCTTATATTTGGGGTTGCCATGGAACCATTTTCTATATCGCTTTTTAAAATCTGGTATGCAGATAAAAATGTCATGCCATGTTTTTCTCTTAGTACATTATCCAGAATAGTACAAGCTTCAGCTTGTTTCTTATAGTTTTGTCGCATGGTGTCCAAATCCCGATTCGTTCGTTCTGTTTCAATTGAATGATAATCCTCGTATTCTGTTATTTTGATCTTGCCTTTAGTGTCGATAATCTGTTGGGCCTCTTTTATTATAGAAGTAACTTTTGCTTTGATGCGTTTTGTCTGTTCTTGACGTTTTTGAAGTTCTTGTAAATGTATTTCTTCAATTTCCTTGATAATAGTACAGGAAGATTGCATGGTCTCTTTCAATTTGAAAACTTGAAGTCCTGCTGTTTTTCGAGCTTCCTTCACGGCATTTTCAACATCACAAAATTTATGGTTATTATGAAGAGATGTGACACACTTGCTGCAAATTAAACATTCACAGTCAGAACAATACAACGAAAATTCTTGTTTGTGTGTTTTGCATTCCGACACAAATGTATATGCTGCTCGATCTACCTGATTTAAATCGGTAACGGAATGGTTTCTGGAAGCAGGAATGTTACTATGAATTGTTTTACATGGCTTACATATGGCTGTTTTACATTCGTAACAGAAGTATACTCCAGTATTCAAATCACAAAGATTGCATTTCGATGATGAAGCCTGTGCCATTATTATTTCTGTATCAAGGAAGTTGTTTGCATTTATTCAAATCAAAACGGAAATAGCTCGTCATAGTTTAATTATAGACACATATTTATTAGTATCATATCTTTTCTCATTTTGCGTCAATTTAAAAAAAATATAAATGGCAGTTATTTCAACGAAAACGAATAAATAAACAAACAAGCAAAGAATTTAATAGAAATATACACTTTTGTTATTTAAGTGATATTATTAGTTACATATAGTGTGTTTGTGACCTAATATGATATATACAGGGTAAGTAAATTCCATATGGGGTGAGAGCGACCTAATATGATATATACAGGGTCAGTAAATTCCATATGGGGTGAGAGCGACCTAATATGATATATACAGGGTCAGTAAATTCCATATGGGGTGAGAGCGAATATATGATATATACAGGGTCAGTAAATTCCATATGGGATGAGAGCGAAACCCTGTATATATCATATTAGGTCACTAGCACACTATGTAACGAATTTATCTTACCGACTATCTTTATTTGTTGAATTTAGACTAAAGTTGTCTTATTTGCTATCATGACACATCTTCTTATTTCTGTATTAAAGTGGTCAAGTGTTCAAGTTTAAGAACCTTCTTCAATTGGTCTGCACTAATTAAACTACTAATGAAAACGATAAATATTTATTATCAACAACCTTGATATCAACAATATTAAACAGAACTTTAATAGTTTTAAATAATCAAACAGTGCCAAAGTCGTAAATCCACAACTAACCGTGTATTGAAATAAGCCCCGCCTCCTTATATATACTAACCATTGCTAACCTAATATTGAATATACACGGTCTCCACGAGGTCGCTTTTAACAATGTTTAACCAATCATATTCGTAGAAATGTTTAGGGGGTAAGATAAAGTTTGATACATTGTATCTTTTTTTAATATATGTCTGAACAAGAGAAATTTAGTTTCATTATGAAAAGTAATGATACTGATATTTGTATTGTATGTGTAGCTGGAATAAGCGTTATCATGTCTGATTCGAACATTCATTTTAGGCAAACATAATGTAGTTAAAAACTGTTGTAGTATTAAAACTTATTCATTATATTATTGTAATAGCTTGTACTAAATATATAGTATGAATAACATGAGGAATAACACCTCCATGCAATGTAGATATAAAATGTGTGTCTCTTATCATTGAGAAAATATGTCTCTGTATATTTCTTTTTGTTTATTTTTGTCTATTTTTGTCTATTTTTGTATTTGTATTTTGTAAATGTCAACTGGTATCATTCCTGTATTGGAATTTACACCAATACAATTATTTTATTTCTTAACTATCTATATGTCGACAATATCGAATCACACCTTTTCTCATTTGCTTCGATATCAATATTAATGACACATGACCCAAATAATCTAAATTAATGGCAGTAATTTCAACAAAACAAAACAAAAAACAACAAACCAAGCATATAAAAGAAAAAGAATACGTTCACGTATTTCACATCATTTTTTTCATGTTTTTATGGAAATATTCTTTATAAAGCACAAAAATGTCAGTATTCACTTATAAGGTCTTTGCATCGGAACTAAACACATTTATTAAAAGAAAAACAGTTGTTGGCATGACACGGGTTATGTTCTTCTCATATATTTTATGAAAGTTTAATACTAAACCCCTAACGGGAGGTTATTCATTATGATGAAGACATAATCTTTCAATCAGTTTAATTGAGGTCTGGAGCTGGCATGCCAGTTAACTGCTAGTAGTCTGTTGTTATTTATGTATTATTGTCATTTTCTTTATTTTCTTTGGTTACATCTTCTGACATCAGACTCGGACTTCTCTTGAACTGAATTTTAATGTGCGTATTGGTATGCGTTTACTTTTCTACATTGGCTAGAAGTTTAGGAGGAGGGTTGAGATCTCATAAACATGTTTAACCCCGCCGCATTTTAGCGCCTGTCCCAAGTCAGGAGCCTCTGGCCTTTGTTAGTCTTGTATTATTTCTAATTTTAGTTTCTTGTGCATAATTTGGAGTTTACTATGGAGTTCATTTATCACTGAACTAGTATATATTGGTTTAGGGGCCAGCTGAAGGACGCCTCCGGGTGCGGGAATGTCTCGCTACATTGAAGACCTGTTGGTGACCTTCTGTTGTTGACTTTTCTATGGTCGGGTTGTTGTCTTTTTGACACATTCCCCATTTCCATTCTCAATTTTTTAGAAACACATTTATTTGTTCATTAGATAATTTGCTCTGAGAATTTGCTTGATTTGTTAAAGTGTAAATGAGATTTATTTTATATAGGATTTTCTATCCAAGGCATATCCTAAGGGTTCGTGGTCTAGTGGTTACGACTAATGGCTGTAGATGATTAAAATGATATGTGCAATAAAATTTTATCAAGAGAAAAAGACCGATGGCTACAGTACTGAAGGTCCCGAGTTAGATTCTCACTCAACGTCGATTTTCAGTACATCAGTAGGGTGATTTTCACACTCCCATACACATCTCTGGTATCCAGACCGGAGTTAAAACTATATTGGATACTTCGGGGGCCTCGGTAGATCAAAGTTGTTCCCAGCTTGACTTGGAGATCAATCTTCTGAAATCTCTTTGGGTTGTCTGCTCCCGCCGAAAAGCCCGGTGGTTTTCTCCGTGTACTTCGGCTTCATCCACCATAATAACAGACTTCTTCCCGGTGTCATACACGCTCCCTTGGGCGGTGTTGGGTGGGGATTGTTCTGGTGGTGTGATAATATTGTAAAGGACACATCTCCATTAATCCATAGGGAGTGTAAATGGATCCGCTGTACCTTTGCAGTCAGTCAAGGGGTGTGTCTCAACTGGAGGAATCTCGAAGTACATACA
Organism: Mytilus galloprovincialis; assembly: GCF_965363235.1. Classification (NCBI taxonomy): domain Eukaryota; kingdom Metazoa; phylum Mollusca; class Bivalvia; order Mytilida; family Mytilidae; genus Mytilus; species Mytilus galloprovincialis. Next base: position 81,547,329 of record NC_134845.1, on the reverse strand, counting down.
TAAGGCAAAACATTCGGAATAGTTTTGGGTCTTGAGTATCAGGGGCGATCAATATAAAATGGGGGATGTGCAACCATATGTCATTATTTCACATACCGACCGTGCAAGGGCTGTATAGCCAGTCAAGGTCGTTAAAAACGTTCATCATCATCATTGATAGTCAAAGAAGGGGGAACAGGACCACACTCCTCCAATTGATCCGTCACTGTGTATACCGAGTCTGCTGTAAAGTCTGATGTACACAGTGTATATTCTAGTAATATGTGATGCGTTCATTGGTCAATAAATGAATGCTGAAAAATCAAAATGGGTGAAAAAATCATCAAAAATACCAGGCTTAAAACTTTGTAAGTCAGAAACAATATTCATCTGCAAACAACTCTTCAGTCTAAACAGAAACATATATATATATAAAATTATGCGCCTCCCGACTGAAATTTGCAACGCATAGATTGTCCTCAGCTTAATAAAGAATATTTCGAAGATTTAAGTTGCGACCCCATACCCCCCTCCCCCTCCTTCTAAACTTTAAATCCTGGATCCGCCCCTGATGTTTATATATATGTCTCTAATCAAAATAGAAGCCTATGATAGAAATTTATAAATTTACGATAAATATTTAAAATGATCTATTATTTTTAGTGAATGTATGTGTTCATGCTCAGCTCCTATTTATGTAGTTTAAATCTAACATAGTGACCTTTTGTTTTAATGTATGAACTACTAGAATTATTAGCTATTATTAGTATTGTATTTACTAAGATCGTATGAATAGGAACAAGAGGTCATAAAAAAAAAAATTAAGTGAAAACAGGCAATAGTTAGGAAATTTATAAACTTAGATTATCTAAATAAGTACCCATGAAAGGATAAACTAAAAGCTATAAAGACGTTGAAAGAGCCTGTGTAGTTCGCCTTGGTCTGTGTGCTTATTCAACAAAAGACACCGTCTCCAACATTATAGAGGAGAACAAAATTCATGACTAAAGTCTCTGTTCTATTGTTTTGTATCGCTCATTTCGTCTATTTAATTTTTCAATATCTTCTTTAGTGTTTAGTTAAAACATAAAAGAGGTTAAACAAATCTTCATTTAGGGACATACACTCCTTTAAAAGAGTGACAGTCTTCTAACTTATTGGCGAAAGGAGTAGGTCCGGCAATGGCCGATTAAGGCCTCAAATTTCAAGTTCATCTGACGGGAGATTTTGGACATTTTTTAAACACTTAGGCGTCTATTCCAGTTGATTCGTTTATGTTTATGTGATACTAGTAGGTTTTTACTGATTTAGTCATTTAAAAGGCTCCGATTCAAGACTAAATATGAAAAATCTATTAAATATGCCAAAGCATGTCACTTTTCAGATGGTTTTTGTCAAAAATAAATGTGGCCGCATCCGTGTTCATCCTCAACTTTACATTTGTTATGTATTATCATCAAATACAACTTACATTTCAATTTTAAGAATGAAATGCTGCCACTTTCATCAAAGACGGAAACCGTCAAAAATTTACCTAAAATGCTAGAATTGTAAAGATTTCAGTAATTTAGCATGATGCTAGTACCCGACATGTATGTGCATTGTATTGTAAAAAAACAGCCCATGTTTATGTAGCACTGAGAAGCATTCTACTTTCCAATAAATAACTAACAGTAAAAATGCTTATATTTTGGGGCCAAAAAGGGGTCTTCATACTGAACATACTCCTTTGTACTTGTTATTAGATCATCTTAGCCTTTTGAGACCTAAAGTATCTATGGATCTATTATTATTTTAATCATATAAGGCAAACGAAAATGCTGAAAATCGTCATTTAAAAGCAATAATTCCAATAAAGAGTCGTTGTAGGCCGATTTCCCCAATATCGCCTTAATTGAAGATCTTTTCTTGTTGATCGTTTTTCGCTTATTTAAGTTTCAATCTATCTTTAATTACTGTTAAGACATCGGGCGTAAACCCAAAAACATGGTAAAATAAGAATGTGTCCATTGTACACGGATGCCCCACTCGCACTATCATTTTCTATGTTCAGTGGACCGTGAAACTGGGATCAAAACTCTAATTTGGAATAAGGATTAGAACGATCATATCATACGGGACATGTGTACTAAGTATAAAGTAGATTGGACTTCAACTTCATTAAAAACTACCTTGACCAAAATGTTTAACCTGAAGCGAGACAGACGGATGGAGGCACGAGTGAACGGACGAACGCCAAACCAGAAAACATAATGTCCCTCTTCTATAGCAGGTGGGGCATAATAATAAGGAGTTGTATGACGATCTCGACCATGATACTTATTTGTTGAGCTTGACTTGTTGATCGTTTGTGCATTTTAAGGTTTCTCTCCATCTATTATAGCTTTCAAGTTGATAGGCATACATTTGTCATTTAAGGGTAACGACTTCTAATAGAGTTTCACGTATATAGACAATTGGTAGAGCTCAACATTCTGTACCTTTCTGCTTCTGTCATATTTGCCCTTAAAATCTATTTAATCAATGTTGGCCATCTTGGTTGGCAAGCAGGGTAATCAGACAAGATACGCCTGAGGAGCATGATGATAAAGGCCAAGTTTTGTTAAATGTTGCCCAGTAATTTCAGAGAATATTTTTGTAGAAATTAACAGACGATGACAAAAAATACCTCAAATGTAAGAAAAGTTCACTTGGCTATGTGGGCCATGTATGCTAAAAAGTCCATTCTCCAAATATGGTTCTAAGAAAAAAAGAAAGATAAACCAAACAAATAGGTAGACAACATATCAAATATAAACTAACGGATTTCAGTACTTACAAGTTGTTTGTTCTTGCGAAGGAAATTATAATTCATTTGAAAGTATACTTATTCCTTTTATTTTGGATTAATCATTAAATCTTAAATAAATAAATAATTTAACTGTCAACATATCATTCCCAGTATAAACCATAGAAGTAATATTTTCAATAAATATTTACATTTTGTCTTTTTCATTTTTAGCCATTGACTGTCCCTTTGGTATCTTTTGTCCCTCTTTTATATACCTTATATACAAATATCATGCATAACACATCATTAAAATTTAAAGAAATAAGATTTTTTTTTATTGTTCATATTGTTTAAACTGGTCTTAAAAAGTTACATGCAATCATCAAAGGTTTTGGAGATGTTGTTGTTGCTCATATCTGGGAACAGTATATATATTCCTGCTCATATGCAGTCTTTAGTTTCCTGCATACTGAATTGTAGTTAATTATTTTCTTTAATTCCTTTTTGGCTAAATGGTTGTCATTTTTCTCTTCGACTTATTATTAGGAAAGATCATTTTAGTTTTGATTTCAGACTGTAATATTGTTTCACACAAATCTATATTTCGCAACTATGACCTGATCCCTTGATATAGTGACCTCAAACTATACGGATCAATAAAATAATGATGTGACAAGAAATTTAAAAATCCTGTTTATACCAAAGACCCTTGAGAAGTATATATTTTTAAGTGTACTACCTAAGGGGTTAATTCCACATGAATGCATGTTATCTCACTGCAACATATTACAAGTATTTTGACTTCAACTTAACTTGTAAGGTGAACATTACAGTTAATGTTATTTACTGGACATAAAAACAGAAAAAATATAAATTGTCCCACACTCATAACAAGTAAAACTTTGCTTTTATCAAACTTCCAATGCATCTCAAATGATATGAGGAAAAAATCTGTATATAAGCAGAGACATATAATACATTATATTATATGTCTCTGATATAAGTATAGGTCATTCTTTCTTAAATATTTATATAACTATAGGTACTGAATTACAGTGAATGTTATATTAAAATGGGAACGTTTTTTGAAGCAAAAATGGCACACCACCCCTACCAAAAAAATATCGGAGTTACCCCCCCCCCCCCCCCCCCCCGTGAATCTAACAGTCCTAAAAACAAAGATAAAACTATACAGATGTTTTATTATCCTTTGAAATTATAATAAACAAGAATGTGTCCACAGTACACGGATGCCCCACTCGCACTATCATTTTCTATGTTTAAAGGACTGTGAAATTGGACTAAATTCTCTAATTTGGCATTAAAATTAGAATGATCTTATCAAAGGGAACATGTATACTAAGTTTCAAGTTGATTGGACTTCTACTTTATCAAAAACTACCTTGACCAAAAACTTTAACCTGAAATTTGCACTATCATTTTCTATGTTCAGTGAACCGTAAAATTGGGGTCAAAACTCTAATTTGGCATTTAAATTAGAAAGATCATATCATAGGGCACATGTATACTAAGTTTCAAGTTGATTGGACTTCAACTTCATCAAAAACTACCTTGACCAAAAACTTTAACCTGAAGCCAAAAACTTTAACCTGAAATTTGCACTATCATTTTCTATGTTCAGTGAACCGTAAAATTGGGGTCAAAACTCTAATTTGGCATTTAAATTAGAAAGATCATATCATAGGGCACATGTATACTAAGTTTCAAGTTGATTGGACTTCAACTTCATCAAAAACTACCTTGACCAAAAACTTTAACCTGAAGCCAAAAACTTTAACCTGAAATTTGCACTATCATTTTCTATGTTCAGTGAACCGTGAAATTGGGGTCAAAACTCTAATTTGGCATTTAAATTAGAAAGATCATATCATAGGGCACATGTATACTAAGTTTCAAGTTGATTGGACTTCAACTTCATCAAAAACTACCTTGACCAAAAACTTTAACCTGAAGCGGGACAGACGGACGAACGAACGGACGAACGAACGAACAGACGGACGAACGGACGCACAGACCAGAAAACATAATGCCCCTCTACTATCGTAGGTGGGGCATAAAAAATACATATATAATCACAGCAATTGTATCTACTACTGAATTGATACGAAAAATTCAGCCATTATATTATTATTGTTAATTTATTCTGGAACTGCATATCCTGGTGCAGCTAAAGCTCCCTCTTTATGATATAAAACTGCAGGCCAGACCGTAAGCCTAAACTTTGGTCCTTTCTTTCCTGAAAAGCGGAACATTTCCTTATTAAATTTTTCACCACGCTTTCCCCAGATAATTTCCATTGGTGGTTGTTGAATACACATGTACCAAATTAGGTTTACACAGTTATCAACATATTCTTTGAGTTCTTTGCCTATAGCTATGTCTGTAAATACCTTTCCTTGCAACTCTTGTGTTAGGATATTCTAAAACAAACAAGGTTAAAACATTTCAAATATTAATTATTGAATTATACTGTAAATTTGTATATGAATGCCGTCATTTATTATTTTGATTTTTGAAGAATAAACAACTAGAGGCTCTTAAGAGCCTGTGTCGCTCACCTTGGTCTATGTGCATATTAAACAAAGGCCACAGATGGATTAATGACAAAATTGTGTTCTGGTGATGGTGATGGTGATGTGTTTGTAGATCTTACTTTATTGAACATTCTTGCTACTTACAATTATCTCTATCTATAATGAACTTGGCCCATTAGTTGCAGAGGACTATATGAAATTGTAAAAAAATGACTATAAAGGGCAACAACTCCTTAAGGGGTCAACTGACCATTTTGGTCATGTTTTCTTATTTGTAGATCTTACTATGCTGAACATTATTGCTGTTTACAGTTTATCTCTCTATCTATAATAATATTCAAGATAATAACCAAAAACGGAAAAATTTCCTTGAAAATTACCAATTCAGGTTGTAACATAGTCAGAATGTGAGTTCTTATTATTGTGATATTAAACCATTGATAATAAAAACCTGTCAATAATGTGTCAATTTACAGTATGCCTGAGGCAACAAAAGCAAATTTCCTAGATTACTAAAAAAATATTAACAGTTGATCACAGATTTATCTATTGTCTAAATGATGTTTAATGTTTACAAAACTATGAATTGTTATACATGTATAGAGAGTGTCAATTTCTAAACTTTCTTTAGACTGTATATAATCACCTGTTTGAGAATAGGAATGGTAGCTGGGGCAACAGCTTTTCTGTAATCTTGAGCCATTTTTTCTGTTTTTTCTTGAGTTTCTTTATCATCAATTTTCTGCAATATACAAAATCGGTCTTTAAACATTGTATGGTAAGTCTAATATCTTTTGCGAGTTTCATGTCAACCAAAAATTTGATAATTTAATAATACATAAACTTTATGACATCAAGAGAAATATTGCTAAACAGAGTGATTCTATAAGGATCTGGATGGGATTTGCTGAATAGAGAACGATAGGCTTAATGTATGGAAAAAAGAAAAATAATAAAGAAAAGAGAAAATTAGTCAAAAAATATAATGAATAGAGAATTAAAGACCTGTTGGTGACCTTCTGATGTTGTCTGTTCTTTGGTCGGGTTGTTGTCTCTTTGGCACATTCCCCATTTTCATTCTTAATTTTAATAATGAGCAAGCAATGGAGGATAGAAAAATATGAGCTAAAAAAATCTGAATACGGTAGTGGGCAAAACAGACCAAAAAAAAGAGAAGAAAAAAGACATAAGAACGTGAATGAAAAGCTTGTTTAAAATTTATCGTCTTAGTACTAGTGAAGAAATATCATAATACACTTGTTTTGGTGGTGGAATCTATAACTACTTACTGACTCTTTCTTTGTGTTCATTGGATCAAATATGGGTGGTGTCATTCCCATTATCAGTTTAGTAACCTGGCTATCGGCTGTCTTCTTACAGAATTCATAAATCACCTGCAAAATAAAAATATTTATTACAATGCTTACAATGAATTACTGTGATTTTCCAGTGAAATAAAAACTGATAATGTGATAAAAAAAACATGGTTATTTCACTACTCTGACGTCATACAACAATTGGCATTTTTAAGACCTTGTTGACGAGGTTTCATCAAAACAAATTTAATTCCATAAAATATCCCATTTGTCAATGTAGTAAAAAGAGTAACTAAATAATCAAAGAATTCAAATATTGAAAAATATTCAACTCATGACCAAACAACTCTGATAATCAACACATGTGCTACACGCATTCATGTTTTCAAATTTTAGATTTTTGTTTTTTTATCACAAAGTTTTAAAATATCAAAATATCAAGTTTTTGAACATTTTTGAAATTTTGTAATTTTCACCAAATAATTAAAATTCTAAACATTGTTTTTAAATTTTGATAGTTTAGATATTTGATAAAACTTTTAAAAGTACTAAACTTTAAACCTGCAGTTTTCATTAGCTCGCTTTTTGAAAGTTTGATTTTTAAATTTTTGATTAAGATATCAAAAATAGAATACGGGCAAAAAGAGGGGTACCTTTAAAGTGCAAAACAGAACATAAGCAGAACAAAGGGAAACAAAATGAAAAGAGCAGCATCTGCATGTAGCACATTGATTTCTTTTTAAAAAAATCCAAAAAAAATTTAGCTTTTTGGATAAATAATTCAAAACTATTTGGTTTCTCCAGCGCCAATAATTTAGGAGAAACCGTAAAAACTGACCAACTCGCAATAATGCCAAATGGTAGAGTAGGGCTGATTATGTATATATATTTGACTGAACTGTAAGCAATAAAATGACCCAATTCATGTGTATTATCTCAAATTTGATTTCATTTTTTTTTGCTAAAGTTACGACTTCTATGTAAATTTATGTACTCTAAGAAAAGAAAAATGGCACATAAAAGACAAATGACTTCATGTGTTCAAGCATAATTCCAAGCAAGTATTCCTTTTATCTCTCAAAACAAAGACATTTATAGCTTATCATCTATAAACAAAGACTTGCTATAAAGGAGTAGGTCCGGTAAGGACTGATTTTGGCCTCAAATTTCAGTTTCATCTGACAAAAGATTTTGACCACTTTTTAAACACTTAAGTGTCTATTTCATATGATGCAATTAATTTATGTGAAAGATTTTAACTTATTTAGTCATTAACTAGAGGCTCTAAAGAGCCTGTGTCGCTCACCTTGGTCTTGTGCATATTAAACAATGGACATGGATAAATTCATGACATAATTGTGTTTTGGTGATTAAGTGATGTGTTTGTAGATCTTACTTTACTGAACATTCTTGTTGCTACAATTATCTCTATCTATAATAAACTTGGCCCAGTAATTACAGTGGAAAATATTTTCTAAAAATTTACAAAAATTTATGAAATATGTTAAAAATTAACTATAAAGGGCAATAACTCCTTAAGGGGTCAATTGACTATTTTGGTCATGAACTTATTTGTAGATCTTATTTTGCTGAACGTTATTGCTGTTTACAGTTTATCTCTATCTATAATAATATTCAAGATAATAACAAAAACCGGCAAAATTTCCTTAAATTTACCAATTCAGGACAGTAACCTAACAACGAGTTGTCTGATCCATGTGAAAACATCAGGGCAGATAGATCTTGACCTGATAAACAATTAAACCCTATCAGATTTTCTCTTAATGCTTCGGTTTTTGAGTTATAAGCCAAAAACTGCATTTTACCCCTATGGTCTATTATTAACCGTGGCAGCCATTTTAGTTGATTGGCCAGGTCACGCCACACATTTTTTAAACAAGTTTCCCCAATGATGATTGTGGCTAAGTTTAGTTTAATTTGGCCCAGTAGTTTCAGAGAAGAAGATTTTTGTAAAAGATTACTAAGATTTACGAAAAAATGGTTAAAAATTGACTATAAAGGGCAATAACTCCTTAAGGGGTCAACTGACCATTTTGGTCATGCTGACTTTTTTGTAAATCTTATTTTGCTGAACATTATTGCTGTTTACAGTTTATCTCTATCTATAATAATATTCAAGATAATAACCAAAAACAGCAAAATTTCCTTAAAATTACCAATTCAGGGTCAGCAACCCAACAACAGGTTATCCAATTCATCTGAAAATTTCAAGACAAGATAGATGTTGACCTGATAAACATTTCTACCACATGTCAGATTTGCTCTAAATGCTTTGGTTTTTGAGTTATAAGCCAAAAACTGCATTTTACCCCTATGTTCTATTTTTAGCCATGGCGGCCATCTTGGTTGGTTGGCCGGGTCACGCCACACATTTTTTAAACTAGATATCCCAAAGATGATTGTGGCCAAGTTTGGATTAATTTGGCCCAGTAGTTTCAGAGGAGAAGATTTTTGTAAAAGATTACTAAGATTTACGAAAAATGGTTAAAAATTGACTATAAAGGGCAATAACTCCTAAAGGGGTTAACTGACCATTTTGGTCATGTTGACTTATTTGTAAATCTTACTTTGCTGAACATTATTGCTGTTTACAGTTTATCTCTATCTATAATAATATTCAAGATAATAGCCAAAAACAGCAAAAATTTCCTAAAATTACCAGTTCAGGGGCAGTAACCCAATAACGGGTTGTCCGATTCTTCTGAAAATTTGAGGGCAGATAGATCTTGACCTGATAAACAATTTTACCCCATGTCAGATTTGCTCTAAATGCTTTGGTTTTTGAGTTATAAGCCAAAAACTGCATTTTACCCCTATGTTCTATTTTTAGCCATGGTGGCCATCTTGGTTGGTTGGCCGGGTCACGCCACACATTTTTTAAACTAGATACCCCAATGATGATTGTGGCCAAGTTTGGTTTAATTTGGGCCAGAAGTTTCAGAGGAGAAGATTTTTGTAAAAGTTAACGACGACGGACGACGACGGACGACGACGACGGACGCCAAGTGATGGGAAAAGCTCACTTGGCCCTTCGGGCCAGGTGAGCTAAAAACGATCCGATTCAGGCTCAGATATGAGAAATCTACCAAATATGCGAAAAAATGTCACTTTTCAGATGGTTTTTGTCAAAAACGAAAGTGGCCGCATCCGTGTTCATCCTCAATCTTTATATATGTTATGTATTATCATCAAATACAACTTCCATTTCAATATTTTGGATGAACACGAATGCGGCCACTTTCGTTTTACACGAAACCGTCTAAAATTTAACTAAAATGCTGGAATTGTGAAGATTTCAGTAATTTAGCATGAATTAATGGTGCTAGTTCTCAATATATGTGCATTGTATTGTCAAAAAGAGCCCATATTTATGTAACAGAACCTTTCTACTATCCAATAAATGACTAAAAGTTTACATTTTAACAATTTTGTAAAACTGCTATATTTTGGGGCCAAAAAGGGGTCTTACTGGACCTACTCCTTTACAGATGTAATGCTTTAACAGTACAAGAGAGCACACACTTAAATGTCTCGCCTTCTTTACTAATCATTGATATTATGTTGATAAATATAAAGCTAAAATTATTACAACTGTCACATAAACTTAACATTAACCAAGATGACTAAACAAAGACCAATGAAACATGAAAATGTGGTCAAAGTCAAATGAAACATGCTAGGCAGACATGTACAGCTAACAATTCTTCCATATAACAAATATAGTTGACCTATTGATTGTAGTTTAAGAAAAACAGGCCAAAACACAAAACTTAGCATCGAGCAATGAACCTTGAAAATGAGGTCAAGGTCAAATAAAACCTGCGGGACTGACATATAGGTAGATCATAAAATAATTCCATACATCAAATATAGTTGACCTATTGCATTTAGTATAAGAAAAAAGATCAAAACTCAAAAACTTAATTTTGACAACAGAACCATGAAAATGAGATCAAGATCAAATGACACCTGCTTGTCCGGGTAAGACATGTACACCTTACAATTATTCCATACACCAATTATAGTAGACCTTTTGCATACAGTATAAGAATCAAAGAGCTGAATAGCTCTGAGGAGAAAGACAGCCCTTGTTTCCGTATTATTTTAATATTTTTGCGGGGGGGGGTTTAAGAATGAAAAAAAGAACAGGTTGACAATATTGAAATCAATTGTTGTTTAATGTAATTTCCTTTCCTTAGTTTAGGATTCAATTTGGACCAATGGAAGAGATCTGCATCTTCTAAATCTAAACATTCAATTAAAGTTGATAGTTTTATAAATTATCTAAAATTCAACTGAATTCTGTCATTTAACAACAACTACACTTTTTGAAATCTTAATTGTGTACCACTGAACTGCAGGCTAGGGCTATTTTTCCATTTTTTGTGACAGTACACTAAGATTTTTATTTTTTTTCTCAAGAATGTTAGGACTGAAAAATCTATTCAGTTTTTAATTTCCAATGATTAAGTTCCCAGTTACAACTCTCATCACAGGGATACAGGTACTAATAAAAAATAATATGATTGATGTAAACTGTGTGAAGCTTGTTTCCAGATCCTACATTTTGAAATATTTGTAAATTTCATGAAACTACAAAATGCAACATTTTAATTTTTTTTTTTTTTTTACCATTACAATGAATCTTTATGATTATGTTGGTACACAAATTTTGTTTTAATGGAAGACTACTAATCATATACTAAATGTCACATTTTAAGTGGTCAGATACATTAACTTTTATTTTAGTGGATGACTACTCATCAATTGAGGTGCTCCTGAATTGCAGTAAGATTCTCAAAACAGAATTTTACAGAAAACAAAATGAAGAAAAAAAATTGTTTCTCTCCCCAATCTCTTGTATCCCCATGGACTTTGTTTACTTTGAAAGTTGTTGACCAACTAATTAAAGTATTGCAGGTTGGTGTTTGAATAATCTTTAAGTTATATGTTTAAATTTAACAAATACCAATTTTTATTTAGTGCAAGATCTCTGAGAATGATTTAAATAACCAGTGAAGGATATCCCTGCTTCTGCATCGTGTGGCATTCCAAAAATGACGTCACTATAATATAATGTAGGTTGGATATATTTAGAATATCTTGTCATACTGATTTTTCAGGTTGTAAAGAAACGTAAATAGTGTAAAGGAGAGCTCAAGATACAATAATTTCGCGAGGAAAATGAGTAAAAGTGTTTAAAGTCAATCTATTCATTTGTGTATCTCCTTCTCATAAATCTCAGTAAGATTGTTGGGGAGTTTTCCACACTATAAAAACAAAATGAATGATATGAGGGGATGTCACTCTAGTCAACCCCATAGGGGATTGACAGCTTGAAGCCGTCTTTCCCCAAAAACTGACCAAAACACAAAAACTTATCTATAACCACTGAACCATGAAAAAGAGGTCAAGGTCAGATGACACCTGCAAGTTGGACATGTACACCTAACAGTCCTTCCATACACCGATTATACAAGACCTATTGCTTATAGTATCTGAGATCTGGAGTTGACCACCAAAACTTTAACCTTGTTCACTGATCCATGAAATGGGGTCGAGATCAAGTGAAAACGGTGTGACGAGCATGAGGACCTTGCAAGGTACGCACATACCAATTATAGTTATCCTATTACTTAAAATAAGAGAGAATTTAACATTACAAAAAAAACTTTTTATTCAAGTAATCTGAATGAACAATGAAAATGAGGTCAAGAACATTGGACATGTAGCTGAGGGAAACTTCCTAACATGAGGCATCTATATACAAAGTATGAAACATCCAGGTCTTCCACCTTCTAAAATGTAAAGCTTTTAAGAGGTTAGCTAATGCAGCCACCCGATCACTATTCCCATGTCGAGCCTTCTGCAACAAAAGTTGCAGGCTCCACAATTTTTATGATTTCCCCTATATATACTTTGTATTTTTGGCTTATCACGCTGTTAATTTCTACAGCTTGTACCTGAAAAATAGACAATGATTACCCCAATTTTATTTTCTGATGAATTTTTACAAGCATAATCCACATGTAAAAATTTGTTTTTAAATTTGAAGAGTAGTTAATTAATCTTCTCCTTAATAGCTGTGTACAATTTCTAAAGCCATAGAAATACATACCTTTACAACAGTTTGTAAGACTTCAATTGTTTTTTCATCCATTTCTTCCTTCTCGTCCTCTTTCTTACTTTCAGGTTTTTTTGGTTTCAGTACTTCATAAGCATTTGACCACGTGTCCTCAAAAACCTCAGAGAATCTCTGACCAAGGCGTCTTGGTTTATTTTGGTCTCCGATCTCTGTAAATATTTCTCCATCGGCTATTTGCTGGCTTGTGATTCCACTCAACCTTGAAGATACAAAGTCACCCCTTTCAATATCCAAGTCATAATTTGTAAAAAGTAAACCATTATAGGTTAAAGTACAGCTTTCAAAGTGGAGCGTTGGCTAACACTGACCAACAAGCTATAAAGGACCCAAAAATGACTACTATAATGGTAAAACCATTCAAACAGGAAAACCAACAGTCTAATTAATCTATATCACTTACTCAAACTTATGATATTGTTGATGGCAATACTATATATATGTCATATATGAATTTGTAACTTTTACCTGTTTTGAAAATTGTATATTTCATAACAATTTTTTATTGCATTATTCATGTATGTGTGTTTGTTTGATATTTTGTAATTGTTTGTTATATGTCATTGTATTTCATGAGGGCCTCAGGGAAGATTAGCTTTATAGCTAACTGTGTAACCCTCTTTAAATAAAGAATTATTATATCAAATAACGAGAAACAAGATCCATATACTGAAACCACATCACCAAACATGAAAACATTGTTGTGAAGCAATGTCAAATACATTTAAGGTGGTACCTAACACTACAGGGAGATAACTCTGTAAAATCAGCTAAACGTTTTAATTACGTTGTGTTGTTAAGGGAATATTAAGCTTCTCAATGATCAAAATAAGTGTTTGTCAAACTGCTATATAACCAGTGTAATTTTTCTGATAAAACAGTTGGTTCAAATTTTTTTGAAATTTTTATATTTTTGTAAAAGGGTCAAAGTAAATACTTTGTCAAAATTTTAAGAAAATTAAACAAGCCAAAATAATTTTAGTTAAAGTGTTGGGTACCACCTTAACTAATACCTGCTGCTTAATTCTGAAATCTGGTTTCTTTGATGTTCTATTGTTCCTCTAAGTTGTTTATATTCTTCCAAAGGAACCATTTTAAATTCTGCTGCCTGTCTGAAGGAACGACTGCTGGGCATTCTGTATCTCTCAGCCAACTTTTTAAGCGAACAACTAGGATCTCTTTCATCTAACTCAACATCTTTTGGAATCTGCAATGAAATATACATTGATATAGTTGCTACTATTCATTTTACAAACTTAATGTATATTCATGTTCATTAACACAGTATTATAAAATCTTACAAAGTTTAATTTAGTCCCTTTGAACCTAACAAGCGAATGTAAATCATTTGATAAAATGACACAAAATTCAAAATCTAAATGCATGGTTAGACTCAGCTTATCAAAAAACCCTGTATATTCAGATTATGTTGAAAGAGGGGGGATAGGAGGGGTCCTGATCCCGAAATCCCGGGCTTAAAAACAGTAAATCCCGAGGTCCCGAAATTAAATAAAGTAAATCCCGGCATCCCGAAATCCGAAAAAAAGAATTCCCGGATCCCGAAATCCCGGGCTTAAAAACAGCCGATCCCGGAGTCCCGATAAAGGTCCTATCCCCCCGCTTGAAATCAACCAAAGTCTAATTTTGGACCATGATTTTAGACAAGTGCGCCCAAAATCAAAATGCCTGTTTAAATAATACTAGAACACACCCGCGAAATCGCGGATTTATACAGCTTGTGAACTGTTGTTGGATGATTTTTTGTAAAAGATATTATGTATGGAGAATTTCATAAAAGGTATCAAAAGCTCTCTCCCTTTTTGCAAAGTCAGATATTTGTTTCCTTTCTGTTAAATTAAATTATTTTTGTGTTTCTGGCCTCAGACCACAATTATTCTTCTCCTTTGCTACAATGAATCTTTTGGTAAAAGGCAAACCAAATTAAAAATTGGCACCACTTCAAACATGAAATAAATGTAACTTACAGCTTATATATAGACCAATAAAATATGCTTCTAGGACAATCCATCAGTGTTTTTTTCTTTTGAGAGCCAATGGTAGGATATCAATCTTGTATAAATGACTAAGATCGACTAAGGCTATTTGAGGGGTGGTCGGAGGGGTCCTGATCCCGAAATCGCGGGATTAAATACATGAAATCCCAAGATTCAGAATTTAAAGAAATTCATATCCCAAAATGCCGAAATCATTAAATATATTTCCAGATCCTGTAAGGATCAATCCCCAAATCCCTAGCTTAAAAACACCCGACCCAATGTTCGGAAAAAGGTCTTGCCTCCCTCTAATCTCTACCCTACATTCATTTAAAGGCCAAATCACTACTTTCACTTTCAACAGTTACTGTAAATTTTTATGCCCCATTTATGGGCATTATGTTTTCTAGTCTGTGCATCCGTGCGTCCGTCTGTCCCGCTTCATGATCAGGTTAAAGTTTTTGGTCGAGGTGGTTTTTGATGAAGTTGAAGTCCAATCAACTCAATACTTAGTAAATATAGTGCTGATGTGGCATCCGTGTTCTATGGACACATTCATGTTTCCACATGTTTAACTTATTTTAATATATATGCAACTGGTATGACCCCTTAAATAGTAAACATTTCAAAGAAATCAGTAGACAGAATACAGAGAGTCTCTATATATTAAAGTAGTATAATTGTAGTTTACATGTAGATAAAAGCGAAAAATAATTGTCCTCTCTAAGGAGGTATAATAGTGGTTCTTGCGATCTAAACACCATGATATGGAGAACGCTTTGATTGGCTCATTTATTTTTCATTTTTTGTTATCTATCAAACGATTGGTTGTTCTTGTGCAGGTTTCAAACAGGAAATCTTATCTATGACTAAAAGTCAGTCTAATTACGGAATCAATATCCGGGCTCCTTTTTTGTCGTTTTTCTCCAAAAATAACTCATTCTGAATAATCATAAGAATAGATGACAAATGCGACTATGCATGTTACCTATAGAACACAGAGGCATGATGATTAATTTATCGTTGAAGGAAGAGAAGCGACACACAAAATGAGGTCTTTTCGTTTAATAGTATAGATTCCTGCCATATTCTGTATGTGTCTGTCCCAAGTCAAGAGCCTGTAATTCAGTGGTTGTCGTTTGTGTATGTGTTACATATTTGATTTTGGTTCATTATTTTGTACATAAATATGTTTTTCTCATTTGAATTGATTTACGTTTGTCATTTCAGGGCCTTTTATAGCTGACTATGTGGTATGCGCTTTGCGCATTGTTGAGGCAGTATGGTGTTTATTTCTATGTCATTTGGTCTCTTATGAAGAGTTGTCTCATTGGCAATCATATCACATCTTCTTTTTTACATTTAAATTTTCAAGGACCTAAATCGGATCACCAATAGGCTGAAATTTGTCTAGAAACATTTTATTTCACAGAATAGGAACCCTTCAGAGACGTATTCTGATTATTTTAAAATGGAGACATAGTACTAGAAAGCAGAAATGCTCTTTATAATATAACCCCTGATCTACTCCTGTCCTCTCTTCTTGAGTAAGTATCATCTGTTCTCTTAAAATTCACTACAGTATAAGCAACAGATAAGCAATGAATTCAACTCTGCAGAAAGTAAACAGACAGTTTTATTTAGGGGCCAGCTGAAGGACCCCTCCAGATGCGGGAGTTTCTCTGCTTCATTGAAGACCTATTGGTGACCTTCTGCTGTTGTCTGTTCTATGGTAGGGTTGTTGTCTCTTTGACACATTCCCCATTTCCATTCTCAATTTCTGTTATAAAAATCCAAATAAAAAAGGGCAAAAACTATCAAACTTTGACCTGAGGAGCTTTTTAGGGGTGTATCAAATAAAAGGAATAAGGGATCTACATCAACAAGACAGCATACCAACAACATAAATTAAAATATTTACCGGTTTTGTTGCCAATGATTTTTCCATGGTCCTCAGTTTAACATATTCTCCTGCTGCAGCCTTTGCATGCTCTGTTTTCCTTGCCTGTTCCAGTATTGTAGTAATCACTGCGTGTATAGGTCTGTTTTTAGGCAATGCTTTAAACTGGTCTATGGTTCCATTCGGTACTTCTCCTTTTTTCTTAAAATAAAAAGCATTTTTATAAAACATTTGCATTTGTTTAGATTGGTACTGCAGTTGGATCTGTTTAACTCCCTCCTATTGTGAAATTCTACACTTGAAAAAGAAAAAATTGAGGTAGTCACTAATATACACAGTGCAGTGATATAAACACGCACACAAGATTATAATTTTAGCAGAGAGGCAAAGCCCTGATTTAGTTTATGTTATTCCTTGGTGAAAGTAAAGTTTGGGTTAAAAACAGGATTCTCACCAGTGGTTGTCTAATAGATAAAAGAAGATGTGGTATGAATGCCAATGAGACAACTCTCCATCCAAGTCACAATTTGTAAAATCAACACAGAGCCTTGACTCACACCGAACAGCAAGCTATAAAGGGCCCATATAATTAGGTCATTTCTTTAATATTTTTTTCTATGATGGAAATTGACTGTTTTTGTCATTTTATTCAAAACTTTTAAAGGCTCAGAACAATTCAGAGCTTGGTTTTTGTTGAAGATTGTACATTTAAATTGAGAATGTAAATGGGGAATGTGTCAAAGAGACAACAAAATGATCAAAGAGCAGGGAAATGCTGAAGGCCACCATAAATACCCATTTAATAACTTGTGTAATTATTTTCTTATTTAGAATATGAGGCAAACAAAATGGTATATAAGGGTAGAACCAGATGCTCCGCAGGGCCCATCTTTATACGACCGCAGAGGTCAAACCCTGAAAAGTTGGGGCAAGTACGGACACAACATTTAAGCTTGATACAGCTCTGAATTTGGATTGTGATTAAATAGTTGACACAACATAGGTTTCTGACACAGAATGAACGTGGTCTTAGAACTTAAACTTAAAAACTTTAAAATTTAAAATTGGACATTAACCTATTATGGTCCAATATCCAAAATCTAAATACATGGTTAGATTAAGCATATCATAGAACCCCAAGAATTCAATTTTTTATTTAAAACAAATAATGTTCAATTTTAGACCCTTTCAACTTAAATGTGGACCAATTTGATAACCGGGCCCAAATATTAAAAATCTAAATACATGGTTAGATTCAGCATATTGAAGAACCCCCATATATTCAATTTTTGTTGAACTCAAACAAATTTTAATTTTTGACCCTTTGGACCTTAATGTACAACACTGTGCAATTGAATATTTCTTGCTATTGCTCAAAACTGTGCAATTGAAAATTTCTTGCTATTGTGCAATATTGTGCAATAAAGATTTCTTGCTATTGCACAATACTGTGCAATTGAAGATTTCTTGCTATTGGGCAATGCTGTGCAATTGAAAATTTCTTGCTATTGCACAATACTGTGCAATTGAAGATTTCTTGCTATTGCACAATACTTAATATAATAATTTTGGACCCCAATTTGGACCAACTTGAAAACTGGGCCCATAATCAAAAATCTAAGTACATGTTTAGATTCAGCATATCAAAGAACCCCAAGAATTAAATTTTTGTTAAAATCAAGCTAAGTTTAATTTTGGACTCTTTGAACCTTAATGTAGACCAATTTGAAAACAGGACCAAAAATTAGAATCTGAATACACGGTTAGATTTGGCATATCAAAGAACCCCATTAATCAATTTTTTGATGAAATCAAACAAAGTTTAATTTTGGACCCTTTTGGACCCTAATTTGTTGGGACCAAAACTCCCAAAATCAATCCAAACCTTCCTTTTGTGGTCATAAACCTTGTGTTAAAATTTCATAGATTTCTATTAACTTATACTAAAGTGATTGTGCAAAAACCAAGAAAAATGCTTATTTGGGACCTTTTTTTGGCCCCTTATTCCTAAACTGTTGGGACTAAAACTCCAAAAATCAATCCCAACCTTTCTGTTGTGGTCATAGACCTTATGCTAAAATTTCATAGATTTCTATTTACTTATACTTAAGTTACTGTGCGAAAACCAAGAAAAATGCTTATTTGGGCTCTTCTTGGCCCCTAATTCCTAAACCGTTGGGACCAAAACACTGAAAATCAATCTCAACCTTCCTTTTATGGTCATAAACCTTGTGTTTCAACTTCATAGATTTCTATTTACTTTTACTAAAGTCAGAGTGTGAAAACCAAATGTCTTTGGATGACAGCGACGACGACACCAACGTGATACCAATATACGACCAAAAAATTTTCAATTTTTGTGGTCATATAAAAATAAAAACTTTGAACAGATTCAAAATTACAAATACATGCACTTTTAGTATGCAATTTATTAAGTACTTCCAACAAATTTTTGACACTCAACATGTCAAAATCATAATTTTACCTGTAGTTTCCATTCTCTTTCCAACATCTTGTAATATTTGTTTTCGGCTTGTGCCTTGTTTGAAATCTTAGAGTCGAAATAATCATGATTCATCCAAATCAAACTGGATATGACTGAATTCCTCAAATCTTCCATTTCGTCTTCATACCCATACCCAAACATGTCGTCTTTATTATCAATATCCTAAATATATAAATATCATTATTAAGGGGTACCCAACACTAAATAGATTTGGCTTGTTTCATTTTCATAAAGTTTTGACAAAACATTTACTTGATTTGTTGACAAAAATATAAATATTTATAATCAAATGCACTTAATATTGTGATGAAAAACTAGTTTTAAAACCAATTGATTTTAAGTAAGAAGCTGGTATTTGGTTAAATTCCATGATAGGAATTCAATTCTATATAAATGATAGGGGAGGAAGTCATCTAAAGTAGTTTTTTACCGAGGAGTTTGCATATGAATTCTCAAAATCTGCATCACAGAAAACTAGGGAGAGGTGTTTGAGGAAACAGAGCACTGAAAACGACTGCTTCTGCTTGCAGGAAATAGTTAATGTTTCAGTTCCTTCCGTGCAATACATGATATGGTACTAAGAATTCTAAAAACAGAAACTTTGATACATGAACTTACTTTGATAGTTTTTCTTCACTTCAAAATTGCCACCCTATGTCAAAAATAGACGACACCCCCAATGTGGTGTTCAACACGGTGATATAGTAAAAATCATCACAACAGAAATGATTTCCTTTCTGTAAATCATAACTCTTAGTGGGAAACAGAGCAAATGGATTTTTATCAAAATCAATGTCGTCGAAGAACTTAAATGTATATTAAAAGCACATGGAACAGACATTCTAATGCAACAACGTTTGTAACGTTCATTTTGATTGGATAACATCACTTTCTTACATGGCATCAATTGACAATTGATGCTATGGGAAGTACGCGCAAGCGCAGACGGCATATGACAGATTTTAAATACATGTTTTAACGTTGTTTTCTGTCAGTTTCATTAGAATGGAGATAACAATATTGTATTTTAAGCTCTGACTGCATCAATTTTGGATTTGATGGTCGCAAATACCCGTTTACTGTCTCTGCTAATGCGTCGCCAGTAAACTTAATTTGCGACCATCAAATCCCCAATTGATGCCGTCGGAGCTTAAAATACAATACAGTTATCTCCTAAGTATTACCATTTCTGATTCATCATTTCTGCCTTGTGCTTCTCCACTAGTTGCTCCTTCTCCTTGTCCTTGGTTCTGTTTTGCTGCTGGAGGTTTATTTGGGTCACCATTGGAACCTTTGGACTAAAATAATTGAAGTCACATATGAAAAATTTAATTTGAAGTTCAAAATAATGGCCGTGAGGTCAAGGAAAAGTAAATGGGCTATGTCAAAGAATATGGTAAAAATATAACTGCATGAAAATTGAATAAATATCAAATGCTCTTTAATTGTTTATTGAGGGGTCGTCCCGATATTCCGACACCCCGTTAGTCCGACACCCCATTGGTCCGACACTCCAATAGTCCGACACCCCACTAGTCCGACACCCCGTTCGTCCGACACTTTTAACATAGATTATGACATTATATATAACTATGCAAATGCTTGAAATACTGAAAGACATACTGTAAATTCAGAAATTATTGCGTGCATTTATTATTGCGATTTTGTCATTTTACACTTGAATGCGATTTTAATTTTTACGATTTTGAGAAAAGTCATGCTTAAGTCAGTTCAAATATTACAAAATGCGAGTTTTAATTATTGCGTTTACAACTCAGTCGCATTATTCGCAATAATAAAAACCTCGCAATAATTTCTGAATTTACAGTAATTGCAAACTGCATTCGTCGTACATTAAAAGATATATAAAATTTACACTCAAAAACGCAATTGGCTTATAAATTCCTAAAAGGTGTTTCATATATCCACTTGTTGAAGCCTACCTGAAAATTAGCAAAATCATAAAAAAAACTTTAATTCAGGAACGTCGATTTTGTTACAGTACTATCCTCTGATTTCTTAACTTTTACTTCAAATTATTATTTATGATATCAACTACTCCTTAATTCTATTCAGTGATAATCAAGCTGTTCATTAGACTCCGTGTAATATGACTATCATATGCTAATAAACAGGTACAGTTTTAGCTCACCTGACTTGAAAGGTCAAGTACTTAAGCTTTTCTCATCACTTGGCGTGCGGCGTCCGTCGTCGTCTGTTCACTTTAACAAAAATCTTCTTCTCTGAATCTGAATGGCCCAATTTTAACCAAACTTGGCCACAATTATCACTAGGGTATCTAGTTTAAAATATGTGTCCGATCGATTACCACGCCTACCAAACAACATGGCCGACATGGCTATACATAGAACATAGGGATAAAATGCAGTTTTGGCTTTTATATCTATGAAACTTAAGCATTTAGAACAAATCTGACAGGTGTCAAAAATGTTTATTGGATTTAGATTTATCTGCCCTGACATTTTCAGACGAATCCGACAACCCTTTATTAGGTTGCTGCCCCTGAGTTTGTAATTTTACTGACATTTTGCAGTTTTTGTTATCATTATAATATCTAATATTTGATACTATTAATTATGATTATAACCTTATTTTACATGATTCTCTAAGCATTAGTAAATGCAGGTGAGCGACACAGGCTCTTCAGAGCCTCTAGTTGAATTATGTAGTCATGAGATGACAGTATTTATTGTCTATGTATGTTATAAACTACTACATATAAAGACATGCAACTGGTGATAGTTTTCAAAAGGAAAATGCCTGTATAAGTACATGTACTTCCGTAATATTATGTTAAGAAGGAACATGCATACAATTCTTGTAATGCATTCGTGTGCATTATGGCCAATAAGACGACCCATGTATCTAGGTACCTACGAACGCTATTGTGCGTTATATTATCATGACTATGATATGCATGATTTTTACTCATATATATTTCTCAAGAAGTTTGAACATTTTGACAAAGAAATGTTGTATGCTCTTTGGTTGGGTGGTTGTCGCTTTGACATATTCCCCATTTCCATTCTCAATTTTATTAAAACAAATATGCTCTAACTTGAAATTTTATTGGTTATATTAATATACCGTATAGCGGGTTATTTTCGCGGGTGTAACAATTCACGATTTTTATTGAATAAGGTATACATGCGAATTATTTTGGAAGTTATTATTTTGGCGGATTCATAACTTTTATCATACCTTTGCATGATCGCTTGCGGAATTTAATTTGGAGATTTTATTCTATCCGCGAAAATTTACACCCCGCAAAAACAACCCGGTATAAGGTATATGAAGCGATAAAGAACTGCATTTTGCATTCGATGACGTCAGCGTATGTAGATATATGCGCAGCAATACTTGTTTAATGAACAGCTGCGCCATTACCGCATGATACGTCCGTCGTCTTGTGTGTGAACTTTTATGCAATTATCATAAATTATAGTTTCATATATATGGGGTGTCATGTGAGAGCCCCCTCCTTATAAAAAAAATCAATAACTCTAAAATAAAGTTTGAATCATCACCAAAAAGTATACAGATCTTTACATTAATAATATAACTAAGAATTGTATAAAGTTGTAAGCAATAATCATAAATTGTTTTTGAGATACGGCGCGACATGTGACCCTCCCCCCCCCCTTTTTACCAAAAAACATAAAAATAAAATTTTGAATCAAAACCAAAAAGTATATAGATCTTTAGATTAATAAAACTAAGAAGTATGTTAAGTTTTAAGCAATAATCATAAATGGCTTTTGAGATACGGTGCGACATGTGAAAAATTACACCCCTGTTTTATTTACAAAGTCCCGTAACTCAAAAAGTTTTAATCTTATTGAAAAAGTATACAGATCTTTTGATTATCATAAAAAAAAAAACTATGTTAAGTTTCGTGAAAGGAGTAGGTTCAGTAAGACCCCTTTTTGGCCCCAAAATATATCAGTTTTGCAAAATTGATATAATGTAAACTTTTAGCTATTTATTGGAACGTAGAATACTTCTGAACATAAATATGGGCTGTTTTTTACAATACACTGCACATATATCGGGTATAAGCATCATAAAGTCATGCTAAATTACTGAAATCCTCACAATTTTACCATTTGTGTTAAATTTTAGACGGTTTTCGTCTTAAATGGAAATGGCCGCATTCGTGTTCATTCTTAATATTTATATGTAAGTTGTATTTGATGATAATACATAACATATATAAAGATTGAGGGTGAACACGGATGGGGGCACTTTCATTTTTGACAAAAACTATCTGAAAAGTGACATATTATGGCTTATTTGAAAGATTTTTCATATTTAAGCTTGAATATGAGCGTCTGAAATGACTAAATCAGTTCAAATCTTTCACACATACTAATTGAATCGACTGAAGTAGACACCTACGTGTTTAAAAAGTGTACAAAATCTTTTATCAGATGAACTTAAAATTTGAGGCCAAAATGGGCCCTTACCCTACTCCTTTGGATGAGTCGTTCTCAAGTTACGATGCGACATGTTTACGCCGGACAGACAGATGGACAAATGAACAGACGGACATTTGTATACCATAATACGTCCAGTCAAAAGTTTGACGGGCGTATAAAAACAAACACAGAACTGCCATAATATTACATTCAATATTTGAACCTGCATTTATTTTGTTGATATTTTGATACCTTGCTTTTTGTAATAATATACATATACACTTGGGTTTTTTTTTTCTTGGTTCCGTGAAACTACTATTGCACAATGTATACCGGTAACAAGTAGAATATAACGATCTTCTGATGAGACTTTCTTTGTACTGTTGTTTATATCCTTCCAGATCACATAGTTACATTTCAGGTTGTGAGTGCGATTTTTTGTTTTGAACAACTTTTATTTAATAGTCCAATTGAGTATGGAAATGGGAGATGTGTCAAAGAGAAAACAATCAGACCAAAGAACAAACAACAGCCGAAGGCCACTTATGGGTCTTCGTGTTTCAGTTGGCCCATAAACAATACTGTATAGGGATTGTTTTACTTGACCATTTGTATTGTCCTATTTTCTTATATACTTATAGGTCGATTTTTTGTTGCCTTTTATATAGATACTCTAGGGGTACCCCTTGATCTAAGTCGTAAAATTCTTTAATTTGTGTTCACTTTTATTTCAAATACAACAGATCTATCTGATAGGACAACTGAGTTGAAGTTGAAGATTGTTGTTTTCATCTCCCGCAATGGAGGGGTGAGGGGTAAGCAATTCCGTTCGAATAGCGGGTTAATTGACAAGTTCATTGATGTGGAAAGTGTGTGTTCACAGTTTCGGTATGCACGTTATCTTATGTTGATCCTCGTAAAGATAATGCTACAACTCTTTGAGTGGTCCATAGGTGGCCTGTTGCAAGGCAAAATTTCTGTCCCTATCCAATGTACCCTTATTTTCCAGTTGCAGTCCAAATTTTCCCGACCATCATCCCAGATGGCCTTTGTTGTGACAATACCTACCTATTGTATTTATTGTGAACTTGTTCTCCTCCTGAATATGCATGAAATATTTGCCACTGGACATTAAGCAACCAACAATCAATCAATAAATCGTAAAGATAAACATTTACATAATGGTACTATCGATGTGTCCCTGGTTGCTCTCTAAAAACTGGTCTAACACTAGGTTCACAAATTAGTAAGTTTCTGTGTATCAGCTTACTACTATTGGTCGGGATTAATTGTATTGTCGGACTATTGGTGTGTCGGATCAATGGGGCGTTGGACCAATGAGGTGTCGGACAAATGGGGTGTCGGACCAGTGTGGTGTCGGACTAATGGGGTGTCGGACTAGCGGGGTGTCGGACCAATGGGGTGTCGGACTAACGGGGTGTCGGAACATCGGGGCTGCCCTGTTTATTGAGTGTTGGAAATTTTATGATTTTAAGATAAATTTAAGAATGCTTTTTAATGAATTCATGTGCTTTCTATACAATTTATATGCAACTATTTTAAAGATTTTAATCAGTAATATTTCAGATAATGAAATAGATAAGTGTATCATATTTTTGAATTTCTGTTATAGTTCAACAAGCCAAAGATGCATACCAAATTTAACCCAAATCTATGACATAGCCCGTTTATCATTACTTGACTTTAATAGATATAGGAAGATGTGGTGTGAGTGCCAAGCATGTTAAGAAGACAATCAATGTTACCGCAGAATCATTGATCAAAACATCACATTCTCTACATTAATTTAAAGTTTATGTTTTGGCCACTCAATCATGTCAATGGCACCCTCCAGTTTATTTACTAACCTTTCTTTATATACGTACCACATGGTCAATGATAGTAAACTTACTTACTGAATTTCAACCTATTAATATGAAACAGGAATATATCCATCATAATATCTTTTTATGAATGAAAGTCAAAGTATATTGAACTAGTTCAAGTATTTTGGTTTTTATTTTTGGTGAAATTTGATATTTATACATATTTTGCTTTGTTTATCTAGTGGTCCCCAGATATATATGATCTTCAAGTTTCATCTCAGAGACATATACTTGGGAATGTTACCAGAAAATTTACACATGCATAGCAGTCAAATTGAAATCTTTGGAAGACCCAAGGTAAATGGAGGAGTAGCACAGAATTTTTGTATTAGTTTAAACTCTAAGGAACATATAAATGTTGAAAATATGCCGCTCAGTCTCTTTTTTGACTTTTGAAAAAAAAGGTAGTGCATATGAGCCTTCCAATTCAGGATATAATTTTGACAAAACTTCATATTAAGGTGGTACAGTGGTAGACGAAAAGGGAGTTCCTATGGGAAATTGCAATGTCTATATTTACAAAATTATAACCTATTGCTATGAGAAATTTAAAGGAGAAAGATATTCCTGGTCATCTGTGAATACCAGGATTGGAATTTAATGTTTACACAAGACAATTGTTTCGTCTACAACAGACTCATCAGTGACATTCGAATAAAAAAATGTTAAAAAGGCCAAATAAAGTACGAAGTTGAACAGCATTGAGGACCAAAAATTCCTGAAAGTTTCGCCAAATGCAGCGAAAGTAATCTATTCCTGAGGTAGAGAAGCCTTGGTATTTCAAAAATTTAAAGTTTTGTTAACAGTTAATTAATAAATTATGAACATATCAATGATAACTCAAGTCAGACAGAGTATTCCATATCAGCTACAATAGCAAAATGTAACAATGTCAGTTTTCATCTGAATTCAATTATCAATAGTAAATCTCATACCTCTGGAGTTTTTGTCTTTTCCAGCTCATCAATAGATCCTTTCAAAGTAATGTATTCCCAAGCCGCCTTGTTTGTTACACCTTTGCCAAAGTGTTGTTTAAGTGCTGCAGTGAGTGTGTTGTCTTTTGTTACTTTTGCAGTGAACGCTGGCAGATCAAACTTTTCTGGCATTTCCTGTGTATGCATTGGAATCTACACAAAGTAAAATATAAAAATAAGATTGAGTCCAGTCATCTTCGCTAGCCAAGGGTTACGATCCACTACCGCTCTCTCCACGTGGAGAGAGCAGGGGTAGATCGTAACCCTTGGCTAGCGAAGATGGAGTCCATTGTTCCGCCCAGATATTTCATATAGCATCCTGGTAAAAATAGGAAATTTGAAATACCATCATATTTCTTAAAATTATTGCATCACATCCTTAACCATTGTTAACACAACTTACAAGAAAATCAATTCAGATAGCATAACATTCAAGAATAAAAGAACCTTAGTGAGCACGCTCACATACCACACGTCCCCACATTGTCATTGGAGAAATTAAATAAGTATAAGAAAAAAAAATTGTATAAGAAAAAATATTGAATAATAATTTCCTGTCAATATACACATCTACATAGTATGTCCTTATTATCTACAAATTCCATGAAATTCTGTTGTGTGTTTTCAGAGGAGTTGAGATGACAAACTGTTGCAGTAGTACATTGAAGCAAATAAGTTCAAAGGGGCGTAACTCCTAGAAATAAAATTGAATCGTAATTTCCCGTCGATATGCACAACTACATAGTATGTCCTTATTATCTGAAAAGGTTTCATGAAATTCTGTTGTGTAGTTTCAGAGGAGTTGCGATGACAAACTGTTGCAGTAGTACATTAGGTAAATAAGTTCAAAGGGGCGTAACTCCTAGAAAAAAAATTGAATTGCAATTTCCCTTCGATATGCACAACTACATAGTATGTCCTTATTATCTGAAAAGGTTTCATGAAATTCTGTTGTGTAGTTTCAGAGGAGTTGCGATGACAAACTGTTGCAGTAGTACATTAGGTAAATAAGTTCAAAGGGGCGTAACTCCTAGAAAAAAAATTGAATCGCAATTTCCCGTCGATATGCACAACTACATAGTATGTCCTTATTATCTGAAAAGGTTTCATGAAATTCTGTTGTGTAGTTTCAGAGGAGTTGCGATGACAAACTGTTGCAGTAGTACATTAGGTAAATAAGTTCAAAGGGGCGTAACTCCTAGAAAAAAAATTGAATCGCAATTTCCCGTCGATATGCACAACTACATAGTATGTCCTTATTATCTGAAAAGGTTTCATGAAATTCTGTTGTGTGGTTTGAGAGGAGTTGCAATGACAAACTGTTGTAGTAGTACATTAAAGTAAATAAGTTCAAAGGGGCGTAACTCCAAGAAAAAAAATTGAATCGCAATTTCCCGTCGATATGCACAACTACATAGTATGTCCTTATTATCTGAAAAGGTTTCGTGAAATTCTGTTGTGTGGTTTGAGAGGAGTTGCGATGACAAGAAACAGGACTGACGGACTGACAGACGGACGGACTGAGTTGTCTACTCTTAAATTCTTAAATTTTTTAAATCTGTAATAACATGTGTTTGTTTTTTGAAAAATAAATCATAAATATTTTTTATTTTTAGTGGGCTTTAGCAAACTCTTGAAATTTTGCACAGAAACTAAATCCATAGCCTTGATAACTAATTATTGAATTACATTAATATATTTTTCATTAACTTTCAACTCTTAATTCATTTGACACTTATAAACTTGCCCACCTGAGCAAAAATATATCGTTCACAAAACGCTTCAGCTATTGGAAAAACAAATGTGTACAGAAATGTTTACGATTAATTTTCACCATTATCCCCAAAAAGGTTCTCTTGATACTTGAATAATTTAATTTTGGATGTAAAGCGTCTTCTGCTTGGCTGACGTTATTTTGTTATGAGCCCATAGACATAATTTAGTCATGTGAACGTGACGTCATCAACATTTTTTCATGGTTTTCTACGGTTTAAAATGGAATTTAGAATTAAATTATAAGGAATGACTGTAATATTTTTTTTGTCTATTCGAAATAACATAAAAAATGTGGTGCACACTGTAAATAACCAGCTACACGCGTTATTCAGTGTGCACCACATTTTTTATGTTATTTCTTCATAGACAGAAAAAATATTACAGTCATTCCTTAAATATGTTAAATGTACATTAGTTCCCTTAATATTATTAGTTCCAAATTAAAGAAATATTCTGAAATGTTATTTCAACTAGAAGAAATATAACATAATTTGTTCCTGAAAAAAAATGAATGGTAAAATATTTGTTAAATAATACATATATCATGTATATAGGGTAGCTTTGTCAATAAAAAAAAAATCCAAGAGAATGGCTGCTACATGTGCTTGGAGAAACAAAGGAGTATTTTCTATTAAGCCATAAAATAGCCCCTTTTTAAGCTTAAATTTAAAATTAGGATTTATTGACAATGAATTCAAAGCTAATACAATTATTAATTATATAACATGTATAAGCCTTTTGTTGAAAATATACTTATTCATGATGTTTTTTGTTTTTTTCCTTACAAATACTCATGATTTTCCACCAAAAAATCAATAAAAAACAGTAAATTTCAAATGAGTGCATATATTGACAAATACGATCTTTTAAAAATGTTTGTAAACTTTGACAAAAATAGTTCTATCTAACTTTCTCACACATGTCACATGCATCTTTAAAGACATTTTTTAAATCGTACATGTAACATTCAGTCAGGGGTACTACTTATACAAGTAATTTTTATTTCTTTGAAGAAGTAATTATTAATGTAAACTATGTAATATACTAAATGTAAGTGAATTTATAGGATACTTATACAAATGAATTTTATTTACTTTTGTAGGGCCTAAATTAATATATTGTTTGTTTCCCCAATCCCGACCATGCCAAGCCAGGTGTGGGTAGGTAGGTAGGGAAATAATTTTATTTTTCCAAAAAGCTTGAGCATTATCGAACGATGCAGCAAGCCTGAAAATCAGAAGGGAATAAAATAATTTTCTACTTAGTTTTGACAATAAAATTTTATGTGTAGCACCGTTTTTGCAGGGTCGGTCGGGATTAGGGAAACAAACAATATTTTATTTTAGGCCTAGGGTAAAAAGGCTTGGATTATGTCCCTAAAGACATTCAGATTTTTTTACTTATATAAGTGAAAAAGTCAGCCTATCTTCTTTTCTGTGATTCTGAGGTTTTCTTTGCTCTAATAGAAATTTTAATTGTCTGCCCTTTGCAGATGTCTTTACTTACCATTTAAGGAGGCTCGTGGGTACAAAAATTTCAGCAAAATATTAAACCTTTATTTTTTCATTACAAATCTTATTTAATATTACACTATTAGTTATTACTTTATAATTTGGTACAAAAATCAACCAAAAAAGTCGATTCAGATTGGCCCCAGATGACTTTTAAAATGTTAATATCATTGAAAAAGCTCCAAATTATCTCCCTTTGGTGCAAAAATGCCATTTTTTGGCATTAAATTTTAAATATCTTTTTTAACTCATCGGTGACCTATATTTTTTATTATTGTTTTCAAATAAGCTATACATAAACTAAATAATTGTAAAATTTAAGCAATTTCTGTAATTAGGTTATTTTTTTATTTCAATTATATTACCTCAATTTTGCCTATTAGTTCAACAGAAAAAAAGGACATTAACAAAAATGTATGCTTCTTCCGAAGGCAGATTGTGAGCTTAAATGAACAGTGACCACATTTTTTTATTTCATTTTTCTATTAAGTATAGGATTAAGTTCATTTATAAAAAAATATAGCGAAATCCTATATTAGGCCAACCTTAAAAATATGTTTGTTTGCAGTTTTCCGACTGTACCTTCAGACTAAAGGGTCGGTAGGTAGGAAAAATATTTTATTTTATCAGCCAAAATACAGTTTAAACAAGCAGTTACACTAAACCAAGTTTCTTGTGAAGAAAAAAAAACATTTTAAAACAACAAACACTGGACATGCTGAAAACCAACATCAAATGAACAGGCATTTTCAGATAAAAAACTTTTTAACCAAAACTGAAACTTTAACATAGTGTCATTATCCAATTTATGACACAAAATATGGTATAATTATTTTAAAATACTGGAACACTTATAAACAAGGAATGTCATTATGACTAGAACTGTTTTAAAGAAATATATTCAGACATGTATGCTTCTTGACTAGAATGTTTTCATGAGTAGAGTATTTTCATCAGAAAAATGTAGATATTAAAGATTTATAAGACAATGTATTAAAGAGTGTATTTTTAATAATAAAAAAAAATAACCATTAAATCTTCCTCAATTGAAAAAAAGGCAACTTGAAAAAAAAGTATTAAGACATTCGACTGTTTTCATATTTCTAACAATATTTAATTATATGTGATAAGGTTATATTTTTGCCAGGCTTTAATGAAAACCAAAGAAATCTAAAGTTTGGGGTGAAATCCATAGCACCCCATTAAAAGTAAATGGTCTGTACTGAAATGTTTTTAATGCATAAAAAATATTGGCAGCATAGCTCCTAAGGACATGTTTTAATTGAATTCACACAGGCCACACAGTTTGGGTATATTTAATATTGTAAGAAAGAGAATAATTGCAATGAGTGGGGCAGCCCCCCTTATCCTAAAGGAGCATACTCATTGCAATCGAAGATAGATTTAATATAGAGAGAGTATATTTATTTTTCAAGCTAACCATTCATTTTCTCTACATCTTTGTGTAGTTAGGGTTGCTTCTTATTGATTTGGCATGATCTATATCCATTAACATTTCAAATGAGCCCTTCCTCCGTACAGGCGTGTTTACAGATATCCATGAAGATTTAAGTCACGGAGGAGTGGTTTCATCTTTGTCGTCTTCACAACGATTTGTAGAAAATATGCCATACTTCAAGCTGCTGTCAATTTATTTAACCACTGAAATTGGTTCCATAAAGTCAGGCTCCACAGATTCTGTACCCGATTTGTTTGAGACAGAATGATTATCGTGTCAGTTATGACTATCCGCTGCATCATCGTCAATGATATCATCACACATCATTACATGTGCCTGAATCTGTATAAACAGTTTACTAATAAACTTTTTTGTTTGTTATTTGTCTTAAAATTGACACGAGACGACAGCGTAAAGTACTCCTCCGTGACTTCATGGATACAGTCGGAAACCCGGTTGAAATAGAACAAAAGAATTGAAGCTCTTTGTTAGAGAAGGCGATAAATGTGTACTGTATTGTTTACTATAGTGACAAAAAATTTAAAAGTTAATAGAAACAAACAAATTTACAATTTTCTTATCAATTACTAGGTGGTTTATTTTAATAACACCATTTGCATAAGTTTTCAATTTGTCTAGTACATAGTTAAGCAGAACAATTAGATTTCAAGTCGACGACATGGGTATCTTTCAAGTTGGATGAAGAAAATGCATTTTTTTGAAAAAATTACCACGGACGGAAAACATATCAATCTATTAGTTCAAAAATTTTCGTTTCTGCCCTTCCATTATGTGACTCAAGAAAAAAATCCAAAAAATGGGTAACAATTGTATCGAAAAGAGAAAATCGAGTGCACCTTTTTACGTTAGGGCGTGTTTGAGTTGAATATTTTGTCTTGATATCGTACAAAGTATTTTTAAAGGTCATTTCATACATCGTCTCACTTCATATTCTATTACTTTTATATATCAAAGCTACAGATTGACTTTATAACCCAAAAAAATAACAGTACTAAAAGATGAAATATATGGGTCAAGTGAAATACCTATCTAATGAGTCACAAAAACAGAGAAGGTGTGTTCGAATAGCTATTTTTTTTACTGAAAGTACTTGACGACAGTCTTTCAAGTTGGATGATGAAAATGCATATCTTTGAAAAAATATATTTTTTTTGTGTGTGAAAACTTGGGTTTATTATCTTTAAACACTAAAAAAATCAAGTCTGCCCTTCCACGAAATTTTTAATTAGAATTTTTTTAAATGTTTATGAATTTTCGAAAATTCCACCTGACAACCAATCAGACAACAGTTTTAAGTTGAATCAATGCAGACAAGATCATTAACTGATGCTCATTAGCTAGTTGATACATTTGTCTTTTAAAATACAACTGATATATAAGGATCGTAATGGTGCAATGTGGATAAATTTATCCGTTTCCATGAGCAAAATTGGTAGCGCGTCATCCCTACAATGGCTTCCATTTCTACGATTGTGAAAATGAACTGGCGTAATGGGGAGATAATTCTGACGAAGTAGAATCCTGACTGGATACCTGTAGGGAAAACGGTACTATTTATTCTGCCATAGGCGACAATACTAACAATTCCTAAATTTACTACTTTTTATAATAAAAACCTGGATAAAACAGTTATGTGTGGTGTTATTACTTATTATTCTATTTTAAAAATTAAAGCCAAATAGTATCATGACCAATTTCCAACGGAGCTTGTTTATGTTATCCATGCCCACCGTCATTTTGCACCAAATTTTTGAAATTTTGGAAGCCTTTTCGAATAATTCTCTAGAAAATATTTCAATAGGTTTTAAAATTTATATTGTAAATTTACACACTGCAGTTATTCATAGATAATTAAAAAAATATATTGTACCCTTACATCCAATCACAGCGCTCCTAATTTGACTTCCTTCACCTGCCTTGGGTACACAAAAGGCCAACCTAATGCTGGGAAAATGTAATACTACCGTTTTCCCTGTAAACAATTTCCATGTGTTTTATCATTAAATGGTCACATGAACGCTTGACGGGAAGCTAAGAAAAACCGAACTTGAAATGCGTAATTGACCGAGACTTTAAATCATTTCCGGAAAGGACCCAAAGTTCCGGATCGCGTCAATAGAAGTATTAAAATTTTCACAGTCAGGAGGATTTTCAAGGGTCGGTCGGTAAACTGCAAACAAACAATATTTTAATTTAAGCCTTAGAGAAAAAAAATGATTTATACCCAGGAGCCCCCTTAAGTGTATAATTTGGCAAAACTTTTAGGAATTTTGGTCCTCAATGCTCTTCAACTTCGTACTTAATTTGGACTTTTTAACTTTTTTGGATTCGAGCGTCACTGATGACTCTTTGTAGACGAAACGTGCGTCTGGCGTATATACTAAATTTAGTCCTGGTATCTATGATGAGTTTATTCATGGACAATGAAAATCCAATTTGTCTGTAATCTTCAGAACACTGCTTATTTACAAACCCTCTAAATTTTGAAGGCCTTGCACAAATACTTTTTTAAGATCTTTGCTCAATCAGTTTCTTCTTTGAATTAATTAGATGAAACATTGAACTATAATAAAAATAATGAGCACATCTGGGAAAAATCATTAAAAGCAGGTTTTTACATCTCAAAACTTGGGAATTTTTGTGAGATAGTAAAAAAAGTTTCATATTCAAGTAAGGCCAAATAAAAATATATGTGTGGTTCCAGTAACCCTACCGTCCCTACTTTTTCGGCTTAAAAATAGCCTACCCTAAAGATTTTATTGTCATTTTTCATTAAGCACTGTTAAAGTCAGAATGTTGCTCCCATAGACTCAATGTAAAAAAAAATCATAAAATTAAAAAAAATCCCTACCTACCTACCCTAATTTATTTTTAGATGTAACTGGAACCACACATACTTTTTTATTTGGCCTAAATTTTTGAGAAAATTAAGGGGAGATTATTTAAACATTATGATTCACTTATATGAGTATATTTTTTTTTAACTTTTTCAAGCATGTTTGTTGTCAAATAAATAAAAATTACTTGTACAAGAAGTACCCCTGACTGACATTGAACTTTATAATCAGGGCAAAATATGACCTTTACCAAACTTACTCCTTTAAATGGACAATTACTATGATTAGATATATTGATTAGATATCATGAAATATCTAATTACCTTTCCTTTCATTAACTCTTTTTCTTTTGTCAACATCCTCCTATATACTCCATCCGCTTTGGCTTGCTCATCTTTGTTATTGTTAAAAAATGACAAATCATTGATAAAACCACTCAACTTTAGCCTATAATGATTGTATAATGGGTCTGTTTTGGCAGGGTTAGCAGGAGTCTAAAATATAGGAAAAGATTAGACATAATCATGTCAGAAAGATACAATATTGGTTTCAGTTTTTTTAAAATATGTTGTTGGAAAATAAAAATAATTCTACAAGTCATTTTATCAGGTAATTATGCACATGCAGGCACTTGTCTCAGAATTTTATTTCTTATATACCTTAATCATGTTAATCATGTTAATATATTACAAGGTACTTAACTTGCATTTTTCAGCGGTTGGCAAAATTATTACGATTGACATACTTGGGTAGGATTGCTACGGATGATTCCGACAGCAATTGTAGGCGTGTTATACACCATTATATAGATAAATCAATTTAGATTTACGTTATAACAAGTTTTAAGGGGGTTGACAGACTTTAAAACTAGAGGCTCTAAAGAGCCTGTGTCGCTCACCTTGGTATATGTGAATATTAAACAAAAGAAACAGATGGATTCATGACAAAATTGTGCTTTGGTGATGGTGATGTGTTTTTACATATTACTTTACTGAACATTCTTGCTGCTTACAATTATCTTTATCTATAATGAACTTGGCCCAATGAAAATTGT
Source organism: Mytilus galloprovincialis (assembly GCF_965363235.1). Taxonomy (NCBI): domain Eukaryota; kingdom Metazoa; phylum Mollusca; class Bivalvia; order Mytilida; family Mytilidae; genus Mytilus; species Mytilus galloprovincialis. The sequence goes on along the minus strand of NC_134845.1, from coordinate 81,512,189 downwards.
TAAAAATTGACTATAAAGGACATTAACTCCTTAGGGGGTCAATTGACCATTTCAGTCATGCTGACTTATTTGTAAATCTTACTTTGCTGAACATTATTGCTTTTTACAGGTTATCTCTATCTATAATAGTATTCAAGATAATAACCAAAAACAGCAAAATTTCATATAAATTACCAATTTAGGGGCAGCAACCCAACAACGGGTTGTTCGATTCATCTGAAAATTTAAGGCAAGATAGATCTTGACCTAATAAACAAATTTACCCCATCAGATTTGCTCTAAATGCTTTGGTTTTTGAGTTATAAGCCAAAAACTGCATTTTACCCCTATGTTCTATTTTTAGCTGTGGCGGCCATCTTGGTTAAATGGCCGGGTCATCGGACACATTTTTCAAACTAGATACCCCAATGATGATTGTGGACAAGTTTGGATTAATTTGGCCCAGTAGTTTCAGTGAAAAGATTTTTGTAAAAGATTACTAAGATTTAAGAAAAATGGTTAAAATTGACTATAAAGGGCAATAACTCCTAAAGGGGTCAACTGACCATTTCGGTCAGGTTGACTTATTTGTAAACCTTACTTTGCTGAACATTTTTGCTGTTTACAGTTTATCTCTATCTATAATAATATTCAAGATAATAACCAAAAACAGTAAAATTTCCATAAAATTACCAATGCAGGGGCAGCAACCCAACAACGGGTTGTCCAATTCATCTGAAAATTTCAGGGCAGATAGATCTTGACCTGATAAACGATTTAACCCCATCAGATTTGCTCTAAATGCTTTGGTTTTTGAGTTATAAGCAAAAAACTGCATTTTACCCCATGTTTTATTTTTAGCTGTGGCGGCCATCTTGGTTAAATGGCCGGGTCATCGGACACATTTTTTAAACTAGATACCCCAATGATGATTTTGGACAAGTTTGGATTAATTTGGCCCAGTAGTTTCAGAGAAGAAGATTTTTGTAAAAGATTACTAAGATTTACGAAAAATGGTTCAAAACTGACTATAAAGGGCAATAACTCCTAAAGGGGTCAACTGACCATGTCAGTCATGTTGACTTATTTATCAATCTTACTTAGCTGAACATTATTGCTGTTTACAGTTTATCTCTATCTATAATAATATTCAAGATAATAACCAAAAACAGTAAAATTTCCATAAAATTACCAATTCAAGGGCAGCAACCCAACAACAGATTGTCCGATTCATCTGAAAATTTCAGGGCAGATAGATCTTGACCTGATGAACGATTGAACCCCATATCAGATTTGCTCTAAATGCTTTGGTTTTTGAGTTAAAAGCCAAAATCCGCATTTTACCCCTATGTTCTATTTTTAGCCCTGTTGGCCATCTTGGTTGGTTGACCGGGTCACTGGACACACTTTTTTAACTAGATTCCCCAATGACAATTATGGCCAAGTTTGGTGAAATTTGGCCCCGTAGTTTCAGAGGAGAAGATTTTTGTAAAAGCTAACGATGGATGACGACGACAACGACAACGATGACGGACGACGGACGACAAGTGATGAGAAAAACCCACTTGGCCCTTTGGGCCAGGTGAGCTAAAAAAGGGGCATATTAACCGAATTTCCTCACCGCCTGACATTTTTCTAAAATGCTAGTTAACATGGTTAAGTACCTGGTATATAGGACATTTTTTTCTGAGACAAGTGCCTGTGTAATTATATGCCAATTCTCTATACATAACAACCTTCATTCTGCGAAAATAATTTTTATTTGTCTCTACAGAGCTTATGTTGTATTTGTTATAATATGTATAACCAACTTTAAATAAATGCTTTGATTTATGCATGCCCGTACGAAATCATAAGGCGTATTAAGCATGTTAAGCCTGGAAATAAGGTGTAAACCAGTCGTAAGTGGTTACGTTACGTGTCTAGATCCAGGCGTAAGGGAGCAGGAAACGTAAAATGTAGTCCTTACTGGCGTAGAAAAATCAGTAAACCTTGCGTAAATTGAAATAAGCAAGGTGTAAATTTTCTTACGGGCGTAAAACTGTTGGTATGGCGTAAATATAAATACCCATAATGCTTTGTTTAAAGAATCATGGGATTTTTTTTCAAAATTTGGCTCTTTGGTTTTAGTTTACAAGAGTTGGACTTATGGCAGCTTCATATATGGACCATAATTTGGTATTCGGCCTTTGGTTTCTTTTTGTATCCTTTTTTATAAGTTCTAAAACTTTAACTTTTATTCTGTGGGTTGTGTTGGTGTTAGAATAGTATTAATGGAACAATTGAGTTTTTCAAGAAAAAAATAATACATTTTGATTCACCGTTTACATGACCATGATGACAGGAAACCAAACAGGAAACCAATCTTTATTTTCTTTATTTTGTACAATATATTTCAATGACATAAATGAACACCATTACTAGTGTTACTTGCTTCATGTTAATATTTAAAATTTATTTTCAATGTTTAATTAAAGTTTTTTTTAAACGCGACAGGAAACCTTAAGAAACCGAAAGCATTTTTTTAGTTTTATTCTATTGCAAAATCTGCTTAAAATAGTCTGAACAGTATACTTTTTCTTAAAATCCATCTTAAATGTAACAGTATTATAAAATTCCTAAATATGTGCTTGTTTTGAAAACAATTAGTACAATTTATTCAGAAATTTCCATATTTTCTTCATTGATACAGGATACCATAATCGTTGTATCTTGATGTTTTAGCCAAAAAAATGTATTTATATTTGGTTTTGAAATTCCAGTTATATACAATTTATTCCAAATCATTGGCAATGTAAAATTCTTTAAATCCAGTAAAGAAAAAAACTTTTAACTTGGAATTAAAATCTTTAAAATAGGCACCATGTGATATTTGTGACCTGTACACCATCTACATGGTTTCCACTTTTTAACCTACTTTAGTGGGCTAAAATCAATAAAGTACTTCCTTTCAAGTCATGCATGGAAAAGTTTACTTCTCCTTTGACAAGTTTATTGCGTTTCTGAAAAGTGTTTGCAGAACATGAATAAAAAAAAATAATTAAAAATTGTGACAAAGATACCAACTTTGTACACTCCAAGTGTAACGGTATATTAACATGTATTTTTTATTAAGTTATCTTTATTCACCTAAAATATCCAGTAATATTAACTGCTGAAGTAAAATCAATCCAACGAGCATCGGCACAATGATAAGAGACGTAATGTCGATTGAATTTTCCAAGGACCCTTTACATCGTTATCAGGAAACAAAGTGTGTCATAACATCTGTCAAATCTGAAATCGATTTTGTCAAGTCATTGGGCATTTATTTTCACACAAGATCGTATGTAACATTATGCACATAGGAAAAACAATAGACCCCTGGTGCAATCTCTTTGAAAATTGTATTTTCCTTTTTTAAACAAGATGAAACAAGTCTACAGATTATGTTTGCTAACATCCCGTTGGAAACAAAAACAATGTTTAGACCTAGTACAATGTAGTATTTCATACATCTGGCCGTATGACCGGAAATGATTAGAACTTAACGACAAAAACAATTTTAATAAAAAAAAGGAAATAACTGGACTTCTGTTTCATTTGAAATGTAACGCATAACGATAACGTCATTTTCTAACTTAATTATTACGAAGAACAAAACTAGAATGTAAATCATCTCTGATTTACCTGTTTGAACATCTCGCGAGAGTTCAAATTTGCATATTGTTATAAAGAATTCTATTACAACAAAGCAGATTACATCATCTAAAATTTGCGTTACGAAATTGGAAACCAAAGTAACGCTAGTGTTCTTACACCTGCTACAGAAATACTTATAGTTCTCGGCATTTTCTTCTGACTATTCTTAATGGTCGATGTTCTTGATTATTTGAAAGCAAAAGTTACGAATTTGCCGGTGACGATTCTATAAATCAGTCAGCGTTATGCACTTCGGAAGCGAAAAGTAACGCGAGAAACAACACAAAAATACTGTCGTATAATCTTTGAAATTTGTTAATTTCAATTTTTTTTCTAGGGAAGAGTAGCATACACTTGTATGTTGATAAAAATAAAGGCATCTTTAGATGTAGTTACAACTTTTCTTACAGTAATACACATTTTTATCACTTTTCTATCGTTATAGGAAACGAGCCCAATAGCAAATTATGGTCCATATTCAGGGATAATTAGCTTGTTTTGTGATTTTGGGAAGAATTTGAAATTAGAAATACTGAATCAAATTGAGTAATGAAAATTGTGAAATAAAAGGAAAGTAGTATACATATGGTAAATAATAATAATGTGAGTATAACTAAGTTATTAAGTTTTATGTTCTATCAGAAATTTTGAAATCCCAAAACCTTTATCCTTGGATAATAACTTTAAAATCTTTTACTTTAAGTTAAATTGCAGTATTATCGTTTATATTATAGTTCAAAAGACAATAATTTTCAAAAACAACTTAGTTAAAATGCTACTTTTATTTCAAGAAAAATTAATTGGCATAATTCATTGTAATTCTTATTTATGTTTATAAACTTAAACTTATTTTAGCCCAGTGTCTGTCTAAAATGTATTTATTTATTAGCTTCTTCAATGCATGGTTAATAGTTCTAGTTTTTTGTCAAACAATGAGAAATAAAACCAACAGTACAGAAGTTTGTATCAAAGACACAAAAGTACACAGCTTAGGTTAATACACCGATCTAAAATAAGTGTAGTATTATGTAAGGAAATTATGCCTAGTTTAATTATTGACCAGGCGTACTCATTTGCATATTACGCCTGTTTTTTTGTGAACCAGGCGTACTTATTTAAATATTACGCCTAATTTTACGCCTGGTTGATGCCTCAGTTACGCTTAGTTGACACCTAGACATGCATTTCGTAAACACTGCAATGCTGCAGGATAAAGTATGATTTCTACGCCTGGTTTCCGTGTCATGTACGGGCGTCACAGTTCGTACAGCAGTTTGCTTTGCTATTGTGTTATGCATGTGTTTTATTTGTATGTATAGTCTGTCAAATGTGCTGATAATTGGTTATTTGTTTTAAATATCAAGTTGGTTAAGAGCTCTACAGAGCTCATGTTTACCTTGTTGAATTGTACATATCATGCCCGACTATAAATAAAATTTGCTTACTTAGGCCACACTAATTTGATTCCTTGTTCGACGGACCAGCCCGCACCTATTTTTTTCAAAGCAGATTTTTTTTATTTTTTTTATATTCCCGCACAGTTATTTTTCTTCTGTAAAGAACAAAAAATTAGTTTCATTCCCCCTTACTTATATTCCCTATCAAAAAATGTTCGTTGTTAGAATAAAGTACAAAGAACTTCTGAAGGATTTGCCTTAATTTTCAACTGAAATTATATTGTATGCTGGCGAAACAAAACTATCTATAGCCGCTGCATGTTTATGCACCTGTCCTGATTGATTCAGGGGCCTGTCGTTCAGCAGTTATCGTTTGTTGATGTTGTTCATTGGTATTTTCCCGTTTGGAAATATAAATTAGATCGTTGATTTTCCTGTTCGAATTGTGTACGCTAATAATTTTGGGATCCTTTATAGCTTGCTGTTTGGTCTGTATCAAAGCCCTGTGTAAAAGGCCGTACTTTGACCTGTGTTTGTTATTGGAGCTCTGTAGAGCTCTTAACCAAAAAAAAATTTGATGCTGTTGTTATTGTGTATGTTTAATATGCATGTTTATTGTGTTTATTGTGTTAATATATGTTGGTCACAAACTGTAAAGTTTATATGACAATAAAAATTTTGATAAAATATTTGATTATTTATTATCAGGTTGAGAACAACCCTCCCTCAGACAATGAGTCATTTTACTGATGTAGAAAAGAAAATAGAAATACCAAGGATTTGTATAGTTCTTCTATACAAAACCTTTGAAAACTTAGAATTTTGTACTCAAAAAGAGGAGAGTTACATCTTATTTTAAACAACTTTTTCTAAAAGAGGGGTCCACTTATTTTGAATAATATTAAACAGTTAAAGTAAATGTGTTAATTTAACATGGTTTAAGTCCAAGAATATTGCAAAATTCTTTGACATCTTTTGACCATTTAATACCAGATAGATATAGTTCTTTGAGAAATATGAGCCCTTTTGTACAAACAAATATATTATAACTTATATTGATCCCTCATAAAACATGTAAAAGGGATATTTATAACATTAAGGGGTTGCCCCCAAACTGATTATGACTTGGTATGAGAATTGTTTCATTGTAAGTCACACATACATAGACCAGATTTAATTATTTCTTGGTGAACAGGGAAAAAATACTTCAGAAATTAAAGAAATGTCAAAGTACAAGTGATAAATCAAGTTTTAATATTGTCAAAACCTACTATTTTATGTTTACAAAAAAAAATATAATCGCTCGCCTTTACTTTTCAAGCTTCGCCTCAAAAATTTGCAAATTAAATATTTTTTATTAAAATTTTCAAATCGCTCGCTCGCCCCAAATTTTGGAGTCCAAAAATCCGTAGAACAAGAAATTAAATTGGTGTGGCCTTACTTACTTTATCCAACAAAATTTACAAATTTGAAAATTGTACCAGAAACAGATACATATCTTTGTGTATAGATGTCTCTGATGGTGCATAGCGACTTTGAGCAAAAAAAAATCATTCTACTTTCGTTTTTCAATTCACCTTCCTTGTAGAAAATGCATAATTCTTCAATTTGTAAAGGAAAACCTGTACAAATTCATACTTACTGTTTTTGACATTACTCAGTTTTATGAAATCCACTAAAATATATTTATGTCATTAATTAATTTATCAAATTAAAATGAAATACGGGGTTTTAAGACTGTGAGTCGTTACTGTGTTGTGTTCGGTAGTTATCTTTCCCTTTTGTAAACAGTGACATATGTGCGTTATCTCCCTTTGATTTTCCAGAATCATACATTCCTTTAAACATTACGTTGATTATTTTCGCTATTTCTTATCGTTCTCTCCTTTACAAATGCGTTACTGCTTAATTGAGAAAACGAACAAATTGTGAAGTAAAAGTTATTTAACTTTTTGTTCAGAAATAAATGGGGGGGGGGGGGGGGGGTAATTTTCAGGCCGGCCCTCTTTCTTATCTCTCTTTTTTTGGGAGGGAGATCTGTAGCCCAGTTATTTTCTAAAAAGATGCAGTCATACTCTAACGTCTCCCTGCTCTCCACGTATAATGTTGATGTCAAATTTTTGGTGCTAAGAAAGCTACATGTACCACTGATTTGATTTTTTGATTTTACATGCCAAGAAATTCAGTGCCTTCGTTGAACTAGTCCGAGATTAATACTCTGGGGTCCCACGGCCCTAGCTTGTCTGGCAAAACAGCCGTTGGACGTCGAGTAAACTCGGACTACCGTTCTCAGCTACCGTTGAACATGTTGAAATTCTGCAAATATCCCATAGAGCAAATTACACGTGAATGATTAAGATTGACCATTTTGTATATGGTCGTGTTCTTAGCGAGACGTAAAGGTCATAAATTAGTTGCTTAAATGAAATTAAATCTGTATCTACTTATGGGTGCCGTAAGAGGTCCACCGCGGCTAGCTGCACTGAAACCTCCTGCAAACATTGCAGCTTTTCAGTGCTGCAAGCTTGCGGCAAGTTTGCAGAAACAAATATGTTTGCAGTAAGATTGCAGGCATAAAAAAACCCCGAAATCCCGAGCTTAAAAACACGTACTCGATCCCGGAGTCCCGATAAAGGTCCTACCCCCCCCCCCCCCCCCCACCCCACCCCTCATGCAATATACAGTACACCATCATATGCTGAAAGATTATAACTTACAAAATATATGTTAAATTAATTCCATGTTCGTTCTCAAATGAACTACATGCATGAATCTAAAGTTAAAAAGATTTATTTGAAATTTAATTTGCACATGTATACATATAATTATATCCAGCTATAGTCAATTAATTAATCTTTTTCCTGCGTGTTTGCTGCAGACCTTCGGCAAACATTTTTATTCAAATCAATCTGTTATTTACATAAATTGTCATTCTGCCATTTTTATATCCCGTGGTTTTTTTTAAACTCCAAACTCCTGTCCTGCCTTACTTAATTATTTTTTTCAAAGTTTCATCCTAGCCAACCCCCCCCCCCCCTACCTAAAAATTAAATGGTAGCTCCCTTTGTATAAAAAGAAGAACGTGTGGTATGACTGTAATCGGACCGACTGTGCAAGGGTTGTATAGCCAGATAGCCAGTCAATGTCGTAAAAAACTTTCAAATATACATAGTGCCAATGAGACAACTCTGCACAAGAGACCAAAATGACACAAAAATTAACAACTATATCGAGGCACCGATCGGCCTTTAACAATGATCAAAGCCCATACCGCATAGTTAGTAAATGATTAGCTATACACATCTTCTGAAATTAGATTATTTCTTTTTTTTCATTTCTGCAGAGTCTCTGATTTCTGTAATCATTAAAATAAAATGATGTGTTATAATTGCCAATGCATGAACCAACTTCGTTTTACAGAATTCTTTTATTTTCTGCAGCTATTATTTATATTTTAAAACTATAAGTTAACTTATTACCGTTTTGCATGGAACATTCGTGTATACAGAAGTTGCGACAGAGGTTATATATATACATATTTTAAGTGGGTGAAATTAGAAAAACAATTCTTTGGATTTGACAAAGATCTTTTTATATGTGTTGTGTATAACCCACCAGAAGGGTCATCATATTCCAAAGGACTTGACCATGATATTCTTACATGTTTAGAAAAGGATATTGCTTCCTACCAAAAACAGGGTAATATATTATTGTGTGGGGACTTTAATGCCAGAGTGGCTTCTGATACAGATTTCATCATAGATGACAGTAATAATCTTTCTCCGTTATATCAGTCCTATTTCAGCGATAAACAAATTCTTGAAAGAAGGAGCAAAGATGATAAACTTGACTCAAGGGGCAGGGACCTGCTTGACTTGTGTATTAGTAACCAAATAAGGATTCTAAATGGTCGAGTGCTTGGTGACACCTTTGGTGGTCTAACATGTTATACACCTAATGGAGCTAGTACAGTTGATTATGTTTTAGTGTCGGAGAGTATCCTAAATCAAATTTTGTATATGAGGATATGTAATTTTATACCAACACTATCAGACTGCCATTGTTTGTTAGAATGGTCATTGTCTGCAAAATATTGTTTAAAAACTGATTGTGATAATGTTAATACTCATAAAATGTCACCAGGTTTCATATGATCAGATGACTCACCAGCTCTTTTTCAAGATGCCCTTTTTACGGCAGAAATTCAGCAGCGACTTGAAAAATTCCTTAAACTAGAGCCTATCGATTCCCAAAATGCAATTGATAGCGCATCTCTAGAATTGACAGACATTATTAAAACTGCTGCCAATATTTCCCTTAAAAGGCGTAAAACCCAAACGGGTAAGGGGGTTAAACACCAAAAGTGGTTTGACTGTAATCTTGCATATTTGCGAAAAAACCTATTTAGTTATGGGAAAATTTATTCTCGATTTCCCAGAGATCCTGCTGTTAAAGGTCACTTTTATAAACTGCAGCGCTTATATACTAAGGCACGGAAACACAAATACAGGGAGTACAAGCAGTCTTTGTTGAAACAGATAGAAACACTGCACGAGGAAAACCCTAAGCAGTACTGGCAATTGATTGATGAACTTCAGGGTAAGGAAAAGGATGATAAAAGTGCATTAGTCGCACCATTGGTTGAATCATTTCAAAAATTGGACAGAACCAAAAGATGAGTTTAAAGAACGACTGCAATTTTTAGAAGAAAAGCTAAATCTATACTATTAAACGAGAAGACCTCATTTTTGGTGTCGTTTCTCTTCTTTCCACAATAATTATTAATCAACACACCTCTGTTTCCTATAGGTACAGTGCATAGTCGCATTTGTCATTCATTCATATGATTATTCAGATTGAGTTATTTTAGGAGAAAAACGAGAAAAAAGGTGTCAGACCACCAATTAAAAATCCCTATCTGTTCAACCAAATTTTGCAATTTTCACAGCTTTCTAAATATTTTACCTTAAGTTTAACTTCAAAGAAACCAGGTATATCCTGAATTGTACATGTATCATCTTCCTACATGCCAATTTTCAACCAATGTTTAAAGTCTTGTAACAAATTTCTGATTTTGAAATGACAGGTACTACCAAAATAACTCCCGGTTTTCTGGAAATCTTAAATTAGTGTACTATGTACGCATTAATCCTGAATTTTTAATGCAAACTCATAGACAAGTGAAATTTGGCTCAAAATGGTCTAAATATATTTCCCTTTCACCAAAAGTTTCATTTCTGCAAATTTGTTGGTTAGTTTAAGTAAGCAATGACATCAAAAGCACTATTTTGTGTCAAAGTTCTAAATTGGAGGGAGTAATTGGTGGTCTGACACCAAAGGCATCCGGGTATTGTCCCGTCATTGTACGAAATTTTAAGTCAGATTAGACTTCCGGTTTAATTACAGGCTCCTTACTTAAATAAATGTTCATAACATACTAAATGTATGTTCATATTGAAATTGATAGAAAACCAAAAATGAGGAACTTTGGAAATAAAGGTGGAGGGTACATTTTGCTGTCCCCAATAACCTATGACTTATGATACTTTTGCTGAAGACTTATGATACTTTTGCTGAAATTCTCCAGTCATTCTGTATTTATCAAAATTCTTCCAACAACACTTTACCACTGTGTATCATCGCCACCGGAAATTGGGTACTAACGAAGCGGAGAGAAATAGAAAAAAAAAGTAAACAAGTTAAGAATTCATTCAATTTAAAGCATTTCCACTCATTTGATGATGTGCCGCTTAAGAAATGATTTTCTGATATATAATTCTTTAAATTATTAGGCCGATAAGTACAAAATTAATACAAGATTCTGTGTAATACTCCAAAACTTGCCACTTAGTACCGGAAAATTTCGAGGTCGATCGTATTCTGTCGCCCCATTCTCAAGATATTTAACTGTTTTCATTATTTTTGTCCATATTCTTTAGAAAACATGTTTTTGACAACAAATTTCAGTAAATATGATGCCACACTATAATAATCTAAAAACGTGCCTGGAAAAATAATGAAAAACAGTTCAGTATCTTGAGAATGTGGCGACAGAGGACGATAGACCTCAAATTTTCCGGTACTAAGTGGTAAGTTTTGGAGTATACACAAAATCTTGTATTAATTTTGTACTTATCGGCCTAATAATTTAAAGAATTATATATCAGTAAATCATTTCTTAAGCGGCACCCTCATCAAATGAGTGGAAATGCTTTAAATTGAATGAATTCTTAACTTGTTTACTTTTTTTCTATTTCTCTCCGCTTCGTTAGAACCCAATTTCCGGTGGCGATGATACACAGTGTTTACATACTGATACTTTAAACTACGCTCTGAATGCCCGCGATTTCGCGGGTGTGTTCTAGTATTCTTGAAAAAAGAAAGTGCTTCAATGAACTTGATAGTAGGATCTCTGAAACCGAAATATCTACTCCTTTATCATCTTTAAAAATTAATAAAGCAGCAGCTAGGGTTGGATAACATCTCTAACAGTATGCTAAAATATGGTCAAACCTCTTTGTTACCTTGTTTACTAAAAAATTTTAATAATTGCCTCTCTTATGGAAAATACCCAGAACCCTGAACTATTGGCTACATATTCCCAATTTATAAAGGGAATGATGCATCTGATCCTAATAATTATAGAGGAATAACTATTACTGATGCTTTGGGGAAGCTTTTTAATAAAATTCTTGACACCCGTCTTTGCAAATTTTTAGATAAATATCAGATCATTAAAGATAGCCAAATTGGCTTCACAAGGAAAGCGCGACCATCTGACCATATGTTCATACTTAAGACCATTATTGATAAGTACTGTCATACTAAAGAAGGTAGAGTGTTTGCCTGTTTTGTTGATTTCCAGAAGGCCTTTGACACGGTCATTCACCCAGGTATAAAACTCAAGTTATTAAACATTGGGCTGGGTACAAATTTTTATAATATAATTAAGAGTATGTATGCCCAGAGTAAATCCTGTATTCGATTAAAGAATAGAGTTACAGACCTTTTTCCAACTAAGGTGGGAGTGAAACAGGGAGATAATTTGAGTCCTAATTTGTTTAAAATATTTATAAATGATCTCCCTGATTATCTAGAAAAGTCACCTGATCCAGTCTTGGTTACTCAAAGCCAGTTCATTGTTTATTATATGCTGACGACATTTAATCATTTTTTCTTCCTCGGAAAAGGGGCTTCAGTGTAAACTTGATCAATTAAATAATTATTGTAAAGATTGGTGTATGAAAATTAATCTAAAAAAAACTAAGGTGATGGTATTTAACAAAGCAGGCAGGCATATAAAACATAATTTTTATTTTAATGACATATTGATAGATTGTGTTCAACATTGTAAATATTTAGGTATAACATTTAGTGCATCAGGATCTTTTTCCTTTGCTCAGAAGGAATTGTACAACAAGGCATTGAAAGCATACTACAAGCTACGAAAGGACTTTTTGTCACTGAATCCCAATATTAAAAACAGCCTCCATGTATTTGATCATACAATTAAACCCATTCTTTTGTATAGTTCGGAAATTTGGGGCTTTTTTAATCCTTTCAAATAAAAATTAAATTCTCAAACTTCTACAGTTGATCAATTTGTCATGTATTAGGTGTTATTATTACACGGATTTCACAAAAATAAATGTGTTTAGTTTGACAAAGTCGATCTAAATAGTTTATCGTTTGTGGTTTTGTACATTCATTTGACGGATGGTATTTTTGTTGAATTAAAAAAAAAATGTAAAAGCAAAACTGCAAACCATCTAGGTATAACCAGAAATAAACAGAATACAATTGACATTGATGAAAAACTAAAAATAGGAAACGTGACTATCGATAGCATGTCAGAAATCTATATAAGGAAAATTTCTTCTCTTTTCTAGAGTTATTTGGCAAACTGGTGAAACCAATTCTTCTATTCGGATGTGAAGTATGGGGATTTTGAAAAAATGACATTATTGAACAAGTTCATCTCAACTTTTTAAAGCATTTACTACACCTCAAGAGATCTACCCCAAGCATGATTGTGTACGGTGAAACTGGACGATACCCATTGGAAATAAGCATTAAATGTCGAATGATAACATATTGGTGCAGGCTGCTTATAGATGAAAACAAGTTATCATCAATCTTATACAAATTTGTATATTCCCGATATCACACAAACAATGATGATATTTTATGGATAAAGAACATTAAAAGTATATTGGACAATGCCGGATTTTCAAACTTATTTTATGTGCAAAATACAGACCTCACCAAATGGTTACCAAAAAGTATCAATTTGAAACTTAGATTAATTGACCAGTTTAAACAAATTTGGAACTCAGCTATTCAGAACACATCAAAATGCATTACTTATAGGCTCTTTAAGGAACATTTTGTATTTGAGAATTATTTCAACATCATAAATGACCGAGATATATGTACACTTTGTAATTTCCGAACATCGAATCATTCACTGCCAATAGAAAAGGGGAGATGGTATAACATTGACAGAAGTGATAGAAAATGTTCAATATGTTCAAAAAGAGATATCGGAGACGAATACCACTATTTTTTGTTTGCCCGGCTTTACAAGATGAAAGAAGAAGATTTATTCCAAATGGACTAATACCAAGACATAACATTTTTACATTCAACAAACTGTTTAATTCAAAAAAAGCAAAGCCACTAAGAAACCTCTGCAATTTTATAAGATGTATTAATACTAAGCTCACTCCTTCTTAACAACCATAATTCATTTAACATACTTATAGAAAGTATTTCTTTATACAATTTTAACTTTTACATTTGACTATATAAGTCTATATATATATTCTTTTATATGTTATCTCATCCGAAATTTTGAATTTTATGCATTTTTAATGCATTTTTTATTTTTATGTATATTATTTTTTTAACTTCTCTGTAACCTTTGTACTTGCATGGTTTTATGAGAATAAACTATCTAATCTAAGCATTTGACAAAATCCGATGAGAATAACAAATTAAATATAACATCAAAACTAAATACATGAATTTTGGATAGAAAAGTACCGTGACACGTCTTATAGTAATGTGAATTCACACCCAAATATAAGAGGAAACACACAACACAACTGAAACACAAATTTAAAATGAAACACACACAGAAACGAACTATAATATAACAATGCCACATTCCTGACTTGGTACAGGACATTTTTAAAGAAAAAAATGGTGGGTTGAACCTGGTTTTATGCCATGTCAAACCTCCAGCTTTAATGGTAATGTTAAATATAACAATAAAATGACAACATAACATTACAGGACTACAATACAAATAAATAGAACATATTCTACTTCAAAAATTATATAAAGGTTGGAGGTCATTTCAATTAGGAAACACAGAATTTATTCAAATGAATCCATACAACGGAAAATCTTCTTCGAGTTGTTTTACGCTCTCATTTCTGGACCTTTTATAGCTGACTATGCGATATCTATAAAAACAGGTACTGGCATGAAGTATTTTTTGAAGACCAGTCCGGAAAAAGGAAATTTGTTTACCCTAAAATCAAGGAAACCAAACATTATATCTGTCATTGTACAGGAAACAATCCAACAAATTTTAAAGCATGAAAAATAAAGATATAAACATAGGTGTAATACAGAAAATGAAGACCGGGAACAAATCATACTATCTTGCCTGGACGGTTTTTAGGTAAGAGCAATATCGCATAAGTGATAATCGTGATGAATTTTTTCTAAGTTATATATAGGCCGATCGAACACTTATGTAACGATCAATACAATAGATAAGTCATGTAGTATAGTCCCTCCGTGATTAATGTGTTTGAAATTTAGATCGGCCCAAGATCATTAGTATGCATTCGATAGAGGCAGAATGGTAACCTTGCAACGGAATACACACAGCTTTACGAGAGTTGCCGTAGAGTTCTTAACGTACAAACTAGCGTGGTTCTCTATCAACACGAGGCATATAAATCAAGAGTGATAATTTTTCTATTTCCCCCGGAACCCATTTTTTGTTGTTGTTGTTGTTGTTGTTGTTGTTGTTGTTGGGGGGGGGGGGGTTATAACAAGTATACTGTCCAAAACTCAAATATAATTACATGATGTAGGACCAAAACTTTCATGATTGTACACAGTGTAGCAATTTGTTAATGAGCAGTTGTAACAACCCACTGTCAGTAAACAAACATAACACTGGATCATGATACATTTCAGGCGTTTATATGTATTATATCAAGAACATCGTAAAGTCATTTTTAATAACCTCAAAAATGGCCAATTATAACAAAACAAAATATCTAAGTCATGACAAAATTATTAACGAAGAACAAATAGTAAATAAATCACCAAACGACAACCAAACCGTTACAAGCTCTTGGCTATGGTGTGTAACATATACATACGGGGTTACACATATGTTTGTTCTCCTGCCATTAAGATCAGCAAGACATGTAATGAACAGTGGTATACTACCATTGACCGTATTTATGATGCTGAAATTAACGCTCCGATATCTCTTATCTGTATTGGATTACATATTAATAGATCTGAAGGAGGATGTGGTATATAGTTGGTATTCAAACGGGTACTTACTATGTATATATGCTGTTCAAACTATTCTTTACTTCTTAGGACTAAAATAGTTCACCTTCTGAAAAGCAATGGATAACCATGAGCAAAATCCAATGTCAGTAATAGTTAATTATTTTCAGTAATTGCATTTTGATCGATTGTACATTCAAAATAACATAAATTGTCGGATATCGGAATTTATGCGGTTTTATTGTACGATAACATCAATTGTCCTTTGCTAAGGCTAAACAAATAAGGTAGGTATAAATAAACTCATCAAATATACCCGGAATACAGTTTTGTTTTTTGCGTCAGACGCGCATGTCGTCTATAAAAGACGCCCGTTGTAATTTTGTCGAACGGTAATTAGTTTTGTCCGAATAAGAAAAAGTAAAAAAGGCGAAAGATTGAAGAGCATATAGATTACCTAAAATTCAGCTAAGATGATGAATGTAAATATTCGAGAATTTTTATAAAAAACATACCTTTAGATTATTGTTTGTTTCTCCAGAGCCAACGACATTTATCAAACAATAGCGGATACCAATGTCTAATACTTCTTTACTAAATTTCATTTCATAATGCTTTGTTATGAACAAAATATTAATGTAAAATGGTGTTCTATTTAAAAAAATTTTTATATTAGAACCAACCCGCGAAATCGCAGACATTTAGAGCTTGGTTGAAAGTATGTAAACTGTTGTAGGGAGAATTTTTCTAAAAGATTTTATGTCTGGATAATTTCAGAAAAAGTATCGAAATTCATAGGTACAGTACTCATGGTACTTGGAGACTATTTTTTTTCAGCCCTCTCCCTTTTTTTATAAGTCTGTTAAATTCCATTTCTGTATATTATGAACATTCGTACTCTATAAATAACGTGTTTTTGCTATAAACTATCAATTTCGATATTGTATTATATAGAGAGTATCTATCAGGGCGAAAATTATCGTCCTGTCCCTGAGTACTTATGTGCAAGTTTTGTATGACTTAAAAGTTGGTCTAGTGACGGAAATAATATCCGGACACCTTTTTTTTCGTTTTTCTCTCAAAATAACCCAAACTGAATAATCTTAGGAATAGATGACAAATGCGAATTTCAGAAGTAAGCAATTTTATATTTTTGTAGAGGAAAAAAATAAAATAGTTGTCTCATCAATTTTCTTGTCGCATTAGTTCTAATCAATGGTACCTATAGTTTAAAACGCCATGCAGACACGCGTTTCGTCTACATACGACTCATCAGTTACGCACAGATCAATATACATATATATATATATATAAACTTGTCACATTCATACTTCTGATAATTGGTATTTGCCTCACCTGGAACATGGTCAAAAGTCTAAAGTGTGTTTCGTCATTTCGACTATGTCTAATATGTTAAACATATGTATTTAAAAACAATATGTCAAAAGGGTATTTCAAGAACAGTGAAATAGATTCTGAAACAAAACCAAAACTATCACTTCATTTCACTACTTTCTTTAAGTTTAAAGATGAAATAAGTAGTTTTACTAGTAGTTTGTCCATTTTATTTGTTCGTCGTTGGTTTTTTTAACCTTGATTTGACCTTGAAAAAAAGTTGTTACAGATTCAAATTAAAGGCCATGGAAAAAAAACAGCCACATAGACAAACAACAGCAAAACAAACAATACATAAAAAGCTAAAGACTTAACCTCTTCACAAATTATGAAATATTTTTGTTTTAAATATGCATCGTGTCTTCTCTGGGTGCTCTCTATCATGTTTTAATTAGCTGACCTTTCAGGTCAGAGTATTTCTCAGCTGTGTGGTGTTTACTAATACGTCATTTGGTCTCTAGTGCATATGTGTCACATGCCTATCTTTTTTTTATATATATATTCTTTTCCGTTAACAATCATATATGTAACACAACCACAGTGTAATACTCATAATAACAAACTACACAAAAGTAAAGTGCAATAGCACGCGACAGAACAGGGTGTCGAAAACACACAAAAATATTGATGTTTGCCAAATAATGCAATACAAGTTTGAAATGAACGCGATACAAATGATGAAACTTTATTTGTCTGACATTTCAAGTAAATCATCTTAAGACACCTTTACTAAACAATGTTTTGCGCATGCTCCGGTGGATAGTCGCAGTATTTTAGCAAATAGATAAAATATTTTAAAATAATATTTGTAGTTTTTCTCCTCCTCTGGAGTTTTGGAGAAAGTAAAATTATCAATGTGGTGACTTTATGTGATATAAGCTGACAGAAATGACTTTGTATTGGTGACAACTTATCATGCTTATTCTATGTTGGATTATGTAATTGTTGCACCTTAGTAAGTGTTTAAATAACTGACCAATGAATAATACTCTGTTGATACTCACAACACATAACATACATTAAAGATTAACGTTGATTTGAATTCTTGATAAATGTCACAAACACCAAATTTTAAAAGCACCAGGAACGTACGAGCAATCTTACGCTTCCAGAACAACCCGACGCAAAAAGAAACAAATCTGATACTGCTAAATCTTTTCCAGTACCTGTATCTTTAGACAAGGCTCTGTGTAATAAATCTGTTCAGGCTAAAACGTCAGAACAACACGTATCTGCTCAACTATCGCTGTCTGACTCAGATATAGACAAAATCGCAGAAGCCGTTGAATCAAAGTTTGTTTCGAAATTTAGTCACATGATATAGGAAATTGTTGATTTCGAAATAAAACAACAGAGTTGAACAATTGGAATTTGCCAGAAATCGTTTGATGGAGAAAGTAGACAACCTAGAACAGTACAGTAGACGCCCTCTGTTGCGTGTGTCAGCAATACCAGAAAGTGCAGGCGAAAAATACCGACCTCACTGTACTATCGCTATTTAAATTGATTGATTGATTGTTGGTTGCTTTAAGCCGCATTAGCACAAAAGGGCTATATCGCGGCGATCGATATTTAAAGAAATTGATCCTGACTTTAACGATTTTGATGTCAAAAGGACTCATCAAATGACCCCCTGTCACCGCTTTATTCAAATACACCTACACTATGATAGCAACAACACGAGATCTAAGAAACAATCACGACAAGTCATGGTACAGATTATAAATCCGAACACAAAGATAAGAATCCTGAGATGTCGAAAACACCTCATATCTACCAGGAATAATAACGTCTATTTCAACGAAGACCTGACCAAATATAGAAACAAATTGTACTATCACACCAGATGCCTTACCAAACAAAAAGGTGCTACACAATGCTGGACTATCAACGGCAAGATCTAATGGAAAGATACATATAGTACAGTGTATTATATCAGCACTGCTCATGAATTTAACTAAGAAGTTATCAAGGCAAACCTGGATTACGAGTATCTCTCATTCGACATGCTTATAAATTCAACTTATTAGCACTCAATAACATCTTCATCAACTTTGAGTTTGGCTGTAGTATTATTGTGACTTATTATTCATGTGAGCAACCTTGTATTTTATTCCTCATATATATATATATATGTACAGTATCTAAAGTTTATCAATAATAACAGTGTTTAGTCAGTTAATTGCGAGGTATAGGACCTAATTATTTAATTTTCTTTTTCTTTATATACTTAATTATAATATGTTGACTACTGGCAAAAAACTCAAATTCATAATGCCATTGTCCACTTTATTTGACTATACGTAAACAATAAACTAAAATCCCAATAACAAAGACCTTATTTACTTGACAATAGTAAAACTTGTACTATGACCTTAATATGGTAAACTAAATATTTGCACATGCTCAGACCGTGAGAAAAAATCAATGAGAAATGTTGTAGTAACCAATAATATGAATTATTTATAAATAACAACAATAAACAACGCAATTTTATTTTTCTTTCTCCATCTTTTTCGGATTTTTTTTTAATTTGGTGACAATTTGGAGAGTGATCTGAATGAGTGTGCGTACTATATAGTTATTAGTGTATAATAAGTGTTCAGTTTAAAAACATATGGGTCAAAAACTGGTATAAATATGCAATACGATAAACAAAACAAGTGGGTTTTTTTCCTTCTTTCTTTGCCGGTACCATACAAATTGTTAAATATATCTATGTAGTAGACACAATAAGTAAATGTCAGTCCAATGGAAACAATGGGAAATTCTGATAGTTCCGTTAGTGGAAACTCGTTTGATCTCACCTCACTCTTTGTGAATAAGATATCCTTTATTCAGTTAAAAACCAAAGCTTAGTCAATAATGATTATGAGATGATTTCATTTACAGAGAGCTGACTTAATTCATATGTAAATGATACCGACATTTTAATTCCACCATATAAATTATTTCGTAATGATAGAACAATCGCTTCGGCGTCGTATAGTGTATAGTGTATATCAAATAAATATTAACTGCGTCCATATACCCGACTAACACCTAGGTAGTTTAGAATGTGTCCGGTTAGAATTAAAATCAAAAACAAATTCTATTTATATGAAACATTTTACATACCCCCAAATAATTCACAACAAACATGGGAAAATTTTTATCATTCAGTTGACCTTGTTATTTCTGCTAATAAAGACATAATCCTTACAGGCGATTTTAATAGAAACTAAAATAATAAAAATCCCAATAACAAAATTACAAACGTAATTGCTCAATAGAATCTGAATCAAGTAATTGCAGAAAACACTTATTTTATTGAATGCAGCTCGTCAGTTTTAGATTTACACCATTTTAAGCAATCCAAGTAGTATTCTTAACACCGATATCGGTTCACCTCTACTTGAACAAACGCGTTGTCATTTGCCAGTTATAGGTATTATTAATTGTATTAAAAAGAATGATCATCCTATAAGCACTGGGGTAAAGCTGATGACCGTAACTGCATTCACGGTCATCCCAAGATGTCGGATGAAAAATTAGGTCAGTATCTGTATTGTCTGTTAAAGTGTTTCTATATCATTTTGTTTACAAATCATACATTTCAACGATGTAAATTTATAAAAGATTCACACGGAAATCACTAATTACTACCAAGAAATGTGCATGAAACAGGAATTTCGATTTGAAAAAATCGCTCAGATGACCGCAAATAAGAATCGAGATGACCGTAACAGAATCAGCGATTCATAACAAGGGTGACCGTAATTGGTTTTAAGATGACCCGAATTTGTAAATAATGACCGTAACTTTTAAAGGATGACCGTCATTTCTAAGAAATATCCGTATTTATATATTAACTACCTTTTTGTATCAAATGAAGTTAATCGTGTTGGCATAAACGTGTTAATATGAGAGCATTATCCTATAAGTAGAAGAAACTAAGACGTGCTTCAAATGCATAGTTCACCATATGTATCTTTTTTATAGTAGAGGGTTGAATTTTTAAAATGAATTTGCAACAAGACATGCACATGAACAAGTAGGGAAACTATGCAACAAAAGCGCGATAAAATGACACCTAACAAGTATAATAAAAAAAAAAAATGCGGTGCACAGCCTCCAACTACAAGACAAAAGATTTTTTTTATTTATGGGATTCCTTTTAATGACGTATAATAAATACACATTTTTGAAAATGCCAATGCATGTACACCCATTGATATTATATCGTCTTTCATTTTGTCGTGCAAATAAAATAACAGAAAATAATTTGAAAATATCATAAGACTAAACTAGTGATGGTGAGCTCCAGCAAATAGTCTTGTCCGAATAGCGTATCACAAGGGGGAACGTTGTCAATTTGTATATACACAGAAATGTTATTCATACAGTCAGGATTCTACTTCGTCAAACTTATCTCCCCATTACGCCAGGCAGTTCATTTTCACAATCGTAGAAATGGAAGCCATTGTAGGGATGACGCGCTGCCAATTTTGCTCTTGAAAACCGATAAATTTATCCACATAGCACCATTACGATCCTTATATGTCAGTTGTATTTTAAAAGAAAAATGTATCTACTAGCTAATGAGCATCAGTTAATGATCGTGTTTGTATTGATTCAACTTAAAACTATTGTTTAATCGGATGTCAGGTGGAATTTTCGAAAATTCCTAAACATTTAAAAAACCAATCTGATGAAATATTTCTTGGAAGGGCAGACTAAAAAATGTTCAGTGGTTGAAGATTATAAACCCTAGTTATCACACACACAACAAAAATGTTTTCGAAGATATGCATTTTAATCATCCAAATTAAAAGACTGCCGTCAAGTACTTTTAGAAAAAAAAGCTATTCGAACACACCTACTCTGTTTTTGTGATTCATTAGATAGGTATTTCACTTGACCCATATATTTCATCTTTTCGTATTGTCATTTTTTTACGTTATAAAGTCAACCTGTAGCTTTGAAATATAAAAAATATAGAATCTGAAGCGAGATGCTATATCAAATACTCTTGCTTTGTACGTTTTAAAGACAAAATATACACCTCAAACACGGCCTAACATAAAAAGGTACACTCGATTTTCTCTTTTCCATACAATCGTTACCTATTTTTAGGAATTTTTTCTTGATTTACATAATGGAAGGGCAGACGCGAAAATTTCTGAACTAATAGATTGATATGTTCTCCGTCCGTGGTAAAAAAAAAATCGGAGGTTATGCATTTTCTACATCCAACTTATAGTACCCATGTCGTCGACTTGATGTCTTATTATTCTGCATTATTATGTAATAGATAAATTGAAAACTTATGCAAATGGTGTTTTTAAAATTAAACACTTCGTAATTGAGAAGAAAATTGTCGTTTTATTTGTTTCTAATAACTTTTAAAAAATGTGTTACTATAGTAAACATTACAGTAAATATTCATCGCCTTCTCTAACAAAGAGCTACGATTCTTTTGTTCTATTTCAACTGGGTTTCCGCCTGCATATATCAAGACAAATTAAGATTTTAATCTGCTTCCTCTGGAATCATACACATTGGCTCGATTACCGAACATTCATATGTATTATTAATTATTTTTATGCTCCATTTATGAACATTATGTTTTTTCTGGTTTGTGCGTGTGTTCGTCTGTTCGTTTGTCCGTTTGTCCAGACTCAGGTTAAATCAACTTGAAACTTAGTACACATAGCCCTATGGTATGATCTTTTTAATTCTAATGCCAAATTACAGTTTTATCCCATTTTCACGGTCCACTAAACATAGAAAATGATAGTGTAGATGAGGCATCCGAGTACTAGGGACACATTCATGTTTCTTCAAATTTTCGTCGTATCGCTGTCAATTTGTATTAAAATGTTAAACGTCGTTATCAATAAATATTTCATTGTTTACGAGAAATATGCAATTTACTGTTATTGTCATGAACCCAAAATACGGCCCATAGTTTAAAAAAAGAAATTTATGAAACATATTTATATCCGCTAACCGAGCCCCTATTGAGATAGACAAACTCAACAAAAAGCTTTGAATACAAATACGGATATTTCTTAGAATTGACGGTCGTCCTTTATAAATTACAGTCAGCCTTTACAAATTACGGTCATCCTTTAAAAATTGCGGTCATCTTTTTACCAATCACGGTCATCCTTGTTATATGTTACGGTCATCTTGAAAATATTTTGATTATGATTAACGGTCATCTTAACGATTTTTTCAAATCAAATTTCCCATTTGATGCACATTTCTCGGTAGTAATTTGTGATTTCCGAGTGATTCTACGTCGTTTCAATGTATGATTTGTAAAGAAAATGAGATAGAAACACTTTAACAGACAATGCAGAAACTGACCTAATTTTTCATCCGACATCTTGGGATGACCGTAAATGCAGTTACTGTCATCAGCTTCACCCCAGTGATAAGGCGAAAAATTTACCTGTAAGACTGTGGTGACTATGAATCATATAGACAGCGCCTTTCGGACATACATTGGGTCTTTTTGTTCGTCGCAGATGATGTGGAAAAAAACTACCATAAACATAACTACAGTTATTCTCGAAATCACATAGCAAGTAATCCCAAACCAATCTATAAATGTAAAAAAAGCGACCCCCATGGGTAACTACAATGCTGAAAAATATTATACAGAAAAAAAAAACCAGATCCCATAAAAAAGCCAAACGATCGAACACACCCTATCAGTGGGAGAAATTTAGAAAAGTTAGAAATAAATGTAATACTGCTGTTGAAAATGTCAAAACAGATTTCTATAAGAAATTATGAAAGAACCCCTTAATATTAAAAACTGGTATACAATGTTCAAATCATTATTTGGAAGGCAACATACAGAAATTCCTTTACTGAAAGTAAATGACGAAATAATCGATGACCGTGAAAAAATGGCTGATATTGTTTATGTATATTTAGTTATCAGTCGAATATCATTGATTCTAACGTTCTTCTGCCAAATTTAGAAAAGTTTACTTCAGAATTATCAACAATAGAAATTACAGATAAAGATGTTGAGGACATAATGTTAAATTTAGAAACGTCGACAGCTATTGGGTCCGTTTGCGTAAGTCCTCCGTTATTGAAAGGAGCTAGCTAGATTAAAATAACGACAGCCTTACACTGCTGCATGTACATCAATAAGCAATGGATACAAAAACAGGTAGAGCGAACAACCTGTTGATTCCTTGCAAATCAATAGAGAAGCATCCCCACCTGATGAAATCACATTCCAAAAATCTGGACTACAAATCTATCATTCAAAAATAGTCATAAGAGAAAAACCAATCAACCTTATGAAGTCCAAAATGGATTCAACTATCTGAAATACAGATTCAGAAAAAAACATATCTATCCAAAATCTGACTAAGATAATCTACACTCTCCTTCTCAGTACGTTGAATCCTTCCCACGTAAATATTAACATTGTGCTTAATGCATGTTTTAAAATGTCAAAAGACAACTTTTCCAATGCTGTTTTAGGGCTCCCTTATTTACATTGCTAAGAAGATTGAGGTTGTCGGTAAACCCTTTTATTGTCATGCCGGCTAAAGAGTGCATCACAAACAAAAATACGTTTCTCACTGCAATTAAATCATGTATGTGAACACGACGGGTGACACATATGGAGCAGGATCTGCTTACCCTTCCGGAGCACCTGAGATCACCCCTAGTTTTAGAGGGGTTCGTGTTGCTTAGTCCTTAGTTTTCTATGTTGTGTCTTCTGTACTATTATTTGTCTATTTGACTTTTTTAGTGTTAGCCATGGCGTTGTCAGTTTATTTTCAATCTACGAGTTTGACTCTCACTCTGATATTTTTCGTCCCTCTTTTGTCGGAAACATCAGATTCAAACCATGTACCGTGATCAATATTTTAAGGGTCTCGACAATATAGCCACTGTATTTCTTGTATAACTATACACACTAGTCTACCAAAAACATCAGACTTAAAAGGTTTAACATTGGATTTATGTAAAAGTAAAATCACAAAAAATACCGAACTCAGAGGAAAATCCAATCGGAAAGTTCATAAACACATGGCAAAATCAAATGACAAAACACAAAAAAAAAAAAAACGAATGGACAAGAACTGTCATATTCCTGACTTAGTACAGGGATTTTCAAATGTAGAAAATGGTGGATCAAACCTGGTTTTAAATCGCTAAACCTCTCACTCTATTGACAGTCTCATCAAATTCTGTCATATTCACAAAGATGCTTGAACCAAACAGACACAACAAATAAAACAGTCAAAATATTGTTACAACAGTCACCACCCTGTAACAACCCTAAAAAAACCATTTAACAGGACACAAAAAACATCTATTTACAAACACATTCATTACATTAAGCCTTTAAAACTTGATTTGTACGCTACATTCTACAGATAACAGCATTGAACTGTTCCATGAATGGACATTGTTTATGTCAATAGACAAATGTTTTGTCGTTAAATATACTATATTGTCTATAACTGGAGACGAAGATATAACTTGTTCTACCGAGAAAGCTACATTCCTTACAAATACTTTTCTGTTTTTGGCTAAATACAAATCAATGTATGAAATTGTATGCATTTTTGTCTATACGATTAACAGGAATAGTAAATATCCTTTATTTATATCAAGGTTAGTGCCATAAAAATGTGAGGTTTGAAATAGGTGTCCCAATGACTCTCAGTAGTGGGTATGCAACCGATACTTATTAAGGCTTTTTAAAACTTTTAGGACTTTTTGGTCCTCAATGTTCTTCAACTTCGTACTTTTTTGGGGCCTTTTAAACATTTTTTGATTCGAACGTCACTGATGAGTCTTTTGTAGACGAAACGCGCGTCTGGCATAAATTTTAAATTTTAATCCTGGTATCTATGTTGAGTTTATTTGTAAGAACATTGTTGCCTTCACAAAGAAATTTTATTTCTCATTAAGATCGCCTCCTTGGAATTTAAATATTCAACATAAATCGAAATTAAATTTATTGAACATAAGCGGCAGATTATACTTGTTTGTCGTCGCAATTTGAAAAGACTTAATTACTTAATTTAACTCCCCTCATTTCATGTCTTCGTTGTTTTATGCAATTAAGGACACAGGTTCGAGAAGACACTTTTAAAACTTTTATAAATAAAACAGTTTCGTAAGGGTATTTTCTAATATTGCCATTTGACAAGTTGTGCTCTTGTTTACATATTCAGGATTGGTGGATAATTGATGTTTCACAGCAGTCATTATTTCATCAATGTGATGTTTTGAGTGCATTTTCTTTGCCATGTCTAAGAACGCATGTATTAACCAGGATCCATTCCATGACTTTGACCCAGCTGTTCGGTAACAAAAGTTCCCTATATTAAAGAAATGAAGAAAAAAAAGAATGTGTACACTTGATAATAGAATAGAAAAGTTAATTAACTATTGCAGTTATCATTAATAAAAAGGCCGAGAAAGAAAAAAATCGAAACTGACAATTAGAAGAAAATCTGACAACGCAATTACTTAAACAGAACGAAAACTGAAAGACACATTACACTGAAAATAAGAATAAGAAATACAAACCACCAACAAATCTGATGGTGTTTTCACACACTCCAGAAATGAATGCAAACACTGCTCCAACTCTGATGTTGAAATTTCTCGATAATTGCCATTTGACAACAGCAAGACTGATATGTGATAATAATATTTGTGTAATGTGTTTAATCTTTTGACTTTTTCATTTTATAAGTGACTTTCCGTTTTGAATTTTTGGAACATATCGGTCAATATCTGGTGCACAATCTAACTCCGTTTTTGTTCATATATCCGGTATACGTTAATGATATTTAAACTATCATCATTTTAGTTTTATGTTATTGAGAAATATATTTCCAAGCAGTTAGATAACACCACTTTAATGACAATTTATTGCGTTAACAATTTATTTTGAAATGAAATATGTATTTAACAAAAACTATTGTTTTTTTTTTATACATGCAGTTTGGTTGAATGAGTTTTTTCAATGTATTTGTGATATATCGTGTATGTAAAGAAGTGTAACACATAAACCGAGCTCCAATGCAACTACAAACAGGAGATGTTCCATATATAATTGCAAAGTATTGACAGAATCAAACGTTATAAATCAATGGATCAATTTAATGTCAAACTGCAATATTCCTGAATTGATTTAGACATTTTACGACAAATATTTAGTTATAAACAATTAGCCAAAATATGGTACGCAACCAAAACATACACACATTCCTGTTTTAATGGTTTAACACTCGTTATTGTTTAGGGCCTTTATAGGTTAGTGTTCTGTTTGAGCCAAAGCTACGTGTTAAAGACTTTACTTAGACCTATAAAGGTTTACTTTTATAAATTGTGACTTGATTGGAGAGTTGTCCCATTGCCACTCATACCACATCTTCTTATATCTTTTAAAGGTTAATGTGACAATAAGTGGGACCCAGCAACAAATACTCTGCATAGACATACGACACACCTGTCTAAAAAATACAAACAGATGTTCACCTTAATTATAAATAATCTAAGGAAGACGCAAAAAAAAGGTAGATTGCAATGTCGGCAATACAAATGTTTCGCTTTAAGACATATTCTGTAGATAGTAAACGTATATTCTATTAATAAATTGAATAAGCTGTCAGTTGTAGGGTAGAACTAAGTGTTCACCCTTATTTTGAGGAAGGACTTTCCGAATTTGTTCAATATAAATTGTCCATAATTACTCTGAGCTGTTGAAATATAAGTATATTATAGGTGACATCTTCCAAAAACGGTTCTTAATGTGGGAACATTGCTGGATTAAAGACTTATATTTTAGGACAATTTTAGACAATCTCAAATGTTTTAACTATTCTAAACCGTAGTTAGAACAGTTTTGATTTTATGTATCAAATATATCAACGAAGTAACGCTTAATGTTATGTTGTTTTCAAGTGAAAGAAATAAAAATACAACATGTGGACTGATGAAGCTAGATTGCAAATACATGTAGATAAAAGCATGTTCGGTAAATTTTGTAAAGGAAAGATGGGATCAAATTGGAATTATTTTACAACAAGAACATAATAGAACTGTCTTTACAATACTCGACACATGAACAATAATCTGTTCTTATATTTCGATGTGTACTTACCAGGAGTGGTGGCATAAATCTTCATTATATCAGCTTCTCTTGGTAACTGGTGTAAAAGGCTTCCAGAATCGTGGTGAACCATTCTATGAAAAGCTTCGTTCTTATGTATCTGTTGAATATCCTCACCTCGGCATGCTTGAAATATAAACATTTTCGGCTTGCCTAAAATTAAATGAATTAATCCAATAATTTGGTTAAGCAATATTTTCACAAAATGGTCAGATGATGCATCAAAATATAAGCTTAAACCCTTGTATCGACACTTTTTTTTCTTCTTCATTTTTTCGAAACATCTTTGATAGTTGTCAGAACATAAAAACACACTCATTCTCATATTTTGGTACTCACTAAAAAGCTAAAAATATTAAGACGTTATTTATTTACAAATAGCTACAATAAAATATTGATTTATTATACTAAAACTTAAATGGTACCTGATATAAGCGTGTAAAGTAATTAAAACTGAAAGCTGTGGAAAAATATCAAAACAACACTTTTAATTTACAACTGTTCAGGATTTATCTTTTTTAGGAACGCTTAAATCCGAACAATTGTTGTGGATGTAGCGGAGGTTGTTGGCAATATTTCAAAAGCTATTATTAATTCCGTAAATAAATGCAACAGTAGTATACCGCTGTTCGAAATTCAGAAATCGATTCAGAAAAAAACAAATCCGTTTACAAACTAAGACTAAGTGAAACTCGTCAAATATAAGAGGAGTACAACGACACAATATTACAATGCAACACACACAGAAACGAATTACAATATAGCAATATCCATTTTCCTGGCTTGGTGCAGGACATTTTAAGAAAATATTTGGTTGACCTGGTTTTGTGGCAAACCTCCCGCTTTAATGGCAATGTTAAATATAACATTAAAATGACAGCAATACATGACAGGACTACAATATAAATAAACATACAGGAGAGAGAAACACACATCAAACATCTCAGTACCAAAATCTATGACAAATGAGAAGATTTTAATTTAGAAATTATAAAATTCCCCCACCTTAGTTGCAAAGTACTAAATTCACCTGCATATGGGACATACATTTCCCACCTTGTTCAATATTCAAGAGCTTGTAGCTCCTAATCAGACTTTGTAAAACGTCACCAGTGTCTGAGCAGAAAGTTGATGAAATAGAAGTATGTCAAAGAACGTCTCGTCCTTGTTCTTAAAAAGGTCAAGGGAAGGTACGTAGACCTTGTTGATGAATATGTATTTGACAATATGTATACCTATAAAAAGTAGTGTTGGATTGAAAATTGATATGACGTTAAAAATATAACGTTGGTCCAACGTCAGCGTCCAACGTTGAAATTAGGTTGAAGTCGATTGCTGGTTGAAATGTGGTCAATGTAAGTTGAAAACAAGTTGAATGTTGGTTGACTTGTGGTTGTTGCATGTTAAAATCAGGTCGAATGTTGGTTGTATGTTGTGTGTCAGTGTATGTTGAAATAAGGCCGAATGCTACATTTGTAGTTGAACTGTGGTCAGCGTATGCTGATAACATTTCGAATGTTGGTTGAACTGTGGTGAGTGTATGTTGAAAATAGGTGGAAATTGTGGCCAGCTAGTAGACTGTTTAATATATGGTAAATGTTGAGAATAGGATGTGGAACATTGATTGAATTGAGGTTTGTTAACAGCTGAAATCATTACCCTTTATTATATCCATAAATGCCATTTAATGTGTAATAAAAGTTTCGCAAAACTATATGTTCTATTAAGTGGGATAGTCATGTGTTGGTGGTTTGTGTACATGTAGTATGTTGTTCAGTTAGCATATATTTTTGTGCCTTCATTTTAATTGATAGAAATTGTATACGTTGAACCTTCATCTTTTTTATTCGCACTCAAAACATGATTGTGACACGAAACAGTAATTATACAACACGTTGCCCACATATGCATCTCACAATTTCAAACAAACACAATCTGAATACTTATTTTATTTAAAAAAAAATAGTCCTTCTGCTAGGTATATTCCCAGGAATTTAAGGGGCATATTCTAGACATCATGCACTGTTGTTCCATATTGTGGTCTCCATTGTACATTCGAAACTTGTAACTACAGCATCTACAACAGAAAAAATATATATATGAGTTCAGATAGAAAATGATTTATAATTTTAATATAAAAAAAATCTATAGATTTTAGTAGACAAAGATGCTGGAGCCCATTTAAAAGAAATTGTGACAAAATCTCGCACACTTTTAATGTGGAAAAACAATGATATATATTTTAATACTCACTCTAATTATTTCAATCTAGTTGGAATCAACAAAGGCATGTTTATTCTTTATATCCGTTTTGTATTTGTAGTTTCCGACACAGGTTAATTGGTTAGACATCTTCAAAAAGAAATATTTTAAATAAAAAAGATTCATATGTGCAAAAAGCTTACATAATTTGTGTAAAATTCCAAATGAATATCATCGACATAAAATTAATTATATAGATATATGTCATACGTTACATCTAAATTCTTTATCAAAAGATATTTCGGCATGGTCGATAAACGCAAGAAGCTAGTGTTCAACTTTGAACCTGTGTTTACATTTTTCTTGAAATTGCAATAAATTCCGATCTTTTGTGAAACTTCATATTTAATCTTACATTTACATGTATATGGATTAAGCTTATATATCAAAAGTGAATTTAAACTATATGAATGTTTTTATTACCTTTATTTTTTTGTGATGTTATTCACTTAATGGTTAATAGGTAAAACATCTATTTAGACGTTATATAAACCACTTTAAAATTAATCAGATCATTGTGTATTGATTTGTTATGGTCACACATGTTTCTTATCTGCCGTATTGCTTCTCATTAATAAATCCTAGGAATACATGCATGCTGTGAGTGACATCTATGCTGACCCAGAGAAAAGAATCTATGTGTTTTAAATGTGTTGCAAGGTTAAGAATTTCATGTGTTGCAAATCTTTGGCCGTGTTCACACCAAAAGCCATGTACAGTAAACATGTTTACAAATAGTTTCATGTAATGTACACTGGTTTCACATTAAATTTGTTCACATCTATACACCTGGTTTAATTACCTGTGCACAAGGTTTGTTCACACTTGTAAACTATATGTCATTTAAATATTCATTACAGCAGTTAGGGAACGACCTTCTGGTTTCCAAAAGGGGGAGGTGGATTTCCTTAATGAAAAAAAAAAAACATTCGTGACATTCTGGCCATACAGATGATGAAAGTAAATATTCTGAATCAAGAGTTTCCGCATACATTATAGAGCCTTTACCGGGACTCCGGGGCGGGTGTTTTAAGCTTGGGATTTCGGTATTGGTCCTTTCGGGATCCGGTAATTCTTTTTTTTCGAATTTCGGGATGTAGGGATTTAAATTTTTTAAAAGTTCGGGACCTCGGGATTTCATGTTTTATGACCGGGATTTCGGTATTAGGACCCCTCATTACAGAGTTATATATTGACAAAATAAATTTGATTGCTAACATCGGAAAAAACTGAAAAAAAATCTGACTTAAAAAAAACACATACCCCCTCCCCCTCTTTGAAGTTAAGTGGTTGCTTCTTTCTGAAAGCCATTTTGATGGTTCGCAGTAGTTAAAAGATACTAAGATGTCTCGAATACGCATTAAATCGTAGCTATATAGGCTGCAGGAGAAAAAGGAAAAGGATTGTGATGTCAAGGATCACTATATTTCTATCTTTTCTGTTTGTTTCAAATGGTATTTCTTCTCGAAAGAGTATTTGGCAAAGGGAGGGGGTAACGTTTTTTTTTATTTTCTAAGTTTAATTTAACGGATCTGATATACTAGGCAAACAATACAATTTACCTCACCCTTTTTTTAGTAATAAAATTGAGAATGGAAATGGGGAATGTGCCAAAGAGACAACAATCCGACCATAGAAAAAAACAACAGCAGAAAGTCACCAACAGGTCTTCAATGTAGCGAGAAATTCCCGCACCCGGAGGCGTCCTTCAACTGGCCCCTAAACAAATATATACTAGTTCAGTGATAATGAACGCCATACTAATTTCCAAATTGTACACAAGAAACTAAAATTAAAATAATACAAGACTAACAAAGGCCAGAGGCTCCTGACTTGGGACAGGCGCAAAAATGCGGCGGGGTTAAACATGTTTGTGATATCTCAACCCTCCCCCTATACCTCTAGCCAATGTAGAAAAGTAAATGCATAACAATACGCACATTAAAATTCAGTTCAAGAGAAGTCCGAGTCTGATGTCAGAAGATGTAACCAAAGAAAATAAGCAAAATGACAATAGTACATAAATAACAACAAACTACTAGCAGTTAACTGACATGCCAGCTCCAGACTTCAGTTAAACTGACTGAAAGGTTATGATTTCATCATATGAACATCAGGCACAATCCTTCCCGTTAGGGGTTTAGTATCATACCATCATAACATATATGAGAAGAACATAACCCGTGTCATGCCAACAACTGGTTTTTGAATAAATGTGTTTAGTTTCGATGCAAAGACCCTATACGTGAATCAATATTAACGCCAAAATATGCAATCTTTAATGACCTGACAACAGTCTCGTAACTATATCCCTTCTCAATAAGTCTATTCAAAGGTTTTGTTAGTTTTTGAGGTGAATACTGACACCTTTGTGCTTTATAAAGAATATTTCCATAAAAAATTGGATGTGAAATACCTGAACGTATAAGAAGTCTGCATGTTGAGCTATATTTACGAATGATGTCCTTATACCGATGATAAAATTTAGTAAATGTTTTGACTAGTTTGTGATATCGAAAACCCTGGTGTAATAATTTTTCAGTAATACATAAATTTCTCTCGTTAAAATCTAAAACATTGTTACATACACGAACGAATCGTACAAGTTGAGATATATAAACACCGTAAGATGGTGACAAGGGAACGTCACCATCTAAAAATGGATAATTAACGATAGGAAATGAAAAATCATCTCTTTTATCATAAATTTTAGTATTCAGCTTTCTGTTAGTGATATAGATATCAAGATCGAGGAAAGGGTAGTGGTCATTGTTAGTATTAGCTTTATTTAAAGAAAGTTCAACAGGATAAATTTCTTTAATATGCATACTGAAGTCGTCATTATCGAGAGCCAAAATATCATCCAAATATCTAAAAGTATTATTAAATTTGTTTATAAGATGTTGTTTCGATGGGTCTTTGCTTATTTTTGTCATAAATTGTAACTCATAGCAATACAAAAACAGGTCCGCAATAAGTGGTGCACAGTTAGTCCCCATTGGAATTCCGATAATCTTACGATATACGGAATTTCAAAAGCAAACAAAAATGTTATCTAGTAAAAATTCAAGGGCATATATAGTATCAAAGCATGTCCAATTGACATATTTGTTTTGTTTATTGCTACTAAAAAATGACCTAAAAGAGTTTGAACATATATATTCACATTCTGTCTTTTTCAATGCCCATTTAATTAGGTGTGTGAATTTTTTCTTAATGAGAATTTGAGGCAATGTGGTATACAGGGTAGAAAAAATCAAAACTTTGAACAGATTTAAAATCACCAATATAAGCATGCAATTTATCAAGTACTTCCAACGAGTTCTTGACACTCCAAAAGTAATTAATTCCACTATTTTCGAAGGCCTTATTTGAACAATTTATTATCAGGTTTTTAATTGTACCAAGTGTGCTGGTAAGAAGAATAGACAATTTAGTAGTGGAACAATGGCCTGAAGACGAAATAAATCTATATTTGTAAGGTGTTTTGTGTAGCTTCGGAAGCCAGTACATAGTTGGGACTTTCATTGTATTTGGCTCTGCTTGTAAAGCGGTAGCTAAAAGTTTATGTTTGTTACAGATGTCGTTTTCTGAGAATGGAGTCAGTTGGAATGTTAGTGAATTGGTGATTTCTTTTTTCAGAACCTCAATGTAAAATTTACGTCAAACAATAATAATATTATTAGCAGCTTTATCGGCCGGGACAAAAACAAATTTCTTGGCTAGTTCTTTTAGTTTATCCTTGATACGAGAAATAGGTTTTTTGTGGTTATTGTTAATTGTAAAATGCTCTTTAAAATGTTGAATACGTATATCAACTATCTTCATTACTGAATTAAAAAAAGAGTCCACAGATTTTTTGTCAGCTTTTTCCCGTTTTATCCATTTCATACAGTAAGTATGGCATGAGTCGTGGATGATATTACGACACTCATGCCAATTAATAATTGACGGGGGACGATATTTAGGTCCTTTACTGAGGAATGATTTTAACTCTCGGTCTTGAACGATGTTAAGATCTCCTGTTATAACATGGGAAATGGGTCCATAAATATATTCGGAGGTACTACAGTTACATGAAGTAGGTGTATTTGCACTAATATTAACATCTTTACACAGTTGACTATAATTAAACACAAATTTCCGGGTAGATTTCTTGTAAATATAACAAATAAGAGGTAGCTCAGCATTGTCAAAATATCCAGGAATTTGTTCTTTAACAGAATGGTCGTTAAATATACCGGCAATATTTACAAAATCAAAACCTTTATTGACATACTTTATTGTAAGTAAATTGAGGAAAGAAACGATTTTAAAATAAAATTGATATTTATAACAGTTATCAATTAATAAAAAAGTTATTTACAGAAATATTTGTCTAAACTTGATATATTTATTTGTTATAAAAAAAAATGTACGTAGCTTTATTAGCCCCTTATCAAGACTCAAAGCATCATCATTGCAGAACACATAATTCCCTCAAAAAGGTCTTCCCGAATCGACTGGACGTTCACAGAGATATTTGGCACTATAGTACTGCAACCAGAGTTCATTTTTTAAAACTTTAATGGTCCGGAAGAACACACACCTAAATTATATATCGATGGAAAGAGGAAAACGTGTACAATAAGAAAAATTGGGTCGTAAAAATCCAGAGTGGTCACAATTTTGTAAAATTGAGGTCAAAGGTCAGACCTAAAAATATCAATATTTCAACCACAAGGACAAAAAGGAGAAATATTCTGATATTTATTCAATTGAATGCTACAAAAACGATTCAATCATAAGCATATGCTATAAACGATGTTAAAACGACAAATTTGACTACTTATATGAAGAGCTGCCATTACAAAATGGCGTTGATTTGGAACCTTCTGATTTTTTTTCCATTTAAGACATAACAAAAGAAGAAGTGGCCTTGACCTTTTCACATCCATAAACTTTCATATTGTGTATAGTATTTCACTATAGTATATTACAGAATTATTTTCTAAAGTTTAAAACACCACTTTATCAAATTATTTCAATATTTTTTCTATCTTTGAAAAAAACAAAATTCAAACGCTGAAACAGTGTTTTTAATTTTGCATCTTAAAGGTTGTGTATTTTGTGAAAATTAGTATCTAGTTATAGATAAATACATAATGTGTTTTTGCAAAGTCTGGACAGAGCAGTTATAACACAAAATATACTATAGTCACCCGAGGCGAATGCGAGGTCCCTTTTTTATAAGAACAAGTTAGGCGCAGGACAGAGTTTGTTCAAAGCAAACATAGTTTTTGAGTGCAAGTGCTATCTGTAGCGTAAATACCGTCATGATTCGGTCAAACTCGTCAGATATAGTCTTACCTTTGCATAGGAAACACAAAAGAAATGTGAGTACAAAGTTTCGATCAATGTTCGTGACCCATATTCCCATATACATATGCATGATGTATCTGCACTGCCAATCCCCAATGTAATGGGGCGAATGTTGCTACAGAAACGATTGATTTTGTAATAGCCATACGTTTACGAATTTTTGTTATCTTTAGGGACAATATACGGTTTAGAAGCGCCTTTGTGTTATTTTTCATCAATTAACTAACAAATGAATTTTTGAGCCTAGGCTCCGTGTTGAAGACCGGAACGTGACCTTTAATGGTAGCATTGGCACTCATATCATATCTTCCTATATCTATTAACAAGCTATGCGGGCATCATTTCCATAGAAATACCAAAACGAGGACACAGCTCATAAGAGCATTGGTTGCAGGGTGAAGTAATTGTTCTTCTTTTAATGCATCCTTGATATTTTCAGACACACCTTGGTGTAATTCTGAAAGTCTTAACATAGACTTCAATTTTCCTGCAGCAGATATAAATTGAGTTCAGAGCTAAACTCTATATTTCATATCTCTTGGCCCCACTGTGTCTGAATTGTAAGGTGTCACAATATCTAGTTAGTTCTGAAGTTTGGCAGTTTGGTAAGCATCAGAGACAATCTTGGATAAAATTGATCGGTATATATAGAGGATATGCTACACGAGAAAGGCTTTTTCTTATGGAAGAACAAATCACATCACTAACAATCGTTATTAATGAACTGACAGCAAGTTCAAATTCTAATTTTTCAGTAACTGTTTTACTTAATTGCATAGGTGTTGACTTCAATAAGTACTTGGTTATGCATGGATGAATGATTACTCACATTAATAAAGCACAACTTAAAAGACTGTCAACACGTTTAAAGGACTCAGTTTTGCGAAGTTTTCTGTTTTTTTTTAAAGGTTTTTCTTTTACACAAAAACCCTGTTTTCATATCCAAACTACAAGGAAGAAACTAAGCGCGAGATCGTATAAAAGTGTCAGGTTGTGAGGATATATGTCGATTAGTTTGATCACATATATGGATTTCTGTTGTTTCTAATTTAAAGTGCCCCAAGGGTGACTGGGGAAACGAAATCATGATGGTCTCTTGGTCTTCCCCCGACCGGAGTAAAACGAAGTGGGGCGTCCGTTTGGCTGTGCGGGATGTATCAAGTTCGCAGTCACGTTCGGTCAGAATGGAGACGTTAAATCCGATGCCTCGTGTAAACGGAGTGTCACGTTCTTTGCACGTTAAAAACCCTTGCATCAACTCTTTGAGGGGTCCGTAGGTGGCATGTTGCAATGGACAATTTCTGTCCCAATCCAATATACCATCATTTCCATTGGCAGTCTAAATTTTCCCGATCATCATCCCGAATGGCCTCTATTATGACAAAACCTACCTATCGTTTTTATTGTTAACTTGTTCTCATCCTGAACATGCATGAAATATTTGCCACTGGACGTTAAGAAACCAACAGTCAATCAATCAATCTAATTTAAAGATGCACACCAAGTTTGCCTTCTGTTGCGAGTCTCATAACATCACTGATGATTCGCCCACGGAAAGCAGAATATCAAGAGAAGTTGGTTTTAGCATCACCTTGTCACACACCAAATCTCAAAACTTCAATAGTACTTTTCCCCCGACCACTTGCATGCATATTAATTGCTCTGAGGTTAAACATTGACATACAATGTATTTTCACACAATGTCAACTATAGTCATTATCCGGAAAAACCTCTTATCCGAAGGATTTGGTTAACTTTTATTTAAAGTCAAAATTTTATTAACAAAAATATAACTTTTTTACAGAAAATACACGAAAGAACTACTATATATATTCAAATCACTCAAAAATAAATTAACTTCTCCTACAAAATCTACATAATCACATCGAAACTATCAAATTGATTGTGAAGGAAAAAATAAATGGTGGAGCTGATTGACGGATAGGAAATTTCCGTAATTAAAAAAGGTACAAATGATGTTTTTATTTTTGAATTTTTGACAAAATTGTTTGGAATTTGCTCAACAAAATTTGCATGCAGTATCGCAATAATATGTTTTGTCCTCTCAAATGTCAAATACTGTTTTTGAATCATATGTTTTCTTGTTTTCAAAGAAAAACGCGTTAAATTTCTATCTAAAAAATCAGCCAACTTTAAGTTTGAAAGTTTTACTTGAAGATGGTATTATATTTATGTCTTCATCATTCCGATGATCCTTGATGATATGTGCATAGAAAATATTTACGAAAATAGCGGAAAATTTAACCAAAAACTATATTTTTGGATTTTAAGGTAACTACCCAAAACCGTAAATTGAGGGGTACCCCCATTAAAGGGATAAAATACAAAAATGTGACCATAGAAACTTTTTACGACCCGACGGAAATTAAAATATAGATATTATTCTATCATTTAAAACAATTTGCAGCCGTGTGTTATTCCGGACCATTAAACTCGTTAACTAAGCGTCTTTTTCGATGTCAGTTGCAGTACTACTAGTCTTTACTCAAACAACGATTTACTCATAAATGCATTTTGAAACTGATATAACTTGCTTATTTACTACTAACTAAAGGTTGAACTACTAAATATTTAAAAGGATGGTTGTGCTTCTTAAGGTGTTGGTAAATGATACTTTTGAATTTATTGGGTCTTTTAAAACGATACAGATGTTCTTGAGTGCGTTTAGATAAATATCGTCCAGTTTCTCCTACGTACTGAATACCACATCCCGGTTTGTTTCATGTGAGTAAATAAATAATACTGTTTGTTTTTCAAGTTGTATCAGTTTCAAAATGCATTTATGAGTGAATCGTTGTTTGAGTAAAGACCAGTGCCAAATATCTCTGTGAACGTCCAGTCGATTCGGGAAGACCTTTTTGATGGAATTATGTGTTCTGCAATGATGATGCTTTGAGTCTTGATAAGGGGCTAATAAAGCTACGTACATTTTTTTTTATAACAAATAAATATATCAAGTTTAGACAAATATTTCTGTAAATAACTTTTTATTAATTGGTAACTGTTATAAATATTTATTTTATTATAAAATCGTTTCTTTCCTCAATATACATGGTGAAATTAATGTTCTAAATGCCTAGTTTTGTATACACTTAACCTACACAAGGGCTTCATTGACTATCGACTGCATGTAGACAACACATGATTTAAAATACATGTAAACATTGAGTTTTATCAATGGGAACGTAATTGTGTTTAGATTACGTGTGAGTTACACTTACACAACACCGAGTTTAGGTCAATGTAAACACGGCTTTTGACTTTTAGTTATATCAACACATTAACATGTAAAAGAACTTGTATGCGATCACATATGTGAACTTCAATAATAATTATTGATTACTTTTATTTCCCAGACTAATAAATTCTGTATATCTATCCAAAATTCCATGATATATTACATGTATTATGACTACACCCTCCCAATATCTGCAATAATATAATTCTTTGCCATACGCTTTTCAACGCTTTAAATTACCAAATCATTGTTTAAAAACACACGTACTCCCCCTTTTTCAAGTCTTTACATAATAAGGTGTCTCAACCAATAAATGTACAAATATATCTTAAGGTCTACCTTGTTGTTCATTCCGAGATTTAAAAAACATTGTGTGTATTTTATCTGTTAGAATATAACAATTACGTGTATAATTATACATTATGATCTGAAATCACTATACTCAGGAAATTACAGTTACAGTATTGTATACATTAAATTATCATATAACTATTATTAAATCAAACAATAAATGAAAAATATACTTACTTTGCACTGCTGTGAGCAACTGTTAACTTGATGTGGTAATCAAATTGGCGCAAATAAATTCGAAATGTTTGCCTTATACGCATGCACCAATCAGAAAAAGATATCAGTTTCGAGTAATTGTCATAATTTTATCTTTAAAGATTAATTTATATATATGTGCAACAGTTATCATTGAATTTATTCAAAAACATCAGTAAACCAGTATAAATAAAAAGTTATTATTTCAGCAAATAGGACTATACAAAGTTGGTTCAAACACAGCTTGACTGAAATCTTGGTCGGCACTAGTCTTACAGTCATCAACCTTAATTTAACCTTTTATCAACGTTATATTTTCAACCAATTAAAGCATTGAAAGCATCAACTCAAATTCAATGTTGATTCAACGTTGACAGTTCAACATTGATATTTTAACCACAAATCAACTTTTATTCAACAACGTATTTTAAACGTTGAAAGGATTGACGGTGTTACAATGTTGATTTTACGTTGATCAACGCTACAACAAAATTTCAACATATTTTCAATGTTGGTTCAATGTTGTGTGCCTGCTGGGAAGATTCTTTATAATTTTAAATGCGTTTTATATTGTTCTTTTATTTGTTTTTGTTCAATTATCAATATTACTGTTACTGTTTGGTCTGTTTTATGTGATATCCATTTGACGTGGCTCAGTACTTATAC
The DNA here is from genome assembly GCF_965363235.1 of Mytilus galloprovincialis. Lineage (NCBI taxonomy): Eukaryota > Metazoa > Mollusca > Bivalvia > Mytilida > Mytilidae > Mytilus > Mytilus galloprovincialis. The sequence goes on along the minus strand of NC_134845.1, from coordinate 81,471,943 downwards.
ATCCCGTCAATGTGTGCGTATTATTGTTAATTTTTGCTGGTGTGTTTTGTTTATGCAATTTTTTGATTTTTACAACGTGACTATGTACTTTTAAAGATCCCGTCATGATGTTATTATTCTATTATAGATTTGATAATACTTTGAACGACAAACCACAAAACAATTTCACTCGCGTAGTAGTATTAACCGTATATGGGTTCTTAAAAATTCTAAAGAACTGCTGGATAATTTCATTCTCGGTCTGTTTCTGAAATTAGTTCTAACATAACTTTTGATTTTTAAACCCTGCATACCACCATTCCCTTTGTTGAATTATAAAAGTTTTGAATAGACATTGAAACACAAAATTTCTTTTTTGTGACGTTTGCATTTTCTGACGCCCAGCACGCGAAAGAAGGAATGAGTTTTTTTTATATTTAATAGATTCTTTTGTGTTTTTTGTAAATTTTTTTTTCTCTTGAGATTGTATTTTACCGATACTGTCTGTGTTGTTCACGCACAATAACGGAATTTGATGCGACTGTAATACAAGTGAGAGGTTTAGCTCTATAAAACCAAGTTTAATGAACCATTGGTAACATTTGAAAATGCTTGCACCAAGTCAGGAATGTGACAGTTGTTTCATCCTTTGATTTTGTCATTTGATTGAGGACTTTCCGTTTTGAATTTCTCGGAGTTCAGTACTTTTGTGATTTTATTTTTTTACACATTTAACAGATATCAACAGGTACCAGGCTTATAATTTAATACGCCAGACGCGCGTTTCATGTACATCAGACTCATAAGTGACGCTCAAATCTAAACAGTAAGAAAACGAAAACAAGTACAATGTTGAAGGGCATAGAGGACCAAAAGTTCCAAAAAAGTTGTGCCAAATACGGCTAAATTATCTGCCTGGGATAAGAAAATTCAAAGTATTCAGAACAAATTCATACTTTTATAAACAGTAAATTTATAGCAAAAAAGTACTATATAATAGATATACATGTTAACATGAGTCTTATTTATGTAGACGAAACGCGCGTCTGGCGTAATAAATTATAATCCTTGTACCTTTGATAACTATTTACACAGAAGTGGTGGCTAACTACAGAATAAAAACGAATTCGTTACACAATCTAAATCAGAACATAAAACAACAACGAACTGCATATTAGCCGAAGAGATCGACACACAAAATGACGTCATATTTTTAAATATTGCTATAAATTTCCAAAAAAATGCATGGAGGCCAAGATTAGGTTTATAATACTGATATAACATGTAGTACTTACAATGACAATTATAATACTTATTCATATAAAATTGTGGTAGAAACAGATAATTAATTGTTTTATCAAGCTATGTCGATAAATCGATAATGAAGATTATACTTTTAAGATGATCGGTTATCTAAATATATCAACTCAATAGATAATCGACTTTCAATTGACTTGTCTGTCATTTGTATTAAGCGTAAATTTTACAAAGTATATTTAGTCGTCTGAGAAGATAACGTTTGTGTATTATTATTTTCCACGAGATTGTCTGCATCCTCCACGGATTATTAGGTCTTTCCACCTTTCCGTGGAAAGGCCTATTGGTTTTCTTCTGATGTTTTTTTTTTCCTTCCGCTTATTTTTCTTTGGCTGTTTTTTTGTTTTTGTTTTTTATAAGATGACGCTTAGATATTTGGAATATGATATCGAACAGTTCATACGCTTTTAAAACTGATCCTACTTAACCGAATACTTTCCAATATAAGAGTTGTCTCCCCGAATACTGTTTATCTTGTTATCTATATGGCTTCGCAACCGTATAATAAACTGACATATTTATTTTTCCAAATTGCTCGTCATATCCGCAAGATTTTCTGTTTAATTTTGACCGAAGCGGTATAGAGATTCCATATGAGAACTATTTCCCTTTTTGTATTTGATTTAAGTGAAATGTACTTTCAACTGGAAAACCATAAGTGATAGAGGCCTAGGGTCTTTTGATTGGAGGTCATTTGTCCAAAAAATGAAAATGAGGTCAGGTCAAAGGTCAAGGTCATGTTCAAAATTTCGATTTTGGCTTGTTATCTCTTATTTTCAGAAATCATATAAGATATCGACAAAATATTTTCACAGAATTGTTAGTTGCAACATGTCGTAACACATAAACTTTAGTCGACAGGGTTCGTAGACATTTGATGCAAGTTCCCCCCCTTTTAAAGCTAATATTAATCTTATGGTAATATAACTCATTAACTCAATAGTTATCAAAGGTACCATGATTATCATTTAGTACGCCAGACGCGCGTTTCGTCTACACAAGACTCATCAGTGACGCTCATATCAAAGTAGAGCCTTTTGATTTGAGGTCCTTGGTTGATGACCTTGAAATTAAGCTGAAGGTCATTGGTAAATATTAACGTTCTAGATTTTGACCTTTGCTTCCTTATACATATACATGATAAAGCCAAAGGACTTTTTGCATTAGGTTGCAAGCAATGTGACCTTGAAAAGCCAACCTGAAGTTACCTTTTGTAAACCGGAAGTAGCTATTTTTGTATACTTAATTTAGGTAAAAGTATATAGAACCATATGTTTTTTGAATCAGTGTCCAGTAAACTATCATGTTTATCATTCATTAAACAAACAAACAAACAAACAAACAAACCAATCATGTTTAAGAGGGGAAATAATTTTAAAGCAATTGATTTATATTTTGGATTGTTAATATTCATATTTGATATACAGATGGGTGCAGTCCTAACCTGTACAGCAAGTTAACTTGATAACCAGTCATTTGGACTGGTCAAAAGTGTTAACCTGTGACCGGATTTAGGAGTGCTCTGACCAGTCCTCGGATCAAAATCTAGTAAGCTTGAAAAGCGGACTTGGTCCTAGAACTGTTTTTATGTCTGCCAAAAAGTTAACTTGGAAACAGGTCCGCTATTGATATAAGTTAACTTCGAACCAGTCCTGTCATAAGTTAGCATAAGTTAACTTCGAAACCAGTCCAGCCATAAAGTTAACATAAGTTAACTTTGAAACCCAACCTGCCACAAAGTTAACATACGTTAACTTTTGCTTTGACAAATCTGATCGAAACCAGACCTGTTCCGAAGTTAATAACTTTTGACTGCTCTACTCAACAATACGTTAACTTGTTAGCAGGACCGCTCTGCATCGATTTTTAAAAAATAGTTTTAAATATCTTTGTTTCGTAATATTAACATCGAAAATAAAGTAAAATTAATACTTTCGTTATATAAACAGGATTAAATACAAATATTTGAAAAAAAGTAAGTATAAAACGTTGCTTGTAACACAAATTTATCTGTGATCTGCCAATCTATAAATTAAAAAACGATCTTAGTTACAATGATAAAACGCACTGACTATATATTCCAATACCTATTAAATTTAACAATATTTGCACTTCATTATGTATATCTATGAAAGGACGTATACATGTATAAGTTGTTAGTTTACATCCTTGTTAGTTATACGTCCTTGATCTATGTAGCCACAATCAGCAATATTTTAATTTCAGGATAGAATTTATTATACAAAATGAAAGCATCATTTAAACACATACTACACATTTTGGTTCGCATAAATTTAGGGAGCCAGCATGTCCTCCTTTTATGCAAAATATTGATACGTAAAAACATTTCAGTAGTTTCGATACCTCATGCTGACCTGTACAACAAAATTATTGGACCGCATCGAATAAAACTGACCATATTAGCACTTTAATTTGGAAATCTATATACCCACATGGTAAATCAGCCACATTTTTGTATGTCAAGATTCAATGTGTAATATAATGGACAGCAATATTGCAATACAATACCAAAAATGTTTGTTCACATAAATTTAGGGTGCAAGCATGTCCTCCTTTTATTCCAAATAATTATACGTAGTAACAAAATTTCAGTAGTTTTGATTCCTTATGCTGACTTGAACAACAAAATTATTTGACCGCTTCAACCAAAACTGACCATACATGTATGTGCACTTCAATTTGTAAATCTATATACCCGCATAGTATTGTACCTAGTGCTTTTATGTTTTCTCCTGGCGTTTCTGTGCATATTTTAGTTGGACCGCAAATGTAAGCAATAATATTGGAAAACAATTAATGCAAAATTTGTCCCCAATAAATTGAAAGTGTCAGCATTTCATCTCTGTATGCATTATATTGAACAGTCACTAGAGATAGTAGTTCAGGATGGTGTGTAAATCAAAACTATTATCCAAGTACCAACGTTGACATTGTCTGAAATTCATTTGTACTTTTTTATAAAAAAAGTATATGAGGTTCTCTTCTGGGAATAGTATACTGTTAATTTATTATTTCGGTTTATTGATTATGTTTGTAGTTAAACGTCAAGTGGCAACTTTTTCATTCAAGTGCACATTGAGTATAATTTTGGGTCGTCCCATATATCAATTTAAGAATCGGCAAAGACAAATCTCTCGACAAATCTAACGAATTTGCCGAGATTGTTGATAGTTTTATGTATTCAGACACTGTACAATTTTCGTTAGAATATCCTGCAGAAAATAGAATAGTAAATCCAATGCAAACAAGTTGAATAACAATGAAATATCCATGCATGTATTACTAATGTTATTTCAACTGATCGAACGGAGCTTACGTTTTAATTTGCATAAGGATAGTCTATTTTAAGATGTGTGCGATAAGGATGATTTCTAATCACCTATCAGTGTCTTCAAAGGAATTTACAAAAGAATGACTGGACACTTCATTGATGAGTTTATTCTCAAACACCTATCTATAGATGGACTGGTTTATTATGAGCGAACCGGCTAAACTCCGCCGAGTCTAGTGAAATAAATTGAGTAATGTAAAGGCATAAAATAAAATTTAGGAAGAGACAGGTAAAAAAGGGGAACGAAGCAACGTCGACAATGATGTTGATATCCCATGATATAACAATATTGTCCAGATGTGTTGGATAACCTTCCTATCCGCCTTCTAATAAAAAAAAAACCCAATAACTCTCATTTCCTTAATGATAGCTCTATGTGATTGTATAGCCATTGTTTTATGTATATAGGATTATATAAAAAAAAAAAAAAAAGAATTTTGTATAATATCTAGTAGAGTCTTAGTATATTAAGCGAGTAAAGAAATTTGATAGCTGGGGAAAAACAATGCGGATGTTGTTTACATATTTGAATTAAAGTTCAAGTCTGATATGAAAACTCTTTACACGATAATCTGTCATAGGCAGACCTGTTCAGATCTGGCCAATAGCAGACGTGTCCACAGGTCTGGTCAGGAACAGACCTTCCACAGGTTTGGTCTGGTGCAGTCTTGTTGATAGGTCGGCAGCAGTCCTAAAAGAGCAGACCGTAGGGGTCCACCAACGACGAAGTTAACTTGCTTGTCTGCTTAAATATTTTGAAGTTAAATTGTGGTCAACAAGTCTGCTCCAACTTAACTTTTGTCATGGTTATGACCGCACCCATCTGTAGTGATGTGCTTTACAGTGTTATTGCAAAAAAAGATTATACAAAAGTTTTATTTTTCAACTGATTTGAAAATATAATTGTTTTTAATGTACAATGTACGTACCAGCGAATTTTTTCATTTTATCGTTTTTGAAGTAGTCAACTATTTCATCCATTTCTATAAAGTCATCTGTAGTCGCAATACCTCTCTACAAAAGTAAATGCAAGAAAACATATTTTAATGTAAATCTCAAACTCTATATTGAAAAGATTTAAGATTGTGAGAAATTATTCATATTATTTGTTTTATCTTTCAAAACGACAAGTTAAAAAGCATATTCGTTAGTATAAATAAAAGCTTGAGATTTTCTTTTTAGTCACACATATTTGGATCAATGGCGGAAATGGCTGGTATATTTTTTAATTATTTTTTTGTGTGTTTTCTATGGGTTTATTTTATTGCGAGGGCGCAATATGTTTATTGAATGCATTTTGTCAGAATATGTTAAAAGGAATACGTAAAAGTGTATCAAAAACGCGTCCCTTTACGATCGAAGCTTACACATATTTATACATTACACATCCCTCAGCTAAAATCTAAATGACTGATGGGTAAAATTTTCGACGATATATATCAATACCTGTGCCAACATTTAGATGCTGTCAAAGTAAGCCTCGTATGATTTTTTTAGATTTATGATTCTGTTTTCTAGAGCCTATAATTGTTTTATACTTCTTCCAATTACACCTTTAAAATTGTCTTTAACACCGACTAGCATTTTGTTAATAAAAATATATGAATTATTGCCAATTTTTATTGGCTATATGTTTCTTGTGTATATACCTATCTTGACCTCAAAAACCAGATACAGCGATTGCAACATCATTGATGATTTGTTTTGTTTTGTTTTTATTTTATTTTTTTTTTGGGGGGGGGCTAAATATTTCGTGTCTTGTTTCACTTCTATTTATCAGTTTTGAACGTCCTCTGATATAAATAATTTTCAGATATATTCTATGGTGAATGGACAATTTTCACCATAAACATAAGTCTAGCATACTTTTATGGGGTCAGTTGAGTTTACTCAATAATGCAGTGATTATTTGTTTTGATTAAAATACATATATAATAGTCTATAAAAGCAACTTGATGAATCCCAAAAATGACACCTTTGTTTTGTTTAACCAAGAATTTGTTATAATCATGATAATACAACATCCATACTCATCCTTGATAACCTTTTAAAAAGGAAATATGTTCCAAAGTTACAGTAAAGAAATGTAATGTGACGGTTAAAAGGGGTAGAGGTTATTTGGTATAGTATTCCAATGGCAAAAAGATCAAAGTTAAATAGAAATCAGTACAGTCGAGTATGGCTAAGACTGTGGTCGAGTAATGAAGAGTAAAATTCAGACCAACTCAGACTTGTCGATTAAAAATAAGTGCAGTCGAGCACAGATAAAGTCCGTTCATAATTTTACTGGTTTATAGTGATAAGAATGATGAATTAAATTGTTTTTTATACTTTTGGTTAAAGTGTACTTTAACCTATGAAGATCTACTTTTAGAAATATGACTAGGATGGAGAGTTGTCTCATTGGCACTAGTTGCACTGTTATCACATCTTCTTATATCTAAATTGTTTAAAGTCTCCATAGTATGTTTCTTAACAAAGAACAATCATATTAAAACAATAAAGAACAATTATGGCATAATTTTGGTATAATTGTGTGAGAGATATATTTCAAATCTTTGGTAACTTTGGTGTTAAAATTTGCTTTTATTTAACGTTCTGCTCAGTTTCCAATCCGTTAACCTGCGATGAATTGACTATTTGTGATAACCAGAAAAATAAAATAGTCGACAAAAAAAAGTCGACAACGATCTACAATTATCAATTTTATCATTATCATTCGAGGCAGTGAAACAATGGCCATATACGTTGCTATTATCTGCCAAGCGCGTTAATTGTGTACTTATCAACTTCAGTGTAAATTCCTAAATTCAACATTTACGCTATCTTTATTGAACATGTTGAAGATGTATTGTCGATATCATAAAACTCTTTATGTTTATTTCGTCTTCTTTTAGTATGGCTTTAGACTACATCATTTTGGATTTTGATTTACAAAATATATCGGAGAACATGAAATCGACCCTGGTGATTGTGGTGGGAACCGTGTTATTCAGTCTTCAGTGTTCTTGGTTATTAGTTGTTAGTCTTTTGTCATTTTCCGTTTTTTAAATGTTGTCGGTTTTTCATTTATCAATTTTGGAATGAGTGTCCAATAGGAATCCTCCGCATTTTTATACTTTTGATGCGTTCTTAAAAAATGTTAGGTCTCTTTTAGTTGATTAGGGAATGAATAATAGATATAAAAAGATGTGGAATGAGTGCCAATGACACAACTCTCTGTATCCAAGTCACAATGTGTAAAAGTAACCCATTGTTGATCAAAGTACGGTCTTCAACATAGAGCCTGGGCTCACACCGAGTAGAAATATATAAAGGGCCTAAAAATTACTAATGTGAAACCATTCAAACGGTAAAACCAACGGTCTAATCTATATAAAAAAAACGGGTTATCAGAAACATTTATGAACCACATCAACAAACGACAACTACTGAACATCAGACAAATGCAACTGACTTAAATGGTTTAATAGGTACCAACTTTATCCCTTATCTTGTGGTTTATCTTACCTTACTTCCGTGGCTCATGATAACGCAAATAAAACAATGATATTTTGATGAGTTCCTGCTTAAGTAGTTATGTCGCACATCTTCAAGGCATGTTCGAAGTTCCTCTGTAGTCATATCGACTCGACAATCAATATCATACTTTAGTTGCGTGAAAAAAGTACACAAATTTCCAACATCTTCATCGGAACCTTAAAACAGATTGAGTAAAGTTTTACTATATAAAGGCAACAGTAGTATACCGCTGTCAGGAATATGACAGTTGTTTTCCATTCGTGTATGAGCTTTTGATTTTTCCATTTGAGTAGGAACTCTCCGTATCTAATTTTCATCGGAGCTCAGTATTTGTGTGATTTTACTTTTAATTCCAATGTATATCCCTTTAAAATTCAATGCATGTCATGTCTGTGACAGCATTCTTATATTGATTTGCCTTAACCAAAAGTTATGAACCTTATACTCAATTTTATAACAACCAAACAGAGTTTAGATATATTTATAGGTGGCTTTGAATAGAATTTGTATTACATTTCTATACTTAAACTGGGACAATAGTTTTTTTCGCCACTTAATTATTTTTTTAAAGTTTTATAAATATATATTTCGTATAAACATTTTCTTCTTTTTAACCCCCTCACCCAAAAAAAATGATTCTCTTAAACTAATCTTTTAGTCTACATTGTAATGAATAAACACTAAACAGTTACTATTAAAAAGAAAAACTTTGTTGTTGTTTTTTAACTTAAAAGAAGTTATATTTGGAACAACTTTTTTTAAAAGATGGGTCCACTTACTTTTGATAATAAAAAAGATATAAGTCCAGGAGTATGTAACAATATTCTCGGACATGTTTTGCTCATATAATACAAGGTAGATGTATAGTTCTTTGAAAAAACATTCTTTAAATATTATAAATATGTGCCCTTTTGTAATAAGCAGTGGTTTTTACAACGAAACAAATGTTTTTATCACTCGAAATGTATTACTCATTAAAGGGATAGTCATTATCGTTACACCTCATTTGAGTGGTTGTTTCCAACATATTGAATATATTATTTTTTTCATAACTTCAGGCTTCTTTTCCAGACCAACGTAAATTAAAAAGAACAAACACAAAAATATGCTTAAACACTAGCGACGCAAAAGCGACTTAAAAGTACCCTCTCAAATCAATTCTCTATAACAAAGTCAAAGGATAAAGTTGCTAAGTAGGAGATTTTACTTGCTTTTGAACATTTTTCGTCATAACAACATTTTTCCTTACCGGACCATCGTTAAAAGGAAGAGAGGAGACGTCAAAAGTATGACTCACACACGTGCGTGGCACAATGGTTAATAAATCAATTGTGTGACATGTAACGGACTCCATTTAACCATATCAGTTTGTCAAACAATACAATCAAAACCTTTATCAATTAGTCTTTTGTTGCCTACAGCTATAAAATGCAATCAGCTATTTATTGATTTTCTGTCAAAATTTTAACGAGTTCAAGGTCAATTCCCAGTATTGATTGATCAGGTAAACATGGTAAAGTCCGAGACACCCGAGAAATTATGAATAAACAAGATGGATGAAATTAAATCGTTTTTCATATTTCTTTCGCCAAATTCTTTCGCAAATGATGAATTTTAATCGCCAAAATTAATTTTTTTTCGCAAAATGCAAAAATAGTGACCGCCGGCTGAAACCCTGCTTAAACTCGTGTCACACATTTGTCTCTCATTTTTCGCTTTTTGTGTAACTCTTTTTTCTTCCGTCGAGCAAAACAAATGCGACCTGTTTGTTTGCTATGAGATATTGCATTGCTTGGTGGTTTGTTCGATTCCTTTAGTGCCTGCCAACGTTTGGCGGATTTTCGTAGCAAAATTTGGTCTAAACATTTGTTTATTCTATAATATTTCCTTCATACAGGTTCTGTATTCTATCTTATTATTTGTTTCATGTATTTTTCGCTGTTCTATATGCAGTTATTGTATTTAGTTTCAAATTTCAATTATTTTTTACTATAAACTTCTTAGAACGTAAGCTTAAATCTCAAATCGGTTTCCTGTAAGTACATAGTGTATTTCCTTTATCATATAGGTTTACCTTGCCTCTATAGAAATTTCAACACATAGCTCGTAAGAGAATGTTATGAGTTTCGAACAGCGGTATACTATTATTGCCTTTATTTACCAGAATTTGTAGAATCTTATGGGTTTCGACGTCTCTGTTTTTTGAGTCAAGGCTCAGTACTTGGTCCCTTATTGTTGATATTATATATTGTATAGAAACTCTAACTCTGACCGGACTCTATGCGGATAACATGTTATTAAACTACTCGATGCACGACCAAGAACATATACACATATATTGTTAGTCACCTCGAAGAGCTGAGCGAATGATCAAGAAGGTGGCTTTTAATCCGGACAAAACAGAAAAATGATTTTTTTTCAAAGAATGAAGCATCAGATCTAAATATTTGCTTAAATGATTGTAATAAATCTCTAAACAAAATGTTACAAACACCTTGAGGTAACGTTTTTCTTTGATGCTCGATCGAATAGCCATATAGGCAATCTGATTATTAGTGTTATGAGACATTTTTAAAATATACTGATAAAACTAAAACTAGAGGCTCTAAAGAGCCTGTGTCGCTCACCTTGGTATATGTGAATATTAAACAAAGGAAGCAGATGGATTCATGACAAAATTGTGTTTTGGTGATGGTGATGTGTTTGTACATCTTACTTTACTGAACATTCTTGCTGCTTACAATTATCTCTATCTATAATGATCTTGGCCCAGTAGTTTCAGTGGAAAATGTTAGTAAAAATTTACAAATTTTATGAAAATTGTTAAAAATTGACTATAAAGGACAATAACTCCTTAGGGGGTCAACTGACCATTTTGGTCATGTAAACTTATTTTTAGGTCTTACTTTGCTGTACATTATTGCTGTTTACAGTTTATCTCTATCTATAATAATATTCAAGATAATAACAAAAAACGTCAAAATTTCCTTAAAATTACCAATTTAGGGGCAGCAACCCAACAACCGGTTGTCGGATCCATCTGAACATTTCAGGGCAGATAGATCTTGACATGATAAACAATTTCACTCCGTCAGATTTGCTCTAAATGCTTTGATTTTTGAGTTATAAGCCAAAAACTGCATTTTACCCCTATGTTCTATATTTAGCCGTGGAGGCCATCTTGGTTGGATGGCCGGGTCACCGGACACATTTTTTAAACTACATATCCCAAAGATGATTGTGGCCAAGTTTGGATTAATTTAGCTTAGTAGTTTCAGAGGAGAAGATTTTTGTAAAAGATTACTAAGATTTACGAAAAATGGTTAAAAATTGACTATAAAGGGCAATAACTCCTTAAGAGGTCAACTGACCATTTCGGTCATGTTGACTTATTTGTAAATCTTACTTTGCTGAACATTATTGCTGTTTGCAGTTTATCTCTATCTATAATAATATTCAAGATAATAACCAAAAACAGCAAAATTTCCATAAAATTACCAATTCAGGGGCAGCAACCCATCAGCGGGTTGTCCGATTCATCTGAAAATTTCTGGGCAGATAGATCTTGACCTGATAAACAATTTTACCCCATGTCAGATTTGCTCTAAATGCTTTGGTTTTTGAATTATAAGCCAATAACTGCATTTTACCCCTATGTTCTATTTTTAGCCATGGCGGCCATCTTGGTTGGTTGGACGGGTCACCGGACACATTTTTTAAACTAGATACCCCAATGATGATTGTGGCCAAGTTTGATTAAATTTGGCCTAGTAGTTTCAGAGAAGAAGATTTTTGTAAAAGTTAACGACGACGGACGCAGGACGACGACGGACGCAGGACGACGGACGCCGGACGCAAAGTGATGGGAAAGGCTCACTTCGCCCTTCGTGCCAGGTGAGCTAAAAAGTATCAATTTTGTAGGAATAATTTAGAAAAAACACTTTTTTTAGTACTTATAAGATCAAGTTTCGAATATGCAACTGAGGTCTGCGGTATTGAGAATTAAATTATGCTAATAAAATTGAAGGTCTGCAACTAGAAGCTGATAGAAAAGGTATTGGTTTGCCTATATTTACAAATCTGAAAATCTGTATGAGGAAGTTGTTTGGAAACTTATGCTGATATGAGGAGAGGACGAAAATAACAAACATTTTATAACATTCAATATTAACAAGCTCCGGAGTATCTATGCAATCTTGTTCCAGCCAGAGTACAGAGCACAACTGTATATCGCTTGCAAAATGACAATGATATCATAGTTCCTTCTTGTAGATTACTTCTTGTTAAATAATTTGTTATATCATCAACTATTAAGACTATGGCATCACATCAATTTGTCCCTTCGAAAATCAAACTCTATCTCAAAGTTTAAAATTCAATTAAAAAGACTAAATACTACACATAAAAATGTACACCAACTTCATGGACCAAGGAAACGAAATATAATTTTAACACAATTCATATGCTATTCATCTTTCTTGAACTATGACTTGTTTGGAGTCAATATAACTGCTGACCCATCTTATTTTTGTGGATGTTTCGTCGTTTTTTCAACAGATAGACTCGTTAAGTATGTATATTCTGAATTTTATAACATGCTCAAATTAATATTGTATTGTAATGTATTGATATTCTTAACGGACTTGTGTCCAATCAGTTTAACTTTGAGCAGATAAAATATGTTTAAGTAATTCATCCCTTTAGTCGAAAAGGTTTTTTTCAAACGATCTTCATTATCAATTTCTATGTGTTTATTTAGTCATGAGGCGTTACTCATGTTACTGTATATGTGGTATCCTTTATCTCGAATTATTTTAAACTCCATAGAATATTATCTATTAAATGGAAAGTCAAATTAAAATATAATGCTACATAATGTAACTTATTTTCTTTCTTCCTAAGTATGCCTTACAAGAATCAAGAAACAAGTCGACATGAAGAGAAGCACAGCTGGTTCTCATAAGAATGCTTATTTCGGCTAAAAAAACACATCCTCCAAACGTTACTAATATGCATATATGTGTTCAATCATGCATCTTGATAATGTCATTTATTTTCTGATTTTTTTTAATCAGAGTGATTTTGTACAAAGTATGAATTAACCCACCCTATTAAAAAATTATGACCTCCGTGGAAAATTTAAAACCTAAATTCCCTAATCAAGTGACAATTCAAAAATAGCGAATGGATTACATCTGTCATACTACTGATCTTGTAAAGACATTTTCTCATGTAGAAAATGGCGGATTCAACCTCTCACTTGTATGACAGTCGAATAACATTCCATTATATGGACAGAGATGTGTGAACAAAATTATGAGGAATAATAAGTACAAATAAGTCGCAAATAGGGGTACAGCAATCAGCATTGTCTTATAATGTTAATCGCTACAAAAACAGACAAATATGAAACAAAGAAGCTCAATAAAAATAAAGACAGAGCACATACAAGAATACAAAAAATACAATAGCACAATGATGCAATGACGGGATGTCATGTCAAATGGATATAACCAAAAACAAACTAGCAGTAAAAAGTAATATTCATAAAGTAAAATAAAAGAATACTACAACACACAATTAAGATGACCAGTATCCGTTATTAATATTACATTTTAGCAAGGAATTAATACTATTAAACTACTAAATTTTAAAAATGTTTTGACATAATAAACAGTAGATTAGAAATTAAACATTTAATCGCTCCAAAAAAAGTCTCGTTATAAATCCTGAATCATTGTAGCATTAACAATCTTACAAAATATAGGGGGTGCAGTGCACATACAGAACCGAGTTTTTTTTCTATATGAATGTATGAATATTTCAATAAAGCCTAAGGTTGCATATAAGCAATAAAAACATACCTTTCCGTTCTTTTTCACCAGAAAACATGAAGTTAATGATCAACAGCAATCCTTTTTTTCCATATTTGTCGAATTTATTAAGCCACTAAAAAAAAGACTGGTTCATTACCCATTAAAACATGCAACTGTTTTGTGCAGTTTTAGTGTCACTTCAAGATTGATCAGCTTCTTTGTTAACTTTGTTGACCTTTATCGCACTGAGATTTAAGATCCATAACAATGAATATGGCTCCGGCATGTTCTACGTATCATTTTTAAACACATTTAAAGTGAAAAGAGTGAATATGAATAAACCAATGCATGCATGGATCATAAACTTTTCGCATAATTTTATCATCTTTTACGTAAAGTGCTGTTGTGAAAATATGGCAGCCAATTATTGGTCGTGTTTTGAAGCCGAAGTTCATCGATTGTCATCTTTGTGAACAACAAGAAATCAACAAAGAAGCATGGATATGCTGGTAAGCACGTCTATATCTTGTACAATAAGACATATAGTTTATTTCGATGACGGAGCGATGCTTATGTTTTGTTTTACTATTTCTGCCTATTTTGTCTCCCCCTTTTCACTTGCGTATTGCCATCCCCGAATCTTTACGAGAAAGGTCACGATAAGGAAACTGCATACATTTAATATAACTGTTTTATACATAAATCAGGCCGTTACTTATTAATTTTTTTTCGCTCATAGTATGTATTTGTATTCTTGACTTTTTACATCTTAAAAATGATTAATAATGCTTTCGCATATTTATCAAAAGTTGAAGATTTTTATGTCATTTGGTCTTTGTTGGAGAATTGGCTCATTGGAAATCATTCAACTAGCTAAGTATCATTTTTATGCCACTTTAAACCAAGTCGTATTGACAAATTTGTCAGACAAACCAACACAGACATCATTTGTTTGCTTGGTTAAATTACAATTGTTAGGAACCAACAGCCAACAGTGTGTAAGCACACATCACAGATATTAATAAATTCCAAACAAATTTACAATTAAACCTACTTAGGCATATTTCTTTCAAATCAATTTAACGTGCATTTCACATAAATTTCACCTAAAACGAGCCTGTACGTGAAACTCACATGAAATCAGTTAATGTGAGTTTCACACGAAACTCATGTGAAACTCACGTAAAATGATATGAATGTTGTTCACGGTAAAATTCACATGAATTTTTAAAATAAAGTATCCCAAACAACATCTTTATTTTCAAATTAAAGTAAAATTGGGGAAAATACCAATTATCTTTTTTGAAAATGTTACGTGAACTTCATGTTAAAATTTTTACGTGAGAATCATTTGAATCTCAATTCACGTGAAATTCACATGGACATTTTCACATGAGTTTTATGTATAAGCTCCTTTGAGGTGAATCTCACTTGTCACTTGAAATTTTTCATGTGAATTTAATGCGAGATTCGTGTGATATTCACGTGAACGAATTTTGCCTGTGTAACAAAGACCCATTATTGAAACAAATTAAACTTCTTTTTTTTTTATAGAAACGATAACGATGCCAAATGTATCGGTTATTATTTCCCTACACTAAGATAAACAGATATAACATTGTTGGGGTGATGTTTAGACGAGTTTTATCCAAATTTCTATACATTTTTTTTTAAATTAGGGAGATTAATTGTTACTTCCGGTTCTATTTGATAGTTTAATCGGTTCTGCGTCCAAACATATATGGTGCAAAATACTTTTACTTAAAAATTACAAAAAATAGCTACTTCCGGTTTACTTCCGGTCGGTTTTTTCATGGTCAAGTCGCTTGCAACGTAATGGATCAAGTCCCATGGCTTTATCATGTATACTTATGAGGAAATAGCAAAGGTCAAAATCTAGGACGTTCATTTTACCTATGACCTTGAGCTCAAATTCAAAGTCATAAACCAAGGGTTTTAAATAAAAACAAAAACTTAGGTCTTAATTTTATATGGTTAATGAGTTATATCACTAAATGCCTAATTTTTAATATGAGAGGGGAGAAACCTCCAAATTGAATTCAATGTAAGCGTACCCTTTCAACCAAAACTTATGTGTTACGACAAGTCCCAACTTACATTTTAGTAAAAATCCGTTGCCGATATGTCATACAGGATTTGAAAACAATTGAAAATAAGCCAAAATCAAAATTTCAAATATGACCTTGACCTCTGACCTTGACGTAATTTTCTTTTTTTTTGGATCAAGGACCTCAAATAAAAGGATCCTAGGTCTCTATCACTTATGGTTTACAAGATAGAAATGCATATCACTTATATCAAATGCAAAAGGGGCAATAAATATCATATGAAGTGTTCATACCGCTTCGGTCAAATTAGGACAAATCATACGCAGGATATAACGAGCATTTTTTATGAATAAATTTGTCGCTTTCTTTTACGGTTACGGAGAAGATTTAGTCACAAGGAAAACACTTTTCGTAAAGATAACTCTTAAAAAAGAAAACTGTTTGGCTTAGAACAGGTGAAAATAAAAAGGGCATAAACTGTATGATACTATATAAGAAATATCTTAGCGATATATTGCGAAACAAAAATGTTACGCAAGAACAAAATTTGGCGGAGGAAAATAATTACAATAATCAGAACAAATACAGAACAAGTGGAAAGACCTTATTGATCTAAGACCATTTTTATTATCCCTTCAATGCAGTGTAACTTGTCAAGTTCAGGTCCTAGACCTAACTTTTAGTGTCCCTTTAAAGTTTGGAGAATATTTCCGAAAGCAGTAAAATTTAAAAAGAATTTTTTTTGCGAACAGAAATGCGCGATTCTTATAGTACTTGGTACTCTACGGGTATAGAAAACTAACAACTTACTTGTGACTCTTTGGGTCTTACTGTCTCTTTATCCTGATCCAAAATAGATGTTCCTGAAATGTGTTTAAACCTATTATGTTATCAGTAAGCATGGAAACTAACACATATACATATACAATCTACATCAAAACAATGTTAATTAGATTATAGCTATCTGTTTAGTTATGTCTCGTCTTGATTTGAATGTGTTGTTATATGCGACTGTCATATAAGTAAGAGGTTTTACTGGCTTCAAAATCAGGTTTTTTTTTCATCATTTCCTACATCAGGAAATTCCTGTACCAAGTTAGGAATATGTTTTCCAAAAGTTTTATATATTCGAGCATTTTATTTTGCCATTTGAAAAATGCATTTTTAAAATTTTCGATATAATTTCAGAACGACGTCAAGAGCCCTGCTCAAGAAAACAAAATGGATGCAATTTTCACAAAAATGAGCAGAGCGGATTGTAAATGAAAAATTGATCTTATACTCATCAAAGGAGAAATCCATACTACGTGTACTAAGCACACAATGGTTGAAGGCGATCAGAAAAAATCTTTTTACCTGCTATTTTTACAAACGTTTCAAGGTCCGAAGACAATAACTTTGGAAAAAGTCAGCGGAGCGGAATTAAACTTTATATCGATCTGTAACTAATCATATAGTTTACATGCACACTCAAATTTCAGCTCAATATGTAAAGTCGTTTATACTGTGTTTGACTCTTTGTGTGACCAAATACGTAAATTTGCATTGTTTTCTCTGTTTAGCATACATTCATATTTATATGGCATTGTTGTAATTTTATACGTTTCTGATTTGAATTATCGTATGAATTTTTTTTTAATTCGAACATCAAATAACGATTTTACTTAGACATTACTTATCCTATACCAATACGCAGCTCGAATCTGTTCACATAATGAATCATACTCTTTTTCAATATGGTCTTTCTACCAGAAAAACTCATTTCATGATGTTGATCAAATTTTTTCGAGAGAAATAATCAAACCTTCCTTAGAATCAAAATCAATTCTAAACATATAACAAAGTGAGAGATTGCAAACCATTAATTGATAGATATATTAATAATGAATTAATGAAAAAAGTAATATACAAAATGTAAACGTTCAATGCACTTTTAAAAATACATATTCATCGGCAATAATTAAAGCACTTCTGATATAACATTCGATAAACAAATCTTATAAACCTTAATTTGACAAAATCTAACAATTAACATAGTATTACGATAATGACAAATAAGATAAAATAATGCAAAAATTTATCAAAGAATACTCACCGTGAACGTTTCTTTCATAATCCGTCATCTTTTTTTTATCAAGAGTAAAATGTGTCTATGAAATATTAAGCAATATTAAATTTTCAATTTGAATACCCAGCATCAATATTTACATGCATAAAATCGTCTTTTTGTCTCTTTCAACACAAGACTTATTTGTTTGATTGCCACATTACAGTTCGTGTTGCTTATTCTTTAGTTTTCTATGTTGTGTCATGTGTAGTAATGTTTGTCTGTTTGTCTTTTCGAATTTTTAGCCATGGCGTTGTCATTTTATTTTCGATTTATGAGTTTGACTGTCCCTCTGGTAACTTTTGTCCCTCTTTTACAGCTGTCGTTGGCGATAATGAAGTTACACTTTTCACGACATCTATCTTCTTTTGAAATATTGTGTGCCCTTTTTTCTCTAAATATCTTGCATAAACATGGTTCTGTATATTTACTTTTTGTTTAATTAAAGTGTGTTTCTGAATTTGAGTGCATCAGTCATTATTTTTATGTTAGGTGGTGCAGCATGTTTTATTGGTTCTAGTTCAGATACCTCAATGTGAAAATAATGCTTCAGGCTAACAAAACAATCCTGCTTGAAACCATAGAAATGACCAATTTGATCTATTGTGCCATAGTATATACGTAGTTTGGTCCAATCATGAACTCATGATTGTAATAGCATATTGAACAATCTTGATTTTAATGACACATGAAAATGCATGCGTTGTGCTATTCGTGCTTCGTTTCAAAACATCTATCCTTTCAAATGAGAAGACCTCATTTTGTGTATCGCGTCTATTCCTTCCACAATAAAAGAGGTACGAAAGATACCAAAGGGACAGTCAAACTCATAAATCTAAAATAAACTGACAACGCCATGGCTAACAATGAAAAAGACAAACAGACAATGTATCATCCTTCCTCTGTTTCCAATAAGTACCATACATCGTCGCATGTGTCATCCTTTATTTTTGAATATTCAGTCTAGGGAGAAAAACGAAAATAAAGACGTCCGGATATATTTTCCGTCATCGGACGGACTTTAAGTCATAAACAATGTTTCCGATTAGGACTGTTTTGAAATTACCATGATATAGTATCAAAAGTACCAGGATTATAATTTTATACGCCAGATAACGTTCATACTTCATATCACAGGATAATTATTTCGCGTTTTTCTGTGCATACGTATACTATACTTCTATGATCATACATGAGAGTCTCTGTATAATTTATCAGTGACCACCGTTGATAGTAAACTTACTATTAATTCCAAGTTTACTATCCACGCCGGTCAATGATATATTATATAGAGAGTTATCAGGTTTTTTAAATGTATATCCATCTGGTTGGTTGTTGGAATATTCAATTAAAGGATTATTTATTAACTTTTCTCAGAGTTGTTTTTGTTTCATGATATTAATTTATATTTTCATCTTTTACTTGATAACTCGTCAGCAATCTCTACTAAAAACGAGTAAGCGTTTGATTTTGAGTTTAAAGTTTTTGACTTACTTTTGGCGAATTGCATACTCGATTCATTCTTGGAGAAGTATTTGTAGGTCTTATTCGATCTTCATGTGTAAATGATGCACCTGTCAGAAACATCATAACATTGTGAATGACTGAGCTGTAAATTAATAAAATCATTAACAGCAAAAAACAAAAACCAACATATTAATGATAGGTGTTGATGTTGGTACGACTTGTTTGATTCAAAGTGTCTACAATTGCTAACCTTAGTCTGAATGATTTCCTAACTGATAGCATATTTGTTACTTGTGGACAACGTTGTAATTTACAAACAATCAACATGTTAATTAGAACAAAAGTATAATGTTTCTTTCCAATTTTTTCATTATGAGTTCCTATAAAGAATGACAACAGTATCCTGTAACTTCCCATTCCTTTATTTTAAAAGTTGATGTCGCCTCACTATCCAAAGTTTAGTGGTCTATCAAAGTTAAATATCAAATTAAAATTTGAAAAAGGGTTAACAACTGATACAGTTAAATTATAAGTGAACTGCAACCTTAACAAAAATGACAGTAAGGCTAGTGTATATAGTGTATAGTAAATAATTACTTTTGGAAGTGAAATTCCAAAACTTTCATGATTTATTGATAGATGCAACCTCTTAAAGGGAGCTATTTTAGACTTGCATGCGAAATCATCGAATATGTACGAAAGCAATACGACAGGTGCCATATAAGTATTATTTTGTTTTCTTGTCGTGTTTAGTAGACTGTTGATTGTATTTCACCGATTTCCGTTTTTGTAAAAATGTTGCGAGTTTGTCTTTGAGGTACAATTTTTCCTGATCTTTTTGGGATTGCAGCCTCGCGATACTCTTTTTGTGGTTTTTACATTTTGCCATCTAAATTTCAGTTTGTTTTCAAATTAAGAGTTTGTTATCTTTCGGTTCTTTCTTATGTCTGTAGTTTTTATCGATACTATTGCAACCCTTGTCTTTGATTTTTGTCGATGCAATATTTTATTAATAATGTTCTTCAATAATATTAAAATTGTTTATGAGCAAGTTGTAGCGCCACATGGGTAAAAGTACAGAAATATTGACAAATTTCTCAAAAAAGTGCCTGAAATGAAATATATGTTTCTATTTTCAACTCATTCATAAAAAGACATATACACATTTATTAACCAACTAAGTACATTATTGCCAAAAATGACTGGTTATTAAAAATAACATATTTTCTGTAATGAGCCTTGTTTTTCTGTAATGGCCCTGTTTTTCTGTAATGGCCCTGTTTTTTTTCTGTAATGGCCCTGTTTTTCTGTAATGGCCCTGTATTAATGCCCGGTTTGTCTGTATAAAGCACAGTTAGGGTTTTTAATAAAGTTATAAATTTAAGTTGTAAAGAGTATAATACTTTTTTGTATTTTATTTAATTTAGTAACCAGTAACCAACATTAAAAACCATATATAGGGATCACTGTTCCTCCTGTTTTTCAACACATAACTTCTGTCAACTTAATATCTTGGATATTTGGTATTTTAACACATACACTTTTATTCAGTTGGTTCATAAATGTATTAAGAAATGAGTGTTTTTATAATGGCTCTGTTATATGTCCTCGGTGAGTAATAATGGCCTCGGATGTCTGTAATGGACCTCGGCGTTGCCTCGGGCCATTACAGACTTCCTCGACCATTATAACAGACCTTGGACATATAACAGGGCCATTATAAAAACACCCATTCATTAATACTATAGTAATAGATGTATGCTTTTGTTATTATACTTTCAAAGATAATTCATTTTTCAAAACATACACATTATTTTGTCTCAATCAATTGAGGTTAAGGGAACCACCTTTACAGTGCCGTTCATTGGTATTGCGTTCTATGGTCCTTGTAACAATTAGTGAGCTCAATATATTATTGACTACACTTACAACATCAAAAAGTTCTTTATTTTAATTTAAGTCTTTTTAAAAATGTTCTCTGTTGTTATTTAAAGTTCTGACGTTAGATATTCGCAAGCAAAACCTAGATATTAAAAAAAGGATACATAATAAGCCTTTATAAAGAAAAACATGATACATCAATCCTATTATACTTCCTATGTATTCGTATTTTAGACATAATACTTTGCATTAACACCGGTGCACCTTTACCAAAGCGTTTATGTTGTTTTTATGAAAACATTGTTAATGCTAAGAAGATACTATACACAATCAAACTTAAGGCTACTGACGATCAAATCAAAAACTATGATTTATGCCCGCTGTATACACAAAATAGAACATAAACCTGGACTGACCAAGTCCTTTGTCTTTAGGAACCAAAACGTTAATTTCCTTGATGGATTTATCCTACAACAAACAATGTCAAACATTTAACTTTTTATAAAGTACTTGTAAGTGTCCAAATTAGCATTGATTATCTAAAGTATTTATAATTATTTTGCAAATGATCTAAATTATGCAAGTTTTGTGTTTATTTGGATTATCAACCATTCAGAATTATGCTTCATTTTTCAAGTTTATTGTTGAATTAATCAATAAAAACTTTGTTTGTTTTAACTGCTTTGTTAACTACTGGGCTTGTGATACCCTCGTCAGCAGAGTACTTTTACATGTAAGCGTTTAATCAAGCAGTGCACTATAAGACTAGGCATTAATATATAAACTTTTTACTTACTTCTTTGGAACTGAACATTGTCTTGCTTCCTGTCCCAATATGGGAAGGTCCTAATCTAGTATTTATTATTAATTCACCAAAACTAGAGTCTCTTAAGAGCCTGTGTCGCTCACCTTGGTCTATGTGCAAATTAAACAAAGGACATAGATGGATTAATGACAAAATTGTGTTTTGGTGATGGTAATATGTTTGTAGATCTTACTGTACTGAACTTTCTTGCTTCTTGCGATATTTTATGTACCCCACAATGCGTCGCGCTGTCGTGAAAAAAAATATAATTTCATTAATCTTTTTTTATATCATTGTTTGCATATTACTATGAACATTTTTGATTTTGTAATGTTTTTGTCCTTTGGGGCCCATAATTGGAAATAAAATATCTTTTTTTTTCTACTTCTTCTTATAGTTATTTACCAATAAAATTACGCTATGAGAGAAGTATTTGGATTTTAATCGCAACTTGCCACCTTCTCTCCCTCTCGCCCCTCCCCCACAACAACAGCATTAAAAACTCAAGAGAAAGTCTTTAATTGTATAACGTATAAGATTATAAAAGTGACTTGCTTTGAAATCGTAATTTTAGGTGGGTAATGTGTGTAATGTTGGGAGAGGAACAGAAACAAACCGGGGGTTTTAGGTAATATGTCCAGTCCTTTCGCTGTTAAGTGAATCGTTTTGCAAAATCAAAATTTTCAAAATAATGGTATATTTTCTCAGTCTGGATAAAAGCATCCTTTAGCAAATTGAATATTCTCCATAAAAGATTTTGCTTTTGTTTTCTGACAACATAAAAAAAATGTGGTGTAATTGCCGATGAGACAACTCTCCACAGGAGACAAACATGACACAGAAACTATAGGTCATCGTACAGTCTTTAACAATGGGCAATGAGACCGCATAGGCAGTTATAAAAGGCCTCGAAACGACAGTGTAAAACAATTCAATCGAGAAAATTAACAGCTTAATTTATGTACAAAAAAGAAGTTCCGTTTGCAGGAAAAGACCTCATGTAACTTACCTTTATCTGGTGATCCAGTGAAAATAAGTATATCAAGTGAACAGTAATACTGTTCAGGAGCCTATAAATGTTATTCAATTGCAATCAATGACCCTAATAAAAGTTTTTTATGAATAAATGTGAAATTCTAAAAAGTGATTAAAACGTGAACGAAAGGATTTTCAGGAGTATTGTAACGACACAGCAGCTTACCAAACAAAACAAAACAAACACAAACATCTAGAGGTCAACATATGGTAAAAAATAATAAACGAGTGTGTACAGTACATGTACCTGTATATCAAGTTCTAAATGGTCGAGTCTTTAATTTTTAAAAGCCGTAAAATTTTTAACAGTCCGTTATAATTTTTCTTGCGATTTTTCACACTTAATACACACACAGAGACAGGTATTCTGGATTCACATGATTTTATTTCTGAAAAAAGGTTACCATCTTATAGGTAGCTCTTTACAACCAATATTTATACATCTGAAAAATGTCGCCGGTAACTTGAAGAGATAACGTCGAAATTGTCTTCCAGCGACGTCGTGCATTTTAGCGCTAACGTTGAGGTTACAAAGGGGGGACTCAATTTTTAGGATAAATCGCGTTTATCATGGAATCCAGCACGGTGACATATATTTTTTATTTGAGATTTTGAGAAAGCATGACAAAATGCAGTTTATGTAGAAAATGATAAAGATGACATTTTCAGAAACAGTTTATTTCCATATTCTTAGGTTAAAAAAAATACCACTTTGAGCATCTGGTCCGCAATGTCAAGCAAGGCTTGCATAATTATGTCGTCATTCTTGTAGGGATTTATTTTCCCCCTTTTTGTGTCTTATCACAGCTTCAGATTGAGCCCGATCTTAATAATTTTGCGACGAAGATTATCTGCTCCAAAAATTTTATAACTTTGCCTAACCTTTTACAAAATTGCAAAAATCCCCAATTTTCAGCCTCAATTTTCTCGAAAACAAACACGGTGACCTATGTTTTATTTTGTGTTTTATTTTATAAATCTCCAAGGCCTACAACATATTTCAAAATTATAAAAATGACATTATATTGAGAAACTGTACCGGATGCCCTTAAAAAAACCAAGTTGGAGTATTCGAACAAAAACTTTCATTTGAAACTAACACCAAGACAAAGGGAAATAAAACGTTATAGCACTGTCTTTCATTCCTAGAACTCTGGTGTTGGGATGCCTTCGTTTATATACTCCAGTTTTTGCTACACTCTGATAAAACAAAACAATTTATTGACATTACCATGATTACCAAAACATTGCTTTTGAATTGAAGTATAAGCTGATATTGGGCGTCAGTTGCCTATTTAGGCATCCTCTTGTGTCCGACTTATCCTTCTGAATATGGGTCCGGAGCTGTTTACCCTTCCGGAGCACCTGGTATCACCTCTATAATTGTTTGAAAAGGGTTCGTGTTGTTCTTTGTACTTTTGTTTTTAACGATGTTAGTGTTATTTATTCCGGTAACAGTCTTGTCTCACCGAAAACCCCATAAAATATGATCTAAAATGCTGACGGTGAAGGCAAATTAATTTAAGGATACATTCTGATTTGATTGACCGTAATGAAATAAAGGTAAAGCTGACTAAGAATATATATGCACTTTAAATTGTAACCAAATTTCATTGTCACCGACAGATTTCTTTGATGTAGTACATTATTCAACTTCTTGTTGATGTAGTACATTATTCAACTCGTTTTATTTTAACTCGTTATGAAGTACAGATAGAGTGTTGCTGACGGAGTAGTAACTGCTTCGTTCAAAAGAACCTGAGTCATCCCGCTGTGTTTCGGTTCGTTTCTCTAAATTATGAAATTTTGGTCTATCTTTTGTGTGTTGTTTTTATTTCTTTTATCACCTCTTTACGTTTGACCATTGTGTAGTCTGTTTTTCTCCGACTTTTGGAAATACTATCCTTTTACTATAGATATGTCCGCTTTAGATATTAATATAAGATATGAAAAACATTTGAATTACCGTAAAGTTACACTGTTCTAAAAATTTAAAAATTATACGAGTAAAGAATAAAAAAGAAAAAAGAAAAAACACTATCCTTGACAATATTGAAGACATCTTTGTATTAATCTACTGTGAAAAATAGAATCACAAACTTATTAAGAATTTAGCAAATATTACCACTTTAAAGGTGGGAATGGACAAAATGTATACTTGAGATCGTAGTTTCTTATCCACTAATATATACAGAATACTGCTCACAATAAAATTCAATTGTAATCTGTAAATAAACTCCTAAAGCGCGTTGAATCAACGCAGGACTCATCAGTAACGCCAAAAAAAGGTTCAAAGACAAAATAAAGTGCGAGGATGAGAAAGAGCTTCGAGGTCCTAAGTTCCGAAAGGTTTTGCCAATTACAGCTTAGGTAACCTGTTCCTAGGGTAGAGAATCCTTTGTTAAAGGAAATTTCTAAGTTTTGTATACTACAGTTAATTTAATTTATGACCATATGATAATGATAAGCCAAGTCAGCACATAAGTACTGACGACGAAACCACTTTTCAACTATTGACGAGATGCATCCTTCAGCCATGGTAAGTTACAATGTCGACCATTATGATAGCCTTTTCATTGTATGGTCTACTTTTTTAGATAAGGAAATTAATAAAGGCAACAGTAGTATACCGCTGTTCGAAATTCATAAATCGATAGAGAACAAAACAAATCCGGGTTACAAACTAAAACTGAGGGAAACGCATCAAATATAAGAGAACTACGACACAACAGAAACACAACCTTAAAATGTAACATGCACAGAAACGAACTGGAATATAACAATGGCCATTCCCCTGACTTGGTACAGGGCATTTAAGAATAAAAATGGTGGGTTGGACCTGGTTTTGTGGCATGCCAAATATCCCGCTTTAATGGCATTGTTAATTATATCATTAAATGGCAATATTACATGACAGGACTACAATACAAGTAAATGAGACAAAATATAGGACAGAGAAACAAATGAATAAAAACCAACAAATGTACCAGTTTAAAAAAAAAATTAAAACGCCAGACGTGCGCCATATCAACACTAGACTAACCAGTGACGCTAAGTTTGGAAACCAAAACAAGTATAGGATGGAAAGGACTGAGTACAAAAAATCCCAAAACAAAATGTAACCAATACGACTTGGACAAGAACATCATATTATTTAGAATTTAGAATAATTCATACTTTTGTGAACAGTAAAGGAGTAGGTCCGGTAAGGACCGATTTTGGCCTCAAATTTCAGGTTCATCTGACGAAAGATTTTGACCACTTTTTAAACACTTAAGTGTCTATTTTATTTGAATTAATTAGTTTATGTGAAAGATTTTAACAGATTTAGTCATTAGAAACGATCCGATTCAAGCTCAAATATGAAAAATCTACCTAATATGCCGAAAAATGTCACTTTTCAGATGGTTTTTGGTAAAAATGAAAGTGGCCGCATCTGTGTTCATCCTCAACCTTTATATATGTTATGTATTATCATAAAATACAACTTACATTTCAATATTAAGGATGAACACGAATGCGGCCACTTTCGTTTTACACGAAAACCGTCTAAAATTTAACTAAAATGCTAGAATTATGAGGATTTCAGTAATTTAGCATGACTTAATGGTGCTAGTACCGGATATATGTACATTGTATTGTCAAAACAGCCCAAATTATGTAGCAGAAGCATTCTACTGTCCAATAAATAAATAAAGGTTTACATTTTAACAATTTTGTAAAACTGCTATATTTTGGGGCCAAAAAGGGGTCTTACTGAACCTACTCCTTTTATAGAATGACTATATAATAGATCTACGTGATTTAATTGAAGTGATGACTAGCTATAGAATAAAAACGGTCACATTACAAAAATACACAGCCGTGTTGGATAAAACCCCGTGTACGGCCTAAAATGACGTCACATTTGAATTTGTAACATGTGACCAATACGCCTGTGACAAGAACATCATTATTATTTAGAATTTAGAATAATTCATACTTTTATGAACAGTAAATTTTACAAAAATGACTATATAATAGATCTACATGATGAAACTGAAGTGTTGACCAGCTATAAAACTTGTAAAATTAACCAAAAATCTATGAACAAGGCAAACTATCTTTGTTTCTGTATTTTAATCAAGCTCGTTAATGATATACTGTAACGTTTGTAGGTTTAAAATAATTGTAAAGTATTTGAAACATTTTACATCCCTAATATCAACCGACCTGGAAATGTGAGACATAACCGACTTCAAACTTATTTTACTAACCAGTATATCGTGTGCTTTCTTATGCATCTAATATTCTTATATGTGAACTTAACAGTCCTAGCGTTCTGTGTTATAGCTATCTTGAGCAACGTTTAAATTTAAATCATACAGATACAAAAGATTTACGAAATGACATAAACACGATATCAAATGACTTTAAGAGATGAAACATTGAAAAACAGCCCCTGTCAAAGACCTTTTTAATTTTCTATAATCAACTCTTAGCTTTATAATGCCGGATATATTACGAAAGGAGAAGCTTAAAAAAAGTGATTGAGTCAAAAACAAATCTTAATGTTTGATTAATTCGTATACTTATATTTCATTTTCATTTTTTGTGTCAAGGTTGTGTATCATGATGGTTGTTTAATTTGATTTTTTTTCCTACTGTCATTTCATTTCATAGCTTTCAGTATGTTGATAAATTAATACAGTTTATGCTTATATTCAACAACAGGTAGACAAAATATACACATAATAACTTTGAACTTTCGAATTTTTATATACTTTTATACGTTTACTTACAATCTTTTAAAGTACGGGGTACTATATCTTTTTTCGGGATTGGTGAGGATACCTGAAAAAAAATACCAGTATAGTATGGATGGAAAAAAATAAGTTTTATTTCTAATGGAAATATCTGGTTTATTCAAATTAGACGTTTTTGTAATCTATACACACAATCTTACTGAAACACCATTTATGGAATGGGTCATTACCCTTCCCCCTTTTCCCCCAAACAAAAAAAGAAATAAATAAAAGCAGGAATATTATTTAAACTAAAAGTGTACATAAGTAACAGGATATATAGGCAAACACATTTTTACTGTAGGGAAATTAGTGCATCTTCCATGAACTTAGAAATTGAACTTATTCGTTGGTCATACACAATGCAATCCCAGTCCTACGCACAAGTTCGCTCTTAAAGTTATCATGACCTTGATCCTAAGACCTTCAGTGCAATCATAAGACGAAGGAAGTCAACTTGTATTTCTCCATATATTTGGTAATCATGATATTTGTTTACAAGCGATGAATTTAACTATATGTTAGGTATTTTAAAATTCCATGCATTGTCTCTAGCTGTGAACTGCAACAGCTAACTTTTATCGACAATATGTGATTCCATTTGAAATTAAATGTTGTTTCTACCTTGGTTCTTTGAAATATGTCATATAACTATAGCACACTTCTCAAGAAATTTACTGTATAAAAATTATAAATAAAACATTAACATGTATCAAATTATATTTTCGGCTGCGTATTTTCTTGAAATATCAATCGGTGGAATATCCAAATACCAAAATCATGATATACTGCGTACATAATCTCATGACTGTTCTGTTTTAATATTTATTGTTCTGTGTTCATCACTATTGCGTGAAGATATTCAATTTGAAAATAAGGGATAATCTGTGCAACCGCATCTGTACAGAGCAAGGAGCAACATTTGGCCGAGGGATTACGATAAATTAAGATTGGCATATGTAAGTATATTGTCCTGTTCAGTGCTATTCATCTGAATGATTAAGTACACAATAACGATAAGTATACCCTTTCTGTATTTAAGATGAAAATAAATATACACATGTACAGCTGTGTTTATTTTATTTACATTGGTTTAAAGCAACACAATTGTTAAATTCTGCATCTGCACAACAAACTAATGCTGATTTAAAAAAAAACATTCAGAACTAAAAATTCCTCAAAATTCTCCTGGAGTTCTCAATGTATACCAAAAATCTGCAAATAATATTGTTTTTTGGAAAAAAATACGGTAATGTAATAGGATTGTTCATGTTGATTATACGGCATGTCTTAATTCTGTCCCAATTGGTATTGAAACGGTGCTTATTGTTTAACGTTGGTCTTATTTCGAATCAAATGATGCAAAATGCCTGAACATTCCAATTCAAATAAATTTGTGAAATCTTTTTTACTTTTTTACTTTTGACATCATATTAATCTTTGAAAACAATCGAAACAATTTTCCTCGTGAGACCAAAAGACGTTGATGTTAGCAACAAAAGGTCGCAAGATGAAACTTTTTGTTGTGCCAAACCGAATCTCTGAATGTAGACCAACTATAAATTTCAGATGAATAAAGTTGATCTCATCAAATCAAAACATAACACACCAAGATAATAAACTTACAAAATGTCTTACGACAAAAAGTGAGAAATCACAGATACCGAATGCTAGTTCCAAGAAAATAACAATAGATAACCAAAAGCACTTATCTAACATGTCTTAGACTAAAACAGCACTCGAAGCGGCTACTGTTGGGCTGTTATTCACAGAGAGTATCTTTATTCAAAGAGAATACCTTTATTCTAACGATAGATGTTTCTACTTATACTTCAACATTTATTTTTTAACATTTTCATATAGCTCTTGTAATATTTACACATTGTAACGTCCATATTTTTTAAAATAAAATAAATTCTATAAAGCGCTTCGAATGCATCAATTTAAAACGAGTTATTCTAGTTTATGATTTTGTTTCGTTTTTATAGTACGTTCTTATGTTGTACTGTAACACCATTGTCCCAGGATAAGGAGAGGGTCGGAATCCCGCTAACATGTTTAACCCCGCAACATTCTATATGTATGTGCCTGTCCCAAGTCAGGAGCCTGTAATTCAGTCGTTTCCGTTTGTTGATGTGTCAAATATTTGTTTTTGTACATAAATTAGGCCGTTAATTTTACTCGTTTGAATTGTTTTACATTTGCCATTTTGGAGACTTTTATAGCTGACTATGCGGTATGGGCTTTGCTCATTGTTGAAAGTTGTACGGTGACCTATTCTGTTAATTTCTGTGTCATTTGTTCTCTTGTGTATTTTTTTTTTTTTTTTTTTTTTTTTATATATGTGAGGAATAATTAGCCTACCGCAGTCGTACGAAGTTTTCTTTCTTGTTTATCTCTATTGAACCACAGTGTGCTTTCAAGGGAGTCCTTTGAACAACTCGAAGTGCCTCTATTTGTCTTTTCGTCGGGCTTTTTGCTCACCTATAAAAAATAATAAAAAGAGATAAAAATTGTTACACTAGAAATTGAGGGATGGACTTTTAAAAATGTACGAAATCCTCATTTCACGCATACGTTATTATGAAGAACTGCAAGAAACTACATTTCCTAACCACCACTGTTGTGCATGGTAAAGAAGAGGGACGAAAGATACCAAAGTGACAGTCAAACTCACAAATCGAAAATAAACTGACAACGCCATTGCTAAAGATGAAGCAAACAATAGGATATTCCATCTTTCGGTTTGATATAAATATACGTCAGTGAATTAGATGAACGAAATAATTAAACTCGTGAATAATAACCGCAGATAATTTCTACACAGCATTTTGTGTGTGTGTGAATCATATAACATAAACTGCTTGATTAATTAATTAGGTATTCACAATCCAGTTGTAGATAAAGGCAACAGTAGTATACCGATGTTCAAACTCATAAATCCATGGACAAAAAACAAAATCGGGGTAACAAACTAAACCTGAGGGAAACGCATTAAATATAAGAGGAGAAAACGACACAACACTACAATGTAACACACACAGAAACGCATCAAGCAACAGACAAAATCCCACGAGAATAACAAATAGTTGTTGTAGACTTTTGAGAAATAAATCGCCTTACGGACATTTGTATACGTTCTTTTTCTAGTTCTTCAGTGTCCCATTCGCCTTCAAATGATCGAAATGAACATCCCAAAGTGCTTCTATTCGTCTTTTTGTGAGGTTTTCCGCTCATCTTAAAAAATCATAAAAAAAATATGAAATTTATTACGCTAGAAATTGAAAGATGGACTAGTAATAGTATCATATAATCCTATGAACCTATAGCTTAACGGGTTAACAATTGTTACTAATTTAGTCAAATACTTATTCAACCAATTTCTCATCCGTTATTAAATTTGACAGGCCATTACCACATTTAGTGATATATTAGGCACTGATGAAAATGCACAATATAGTTGTATCTCTAAATGTTTCCAAACAAATATCAATTGTGTAATATCCTTAATTGATGCATTATACAAAAAAAGGACGGGTGCAATGTGGTGTAAGATCTACTTACCTTTCTGGAGAACCATAATGCATCCCTGTTTTTGTGAGGGTACGTGTTGTTCAGTCTTGGTGTTCTATGTTGTGTTTTGTATACTATTGTTTGTCTGTTAGTCTTTTTAGTTGGCATTGTGCCTTTATATTCGACTCATAATCAAATACGTCTCCCATGTGGTACCCGTCGTGTAAACTTAAACTTTGTAGTTGGCTTGAATTCCTGACTTTGCTACTGACGTTTTTATTGTAGAAAGTCTCATCAACAAATCATCATGAGCCTATGTTCCTTGATAATTGTACGAAGTCAAGAATATAACAGTTGTTGTCCATTCGTTTAATGTGTTTGAGCTTTCGATTTTGCCATTTGATTAGGGACTTGCGTTTTGAATTGTCCTTGGAAATTCATTACTTTTGTGATTTTCCTTTTTACAATGTATGTCCACAAACATGTTTTGCAGAAAGAAATGAAAAGTATTTACTGGGGATATAGGCTTTTATTTTATTATGGATTCATATACTTGTTTATGTTTGTATTAAATACATGAAATCTTGTTTGGTGATGTAGACTTTTGAGAAATAATTCGCCTTACGGACATTTGTGGACGTTCTTGTTCTAGGTCTGTAGTGTCCCATTCGTCTTTAAATGATCGAAATGAACAACCCGAAGTGCTTCTATTTGTCTTTTTGTCAGGTTTTCCGCTCATCTTAAAAAATCATAAAAAGAGATGAAATGTATTACACTAGAAATTGAAAGATGGACTAGTAATAGTATCATATAATCCTATGAACCTATGGCTTAAC
The DNA here is from genome assembly GCF_965363235.1 of Mytilus galloprovincialis. NCBI lineage: Eukaryota > Metazoa > Mollusca > Bivalvia > Mytilida > Mytilidae > Mytilus > Mytilus galloprovincialis. The sequence goes on along the minus strand of NC_134845.1, from coordinate 81,439,460 downwards.
GGGTTAACAATTGTTACTAATTTAGTCAAATACTTATTCAACCAATTTCTCATCCGTTATTAAATTTGACAGGCCATTACTACATTAAGTGATATATTAGACACTGATGAAAATGCACAATATAGTTGTATCTCTAAATGTTTCCAAACAAATATCAATTGTGTAATATCCTTAATTGATGCATTATACAAAACAAGGACGGGTGCAATGTGGTGTAAGATCTTCTTACCTTTCTGGAGAACCATAATGCATCCCTGTTTTTGTGAGGGTTCGTGCTGTTCAGTCTTGGTGTTCTATGTTGTGTTTTGTATACTATTGTTTGTCTGTTAGTCTTTTTAGTTGGCATTGTGCCTTTATTTTCGACTCATAATCAAATACGTCTCACATGTGGTACCCGTCGTGTAAACTTAAACTTTGTAGCTGGCTTGAATTCCTGACTTTGTTACTGGCGTTTTTATTGTAGACAAAGTCTCATCAACAAATCATCATAAGCCTATGTTCTTTGATAATTGTACGAAGTCAAGAATATGACAGTTGTTGTCCATTCGTTTGATGTGTTTGAGCTTTCGATTTTGCCATTTGATTAGGGACTTTCCGTTTTGAATTTTCCTTGGAAATTCATTACTTTTGTGATTTTCCTTTTTACGATGTATGTCCACAAACATGTTATACAGAAAGAAATGAAAAGTATTTACTAGGGATATAGGCTTCTTAATTTTTTATGGATTCATATACTTGTTTATGTTTGGATTCTATACATGAAATCTTGTTTGATGATGTAGACTTTTGAGAAATAATTCGCCTTACGGACATTTGTTGACATTCTTGTTCTAGTGATCCAGTATCCCATTCCCATTCGACTACAGATGATCGAGATGAACAACCCGAAGTGCTTCTATTCGTCTTTTTGTGAGATTTTCCGCTCATCTTAAAAAATCATAAAAAGAGATGAAATTTATTACACTAGAAATTGAAAGATGGACTAGTAATAGTATCATATAATCCTATGAACCTATGGTTTAACGGGTTAACAATTGTTACTAATTTAGTCAAATACTTATTCAACCAATTTCTCATCCGTTATTAAATTTGACAGGCCATTACCACTTTTAGTGATATATTAGACACTGATGAAAATGCACAATATAGTTGTATCTCTAAATGTTTCCAAACAAATATCAATTGTGTAATATCCTTAATTGATGCATTATACAAAACAAGGACAGGTGCAATGTGGTGTAAGATCTTCTTACCTTTCTGGAGAACCATAATGCATCCCTGTTTTTGTGAGGGTTCGTGTTGTTTAGTCTTGGTGTTCTATGTTGTGTTTTGTAAACTATTGTTTGTCTGGTAGTCTTTTTATTTGGCATTGTGCCTTTATTTTCGACTCATAATCAAATACGTCTCCCATGTGGTACCCGTCGTGTAAACTTAAACTTTGTAGTTGGTTTGAATTCCTGACTTTGCTACTGACGTTTTTATTGTAGACAAAGTCGCATCAACAAATCATCATGAGCCTATGTTCTTTGATAATTGTACGAGGTCAAGAATATGACAGTTGTTGTCCATTCGTTTGATGTGTTTGAGCTTTTGATTTTGCCATTAGATTAGGGACTTTCCGTTTTGCATTTTCCTTGGAAATTCATTACTTTTGTGAATTTCCTTTTTACGATGTATGTCCACAAACATGTGATACAGAAAGAAATGAAAAGTATTTACTAGGGATATAGGCTTCTTAATTTTGTATGGATTCATATACTTGTTTATGTTTGAATTCTATACATGAAATCTTGTTTGATGATGTAGACTTTTGAGAAATAATTCGCCTTACGGACATCTGTTGACATTCTTGTTCTAGTGATCCAGTATCCCATTCGACTACAGATGATCGAAATGAACAACCCGAAGTGCTTCTATTCGTCTTTTTGTGAGATTTTCCGCTCATCTTAAAAATTCATAAAAAGAGATGAAATTTATTACACTAGAAATTGAAAGATGGACTAGTAATAGTATCATATAATCCTATGAACCTTTGGCTTAACGGGTTAACAATTGTTACTAATTTAGTCAAATACTTATTCAACCAATTTCTCATCCGTTATTAAATTTGACAGGCCATTACCACATTTAGTGATATATTAGACACTGATGCAAATGCACAATATAGTTGTATCTCTAAATGTTTCCAAACAAATATCAATTGTGTAATATCCTTAATTGATGCATTATACAAAACAAGGACGGGTGCAATGTGGTGTAAGATCTACTTACCTTTCTGGAGAACCATAATGCATCCCTGTTTTGTTAGGATTCGTGTTGTTCAGTCTTGGTGTTCTATGTTGTGTTTTGTATACTGTGTTTTGGTCTTTTTCTTATTCCGTATAGTATGAGCATGTACTAGCATAACATGTCAATTGAGATATGTAAACACTATACGACAAAGCAGAGGGTATTTTACTGCTGAGAAATGAGAAATTGATAATTGGGAAGTTGATATCATCCTGTTTGTCATATATTTTAGTGTGAAGTCGTTCATATGTGTCAATATGTCAACGTATATTTGTTCAACTTACAGAAGATCCAATGGAAACCTTGTTATAAACAATGTCATAATACCTGTTCTTGTTAAAACAAATATTCTATACCATTTATTCCGTTAGGAATAATTTCTGTAATATATATTCCAGTGGAAATAATATTCCAGAATATTGTTTCCATTTGGAACTTATATTATGAAGGAACTTCTATTCCGTGACAATTACTAAGGAAAAGATCAAGGTATGAAGCAATCCTTCTAGTATCAGTATTATCCTTGATTTCAAGTTCACTGATATATATGAGATGACTGAAATATGGGTTATTCAGTGGTAGGCAATTTTCAATATATCTTGTAACTATAATAATAATAATAATGCCAAGTTTAGTTTTCCGTCAGGCTTGCTGTTCCCCCCTCCCAAACTAAATACATTAATCAGATGAAATTTATTACACTTGAATAAACTCATCATAGATACCTGGACTAAATTTTGTATATACGCCAGACGCGCGTTTCGTCTACAATAGACTCATCAGTGACGCTCGAATCCAAAAAAGTTTAAAAGTCAAAATAAAGTACGAAGTTGAAGTACGAAGTGGAAATTAGTATCATTTAATTCTATGCAAATAATGCTGAGCGGGTTAACTATGAGTGTATTGTGTTAGTCAAATACTAATTACCCAACCGTTATTCTAATTGACGGTGTATTTTTAAATTCAGTGATGTACTAGACACTGATGAAAATGCACAATATAGTTTTATCTCTAAATGTTTCCAAACAAATGTAAAATGTAAAAATCCTTATTTTAAGACTGCAAAAATAACTACAATATAAAAGGAGGGAAAATCTACATTATTTATCCACCACTGTTTTGCATGACATATGATATACTCTCGTTCGGTTTGATACATTGTATTCATGTACATGTAAGTCATTGAATCAGATAAATGAAATAATGAAACACAGAAAAATGACCTTTTTAAATGTTTCAAATCCGTATCCCGAAACTTTTTTCAAGATTTCAAGATTTTATTGTAAAGCAACGCTCAGACACATAAATGTAATTAGTATACATTTACTTCCTGTCGTAATTGAAACATGAAAAAAACCTGTACATGCTGTATGATGCTGTAAATTGTAACAAAACAAGAACCTCATATATGCGTAAAATGGGTCATCTTGGATACCAGCTTATGTATTTTCGTTCTTGGTGGTGTGACACTACCGTTATTAATAAAGGAAGCTTGTTTTTATTAAAAGTTACCATTTACAAAATACAGAACTGATACGATTTTCCAGTCATTATGATCAATGAAGTGAAACCGGTGGCATTATGATATCTTTAATTACGTATATAAACGGACGATTAATACGGTTGACTCTGTGATTGCTTACAATTGCAATCAATTCATCAAAAATTAAAAGATCCATTGTTGGAGGAAAAACGACGTAAATCCTTTACCTGGCTTGATTTTTAGCTCAAATATGTTCTTTCTCTCAAAAGTATTTGTAGGTGCAGGTTTTTAAGTAATTTCCATATGAACGTTTGAATGATAACGTATTTTCTTAATACTGTAAATAGATTTAATGTTAATTCTATTCGTAAAATGTTGTTTGGCGATTCACTTTCTATTAATGACTTATGCTATTTGAACTTTTCGTTGGCGCTTTGAAATTTACAAAAAACAGGACTGACATTCATGAATGTTTCCATCAAAGGTAAACAAGTTCCATTCCATACAGGTAAAATTATTAAGATACTAGAATCGACTGTTGAAATCTATTGTGAATACTTAAACAGAACAATTTATTTTGTAAATCATCTGTGAAATTAAACAAAAGGTCATCCAGAAATATACGGATCTTGCATATTTTTGTCCCTAAATGAAATATATTATAGTTTGTGTAAAGAATATTTGATTTTCCCACCCTCGTGCCGTGTATTGTTATAATTCGTGGTTTCCCGGTACCCACGAAATCCACGAAAATTGGTATCCAACGAATAATAATGAATCCACAGTAGGATAAACGGATCAAATACACCCGAAGGCAAATATAATACAAACCCAAACGAAAAAATATAAACAAGTCTAAATTGAAAACAATTTTCAAAAATATGATTGCGTGGGATAAAAAGCGCAATTTTTATACGTGTGCATTTAAAACAAATTTCGTGGTAAAGGGTATAAACACAGCAGAAACAACATTTTCCAAAAGACTACAAAAAGTGAAAAGAATATATTAACAAAACGCATATGACAAACAGGTCGAACAACTGATGTTCTTTAACTCTGCTGAATGGCATTGGCGATTGCCAAATAAATTGATTCCGAGATGTAACATGGATCTTTATTATCGATTTAAACCCAGACAGAAAACAATAAAAATGGTATACCGCAAACATGAGGGGCAAATAGATATATATAATATATTACGGATTACAAATGTGTCGAGGTTTGTTATTGGATAACAACACAGAGATTTCAGTATATATTCAGGAAACTGCCGGGGTATATACGACGTTTTTATCCCCAATTAGAACCTCAAAAACGTCATCATAACACCGATTACTATGTGACGTAGTCAAAAGCTATACAGAACACTTAGGAATGTCAAAGGCTCACAGAGGGAAAATAATGATGTACTTCAGTCAATAATAAAATTGAGAATGGAAATAGGGAATGTGTCAAAGAGACAACGACCCGCCCAAATAAAAAACAACAGCAGAGGGTCACCAACAGGTCTTCAATGTAGCGAGAAATTCCCGCACCCGGAGGCGTCCTTCAGCTGGCTATACTAATTTCCAAATTGTACACAAGAAACTAAAATTAAAATAATACAAGACTAACAAAGGCCAGAGGCTCCTGACTTGGGACAGGCGCAAAAATGCGGCGGGGTTAAACATGTTTGTGAGATCTCAACCCTCCCCCTATACCTCTAACCAATGTAGTAAAGTAAACGCATAACAATACGCACATTAAAATTCAGTTCAAGAGAAATCCGAGTCTAATACATTTTTAATACAAAATCACCCAATTTACATGAATTATTACATACACAATAAATTTATGCTCACAGCAAATTAGAAAATCCTTCACGAATGCCGCGGTCGAACATATCAGGATGGGTTTTTCAATATATGTTTTGTAAAAAACAAAGCCACACACACATACAAACACAAAATATGATATATAAAAACTTTATTGAAACTATTTTTTAACGGGAAAAAATTGTCAAGATAAAAAACGTGCACTTAAAAGGATTACCCAAAAATATTAAAAAAAACCAATAAACACGTAATGAATATACAGTTCTGCATTGTGAATGTTCAACAAATACCTGCACTGGACAATAACATTAAATCAGGGGTAATCCGTAATATATGTGTAATACAGGTCTCAGACAGGGTATTCGGCTCAGGGTATATAAGCCCTAAGCCGGGAATGTCACAGTATATACCCTGTCTGATACCTGAATAACATATAATATATATTAGACTCGTTTATATTTTTTCGTTTGTATAATATTTTCCATTGGATCACCAGCAGTGATGTTGATATATGGCTGTGTACATTATGTATATACAACTCGTCTAAATATCAACCCAACAATGTTAGATCTGTAAATTTGCTTTCGCAATTTATTTTGTTCTTCCCTCGCCGGGATTCGAACCCATGGTACTGAGATATCGTGACACCAAATCGCCTGCACTGTAATCGTCCCGCTAGACCATACGACCACCTGGGCTTCATAAAAATGAAGCTTTCTGTGGCCGGGTGTTACCTTTCCACGTCAGTTTTAATCTAGCGTCGTACTACAGTACATGATATATAAGGCATAGAGACGTTATTATTACAGATCAGCTATATCATCTATCTATATATATATAGTACATCCCACACGAATACGGAATAGAAGCTATTAATTATTGGATAGAAACATATAAAACCGAACTACCTAACAGAATAGAAAGGGAATTATAATTGAAGGACTTCGGTTTATTCTTCAGAACAATTATTTCACGTTCGACAGCCAAAATTTTATTTTATTAAGAAATACCGTCCGAAATTGAATAGACGAACTATAATCTAGAAGCCATTCCTTTTCAATTATATACTTTCACTTTCGTTTTATATAGTTACTACGTTGAACTATATTAGGCAACAACCATTTTCTTATCTGGGGGGAGGGGGGCCTGGGATTTTTTTGAAAAAAAATATTTTGATGGCCCAGCTGACAGAAAAAAAAGTATGTTTTGCACTGTAGCTCGAAAAAAAATTATGCTGTCACCTGCTTGAAAAAAAATTTTGCACTGCTGAATTTGAGAATAGTGAAAATAACAACAGTTGAGACAGTGAAATAGCAGATTATAAACATCTGTTCAGTCTATAAAAATTACGCTAAGATTTCTATTTATACCTTATTACTTTTTGTATTTTCCTGTATTAGTATTTGATCCAGAAATATTTAAAAGCATTTCAAATTTCCCGCATGTATGCTACTACATTAAGACATACTTAAAACTGCAACTATTATAAACATGAAATGGTCATTTTATAACAGGGATAGATATTGTATCATAAACAGTCTTTTAAAGAAGCCCTGATTGTGTATGACACAGACTTGTATACCGGTAGTATTTTCCTTTGTATCATTCTGTATCATTCTTGATACCTCTTTTTTCACTGGAATGTCAATTATCATAGTTGGAAACAGCTGATGTGTATAACTTGGAGCTACTCACTATTTGCCATTACATATGGAAATGGTGGCCACTATATCATCTATCTATATATATATAGTACATCCCACACGAATACGGAATAGAAGCTATTAATTATTGGATAGAAACATATAAAACCGAACTACCTACTACAGTTTTTATTCAACGCAATCATAGGTTTGAACGTAGTTTTCAATTTAGACTCGTTTATATTTTGTCGTTTGGGCTTGTATCATATTTTCCCTCCGGTTTATATGATCCGTTCCTCCTATATTGACTCTTAAAATTCAAGAGTCTATCTAAAAATGAGGGTACTTTTTCTAAAAATGAGGGTTCTATTTCTAAAAATGAGGATACTTTTTATATGGCCTTCCAAATACCGTTTCGATCCCTAACATCACTGAAGAGACATTTATTGTCGAAATCCAGATCTGGTGTACTAAAACAATATTGACACCGTATGTTTGTGGCATAACATCAGGGCCTCAAGTTAAATTTTTTTCTGTTTAGTATTAAATTTATATTAAGATCCATTATATTGCAGTATTAAAATTCAAGGACTGTGGTACCTGTATAACGGACTCAGAGAATGTCATAATGTAGAAAGTGGGCTAAAAAAAAACCAACTGAGACAACAGCCAAAGCCAGGATATAGACAGACCCATGCACTTTACATTTTACATCAATTAAAAAATTAAAATGAATTTTATGTCAATTTTATGGTTTTGAGAAAAAAACATGTATTTCTGTTCCACATTATAGGAATTTTTTTTTAGCTTTCCTTCTCATAAGAAAAAAAATATTTTATCGGAGGAAGGTTCGGAAATAAAATTATGAACACAATAAAAATCCCAGCCCCCCCCCCCCCCCCCCCCAGATAAGAAAATGGTTGTTGCCTTATGACGTTCAGAACTAGATAATAATGTCGCTAATAAACGTTACCCCTTACGACGTCGCCAACATCCATACCCTTGAAGATCTGTGAAACAGTGAAACCGGTAGGATACCAAGGAGGATATTATAAAGAACACTGTGAACATTTTGATATAGTTATAGACAAAATGTAAATATTCATATTGATAATATAAATATTTGGTGCATTTTCAGCTTTATTTTTTTTCTTATTTTGTGCACATGGTGGACAAAAGTTAAAAACTTTTCAATATATCACAAGTTAATTTTTTTCTGTTTAGTATTAAATTTATATTAAGATCCATTTTGTTACATCTTGTGATCAATTCTATTTGGCAATCGCCAATGGCAGTCAGCAGGGTTAAAGAACATCAGTTGTTCGACCTGTTAGTCAAATGCGTTTTGTTTAAATATACTTTTTCACTTTTTTGGTCTTTTGGAAAATGTTGTTTGTGCTGTTTTTAAACCTTTCTACAACGAAATTTGTTTTACATGCACACGTATAAAAATTGCAGTTTTTATTCAACGCAATCATAGGTTTGAACGTAGTTTTCAATTTAGACTCGTTTATATTTTGTCGTTTGGGCTTGTATCATATTTTCCCTCCGGTTTATATGATCTGTTCCTCCTATATTGACTCTTAAAATTCAAGAGTCTATCTAAAAATGAGGGTACTTTTTCTAAAAATGAGGGTTCTATTTCTAAAAATGAGGATACTTTTTATATGGCCTTCCAAATACCGTTTCGATCCCTAACATCACTGAAGAGACATTTATTGTCGAAATCCAGATCTGGTGTACTAAAACAATATTGACACCGTATGTTTGTGGCATAACATCAGGGCCTCAAGTTAAATTTTTTTCTGTTTAGTATTAAATTTATATTAAGATCCATTTTGTTACATCTTGTGATCAATTCTATTTGGCAATCGCCAATGGCAGTCAGCAGGGTTAAAGAACATCAATTGTTCGACCTGTTAGTCAAATGCGTTTTGTTTAAATATACTTTTTCACTTTTTTGGTCTTTTGGAAAATGGTGTTTGTGCTATTTTTAGACCCTTCTACAACGAAATTTGTTTTACATGCACACGTATAAAAATTGCGGTTTTTATTTAACGCAATCATAGGTTTGAACGTAGTTTTCAATTTAGACTCGTTTATATTTTTTCGTTTGGGCTTGTATCATATTTTCCCTCCAGTTTATATGATCCGTTCATCCTATATTGACTCTTAAAATTCAAGAGTCTATCTACAAATGAGGGTACTTTTTTCTAAAAATGAGGGTACTTTTTATATGGCCTTCCAAATACCGTTTCGATCACTAACATCACTGAAGAGACATTTATTGTCGAAATCCGGATCTGGTGTACTAAAACAATATTGACACCGTATGTTTGTGGCATAACATCGTGGCCACAAGATAAAAAATTTTCTGTTTAGTATTAAATTTATATTAAGATCCATTTTGTTACATCTTGTGATCAGTTTTATTTGGCAATCGCCAATGGCAGTCAGCAGGGTTAAAGAACATCAGTTGTTCGACCTGTTAGTCAAATGCGTTTTGTTTAAATATACTTTGTCACTTTTTTGGTCTTTTGGAAAATGTTGTTTGTGCTGTTTTTAAACCTTTCTACAACGAAATTTGTTTTACATGCACACGTATAAAAATTGCGGTTTTTATTCAACGCAATCATAGGTTTGAACGTAGTTTTCAATTAAGACTCGTTTATATTTTTTCGTTTGGGCTTGTATCATATTTTCCCTCCGGTTTATATGATCCGTTCCTCCTATATTGACTCTTAAAATTCAAGAGTCTATCTAAAAATGAGGGTACTTTTTCTAAAAATGAGGGTTCTTTTTCTAAAAATGAGGGTACTTTTTATATGGCCTTCCAAATACCGTTTCGATCCCTAACATCACTGAAGAGACATTTATTGTCGAAATCCAGATCTGGTGTACTAAAACAATATTGACACCGTATGTTTGTGGCATAACATCAGGGCCTCAAGTTAAATTTTTTTCTGTTTAGTATTAAATTTATATTAAGATCCATTTTGTTACATCTTGTGATCAATTCTATTTGGCAATCGCCAATGGCAGTCAGCAGGGTTAAAGAACATCAATTGTTCGACCTGTTAGTCAAATGCGTTTTGTTTAAATATACTTTTTCACTTTTTTGGTCTTTTGGAAAATGTTGTTTGTGCTATTTTTAGACCCTTCTACAACGAAATTTGTTTTACATGCACACGTATAAAAATTGCGGTTTTTTTTCAACGCAATCATAGGTTTGAACGTAGTTTTCAATCTAGACTCGTTTATATTCTTTCCTTTGGGCTTGTATCATATTTTCCCTCCGGTTTATATGATCCGTTCATCCTATATTGACTCTTAAAATTCAAGAGTCTATCTAAAAATCAGGGTACTTTTTATATGGCCTTCCAAATACCGTTTCGATCCCTAACATCACTGAAGAGACATTTATTGTCGAAATCCGGATCTGGTGTACTAAAACAATATTGACACCGTATGTTTGTGGCATAACATCGTGGCCACAAGATAAAAAATTTTCTGTTTAGTATTAAATTTATATTAAGATCCATTTTGTTACATCTTGTGATCAGTTTTATTTGGCAATCGCCAATGGCAGTCAGCAGGGTTAAAGAACATCAGTTGTTCGACCTGTTAGTCAAATGCGTTTTGTTTAAATATACTTTTTCACTTTTTTGGTCTTTTGGAAAATGTTGTTTGTGCTGTTTTTAGACCTTTCTACAACGAAATTTGTTTTACATGCACTCGTATAAAAATTGCGGTTTTTATTCAACGCAATCATAGGTTTGAACGTAGTTTTCAATTAAGACTCGTTTATATTTTTTCGTTTGGGCTTGTATCATATTTTCCCTCCGGTTTATATGATCCGTTCATCCTATATTGACTCTTAAAATTCAAGAGTCTATCTCAAAATGAGGGTACTTTTTCTAAAAATGAGGGTTCTTTTTCTAAAAATGAGGGTACTTTTTATATGGCCTTCCAAATACCGTTTCGATCCCTAACATCACTGAAGAGACATGTATTGTCGAAATCCGGATCTGGTTTACTAAAACAATATTGACACCGTATGTTTGTGGCATAACATCAGGGCCTCAAGTTTAATTTTTTTCTGTTTAGTATTAAATTCATATAAAGATCCATTTTGTTACATCTTGTGATCAATTCTTTTTGGCAATCGCCAATTGCAGTCAGCAGGGTTAAAGAACATCAATTGTTCGACCTGTTAGTCAAATGCGTTTTGTTTAAATATACTTTTTCACTTGTTTGGTCTTTTGGAAAATGTTGTTTGTGCTGTTTTTAGACCGTTCTGCTTTTTTGAAGGCTATGTTTGAACTTTGCTTCGCATGAGTACAAACAATCGGTAACTAAGGGATAACAATCAGTACCATTTGCAATATCGACTGTGTGTGTTAAAATATATATTCATAAAACTATTCAAAAATGTTAAAAAAATTTCAAATGAATCGTTTTCATTGATAATATTTTTGTCATTTGTTCCATACATTGTGACCAATAGTAATTCTAATGAGTAATTTTTATCACGTAAATATTATTGTGTGTTGTTATCACTGGTTGTTTCATACACGTGTTACCCTTGTTTTACTTAAATGCATGTGACTTATGTACGTGCAATATGAAGTGATTTAAAAAGAAATTTTATTAAGAATTTTTAAAATATGCATAAATTGGGAACAGTTTTGTTGATTTGACTAAAAAGCTAAAATTCACACATTAACTGGGCCGTCAAAGCAATTTTGTCATGTGTTATGTTGATATATATCACATCTCCTTCGATTCGATTACGACTAAAGAATATTTGCTACTTAAGTCTATAATTAATTTAACGTCTAAACATTGTGAGTGAAGTACATGCTGACATTTTCAATGTAAATGTAAAGATTTCAAAGTGTTTCCTGAAATTCAGAATATTCAAATGTTGTATTTACAAGTCAACTATCCTACAAAGTACATGATGAATTATCAAAGAGGAAATCCTGGATAATCATAGGTCTGTTCTATGTTCCTTTGGAATTTCAACCAAAGATGAAGAACTGGATCTTCCATCACTGTATTGGATACCTAAACTACATAAGTGTCCTTACAAACAACGGTATATTGCTGGGTCTTCCAAGTGCTCCATGAAACCTCTTTCTAAATTATTAACATCTATTTTATCAGCAATGAAAGACGGGCTTCAAAGTTATTGTGAAACTGCCTATTCTAGAGGTGGCGTGAATCTGATGTGGATACTTAAAAATTCCAAAGATCTTTTAGAGTACATACAATCTAACTCTCTTTCATCTTGTAACAGTATTAAAACATTTGACTTTTCTACTCTTTCCACATTCCAAACTAAAAGACAAATTGAAAGAGTTGGTATTACTTTGCTTCATAAAAAAGAATGGCCAACGTAGATACAAGTATCTTGTCTTAGGGAGGGATAAATCCTACTTTGTAAAGAATCACTCTGATTCAACCAAAAAATTCTCTGAAACTGATATTATCAAGATGCTTGATTTCTTGATTGACAACATATTTGTTACGTTCGGAGGACGTGTTTTTCAACAGACTGTCGGCATTCCAATGGGCACAAACTGTGCCCCTCTACTTGCCGACTTGTTTCTTTATTATTATGAGGCTGACTTCATGCAGGAACTTCTTAGGAAGAAAGTTAAGAAGTTAGCAATATCCTTTAACTCTACTTTCCGCTATATAGATGATGTTCTTTCATTAAACAATTCAAAATTTGGTGACTATGTGGAACGCATCTATCCCATCTAGCTAGAGATAAAGGATACTACAGATACAGTTAAGTCCGCTTCATATCTTGACTTACATCTAGAAATTGACAATGAGGGTCGGTTGAAAACAAAACTTTACGACAAAAGAGATGATTTCAGCTTTCAAATTATGAACTTTCCATTTCTAAGTAGCAACATTCCAGCAGCACCTGCATACGGGGTATATACCTCCCAATTGATACGATATTCCTGTGCTTGCATTTCCTATCATGATTTTCTTGATAGAGGGTTGCTGCTCACAAGGAAGCTATTAAACCAAAAGTTCCAAATGGTGAAGTTGAAATCATCCCTTCGTAAATTTTACGGACGCCATCGCGAGTTGGTTGACCGTTATGGAATAACCGTTTCACAAATGATATCGGATATGTTCCTTACGTCGTAACTACAATCCCCTACCCTTTCATGAACGTGACCTACCGAATTAGACTATTTAGCGGATTTGTAATCACATAAGCAACACGTCGGGTGCCACATGTGGAGCAGGATCTGCTTATGCTTCCGGAGCACCTGAAATCACCCCTATTTTTTGGTGGGGTTCGTGTTGTTTATTCTGTAGTTTTCTATGTTGTGTCATGTTTACTATTGTTTTTCTGTTTGTCTTTTTCAATTTTAGCCATGGCGTTGTCAGTTTGTTTTAGATTTATTAGTTTGACTGTCCCTTTGGTATCTTTCGTCCCTCTTTTATGTGGTCTGTCTCAGAATTATTCTCAATTTATTCAAATATATTTATACCAATAATGAAATGTAATCCAATATTCAAAAAACCATCAACTAAATTAAAAGGGATGATATTTTGAAAATCATTTTGAAAATCATCCAAAATTTATTTTACATTAAAAAAACTATCAATTTTCCTTCTGTGATATGTGTTTTACAAAAAGTTAATGAGACTTTAATAGTAACTAGTTGATCAATGTTAAAAGACAAACGCTTATTTATGGATCTTTACTAAAGATTATATTTTATAAGTGCTTGGTGTAGTTTCAATTATTTTAATCTACAAAAGTGCGGATAAATTTACAAAATAATATCAGTGATTTGGTCATTTTTTCTGAAACAAAAACAAACGTTCTTATTCAACTATGATTTTTCGTTTACCAATGTCACTGACAAGAGTAATTTTGTCGGACATATAAGTGTGTCTGTTCACGCAGTGTATGAACACTTGTGTACAAAAAACTAGTATATATACGCATCTTAAAATTCGTAAACTACTTTTCACCAGGTAAATATTTTTTCTGATTAACTGGTCTGAATTAGTCCGATTAACCTGATACACTGGTCTTACGGCATTGATAGACCATGCCAGAATACTTTCGGGATTTTCTTATTTGTTTTGTTTCTTGTCATTATTTGAAAATGTTGTACGGCAGACACTATATATACAAATTATTTCAGAATAACTGCTGAGATATCAACACAATTATCTGTGTAATATGTTATGTCAATAACAATATCTTTTTAAAGCATAGCCTTGTACTTCAATATACAAAAATATGATGTGTGATTGCGGTGTAAATATTTGTTTCAATGATGATAGTTTCATTTTATGTTTTCCGTTAAGTAAATATATAGAATTTTCGTATTACTAGTAATTTGCAATAAAAGTTTCATTTTGTGCTTCAGTCATACTATAATTTCGACAACTTTCAAAATTGTTTCAAACACTTTTCGCGTGAACAACAATATGTAGCTATATTTAACAGCTACTTTCAATAATAAAAAGACTGACATTGGAAGGGACAGGTTGTTTTAGGACATGTTACAATTTAAATAAAGTATGCATTATTGTTGTTTCATTAACAGTGACTTACTCCTGTCCCCATCTGGTTTACTTTTTCTTGTCCGTCTAAGAAGCAGATTCTATAAAAAAATCTTCTGAAAAAAGCAAGGTACAAAATTTAACACCCGAGTTATCAAAAGACGATTTCATAATGAGCGTTATAATGCAACAGTACATTTAATTTTTCGATGTAGGCCGCGCAATTTCGGATTGAAACTGCCGGTAAAAATAACATATTTTACCATAAATTGATTTGAATTTAGTCAGCATAGCGGAACTATAAGTAACTTTAAAACTATTGATTGATTTAGGTAGCTATTAATCTATTCCTCGAAAAATGGCTGTACTTAGTCAGAATTATGACAATTTTCTTTTATTGGTTGGTATAATTGACTGTTTTGTTTGTTGGACTTTCACTTTGAAATAGATGTATTCAGAGTTGTTTACTGTCGCAGTTCTCTTATATTTGTTACGTTTCCCTCAGTTTTAGTTCGTAATCCGGATTAGCTTTTTCTCAATCGATTAATGAATTTTGAACAGCGGTATACTACTGTTGCCGTTATTTACAAGCAAAAATCAGTAAATGTGCTAATATGCAATAGAATAGTTTTAACGTTTTCTTTTGTATGATGTCATGTTTTGAAATGAATTTTATGCGCCAAAAAGCATGAATGGAATTAATTTTGAGGAATTTTATATTATTTGGAATAAAGTAACAGCCATTATATTTATATCTCTGAGTACTGATATATCAAGCTTTTTTATCGCCGCATTTAACAAGACGAAAAAAGCCCCTCGAATTTGAGTTTGTATAAGCATTCCTGTGTCGTTTAAAGATATTAGCAAAGTACATATGTATATACAAGAGAGGCGAACGATACCAGAGGGAATTTCGAACTCATTAATAAAAATGACTGACAATGCCAAAATAAAGACAAATAACTGAGCAACAGGAACCTCAAATAATATTGTGTGATTCCAGATGATCAAAAGGCGGTAAGGGTAAGCAGTGTATCCTCCACATATTAATCAATAGGATATGTGATTACCTGATATTGATAATTGACTTAAAAAGGACATTGGAATATTGAAAACAAGTGCTACATGTATTAAATGCACTTTATAAATTTCATAAATTGGACGCACGTTTCTGTGTTTTCTGCCATTATTTTTGTTCACCGATTGAAACTGATTCTTTGGTATATTCTTTACTTACTGTAAACTATATATTAAATTCATATAGCGTACAAACCAAACTGAAAGATTGCTAATCACAAATGACAATCGAATATAATATATTTATTAATAATATTAATTTGATTTATAGTATGTCAATTAAACAGAACTATACGCACTTTAATATATAATATGTTTAAAGGTAATGAGCAAAGACAAATAAAGGCAACAGTAGTATACCGCTGTTCAAAACTCGTAAATCGATGGAAAAAAACAAAATCGGGGTAACAAACTAAAACTGAGATAAACGCATTCGATATAAGAGGAGAACAACGACACAGCATTAAAATGTCACACACACAGAAACGACCTAACACAATAATAAGCTATATAACATAAAAGAAGACTTACATTAAAAGGGGTCAACACAAAAAATGTTCTCAGATAGGAGTAGGTCCGGTAAGGGCCGATTTTGGCCTTAAATTTCAATTTAATCTGACGAAAGATTTTTGACACTTTTTAAACACTTAAGTAAAATTGAGAAGGGAAATGGGGAATGTGTCTATTTCAGTTGATTCAATTAGTGTATGTGAAAGATTGTAACTGATTTACTCTTTAAAAACGCTCTGAATAAAGCTTAAATGTGAAATCTATCAAATATGCCACAAAACGTCACTTTTTAGATGGGTTTTGTCAAAAAAGAAAGTGGTCGCATCTTCAACAATTATATATGTTATGTTTTATCATCAAATACAACTTACATTTCAATATGATAATAATTAAGAATGAAAACAAATGCGGCCATTTTCATTTTAGACGGAAATCGTCTTAAATTTAACTAAAAGGCTAAAATTGTGAAGATTTCGGTAATTTCGCTTGAGTAAATGATGATAACTCGATATATGTGCATTGTATTGTCAAAAACAGCTCATATGTACAAAGCAGTAGCATTCTACTTTCCAATTAATATCTGAAAGTTTACATTTTAATAATTTTGTAAAACTGCTATATTTTGGGGCCAAAAAGGGGTCTCACTGGACCTACTCCTTTCGGGAAGGGTTACAATAAAACAAAAAAACTATCAAATAAAAACAGGTCAATACTAAAAAAGACCGTTGAGTTTAACATAATGACTGGGACAATTATTGTCATTTTTGTAGATAGAAAAATGAAAACATTATTTCGCAAAAAATCTACAATATAAAAAAGATTTTTTATGATTTATGATTGCCAAATGAGACATACATTAACCTCAAATGGCAAAGATGTTAGCAACTGTATGATATAGTTTGTCCTTTAATAATAAGCAATATACAGACAACCCAAAAGGCGATAACATGCCCGTACATTATCAATATATACAATTCAAACACAAAAACCAATGAACGGATGTATGTACAAAACAATAGTCGGGTAAAAAATATGATGATGAGCAACAAACGACCGAATAAAAGGATAATTGCTTTGAAGATGCACGAACAGAAAGGGTAAGGCTATTTATTATATAGTAACTAGATCTCATCTTTCTATCAAACCTTGAACAGTTGCATAATAATAGCAAAACATCAGATTAAATTATTTGAGTTGAAAAGAGCTCAACATCGTGTCTTATCCCAACCATGGAAAGCGCAAAAAACTTACAATTAAAACTGAGACATAACGAACCAATCTGAGAGTGCACGGAGTAATTGAAATCTAGTTCAAATCCAATGAAAACAAATGAAACATCTTGTATGTAAGACTTTGGTTTTTTTTTTAAATCCAATAAAAAAATTAAAACAAATAAAAGTTAACGTTTATTGCGAAGTTGAACAAAATTTGAACGAATAAAATTTAAAACGAAAACGGGGAATGCGTCAAAAAGACCACAACATGATCAAAGCGCAGCAGAAAACAGTCAAATGAGTCTTTAACAGACGGCAAGAAAATCCCGCTCCCTGAGGAGGGCTTCAGCTGGCCACTAAAAACATTAACGTATACCAGTTCAAAACTGGACGTCATTAATTAGGCCGTTAGTTTTCTCGTTTAAATTGTTTTACATTTCGGGGCCTTTTATTGCTGGCTAAGCGGGATGGGCTTTGCTTATTGTTTAATGCCGTACGGTGACCTATATTGTTTATTTCTGTGTGATGTTGGTCTCTTGTGGAGAGTTTTCTCATTGGAAATTATACCACATCTTCTTTTTTGTATCCCAAATCCCAAATATATATATAACCAATGATAAACAGAAATATCCACGACTTCCAATAGCAAGAGTTTCCTAATTTCGGACAGGTGTAAATATGATTGGAGATATCTCAACACTCCCCTACGCCTCATACAATGTGGAATAAACAGTCAAGCTGAATTGCACACATTAAAATGATGTTTAAAAGTAGACCACATAAATGTCAAACTTCAGATTATAATATTGAATGCCATTCGATGTTGTAGGCAATGAGATTGCAGTCAATTTAAAATTTAATTTGTAGAACAGGAAAGGTAGTAGACCATATTAGGGGCATTCAAAGTTCAAACATAAGTGTTCAAAAATAAAAACGGCAAAAGGACTTTACAACAATTAGCTTCGCCAACTTCAAAAAGTTGGTGCTGTTTCAATTTGTATTATACAAATACTTATAAATATGGCAATGATTCAGGGTAATATTCATTTTGATAACAGAATCGTTTTTAAATAGACGTAACAAAAGATAACAACGTTTATTTATTGAATAGCAGTGGTTATGTCATTCTATAATTATGAATTCTTTTCCCAAAATTTCCCCTGTCTACTAGAATTATAATTCTCAATAACCTGGTAACATTCTGGGATTTTATTCATCAAATTTGTTACTCCCTGTTTATTCAAAAATACGTAACTCAGTATTGAAATAATTCAAAATTCCTTATCAATACAGATATTATATGGCAAAAAGAAAAATTACAGAAGAAAATTCAAAACGGAAAGTACCTAGGTAAGTCAAGACCGTCATTTATTATTTGTGATGTTGATACGGAATATTTATTACATGTATTGGTAAGAATTGGTGTTGTCAAGACGTCGGATCAAAACAAATTGTTAATGCGTAGAAACAGATATAGTTCCTTACATTTTCTATTTTGATTTCATAAAAAAAGAATTTGCCAATGTAGTAAAAAGAATAAATAATCTCGTGACCTATCAACACTGATAATTAACTTAAACAACGCGTGGTTCATTTGATCTCAGATATTCATTAGTCAAAATTTGATTATGACGTAATATTTTAGGGCTTTCTTCTGAATTTCCTATTGTGGCGTCTTGAAAAAAGGTGACCATCACTGATGACGTTTCAAAAAAAGAGTATAAAAAAGAAGGATATAATTTGGCCGCATGCTGTTTGAAATTTATTTAAGAAACAGATTCCACCACCAAATATGTTAATTACGATATTTAATTACGATATTTAATTACGCAGGATAGTTAAATTGTAAATATTTAAAACGCTCGGCGAGCCTCCCGTAATATATATGGAATTTGACTATCTAAAGTAAATAAAAATATTATCACTCAATACAGTTGTTGAATCTATATTTATCAACAAGGATAAAGTCATTACAAATTCATATATATCTAAGTTTTCAGAAAAACAACGTTCTTTTGCAATTGTATTACAGCATTAAACTCTCTACACTTCACACAAGTATTCCGGGTTCCATACTCAAAACAAATTGAAAGAACTGGTCCTTCTTTGTGTCATGACAATACTATTAATAATTTATAGTTTGGTTACTATGTTGAACTCATCTATCCCATCGAACATGAAATAAATGATACAAGAGATACTTGTGTCATATAATATGACTTAAATCTACAAATTGACCACGATAGTCGGTAAATAACTGTACGACTAAAGCATTGCATTACACTTCCTAATTGTGGTCATAAATGAACCTACTTTCAGCGCATACATATTGATTGTGCACCTCCCAGTTGAAACTGTATTTAGAAGTTTGCTTTTCCTGTCATAAGTTCCTTGTTATATGTAGAGGGTTACTGCTAACAAGAAAGCTATGGCACCAGGTGTGTATAAAGCTCTTTATGAATTTAACAATGACAAACATTGCTTCATTCATTAGAAAGGAAATATTTACAAGTACGCATTATACAAACCAGCACCCATCATTAATTGTCAAATAGTAAATATGAAATTAATAGTCAGTACGATAATCAATAACATATAAGATGTTAATTCATACAGTAAACATAAGTAGAATTACCTACTTAGTGGTCACTATCGAGTAATCAGCTGTACGAATATGAAAGGACCTTCGAAGTACATACATTGTAGTACGTATAGTTTGTTGCTATGTTCAAAACAGAACATAAAAGAATGGATGAGTTCGAAACCATTATGAAGAGTCGAAAGCATCGTAATGGAAGTTTAAAACTTGACGGAAATTAAGAGAATCAGGAAGAGTCAAAAGCATCGTGATAGAGGTCAAAAGTATGATGGAAGTCAAAAGCATGACGATGGAAGTCAAAACTATCATGACAGAAGTCAATTAGTGCAAGTATCGTGGATTCCTGATAGATATAAAAAGATGCGTGGTATGATTGCCAATAAAAACAACTTTAGACTTGCACTAAGATAGTATAATGCATCAGAATACTTGTTAAAACCGGCACGAAGGAAACACTCCCATGATAGAAGTATCGTTATGTTTACTTGAATGGCCACTCATAATTGTTTACACAGTTATATATGCTGTATGTTTGTTGTCTCGGTTTTGCCCTTTGTCCGTATTTTCCCTAATATTAAGTGAATATGGAGTAAAGATTGTGATAGCCATAGACAATCATCAATGTTAATATACTCATAGCATGTACAATTTTTCGCTAAAATGGACATATAAATTATCTACACACCAATTGGTGTTTAATTTGGTTGATTAAATAATTAATTAATATTCCTTATGTCCAGCGGGAAATATATCATGTATATTAAGGTAGCCATCTTGTTCCATGTGATCTTCCATTTGCATGTACAATTTTTGACTAATATGGTGCTACTAGCATGTTAATAATATATACTTTTGTGTCTAGACCAAAACGAAGCATGTCCCGAGGCCATTTCATGCCGACAATTAATCTTAAAAGTACTGAAATTCTTATAAGCAGCTCAAAACCTCATGATCTGTTTGATGAAAACATTTCTATACTCTCTCTTTTCTGTTCAATACATGTTTATCAATTTAACAAACATGGTATAGAATGTGTTTTCATAATTTGCAACATGTTAATTACATGTTGCAGCTGCTACTTTTTCTTTCAAGATTTATGCCTCAAAAAGTTTATTTTATCTTATTAATGTTTTACCTATGTTTTGCCTATTTGTCATCTTTAAATATAATCCAGTGTTTTAAAATAGTGTTCTTTCAGTGTCGTATCCGTTTTAAAAATACTGTTTACGAATACCGAGGGTGTCGATTGGAGTTTAACCATTCGTGTGCCATTTATTTGCCAGTCATCTCCTGCATAAAAGATTTAATTCCACTCCCTGTTTGTGTTCTTATACATGCTAGGCTTTCAAATATTCGCAATTTAGCGTTCTTGATGAGAATAAATCTCGCTTCGGACGCATGAAATTTATAACGTGTTGTTTTCATTTTCATGTAAAGTAGTAAACAACATAACCAATTTTCATACAACAGATGTAAACAAGTATGATTCATTACTAAAATTTGTTTTGTTGATCTTGTTAAGCTGATCGTTAAGTCTGTTTAGCTTCTCTCTATCTTCTTTAGTTTTGCTCAAAGCACAAAGAAGGATAAAAGAAAATCCACCAGATGCAAAAAGAAGAGAAGTCTTAGATGCATGATTTGTTATTAGTTGTTAGTGGCTGTCAGATAACTGCCAGTACTCTCAGATCTGTTCCTAGTGTCTTTTTGTTGTTGGCATGTACAAGTACCCGACCACGTCCACTTGTATTTTTGTCCATATGATGAGTCAAGCCTTTTTCAACTGATTTTTATAGTTCGTTCTTATGTTGTACTGTTATGCCACTGTCCAAGGTTAGAGGGAGGGTTGGGATTCCGCGAACATGTTTAACCTCGCTACATTATTTATGTGTGTGCCTGTCCCAAGTCAGGAGCCTGTAATACAGTGGTTGTCGTTTGTTTATGTGTTACATATTTCTGTGTCATTTTGATCTCTTTTAGATAGTTGTCTCATTGGCAATCATACCACATCTTCTTTTTTATAGAAACAATTGAAGAGCTTTCTGACCAAAAAGGACCTAATAAATAGCCAAATCAGTCGAGGGACAACTTTGTCTGATGGAGTTAAAACCTTAGTTTCTTTATCATATCAACATTTATGGACAAATAAGTTAACATGATTAAAGGTGATTTCAGAATCAAAACGTCGCTTTCGTCGGGATGATTCCTAAGTCTTCAGTTTCATATTTGTAAGATCCGTAATTCATTCCAATCTAAAACAACAATTTATTGTTTAGGTCTGGAAGACAAATGATCGAGGAGGGATGACATTGTTTAGGTTTGGGTTTTTTTAGGGGGGGGGGGGTAAACAAGTTGTTGTTTTACTACGTATAAATGTTAAATGTACTCTTAATGTTGGATAACTAATGCTGCTGTATATGTTATAAAATGATTGTTCAGCTTCGAATTTTCAGTACTACTAGAACACATCCGTGATATCGCGGGTCCGTGACTGAATTAAAGTATATAACTATGCGCAAGCCTTATTTTAGTATTAGTATTGTCATCTGATAAAGTCATGCCGATTATAAGATACACAGATTTTCTCTGCTTTCAAATCTTTCTGTTTGAACCCGTGGAACTGTAACTTATCAGTTATTGGTAATATTAATTATTTGGAAAACAAAAGGTCCTGGAATGGAGTATTTTTTAATCAACAGCATATTGTCCTATATTAGTTATGAATAAAGTTGAATTCTTTGATTCGCTGTTTTACGTCATGCCCACTAACAAATTGAAAACTGTACCATTAGGCCTTATTTTTAGTCAAGATTTTTAGTATTCGTATTGTTATCTTAGAAAGTCTTACTGATAAAAATACTACAATAGGTAACAATTTGACTATTTAGTAGTGTCAACCCTGTGATTATGACCCGTGTATATAGCATATTAATCCTGAATACACCGTTTGGTGGTGCGCCTGTCAGATGCGTAACGTACAGATAAGATAATAGGTAACAGGTGAATATACTATTGGTATCGGTATCGGACTCGACCCGGAACTTCTGAATTATTGGCAATATTAATTACGTAGAAAACAAAAGGGTCTGGAGTGGTGTAATTTTTAATCTACACCTTTGTACTATATTAGTTATATATAAAGTTGAATTCTTTGATTCGTCGTTTTTTAACGTGATGACGGCTGACAAATTGGACCTCGTAATTTTAGTATTATAGATCACCTTCCCATTACAAACTACCGGTTCGCAAACTAGATAACATCTTATATAACAAGTTTCATCTTATCTACTGCTTGTTATCCCGTGTATCTAAATTATGACAAATACAATTCTATATTTTATATTTATATTTTTCCTTTTTTGGTTTCAATCAGATATTAATAAAAATTGATAAATGGGGTCACTTGCAGGCGAGGATCCAGGGGGGAGGGGGGAGGGGGTTGGAACCCCCCTTTTTTGGACGATTAATGCATTTGAATAGGGACATGTAGTTGGAACACCCCCCCCCCCCTCTTTGTCCTGGGTTAGAACCACCCCCCCTTTTTACATGCCTGGATCCGCCCCTGCACTTGTGTAGTGCAGTGACAAATTTAAAAGGGACACATGTACACAATTCAAAGATTAGAATAATCATATACTTACTGAATAGATCAGAATGGCAAAAAAAAATACAGAAGAAAGAAATAAAGTATTTATAATTACAGTAACTTGTGTAGTCACTTTAAATCACCTCTTTTAAATAGCATGAATACTCTATTCAAAAGTTTTGAATGGAAAACTTATTAAGTTCTTTTTTCGATATTTTCAATTTTAAAGGGACATTTTGTTGGTAATTCTTTTTCTAATGTTCAAAAATCAAATATACCTATCAATTACAAGAATAACCTTGTCACAAAGAAAATTACAGGTTTATGTCTATAGAACATGCAATTTGTTATATTGAATTTACAAGGGCAGGATATTACGCCAAACAACTACTACTAAAATTATATCTTCTATATCATGTATATTTAAAAGAAGTAAAACTAAATAATGTTATTTCGCTCTCAGTCATTTAATATGCAGTGAGATTGAGTTGTTTTTTTTAAACAAAAATCGTTGTACGAAATTAAGTCATTTTCCGTACTTCCTTTAACCTCCATCGCTGTACCGTGAAAATACCTTTCTGCAATTATCATTTAATAGAAAAATAATTATGAGACTAATATTTCACATCCCTCAAGTAAAATTGAAAGGTTTAACTATTAGTTTTATTCTCTTTAGGTCAATATTTATTTTCGTGTGTCGAAACGTATATGAATCTTAGTGGCCGAGTGGTCTTAACAGGTTTTTCCACTATATCACTTGCTAGCCTGTCAACTCTGAGGTTGTGAGTTGGAGGTCCGAGTTGGTAGATGCGTCATATTACACAAAATAGACAAAAGTTCTGAGATTGGCGTAAAACAGATAAAAACAATCGGAAGTATACAACATTCGCCTTTATATTTTTGCGAGTGTTTACTTTCCTGGTGGAGGTATACAAGAAATTACATAGAATGACTTTAAACAATTAAAACATACAGCCTTGTTTCCATCAGGTTTACAAAAGTTCTTAAGGCGGCGAATCAATACAACTCCCAAAATCTGCTATTACTACTGAAACTGCTATGGTAACTAAATAACCTAAATAAATTAACTTACATTGTAATCAACTCCAGGAATAAGTCTCTGACTGAAACACTCTCAATTCCTGAACGCTGTTAAAATATTAACCTGGAAGAAACTCGTTCCGTTTAGCTAGAAATTTAAAAATTATTATCGCAAAATATAAGTTATTTCAGAGGGTCCACAATAGGGGATTCTAAAAAGTTTTTTTTTAATCAATGCGGTAATCCATTTAGTTGAAATGTAGACTGAATTGAACTGAATTTTAATGTGCGTATTGTTATGCGTTTACTTTTCTAGATTGGCTAGAGGTATAGGGGGAGGGTTGAGATCTCACAAACATGTTTAACCCCGCCGCATTTTTGCGCCTGTCCCAAGTCAGGAGCCTCTGGCCTTTGTTAGTCTTGTATTATTTTAATTTAGTTTCTTGTGTACAATTTCGAAATTAGTATGGCGTTCATTATCACTGAACTAGTATATATTTGTTTAGGGGCCAGTTGAAGGACTCCTCCGGGTGCAGGAATTTCTCGCTACATTGAAGACCTGTTCGTGACCTTCTGCTGTTGTTTTTTTCTATGGTCGGGTTGTTGTCTCTTTGGCACATTCCCCATTTCCATTCTCAATTTTACGTAAGAGAGAAAGAGAGTTATTTGCATGTAAAGTTAAAAGTTGTATGACTTTTGTGTAATAAAGTGTTTTAGATATAGTTGATTTATTTTCAAGCCTAAAAGTTGCTAACAATGTATATATATTAAATTAAATCAACAGACACTGTTTCCTCTGTCTCGAAGTTAATAATATGCGTCATTTTAGTATTAAAATCCTAAAACCAAAGTGACGACTTTAATTTAAATTAACAATTTCCCCGATCTAAGTAGCATAGCATTTGTATGTCAGATATATTAAATTTGCCCATTACATAATTACATAAAGAAAAAGAATAACATATTACATACACAGCTACTTTTACTAAATACTAAATATTAAACGCAAATTTCTAGTACTTCAGATTTCTAGTACACAAATAGTATCTATGCAAAAGAAGGAGTGTAGTTCGGGAATTTCTTTACCAATTTGTAAGGTATATTCATCTTGACGAGTATATTACTATTACTATACCCTATTTACCGGGTTTGTAATTACATGTACAAAAAGACAGATGCCACATGCGAAGCAGGATCAGCTTACCCTTCTGGGGCACCTGTTATCAATTCCAGGTTTAGTGGGGTTCGTGTTGCTTAGTCGTTAGATTTCTATGTTGTGTCTTGTGTTCTATTATTTGTCTGTTGATCTGTTTGTCTGTTTTCTTTTTTTTTTCCTCTTGTATCTTTCGTCCCTCTTTTCTTTACCAATATACCAACTTCAACTACATATAGGATATACATTTCAAGTCGGTATTCAAAAGCGCGTACATGTGTAGCTGCTACGCATACTTTGTCAAATGTCAACAGTGTCTTAGCAGAAAAGTTCTTAAACGAGGTTTATTTCGAAGGACTGTTTATACAACAGTGCATCCTAAGATAACAAGACCTTGTGTGATGAATATTTCGTATGAACTTTTACAAAAAATAAAACATGGTTTTGAAGTATAGATTCTAGGTATTGACGTTTTTATATATCATCTTAAGGTGGTACCTAACACTACAGGGAGACAACTCTGTAAAATCAGCAGAACGTTTTAATGACGTTGTGTTCATGAGGGAATATTAAACTTCTCAATGATCAAAATAAGTGTTTGTCAAA
The DNA here is from genome assembly GCF_965363235.1 of Mytilus galloprovincialis. Taxonomy (NCBI): domain Eukaryota; kingdom Metazoa; phylum Mollusca; class Bivalvia; order Mytilida; family Mytilidae; genus Mytilus; species Mytilus galloprovincialis. The sequence goes on along the minus strand of NC_134845.1, from coordinate 81,412,894 downwards.
CTGCTATATAACCAGTGTAATTTTTCTGATTAAACGGTTGGTTCAAATTTTTTGAATTTTTTATATTTTTGTCAAAGGGTCAAAGTTAATAATTTGTCAAAATTTTAAGAAAATTAAACGAGCTAAATTAATTTTAGTTAAAGTGTTAGGTACCACCTGAATTACACGTTGTGGTGTTCTTTTTATTCTCTTCATAAATTATTACTTTTACTGTTTAGTCTATTTTCGGTAATAATTATTTGACGTGGCTCGGTACTCATTTATCCGGTCATTGTGTTAATGTACTGTAAGGTGTAACCAGGCGTTTATATCCCAAACGTCCGTTCCAGTCAATACTTGGATCCAAGTTGTCCTCAAACAATAAGTCCATACTAAAAACTACAACTACATGCATCTACGTTATGCACAGTGAACCAAAATATATACACGGGCTCTTTGCCGGTGAAAGGATGAGGATCTAGACTGATTCCAAGTTCTCAAACAGGAGGGTGTACACTGTACAGTGACCCTAGGGACTCCCTTTATAATTTATTTGATTTGTTATATTGTTCCAAACATGAATATAATTTTATACATGTATGGTTTATGGTTGGGGGTCTCGACCGTTTTCAAATTCTCAAACAGGAAGCGGAAGAGTAGCCCCACGAACTCGGAGTCTCCACCTATATTTCATATGAGAGGGGGTAGGAGGGGTCCTGATCCCGAAATCCCAGGCTTAAAAACACGAAATCCCGAGGTCCCGAAATTCGAAAAAAGAATTCCCTGATCCCGTAATCCCGAGCTTTAAAACACCCGATCCCGGAGTCCCGATAAAGGTCCTATTCCCCCTTTCATATGATTTGTTATGTATTGTCCCTTACAAGAATGTATATGGTTTAGGGGTAGGGATCTCGACCGTTTCCAAATTCTCAAAAAGGAAGGGTGGGGTGACTGCGGGGACTTCCCCTATATTACATTTGATTTATTATATTGTCCCATACATGAATATATATGGTTTAGGGGTGGGGATCTTGAACTTTTCAAAGTTCACAAACAGGAGGGGTGGGGTGACCCAAGGGACTCCCCCTGTATTTCATTTGATTATTTATATTGTCTCATACATGAATACATGTATATATGGTTTAGGGTCGGGGATCTGGACTGTTTCCAAGCTCTAAAACAGGAGGGGTGGTCACCCTAGGGACTTCCTCTATATTTCATTTGTTTAGTTATATATATATAGTCCCATACATTAATGTATAAAAAAAATATTATGTTTGAGGGGTGGGGATCTCATCCGTTTCAATGTTATCAAACAGGAGGGGGTACAGTGATCAAAAGGACTCCACCTATATATCATAATTATGATTTGCTTACATTCAGGTATCATATAATCTAGTTGCACTATTTGTGAAAATAAAGTAAGAAACTTCCAGCTATTTTAAATGACCTTCAAAATTGAGGAAAAAAATACCAATTGAAATTGCAGGGATATGTTTAGACTTTAAAAGCATCTCACATGCATTATCAACATTTATCACTGATTAAGAAAGTTTATACTGTCACCAGGAACATATCTATTGTTAGATATACTGTTCCCAGCTGTCACATTATATTGGATTTTGACATTAAAATTTGTCAAAAAGTAATTTTGAGTTTCTGTACAAAATATTTTCTGCGTTTTCTTTCTTTAACATATATCTTTTGATTTTCAATTCTAGTGTTTTTATTTATTTACCATGTATAGATGTATTTTGTCACCTGTATGAGGGTTTGGATGGGGTTAAATGATTAAAGAATAATGCCCTCAAAAATGGAAGATTAGAGAATAACGGGCAAAAAAAAATGAAGATTAGAGAAAAAAAGGGGTTAATTTTTTGAAGATTAGAGAAAAAGGGGTTGATTTTTTAAAGATTAGAGAAAAAAGGGGTGAAAATTAAATATTTACAGAATAACAGACCCCTCACCCCCCATCCATCCCATTGTTATTATCTAGCTGAAAAGTATGTTATTTATAACTAATTGAACAGTTTTTTTCTTACTTTTAATTCTGGATTACAAAAAATATGACCAGAAAAACATTAAATGATCGTTGATTTATCCAAAAGTTTTGAAGTTCCACGTACGAAGTAAGCACATTAGGAATCCTTATGTAGTTTATTATCCCCTGAGCTTTTGCCTATAAGATGTCAAAGAACAAATGTATGAAATATTTAATCGCCATAAATTTCTAAAGACAGGTAGTTTAGATTTCCCAAATGGCGAAAGTCGTAGGAATATTGTTTGTCGTCAATACGTAGTGATTTATAGCATCTGTGAAATAGACTTGCATGTAACATTCAAATAAATATAACTCCTATTTAGAATTAACAATAAGATATATGTAAGAAAAATTACATTTTAAATAATATATATGTAGCGTCACTAATTAATAAGTAATTATTCAGATAAGAGTGCAGATTTGTTGATGTAACAATAATCAGCCCTTTCAATTCTATAAGTGTTAACAACATGACCCACTAGGGTGTTTATTTAAGAATTGAATGCTTCTTTTTGTAACTTCATTGGGGTGTAAAAGCGTTGACCGAAGTACATTTTGTATGAAGCGCGGAAGCGCTTCATACTAACAATGTGTGCACGGTCAACGCTTTTACAACCCTATGAAGTTACAAAAAGAAGCATTCAATACTTATAATTACATTTTTTTAGCAATGATCATGAAAACACGAATTTTATATTGTTTTATTTAATTCACCTGTGCACTTTATTGTGGGACCACGTGTTATCATGAATGACAAGTTTTTTTTAGGAATTGAATGCTTCTTTTTGTAAATTTATTGGGGTGTAAAAGCGTTGACCGAAGTACATTTTGTATGAAGCGCGGAAGCGGAAGCGCTTCATTCTAAAAATGTATGCACGGTCAACGCTTTTACAACCCTAAAAAAAACCGTGTATATGACCCTAATTCGAGCGCCGACCCAAAGCCATTTTATTTCTGTTGTAATTAAAGTGAAAAATTAATAGAACTTGTGTCAAAAGCAAAGTAAGGGTTGCCAATAAATTTTATCAATTGCCTGATTCATCCCAATGTTAACAATCCTGAATATGACAGCTGTTTTAAGGAAACTCGCAACTCGTGTTATGAAATAAAAACTTCGCCCTCATTTTTTCCAACCAATAACCAAGGGAAATAATCCCATCATTAAAAATATGGGTAAACTCGGCCCATGGACAAAATGATGGACAACTGAGACCACGGCACAAATCACAATCATGCACAAAAAATGAAAAGGAAAAAAATAATAAAATGGAAATACCGACCTACCTACCCAGGTCTTATTTATTCGATGATGTAACCTTAAACAGACATAAACTTTTTTTTGCCATACAAGTGTGGTCATTTTAGCTCTTCTTTATGTCTTAAATCAATTTTTATGATTAACTAGAAATGCTGAAAGCACTGCCCATAACAGCCAGCTTCCCTCCAAAATAATAAAATCTAAAACAAACACTTGAATCTCTGTGACCTACTGCTCACTAATAATACCCCGATACCCTTAAAGTATAAGGCAAACAGAAAATTGTTGAGTGATGAATCTGAAAAAGCATCATATAGTATAGATGACTCATATAAACCCTGAAACCAAATTTCTGAAATTTTTGTAACATTCCTGCGAACGATGTGACGAAAAATATTCATTGGACGGACTGACCTAAGGATGTACAGACAGAAGTAAAACAGTATACCCCTACTTTTTTAAAGACTAAAAGTGGTGCCGGGGGTACAAATATAAAAAAAAAAACAAATTTGCCCACAGTGGCACAATTTATGAATAATTTTTAATATTAAAATCCCATAAAAGGAATAAGTGAAATCTAAAAATATTCATTGTATAAAAAATCGTAAGGGATCTTGCATGTACATGTATATTATATTTCAGCAATGTTTCATGAAAACTTGTTCAAGCGGTTTTAAGTCATTTTTTGAAAACGCGATAATTTCGACCCTTTATTATGAATAATGTCCCTATACATGTAGTAGGTCCGAGTACACAGTTATCGTCCTTTTGACGAATATAGTCCTTAGTGTGGACAGTGTGTTACTTGCCAATTTTTGTTATACCCCTTCCAAATTTATTTCTCCATGTTTTATGCCTCATATAGCAAGTTGGGGGTTGAAATGACACTGTAAAAAAAATTGGATCATAAATATTAATGTAAAGTAGTGATTAGGTCTAGCTGAAAAAGGTCAAAAATTAGCACTTCGGAAGCTGTCAAAAGATTTCAAGACCCCCTTAACATAAAATTGTCCATATTTTGAGTTAAAGCTGATGAAGTTTTCTATAATTTTGATATAATTTGTCCCAAAATTAGTACAACACACTGTAAAAATATTATTGAGAAAGCGCAGGTGGGATTTTTTTAATTTTCATTTATTGTCTAAAAGAAATGAACTACGAAATAACTGTGTACTCGGACCAGTACTCAAAAACCAGATATAAATAATATCTGATAGAAATGGGAATAAAATTGAGAATGAAAATGGGAAATGTCACCAATCATCCAATGGGTAGGGGCGGATCCAGCCATTTTAAAAAGGGGGGTTTCCAACCCAGGACAAAAAAGGGGGGTGAGTTCCAACTATATGACTCCATTCAAATGCGTTGATCATCCAAAAAAAAAAGGGGGGTTCCCCCTGGATCCGCTACTGTTGGGTATTCAATGCAGCAAGAAACTCCTGCCCCAGGAGGCGTCCTTCAGCTGATTTGAGTTGTCTGAATGATTCACTAGCAATGATTCTTAGTCAGAGCTCCAAATAAAAATACGTTTCTTTCAAGTTTGCGTGATAACTAGTGTGATCACAGGTATTTGGGGCATGGACCCCCCTTTTTTGGACCTCACTAAAAAAAAATTGTTTGGTGTTTTTTATATTCATTTTCAATTTTCTACAATGTATAAACATATATCAAGTCTCAACAATCCATTGCTAGTCGATTGCAATAACTTTTTTACTATCCATACGACACTTGGGGACTTGGGCCTCGGATAGATATTAAGAAATGGAAAAAAGTTTTCTCTTGGACATTGTAAACAAAATAATATTTGTTTTTACACAAAGCATATATTTGTTATAGTACCTTCACCAACAGACTACAATATTATTTTCATATATGCCCCACCTACGATACCATGCAACTACGATAGTAGAGGGGCATAATGTTTTCTGGTCTGTGCGTCCGTTCGTCCGTCCTTCCGTCTGTCCCGCTTCATGTTAAAGTTTTTGGTCAAGTTAGATTTTGATGAAGTTGAAGTCCAATCAACTTGAAACTTCGAACACATGTGCCCCATGATATGATTTTTCTAAATTTAATGCCAAATTAGATTTTTTTTATCCCAATTGCACAGTTCACTGAACATAGAAATGACAGTACAAACTTCAGGTTATTTTTTTAAAAGTTTTTGGTCAAGCGGTATTTTTTTATGAAGTTTCATGAGTCTAATCAACTGGAAACTTAGTAAACATAGAAAATTATAGTGCAAGTGGGGCATCCGTGTACTATGGACACATTCTTGTTATTTGTTTGGGGGTGGGGGGGGGGGGGGTGCGTGGAGATGCGTGGGGGGTTAATACTGCACGAAGAATTTTTTTTTCAACTCGATCCGCTCGTCTCAATTGTTAAGATTCTTATCCTATGTTTGAATTAATATGTTATCCAGAAATGTTCGGCCTTTAAGAATGCTTACCCCAGAAGTTATATACCCTCACGTTGTAGTACTGTCCAATAGCTATTCATAAGAGTAGCGTCTATAATGCCTAGCCATAAAGAACTACCGAGACAATGGGTCGGAAAGTGAGTGCCCCAAATGCGTATATATCGAATTAGGGCTTATTTCCATCTTTCGGACGCAATTTTCGTCCTCTAGAAATGCTTACCCCAGAAATTCGTTGCCCCCACGTTGTAGTACTACCCAATAGCTATATATTTATTAGAGCAGAGTCTATAATCCCCAGCCATACAGAACTGTCGGGGCAATGGGTTTGAACAAGTGGGTGGCCCTGTTTTGAAAAGAAGTTGTGTTGTGGGTACTAGTATATCATGACAAATTTATTTTACATCAAAATTTAATTTTTAGTCGTTAATATGAGTTTTGAAAATCGCAAATGTGGATTAAACATGCGCTAATCACATCCTGGACTTAACAGATAATACTTCGTTTGAATCGTCATCATGATATATTGTAAATGCTAATTACAAAACCGTAAATATGAGTTAGAAATTTGCAAACTAAATTTAGAATTTTGTTAATGGGATATACAAAATTTTGATTTTCTATATAAATCTCAGTTTAGTCGAACAAAAAAGTCAAAAACTATGACTTTAAAGAAAAGTAAAACTGTCGCTCAAGTAGTTTACCAAACGCAATTGCAGGATGACGAATTGCAGGAAAGATTTTTATAAACAGAATTGCAGGATGAGAATTGCCGGATAGCTTTACACTAGTGAGATCGAACTACTGATAAATGCGGTAATGACTCATGACAAGCACGTCCATACAAAGTTCCCTGAAATCACAAAAAACTCCCTCTTCTTGAAGCTGTAAATGTAGATCCACGACTGATGCAATACTTTATTTATCATGAATATTAATGTAACGGAAATAAAGCAAAACAAGCACCGTTTTTAGCTGTTAGCGTGGTTTTTTTTTTATAACTGTGCATGCACTGATTTAGAGAGAGAAAGAGTTTAATTAAAGATGATGATAGTATTTGAAATGTTTGCCTACTTTTTTTCTTCAGACAATACCTGTTTGATAACGTTTGACATACACATTTTATGAGACTGCCAAAGATATTGTTCTTGAACTTGAACACTGACGAATACCTACATTTGCAGTAAAATATTTTTTATCCTGCCTACGAATAGCTAGAGATGATAGATGGATGGGTGGGTGTCTGTATAACGTCTAGAAGCAAACTCTACGAATATTCTGGACGAAAACTTGTTAATTCAATCGACATGAATATCAACTCTGATTTTTACTTGTCCGACACGTTCAGCCGATTCTTTTTATCGACAGATAGTAGGTCTTCCTATGGGCCATTGAGCACATTTATGTCCCTTAACCAGTAGACTTTTTTCTGTACTTTTTTTTAATCACAGTTAATGACTAAACTCAATAAAGACCAGTCTAAATTCATTTTTGTTGATAAATTGAACAATGCTTCATAAGTGTTTCTCGTTTTTCGTTTTTATATAGATAAAACCGTTGGTTTTCCCGTTTGAATGGTTTTACACTAGTAATTTTTGGGGGCCCTTTATAGCTTGCTATTCGGTGTGAGCCAAAGCTCCTAGTTGAAGGCCGTACCTTGACCTATACCGGTTTACTTTTATACCTGGTTACTTGGATGGAGAGTTGTTTCATTGACAATCATAAGTTTAACACATCTTCCTATATCTATTAACGTTATCTTGATGATACTTTTCGTTAAATAATCAAAAATGTTGTAAATATGCTGTCGAAATCAACCCGTAGGAACTTACCTTAAATAAACCAAAAATTAGCAGCAATACGTGTACTTTCCCAGATTTCGATTTAGACACTTAAGTTTTACATCAGAAACTCTACTTAAAAAAAGTCGACAAAAAAGATGACTTCTATTTCCTTATTGTTAATTTTCCTTTTTGGGGCGGTGATGTTCCTCTGGCACCATCTTATGGTGTTTGTATATCCCAAACCCGTGTCAGTAGTGACGTTTGGGTTCAAAGTGCGTAATTTATGCGTGCTTGCTAAATTATTCAGTCAGTGTTTTATTATAAATCAGGCCGTTATATATAGTTTCTCACTCAAATTGTTCATATTTTCATGTCGGTACCTTTAATAGCTGACACCGGTATGGATTTTCCCCATTTTTGAAGGGCGTACCGTTGCCTATACTAGCTTACATTCACTTTCTTTGAACTTTGGCGAAAATCTGTCTCATTAGCAAATATTACACATCCTAATCTTTATATAATTCACAAGGTTAACAGTTTGAAAGAAGACATGTCATCCTACCCGGATACATCATTTTATAGAGGCAGATTGGAGGTTTGAGTGCCCGCCCATTTTTTTTGTGGGAAAAATTTGGTTGATAAAATAGGGAATAACTGAAGCATGAATGGAGTGGGCCCCCTTGTAGGCTGTCATTGCCGCCCTCTAATCCTCCGCCCCTTATGAAAAATCAGGATCCGACCAGAATTTGTGTTTACTGTTTAAGGCTATGTGCGGAAAATAAGCAAATATAAATTTCAAAATCTTGCGGAGAATAGGCAAAAATAAATTTCAAAATCTTTTGCGTATAAGTCGGTTGAGTTTCCAAATCAACGCTGACCGAAACTCGCGGCGAACACATTACCACGAGACCACCGAGATGGACCATGTTGTAAAACAAACAATGCAACAATGGGCGTTTGTTTCGACTAGTTGGAATGGGGGTGTTAGATATAATGTGGGGATAGTACCATGCTCCCTTTTGGCAGCATTGAAGACTCATAGGTGGTCTTCGGCTGGTTTTTGCTCTATGGTCGGGTTGTTGTCTCTTTGATACATTTCCCATTTCTATTCTCAATTTCTTCGCTATACGCTACAGACCCCTAGCAAATTTTCTATCAGGATTCCATATATAAGGAGAGGGTTCGAGCAGGACAAAGTGTATGCCACTACATATATAACATGCTCTTTCCTTCCAGGTAAAATCGAAGTTCGTCCTCTCATTCTAGTCTACAGTACAAATCTGTTGGATTACTGTTTATGTGTTCTTGAATTAAATACTAGTATGTATGAAAAAAAAATCACTGATATCAAAATAAAAAAGTATCCATAAAATGAAATAAACATGTATCTTAAATCCAATAACTAACTAGCTAGCAAGTGAAATGATGAGGCAACTTTATTTAACAGTCTATGGAACTAAGGACAAGGGGCATGCACTTGAGATCAATGGTTGTGTTTTTGACATTTCATCTATTTTAATGATATTTTTGTTCTTTTTACTTTTATGTACTTTATGCCACTGACTCTCTTATGTTTTTTTTATGCTGAATAAAAATGTCAGGCAAAGAAAATTCAATAATTCAAACAAAAATAAAATTTGACTTTTTTTATGAATAGTGAAAAGTATTTTACTGTGCTGGTTTACCACCAACCTTGAACAGGCTGAGGCTTGGTTTTCAAAGCCTCTCTTCAACCAATTTTTGTTTAGTACCCTAATTCTACAAGTACACCTGGAGAGGAACACGTATTCTTGGTATACTGACATCCAAAGCATGATTTGATAGCACTAGAATTAAGCTTAGTTTCAACTGGGACTGAAAACTCCGTACATCAGATTTTGATTGAGTTCTGTAATTTTCTCCCTGAAAGAAGTTTTAATTTTATGCGGACCCCAAAACAGACCGCGCAAACTACATGTACCAGCACTCGACTCCCCTTATTAAACATTTTTAAAAGACAAGTAGCAATGAAGAACACACGATATGAATAGCTTGTCTCAGTAAGATTTCATGTGCCCACCGACACCCCAATTGGCCTTATACCAAATGATTAAACAGACTCCAACAAATTCAATCAAAAGAAAACAACGCCTATGAGAGATCAAGAGACAGTATTCCAAGGCTCACAAAATGAAAAATCGTATAAAGTAGTTATATTTCAAAAACATATCAGTAACACAGAAAAGTAGAATCAAAACGTTAAATCACCCAGTCACATACATACCCGAGAAAAAATGTTCTTTCCTTATAATATATACAACTATCAACATTTTTAAAGTTTCTATATGTTTGATTAAAAATTTTATAACAAAAAATATATTACACGGCAAGAGACAAATTAAACAATATACAAAATATTTGTGAGGTCTTATATATCAATGCTCAGTATTTAGACTGTATCATGAAGTTGTGAAAAATTGACAGAAATATGCGGAGCAAAATACTGTGTGCTTGCATCATCCATTTTTGTTCAGCAGGTCATAAAACACTGATAACTTGTACAAAAATTCTGTACAAATTATAATTTGTACAACATTACAACTTGTACACAACATATACAACAAACAAGAATATCCAATATAATTTTAAATATTAGGAAACATACATGTAGTTCCAATGCAAAACAGAGTAGGTCTCACACTTATATACAAAAACCTACTATTATTCATGTACTTCAAATATAAATCATCTCTTCGTGTTAGTTGTAAACTATGGTCCTAAAGAATTGATTGATGTGTAACACCCCTTTCAGCACAAAACTATTTCTTGGTGGTCATATTATATATGTAGAGGAAGTCGGAGTACCTGGAGGATCGAAACAATATCAGTGTCGACATCTAATGATACAGTAGTTGTACTACATTAACCATTCAGCCAATAAGTACTTAGGGTAACAAAGGAAAACAAATGTGTGAGCTATAACTATAGATGATGTCGATATTGTCAACTTTAAACGATTGATTTTTTTTTTTATTGTTTTATTGTGATGAAAAATATTTAAAAAGAGAAGACGAAAGAAGCTTCAAACTCTGCAGCTTCATTTTAAAGATTGACAATGTAACAACTATTCACATGACACCAAATAGTGTAGAAGAGAGGTGGAAGATATCAAATGGATAATCAAACTCATTAGTCGAAAACAATCTAACAATATTAAATGGTAGAAAAACGAAGAGTTAGAAATCATACGAGTCAGACCATCAAATCCAAATCCCTATCTTTCATCACAATTTTGCAATTTTCACAGTTTCCTTAAGGTGGTACCCAACACCTGCACTAAAATTAATTTGGCTCGTTTAATTTTCATAAAATTTTGACAAAGTATTTACTTTGACCCTTTGACAAAATTATAAAAATTTCAAAAAATTTGAACCAGCCGTTTTGTCAGAAAAATTACACTGGTTATATAGCAGTTTGACAAACACTAACTTTGATCATTGAGAAGCTTAACATTCCCTTAACAACACAACGTAATTAAAACGTTCAGCTGATTTTACAGAGTTATCTCCCTGTAGTGTTAAATACCACCTTAAATATATTTAGTTTATTTTCATAGACACCAGGTATATATATATATACTGAATTGTACATTTATCACTTTTCTACATGCCAATTTCCAACTCATGTTTAAAGTCTTTTTTGCAATTTTCACAGTTTCCTTAAATATTTTATCTTTTATAAATTAGTTTATCTTCATAGACACCTATAGGTATATCCATGCCTTATAAGATAAGATAAGATATTTAGATATTTTTATTTCCAATTATGGGCCCCAAAGGGCATAAACATTACAACATCAATAATTTTTTCATAATACAATACAAACAATGAGATAATAAAAAAAAAAAAAAGTTAAACGAGAACTATTTAAGTTCTTAAAGAATACGTAGATAAAGAATCTATAGTATGTTTTTTTTTTTTTTTTTTTAATACTAATGCATTTTATTGCAAGTGTGGTTGATATAGATAACAAACAAGCAGCCCAAAAAGAAAAAAAGAAAAATAGATATCCACATATGTATAGTACACAAAAAGTTGGATCAATTAAATATATAATAATTAGCCAAAAAGAAAGTAGAAATTAAACATGTCCATGACTCATCCTGTGTCAGCAGCAAATAGGAAAGCATTATGGTTTCCTAAAGGCAGCTGACACCAGGGGGCGATACCTTATGGGCCATAGGCATGTAAAATGTGTGTAAATGTCTCTTTCCTACCTGTATCAAAAGCAAACAAGGAAGCATCATAGGTAACTTGAATGCAGTTGATACCAGGGGACGATGCCTCAAGGATATAAGAGAACATTTGAATAAATAATATATCTTAACAATTATTTTTTTTTTTTTTAATCGGCTAGTATGTTTGTGATATTCAGATGAATATAATTTTCTATGTCCAATCAAATGTATATACACACATAGATTTCCTTTAACTAATCTTCACTAAGGAAGATGTTTGTATATAAAATTACATATTATTTTAAGTAACTCAACATTTTCTACACTAAATAACCAGATAATTTTGCTTTGACTGTTCATATGATTAAAATAAGAATTATATTGTGCAATACTAGCTAACATACAATTTCTATCATCCTCAAATTTGTTACAATCAAATAGAAAATGAGCCTCATCTTCGACAGTATTGGAAGAACATTTATTACATATTCTGTTAATTCGGGGAATACCCTGATATCTACCTAATTCTATTTGCAATCTATGAGAAGATACACGTAATTTAGTAAAACTTCTTCTAAGTTCAAAATTCTTGATCAATGTTAGATATTTTTCAAAACCAAAATTTGTTTTATATAAAAGGTAGGTTTTCAGTTTACTGTCTGAAAATTTATCTATTTGTTTTTTCCAACAGCTAATAAACAATATTGATAGCTTGGTTTGTATATATTTCTTAAATTTGTATAAGGATTCACAAAATGGAGCATTAACGGCATTTGTATAGTCAATACCAAGTATTTTAAAAACAACATTTATTGAACCATACCATGATGTTATATTCATGTGATGTAGTGTCTTTGATTGTGTATATGCCTCTTTTAATAGAGGAAAATTATTACCTAAATTCTCTAATCTATACCAGTACAATAACATTCCTTTTATAATATTAAAATATATTGGAAATCTTCCAAGTTCAGATAACACTGCAGCATTTGTTGTTTTCTTGTGTACCCCAAGTATAAATTTACAAAATTTTATATGAAGTTTCTCACAGGGTAAACCTGAATATAGTTTTTCAAAAGATATATCTTCCTTCTTACATTTAGAGGAAAGAGAATTAAACATCCCCCATATTTCGCTACCATATAATAAAATAGGTTTTACAGTGTGGTCAAAAACATGAATACTTGTTTTTACATCAGGATTAAGTGATAAAAGATCTTTCCTTAATTTGAAATGAGCTTTCAGGGATTTTTTGTATAGTTCATTTTGAGCATAACTGAATGAACCAGATGAGCTTAAATATAAACCTAGGTATTTGTATTTTGAAACACATTCCAGATTTATATTCTGAAATGTGAATATCTGTTTTACATGTCTGCCTGCCTTGTTGAAAATCAGCACCTTTGTCTTATTAGTATTCACATTGAGACACCAATCTTTGCAAAATTTATCAAGCATTCCCAGCTTTTCTCGTAGTCCTTCAGCTGATGTAGATAATAAAACAATATCATCAGCATACATTAAACAATGTAGATCTTTGTCATTGACATTAACTGGGTCTCTAGTATCTGACAAATATCTGGGCAAATCATTTATGAATATCTTGAATAAATTCGGACTGAGGTTGTCACCTTGTTTGACTCCAATATCTAATGGGAAAAAATCACTTACTTGATTTTGAATTTTGACACATGATTTGCTAATTTCATACATACTTTTAATAATGTTATAAAAATAAGACCCAGCCCCAATATCTAGTAGTTTAATCTTGATCCCTGTATGTATAACAGTATCAAAAGCCTTCTGAAAATCAACAAAACAGGCAAACAGTCTACCTTCTTTTGAATTACAGTATTTGTTAATAAGACAGTTTAAAATAAACATATGATCTGCAGTTCTGGCTTTCCTTGTGAATCCAATTTGACTATCATGTATAATATTATGTTCCTGAAGAAATTTGTCCAGTCTTAGACTTAATATTCTATTAAAAAGCTTTCCAATTGCACTTGTTATTGTTATTCCTCTATAATTGTTAGGGTCACTTGTATCGTTGCTTTTAAAAATTGGTGTAATATAACCTTCAGCCCAAGATGTTGGGTATATACCTGAAGACAGACAAGTATTAAACATCTGTTGAAAACTTTTTAAAAGGAAAGTCTGTCCATTCTTTATCATATTATTACTAATGTTATCCAAGCCTGATGATTTATTGTATCTTGTACTGTAGTACGCCGCTAGATTAAAACTGACGAGGAAAGGTAACACAACAAATGGAAGTTTTTAACGACCTTGACTGGCTATACAGCCCTTGCACGGTCGGAAGGTAACACACGTCCAGCGAAAGCTCTTTTATTGAGAGCCCATGTGGTCGTGTGGTCTAGCGGGACGGCTGCAGTGCAGGAGATTTGGTGTCACGATATCACAGTAGCATGGGTTCGAATCCCCGGCGAGGGAAGAACCAAAAATTTGCGAAAGCAAATTTACAGATCTAACATTGTTGGGTTGATGTTTAGACGAGTTATATAATATATATATAATGTCTAAAAACAGCAACAATCAACATTCAATCTATTTAAGCGTGGATCAGTTTGTGAAAATAAACTGATACAGTTACTGAATTAAAATTATATAAATGTCTAAGAATATAACTTAAACACACTAATTAATACATTAAAAAGTTCTATTAGATGTTAAATAGAAATACGCAATATTTCGCTAAACAAATTAGCTTCATCAGGCGTGTGCATCTCTCAAGGTGAAATCGGATGCATCTTGAGAGATGCACACGCTGGTGCATCCGATTTCACCTTGAGAGATGCACACGCCTGATGAAGCTAATTTGTTTAGCGAAATATTGCGTATTTCTATTTAACATCTAATAGAACTTTTTAATGTATTAATTAGTGTGTTTAAGTTATATTCTTAGTCATTTATATAATATATATATATACTGAATTGTACATTTATCACTTTTCTACATGCCAATTTCGTTGCGGGGCCATAAAAATTAGTAAAACCACACAGCAACATAAAAAACGCCCCAAAAATACCAGTGTAAAACAATAACAATAATAAAAAAAAACAACGTTCCGATTGTGTACTGTAACAATACAATTAACTAAAAACAGAGTTGTTTTCGTCATATACTGTTCATTCTTTTAGTACTAAATCTAATCGACAGTTTATCTTGTCCTTTTTCAGTTGACTTCATCATTTCTTTTTCCTGAAACAAGAAATAATAAAAAATTGAAATAGTAGTTAATATAAGTACGAACAATAGTAAAGTTTAATTACTGTTTATGGAGTGTGTTCGTCCAAAAACCTTTCTTAGATATCTTTCCTTTGTTGCTGATGTTGATTATCCTTTATTTTTGTATTCATTAGACATAATTATACTAACTTTATCATATTTACTGTTTATAGCACATGTATAAAATAAAATTGAGAAAGGAAATGGGGAATGTGTCAAAGCGACAACAACCCGACCATAGAGCAGACAACAGCCGAAGGCCACCAATGGGTCTTCAATGTAGCGAGAAACTCTCGCACCCGGAGGCGTCTTTCAGCTGGCCCCTAAACAAATATATACTAGTACAGTGATAATGTATATTATAGTGTTCACAGTCATTTACAAACAAAAGTAAGGAATTGTTTAAAATAATAATACAAGGCCAATACAACCTATATGAGTTAGATAAACTATTTTATTTGTAGATGGTGGCGGTCATTTTGGGTCGCAGGCAGAACTAAAGAACACATATTTTAAATGAGATATAATTAAGGATACTTGTGACCTCGATTATTTCGGACTGGTCGAGTAGTTTCATAGAAGATTATTTTATTTACGGACAACGGATGATAACTGAATGGCAATATATCACATATATTCTATATACAAGCTTAAGGTGTGCTAAGTATTACAAGTTTTCTATCTGAAATTTGATCCCTTGACAAATGTACCTTATTCAGGTAAACTTACAAAAGCAATTGCGTGTGTACAAAATATATTTTTCAATAAAGATACCGACAAACATAACGTCATCACAGTTGAGATAAAGGTAAACGAAACATAGTAGGTACATATAAACGAAGTTGTTAGTTCTTCTGTTCGTTAGAATGCATGCTCATATTAATTAGTATATAGTAAAATGACATTGAAAAATATTTATCATTACATATGATAAGAGGAAATAAAGAATTAAAATGAAAGTTCTTATTCTACAGGAGAAAAAAAAAACCAGAGGCTCTAAAGAGCCTGTGTCGCTCACCTTGGTCTATGTGAATATTAAACACAGGACGCAGATGGATTCATGACAAAATTGTGTGATAGTGATGTGTTTGTACATCTTACTTTACTGAACATTCTTGCTGCTTACAATTATTTCTATCTACAATTAACTTAGCCACGTAGTTTCAGATGAGAAGATTTTTGTAAAGGATTACTAAGATTTACGAAAAATGGTTAAAAATTGACTATAAAGGGCAATAACTCCTAAAGGGGTCAACTAACCATTTCGGTCATGTTGACTTATTCGTAGATCTTACTTTGCTGACATTTATTGCTTTTTACAGTTTATCTCTATCTAAAATAACATTCAAGATAATAATCAAAAACAGCAAACTTTCCTTAAAATTACCAATTCAGGAGCAGCAACCCAACAACAGGTTGTCCGATTCATCTGAAAATTTCAGGGCAGATAGATCTTGACCTGATAAACAATTTTACTTTTACTCCTGTCAGATTTGCTTTAAATGCTTTGGTTTTTTAGTTATAAGCCAAAAACTGAATTTTACTCAGTATGTTCTATTTTTAGCCGTGGCGGCCATCTTGGTTGGTTGGCTGGGTCATGCCACACATTTTTAAAACTAGATATCCAAATGATGATTGTGGCCAAGTTTGGTTTAATTTGGCTCAGTAGTTTCAGAGGAGAAGATTTTTGAAAAAGATTACTAAGATATACGAGAAATGGTTAAAAGTTGACTATAAAGGGCAATAACTCCTAAGGGGGTCAACTGATCATTTCAGTCATGGAGACTTATTTGTTAATCTTACTTTGCTGAACATTATTGCTGTTTAAAGTTTATCTCTATCTATAATAATATTCAAGATAATACCCCAAAACAGCAAAATTTCCTTAAAATTATCAATTCAGGGACAGTAACCCAACAACAGGTTGTCCGATTCATCTGAAAATTTCAGGGCAGATAGATCTTGACCTGATAAACAATTTTACCCCATGTCAGTTTTGCTCTTAATGTTTTGGTTTTTGAGTTATAAGCAAAAAACTGCATTTTACCCCTATGTTCTATTTTTAGCTGTGGCGGCCATCTTGGTTGGTTGGCCGGGTCACTCCACACATTTTTTAAACTAGATACCCAAATAATGATTGTGGCCAAGTTTGGTTTAATTTGGCCCAGTAGTTTCAGAGGAGAAGATTTTTGTAAAAGATTACTAAGATTTAAGAAAAATGGTTAAAAATTGACTATAAAGGGCAATAACTCCTAAAGGGGTCAACTGACCATTTCGGTCATGTTGACTTATTTGTAAATCTTACTTTGCTGAACATTATTGCTGTTTACAGTTTATCTCTATCTATAATAATATTGAAGATAATAACCAAAAACAGCAAAATTGCCTTAAAATTACCAATTCAGGGGCATCAACCCAACAACGGGTTGTCCGATTCATCTGAAAATTACAGGGCAGATAGATCTTGACCTGATGAACAATTTAACCCTATCAGTTTTGCTCTTAATGTTTTGGTTTTTGAGTTATAAGCAAAAAACTGCATTTTACCCCTATGTTCTATTTTTAGCTGTGGCGGCCATCTTGGTTGGTTGGCCGGGTCACTCCACACATTTTTTAAACTAGATACCCAAATAATGATTGTGGCCAAGTTTGGTTTAATTTGGCCCAGTAGTTTCAGAGGAGAAGATTTTTGTAAAAGATTACTAAGATTTAAGAAAAATGGTTAAAAATTGACTATAAAGGGCAATAACTCCTAAAGGGGTCAACTGACCATTTCGGTCATGTTGACTTATTTGTAAATCTTACTTTGCTGAACATTATTGCTGTTTACAGTTTATCTCTATCTATAATAATATTGAAGATAATAACCAAAAACAGCAAAATTGCCTTAAAATTACCAATTCAGGGGCATCAACCCAACAACGGGTTGTCCGATTCATCTGAAAATTACAGGGCAGATAGATCTTGACCTGATGAACAATTTAACCCTGTCAGTTTTGCTCTTAATGTTTTGGTTTTTGAGTTATAAGCAAAAAACTGCATTTTACCCCTATGTTCTATTTTTAGCTGTGGCGGCCATCTTGGTTGGTTGGCCGGGTCACTCCACACATTTTTTAAACTAGATACCCAAATAATGATTGTGGCCAAGTTTGGTTTAATTTGGCCCAGTAGTTTCAGAGGAGAAGATTTTTGTAAAAGATTACTAAGATTTAAGAAAAATGGTTAAAAATTGACTATAAAGGGCAATAACTCCTAAAGGGGTCAACTGACCATTTCGGTCATGTTGACTTATTTGTAAATCTTACTTTGCTGAACATTATTGCTGTTTACAGTTTATCTCTATCTATAATAATATTGAAGATAATAACCAAAAACAGCAAAATTGCCTTAAAATTACCAATTCAGGGGCATCAACCCAACAACGGGTTGTCCGATTCATCTGAAAATTACAGGGCAGATAGATCTTGACCTGATGAACAATTTAACCCTGTCAGGTTTGCTCTTAATGCTTTGGTTTTTGAGTTATAAGCCAAAAACTGCATTTTACCCCTATGTTCTATTTTTAGCTGTGGCGGCCATCTTGGTTGATTGACCGGGTCATCGGACACATTTTTCAAACTAGATACCCCAATGATGATTGTTGCCAAGTTTGGTTAAATTTGGCCCAGTAGTTTCAGAGGAGAAGATTTTTGTAAAAGTTAACGACGCCGGACGACGACAGACGACGGACGACGGACGACGGACGACGGACGCCAAGTGATGAGAAAAGCTCACTTGGCCCTTCGGGCAAGGTGAGCTAATAAAACCAGATTATATTCTTACTTTGGTTTACCCGATCTTTTCGTTTCAATAAAGTGAAAAGGTTTATACCCTATAGGTTGGTCTTCTATTCTGAAACACAACAAATGCATTCTTTAAATAATTCGAATGAGAAGGTTGCAAATATGTTGCCAAGAAAACGGATGAATTGTTTATAATGAGCATTTTAATATATAGAAATGTAAAAGTGCAATCAAAAGTTGTCATTCTGGTCTTACATTTTGTACTTGTGTACGTTGTTTTTAAAGTGTCTATCATCTGCCATTTGTTTTTATGTTGAAATAGTTCTTTGTTTTCATAGTTATTACATATAATAATTAAAGCACCCCAATTTTGGTCATTTTTACTATTTTTGCCTGTGTATTGTCAACATAATTGAAACACAGCTGTCATACAAGTGAGAGGTTAGTAAGCTATGAAACTAAGTGAAATCTATCCACCATTTTCTACATTTGAACATGCCTGTACCAAGTCAGGAATATGACAGTTTTTGTCCATTCGTTTTTGATGCGTTTTGTTATTTGATTTTGCCATGTGATTATGGACTTTCCCAATTGATCTTCCTCTAAGTTCAGTATTTTTGTGATTTTACTTTCTACCATCTTCTACAACGGGTTACCTGATTGTTCTGATATCAGGGCAGATAGATCTTGATCTAATGAACAATTTTATCCTCATTAAATTTTCTCTAATGCTTTGATTTTAGAGATATGAGCCAAAAACTTCATTTTACCATACGTACTAATTTTAACCATGTCAGCCATCTTGATTGGTTTGCCGTGTCACCGGATACCTTTTTTTTTTAACTATATACCCAAATAATGATTGTGGCTAAGTTGAGTTAAATTTGGCCTTGTAGTTTCAGAGGAGAAGATTTTTGTAAAAGTTAACGACGACGGACGACGACGGTCAACGGACGGCAAATGAAGAGAAAAGCTCATTTGGCCCAGCTTAGGGGGATCCCGCTTACATGTTAAACCCCGTCACATTCTGTATGTATGTGCCTGTCCCAAGTCAGGAGCTTGTAATTCAGTGGTAACGTTTGTTTATGTGTTACATACAAGTATTTGTTTTTTCGTTTATTTTTTGTTTATAAATTATAAAAAAGATGTGGTATGATTGCCAAGGAGACAACTGTCCACAAGAGACCAAAATGCCACAGACATTAACAACATAAGATCACCGTACGACCTTCAACAATGAGCAAAGCCCATACCGCATAGTCGGCTATAAAGGCCCTGATATGACAATGTAAAACAATTCAAACGAGAAAACTAACGGCCTTATTTATATAAAAATAAATGAACGAAAAAACAAATATGTAACACATAAACAAACGACAACCACTGAATTACAGGCTCCTGACTTGGGACATACATAAATAATGTGGCGGTGTTAAACATGTTAGCGGGATCCCAACCCTCTCCATATCCTAGGACAGTGGTATAACAGTACAACATAAGAACGAACTATAAAAATCAGTTGAAAAAGGCTTAACTCATCAGATGGACAAACTGCAAGTGGACCAAGTGGACGTGGCCGGGTACTTGTTCATCCCGACAACAAAAAGACACTAGCAACAGATCTGAGAGTACTCGCAGTTATCTGACAGCTAGTTCAAAGCCACTCACAACTAATTAAAAAAAATCATGCATTTAAGACTAAACTATTAATCCGTACACATCTATCATCCAATGGATTTAGTGTACAGACGTCATAAGCAGTCAGAGAAAAACATGACCTTGTACAATGCCAAGTTACAGGTATTGACAGAATGTAGATCCATGAATGTACGTATATATGTATATAACATACTAGTAATATTTAGTAAGCTTTAGATTTACTGATAACAAAATCAATATTTATACCAATAAAAACAATATTCAATGATCTTATTACAGTGTCTTAAATTAGACTGTTAGTTTTTTCGTTTGAATTGTTTTACATTGTCATTTCGGGACATTTTATAGCTAACTATGTGGTGTTGGCTATGTTCATTGTTGTAGACAGTACGGAGACTTATACTTGTTAATTTCTGTGTCATATCCTGGTACCTTTGATAACTTTTTTGTGTCTTGTCTAGAGTTGTCTCATTAGAAATCATGCCACATCTTCTTTTTTTTATAACGATAGACGGAATGTTAATCTTACTTACTCCTTTTTGTATTCTTGTACAGAATAAACAATATCATTTAGAAAAGCAACTAGGTCAGGTGGCTTAATTTCATTTGGTTCTGTGTCCTCGAGTATATCACCAGTAAGCTCATACAAATCTCTCTCCAAGGTCTGGTATGATACCAAAAATGAAACAGCGTGCTCCTCTGACAGAAGTGTTTGAAGGCTCTCACAAACAGCAGTTTGTTTCTTGAAAGTCCTTTCCTTATTGTGGTAGGTGCTCTGCAACTCCTCCTTTGTCCAGTTCTGTTTATCTTCTATTTCATTGGTTTTAATGTCCGCTTTTGTTTTTATAATATTGTGCAAATCATTTTCAATTGTACGGATACTTGTTATAGCATCTTCTGATTCCTCATCTAAATGTGGAATGTGTACTCTCTTTGTCTTTTCTACCAATTTCGACAGTCGCTGAAGCTTTTCTTTCATATTGGATAATTTGTTCTTGGCAATCTTTTTAATTTCATCCGCTTTTCTTTTGATTTCCGACATCTCATGCCCTGTATGAGCAGTTGTCACACAAGTACTGCACACCAAGGTATTGCAAGAAACACAGTAATACGTGTATTCAGATTTGTGTTCACTACATACTAGTTGAACAGCTGAAGGATTTACACTTTTAAGGTCCTTCACGGAATGATCTTTTGAAACAGGAAGTTTATCATGGTAGTTCCCTCGACACAATGGACAAAATGCTGCTTTGCATTGGTAACAAAAGAAAACTGCATTGTTTTCACAAAAAACACATTTTGTGATTGGTGTCTGTGCCAAAACAAGCTGCAAAAAAAAGTGTATGTGAACTGCTTTCACAAAGATTTAATGGACATTGTAACTTTTGTGTAATGATACAGTCATTTGTCCGAGCCTAGATGCACTTCTTGAACAAACTTAACAATAATTTATAGAATTCGGATGATGAATTGAAAATAAAATATCACTCTCTTCTTTGTAACAATCCGTTTTTGGAATAGATCATGGAAAACGGTAAACGCAACAGATTCAAGAAATTAATGGATCATTTGAGACTAAATATAAGATGACCGTTCTACTGAAATGGTATTTTGTTACTTTTTCATTACTATTTTGTTTGATAAAGTTGTTAAATCTAGCGTAAGCTATGCTAAATTAATTAGTTGGTTTTTTTTATACCGAATACCGCTTTCTATCAGATAATAAATATAAGAAAATGTGGTATGAGTGCCAATGAAAAAAACTCTTCTTCCAAGTCACAATTTGTGAAAGTAAACCATTGAAGGCCAATGAATGGTCTTCAACACGGAGCCTTGATACGGAAAGTCAAAAGCTTCCGATTTCCCCATACATACATATGTTCAGACGACTTATATCCCCCCTGTATTCATTTCATTACAAGTATTCATTTTTGAAATACATACTTTAAATTTTCTTGAAAATACGATAGTCTCTGTGCTTCATGTGTTTACTTTCAAGGGTTTATAAGTAGACCTTATGCCAGGAGTGTGATGGGCTTTAAGTTAACTAATCATAACTGTTTAAAAATGTATAAAAGCTACCATGTTGATACAACTGAGGCAAATTCGAAATTTTCTTTATAAAACTAATAAAACTGACATTAAAAGATAACTTTTTCGGAATCTCGATCTAGATTATATCCCTTAAATGCTATATAATCCACGGAATAACGCAGGTGCCCCAGCAGGAAAGCAGGTCCTTTTCTAAAATTGTCTCCCGTCTTGTTCACCATGCGTTCGTGTTGTAAACAGCTTTGATTTTGTTTGAACGACAGTATGATTAAAATCAGGCCCCACTTTCCACTAGCGTTTAATCAGACTATTTGACACGTGTGAGGGATTACTCGTTTTTAATGGAGTACGTCATTCAGACTTTTATGTAGCGTTTTGAGAACTTTTATCCGTCTTTCGTTATTTTGTTTGTTAATTGTTGCCATGACGTATGTTATTACTTATCTGGACTGATGATCTTTGAATGTTCTTTTAGTATTGTCCCCTCTTGTTTTACAAGCGAAGATACAAAAGGAAAATCACAAATTATCCAATTGAAACAGAAAAGATCTTGACCAACATAAGAAACGACGAAAGGACAACAAAGAATAAATAAAACTTAGAAAACTTTTAAGATTGATAGACATGATCTTATCAAAATCACAGGAAGGTACACCGGAGCATGCAAAAGGGTAAGCAGATGATCTTACTCTACAAATAAAGGCAACAGTAGTATGCCGCTATTCAAAAGTCACAAATCGATTGAGAGAAAACAAATCCGGGTTAAAAACTAAAACTGAGAAAACACACACCAACAATACGAGAAAAACAACTGCACAACAGAAACACTGATCTGAAGTACAACAAAAACGAACGCCAACATACATAGAAACGAACTATTTAATAAGAACTTGACTTGAATTGGTTCAAGAAATTTTATGAAACAAAGGTCGGTTGAACCTTGTTTTATGGCTAGCCGAACCTGCCGCTTATGTGGCAACCTTAACAAATATCTCTCAATCAATCAGCACAGAGAAACGCACAAATAGTAGAATAGACGATACATTATATAAACCACAGAATAACAACAAACATCTTCAATTAACGACAGAACTGGACATCACAAACAGGGACGTATTTTTTGTAACGAATATATAATCTTGAAAGTCATACAATTATTTTTACAATACTAGTCTATCAATTATCATGATTATGACCGTATTGAAAGGTTATTTTAAATAAATGATGTGACGACGACATAAATTTGAGGACTGACACAAGACATTATCCACGGAAAAGGGAAATTAACTCGACTATACTTACAGATACGATTGTTGTGAAATGTAACGTTTACTAGTATACAATATTCAAACCACAAACGATAAGACATAACACAATATACTACCGCAACCGTAACAGAGACATCATAAATTAACAAATGAACGTTGAATGAACACATACCGAGATATGTCGTATAGCAATATTTGAAATTCACAATCGTTAAAAAAGTCATATTAGGGAATAGGTCACGTCCGGTACTAAGAAGACATATATGACATAGATGTGAAACCACAATCTAAGACGTGATCAACAAATTCGTGATGGTGTCCATAAAGTTTACAATCTTATTAAAATAAATTTTCATCACTTGCTCCTCGATTTTTTATATGTCGCCGTGTGAGCTCACACGGCGACATATAAAAAATCGAGGAGACAATCTTATTAAAATAAATTCTCATCACTTGCTCCTCGATTTTTTATATGTCGCCGTGTGAGCTCACACGGCGACATATAAAAAATCGAGGAGCAAGCACGGCGACATATAAAAAATCGAGGAGCAAGCGATGAGAATTTATTTTAATAAGATTGTAAATTTACGAAGTGTCATTTTAGTCTTGCCTCCTCATAACTCTGTTGAAGCAGTTTCTGCCAACAATGACAAATTTGAGGGTCTTAGCCTACCAAATATAAAACAACCACCAGCTACTTACATTTTGACTTTTGTGTCTATCTAGCTCCGCAGCAGACCTAGTTAAAGATAGATAATCCCAAGCTGCCTGATCATTTCTTTCATCATTAAAGTATTTTTTCAGGGCTTTAGTCAAATAGTTGGTCTTCACTTCATCGGAGAAATCTTTCAACGTAAATCTGATTGGTATAAGAGCCACATGTACCTACCAGTTTATATAAATATTAATTATGATTACCATTAATTATCACATCATATTCGTATTTATAGATCATGTTTCGTGTTCAAGATTTCGCCTTAATGTTGTTGTTGGGTCTTTTTTTCTGCACAACTGTGTTATTTCCATCTTATTCAAATTATACATACATAATAATGATGAATGGTCAATGGCATAACTTCAACATTGGTTAACCAATTAGATAAGTAATATGTTTGAGAATGAAGGGGTAAATGTGTCATACGTAACTCCGAAACATATATATATGAACCAAAACATATAAAAAGACTAACAAGAAGCTGTTGACCTAGGACAGGCGCAAAATTTAGGCGGGATGAAACACATTTTGCTAGATTTCAACATTCCCTATATCGCTAGCCAATGTAAATGTCAGAATAGGTAGCAAAAGTAAGTATTCAAAATGAGAATTACACATAAATTAGCAAAATGATTGAACGATTAGGACGTCACCACACGAAAATCATGCATAATCTCTCCCGTTAGGGGTTTAGTATCATTCCATCATAAAATATACGACATGAACACAACCCATAATATGCCAACAACTGGTTTTATCATAAATGTGTTTATTTCCAATGCAAAGAACCTATAAGTAAATCAATATTAATTCCAAATAAATGGTGAATGTGTCCATGAGACAGAGATGATGCACCTGCTTACATATATCATTATAAAGAGGCATAAGTCAAGAATGGTACAAATGAAGCTACAAAAATTCGTACATGATCTTAGTTTTAAGTTTCATAACATTTGGTTGAAGCAAACTAAAGTTATAGAACGGAAACGAAAAATTCAGCAATTTCTTCATTTCTTCACTCTAGAACAGTAAACGTGATGCCACTAAGCACGAAAACCTAAATTTCAGTTTTTTTTATTGGTTAAGAGGTATTTCTCAAGAAAGGTAAAAGTGACGCTACCCCGATTCAAACTTGATATGAAGTTCGTGGTAATAAGCATTGTGTACACGTTTCATTTCGATTGGTTGAGGCAAACTTATGTTATAGAACGAAATCCAATTTCAGGACGTACAGATGTAATGACGTACGGTCGTGCGGACTTTCTGACGAATAAGGTTAAAACTTAATACCCCTTACGCTACGACAGGGGCATAAAAATTACCTGACAACAGTATCGTACCTATTATACCCTCTGAATAAGTCTGCTTAAAGGTTTTGTTGTTTTTATGCGAATGACGCAATTTTGGGGCTTTGTTTAGAATTTAACTACAAATGACATCAGTGTATACGATATCTGCACGTTGATTTATATTTACGAATGTAAAATCTAGTAAACGTTTTGACAAGTTTGTAAAATCGAAAACCTTGGTGTAATCTTTTTCCAGGAATAATGAGTTTTTGTTCGTTTAGATAAAATACGTTGTTACATATATACTAACAAATCGAACAAGTTGAGATGTACAAACACCATGAGATGAAGACAAGGGAACGTCACCCTCTAAAAATGGATAAATAAACACAGAAAATATCAGCTTCCCGGTAAAGATATAGATATCAAGATCCAGGAAAGGGTAGTGTTAGCTTTATTTAAAGTCAGTTCAGCAGGATGAATAAGTTGTGTGTTATATATCATATCAATATGTCATCCAACTATCTAAAAGTGTTATTAGATTTTGTATCAGATCTTGGTTCGATTGGGTTTCTGATGTTAGTCATAAATTGAAACTCGTTAGCAGACATGAAGAGGTCCGCAATAAGTGGTTCACAGTCAGTCCTCATTTATTATCGTGTCGGTCAGATTTCGCCGGAGTGCTTTAAGTTAACCACCGTGAGTAAACCACTGATCCACGCAGCAAGCTTTTTGAGGTTGATTAAGTGATAATAAAAGCAGAAAATAGGATGTCATTTTGTAATCTATGCAGTTACACCTGCTGAAAAAAGCACCTGATTTAGCAAAAAACTGTATTATGAGACCATTAATTGTAGGTTCCTTTGTAACCGTGCATTTCATATATAAGCCTATCTATTAGAATTTGAGTTCTCTCTTTTTTTTATATAAATTGGTTATTCATGTAAAAATAATAAACTTCCCAGAAAGTATACACTTTTACAAAATACGGAAATAAACAAATTTGGAAGCTGTGTTAGGGTACTTTTGTTCGAAAGAGTTTGGAGTGTCTGTAAATTAATACACTGGAGCCTGCTAGATTTGGTGTGCAATACAATATATTTTTCGGACACCTTCTCACCCTCTTTCTTTCTTTCTAAAGTTAATGTAAAAGTCAAATTTAGCATAGTTAGTCTCATCGCTTGCATATGTAATAGGCAATTCTATTGCAGATTCGAGAAAATGAACTCAAATATACCACCACATTATTTCTAGAATTAAAAATCTTGTTCACACACATATTTCTAGGTAAAGATGACTTAATAGAAATTGTTCTACTCACAGTAGATCAGTAGATAAAAAAAATGATCGTAAGCTACACTTTGCTCATTGTTGGAGGCCATACGGTGATGTATAGTTGTCATTTGGTCTTTTTTGGAGAGTTGTCTCATTTGAAATCATACCACTTCTTCTTTTTATAGGAAATGTTCATGAGATACGAGTATTTCTCAGATAAAACGTTTTGTTAAATGAGTTGCCTCTTAAAAAATGGAATTTACTGAAATGATCATAACTAATGAGTACTTTTTCTCATGATTTTTTATTGTTAGCTTCGAGTTTTTTAATAGCAACGCTATGAATTAGGGAGTGTGTGTATAGCTTCATTTCGAATCGTTTATAATCCGGCTATATGGGGGCTAATTTAATAGATGAACTCACTTTTGATCGCAGTTCCAGTTTCAATGTATCCTGCTTTTTTAAAGTGCGAGTGATAATATGTTAAGTTGTCTCATTGTTATGGCCCCGGAGCTTGTCTTTATCATGTTTTATGAAGCATCCGAGTTAAACAATTCGACATCCCAAATATTTGTTACAATGCAGATCTATGTTATAGAAATATATGGGTCATTTTCAAAAAATGTCGAATTTTGAAATTGAAAAATTTATTAAAAGTTACTTATTCAAACAACCCTCTATATAAGCAAATCAAAACAAACAGTAAACTGTACTTTAAGAACAACATATTAAAAGATGCAATCTTAATGATGTCATACAAGAATGTCTTGAAACATTTTTTGTTCGGTGGTACAATATTTTGTCTATCCTGTTACCATTTTCAAAAGAAATTTTGGGTTATTGAGAAAAGGTTTAGATAAAATGTTAAGCTCGTTTTACGTTACCAATTAGATGGTTTTTCAGAGAATAAACTTCTATATATATTCATTCTGTAAAATAATAGATTATTTGCCAATTTTCTAGGTTGTACTGAAAAATGGCTCTAAAAATTGGTTTTCAAAGGTTGTAAAAATTACCACCAGTAATGCAAGTCTAAGATAGCAATTTATATTGTTCGGCATTTTTTCACCCTTTCAAATAAACCCAACATCCAGTAAATCCCTCATAAGTTAATTTACTTTTCTCTTTATTTCGTTGGTAACAGGAACGTACGTTTCTGATATATCACTATATAAAAGTCTATCCTGTTATCGATATCAGTATTGCACCTGCAAATGCTGAATTTGGGAAGATTAAGACGTTATAACCTTAAGATGAGTTCAAACAATGAAATATTTCATTCGTTTTCCAACTACATGTTAAGATAACAAATTTAACGACGTTTTTGTCTATAATTGTCTATCCTGTTACTGTTACCATAGCAACCGTAGTAACAGGATAGACATAACAGGATAGACAAATTTCTTCGTTTTTGATTGCTGTTGTGTAATAACTACTCCCTTTGGTGAAGTGATTTTGAAAAAAAGGTGTGGTTGGGAGAGAGAAAAAGGATTTGATGGGGTGGCGGAGTAATGTAAAATCATTTTATTCTCTGTTTATTTGCCTTCAAATCCGAAAAAAAGACGTGTAGTTTCAAAAGACGTTTTGATAAAAAGGAAACATATCCCAAAAGACCAACCCGGATGTACTGCGAAGGGAAGGCCACGAAATTTGAGCTCCCGAAAAATAGAATATTACGTTGGATTTTGGTACATGTAGCCTCTGAATGAATTAGTTGAGAAGAATTGAATATTATGATTTTTCGTGTAGAGGCAATTCAAGTTTATCCAAAAATTGTTACAAAAGTACATATCATATCATTTTAAAGGAAATTAAAAAAAATTTCTGTTCATATCAATTAACAGGTGTTAAAGATTTGAGATATAATAGAATTTCGATATAAAAAAGCCTCCCGCGAATTATTCTTTGAGTTATTTTGTCCATCGGGACATTTTATTGGACACGGTAAAACTGACCATGTTTTAAAAGTAGGACCGAAGTTACTAAATGGTGACGTTAGATAGCTTCTTAACAACATGTATACATTTTCTAATATTATTAAAATCCATTTTCATCCGTTATATCTTATAAAAGTGAAGACAGAAAGTTTTTGTACCGGTTTAGTAGCTAATAGGGACATTTTTTTCTCTTCCTTATCTCAACTCTTCTGACGATTTTACTTCCCTCACAGTAAAAATCGTCTATAACGCCGTTTTACGTTTAAGGTATATAACACAGTTGTAAAATTATTTTACATCCAACGAACCAATTAATCCGCACTGGGTTTACAAAGACGCGCACATAACAAATTTGTAACAGCGGGACACCCTTAAAATGACGTTATGGCATCACAATGAACAAAGTTTTTCATTAAATAATATACAAAGCACAAAATCATCTATGTTATTGATTACTGTGGTTTATTTCCTTTTGAATGATATATGCAGAACATGGATATTTCTTGTAAAGGAAAAAAAACTAAATAAGAATAACCCGCCATATATCGCATATTAGCAAAGAGACACCAATACCGTGTGCAACGTCCATATATTCACCATGATTGCACAACAACACAATGACGGGATGTATAGGTGCAGGGTTGCGTCAAATGGGCTTTATTAAAAATTGAATATACAGTAAAAACAATATTGAAAATTCCAACAATGTAATAAAGACAACATTTAAAATTGGAATCATATAAAATGTTAACTTACGATAAACATTAAAATATAAAGCAGTATTTGAATTAAAACAAATCACACAAGTTTTGATTTACTTTTACCTTTGCTTTAAGCATGTCTCTCAGTTCCTTTTCTTTTCTCATTAGTTGCCTGCGTATAAATTCTGATTGAGTCTGTTCATCTGTGGATGAAAAATGTTGTGCGTCCTCAATAAACACTGACAAACTCAGTCGTTGATGTTCATCCATATGTCTGGGTTCAGGCCTTTTCTAAAATGTTAATAACTAAAATTTACCATAAAACCGGACATTTTACCGAACTTCTACCCTCTCTGAGCTACATGTCTTAACTATGATGTAGCTTTGACTCGTTTTGAGTTGTTAAAATATAAAACAGCGTGCATATGAGATTGACCAATTCCATATTGGGGAGCGGGTCCGTTTTACTCATTATCACATAAAAAATAAAAAAATAAAAATATAGCCGCTTTCCATGTGCATTTATACTGGCAATATTCTACGAGATGAAGCTCAACTATTGTGATGATTTTGCATCTGATGATAAATATATAGTTAACCTTAATAAAGTTATATCAAGTAAAATTGAGAATGGAATATATATAGGTAAAAAGATTAGAAACAAGTGTCTGTGCTTATATCATGCAGTGACCACTGTGGGTGGTAAACTTGGAAATTGTAGTTAAAAGCGATACTAGTCATTTCTATTATAAAGTGTGTTCATATAATATAGCACAACGCGACAATAATTGAAATCAATAGAACACACAAAAAAAAACCATAAGATTTTGGAAAAAACGGGGAAGGCTAAAACAAATGTGTCCTGACCTCAAGTACTAAATGATAGGAGCACATGTATTTGTTTCATGAAATAGTAAAGCCCCTGCCTCTATGGAATTCTCGCCTGTGTTCTAAACTAAGTATTTATCACATGCATTTTTAAAAGCTAGTCTTGTTGTATTTTTAATTATCATTACTATGACTATAACTTGTGACATATAATTTGTGAATGTAGGACAGAAAGTCACAGGACAAAAAGTCACAATTCATTTTTTCTGATTATTTTTTTTTTTAATAAAAACGGCTTATTTCTACCTTTCTACCTAACTATTTTTTGTATTTTTCTTGAACTATTGTATATAAACCAACTTTGTAAACAAAATAAATAAAAAAATATCAAAGATGATCAAATAATTGTTAAAAAAAACCAAAATGTCAAAGTGGCCTGGCACTTAAATGGCTTCATGGTGCCAAGAAATATATCTTTTGCATGATTAAGTTTAAATAACTCTTGATTTTTAAAGTATAATGACACATTTCCTGAATTTCAATATGAATATATGTATTAAAAAGTAAATATTTCAAGATATTTCTGTTATATATTCAAACAATTGTCAACAAATTATTTGTGACTTTTTGTCCTACCAAAGGAGTAGGTCCGGTAAGGACCGATTTTGGCCTCAAATTTCAGGTTCATCTGACGAAAGATTTTGACCACTTTTTAAACACTTAAGTGTCTATTTTATTTGAATTAATTAGTTTATGTGAAAGATTTTAACAGATTTAGTCATTAAAAACGATCCGATTCAAGCTCAAATATGAAAAATCTACCTAATATGCCGAAAAATATCACTTTTCAGATGTTTTTTGGTAAAAATGAAAGTGGCCGCATCCGTGTTCATCCTCAACCCTTATATATGTTATGTATTATCATAAAATACAACTTACATTTCAATATTAAGGATGAACACGAATGCGGCCACTTTCGTTTGACACGAAAACCGTCTAAAATTTAACTAAATGCTAGAATTATGAGGATTTTAGTAATTTAGGATGACTTAATGGAATTATAGTTATCCCGTACCATTGTAAACTCGTACCAACGTCAACTCGTACCACTAAAAAAAAACTAGTACCAATGCAAACTCGTACCACTGCTAACTCGAACCAACTTATTTAAATGCATTTAAATGGTGTTAAATAATGAATATATACTTTACTTTTACTCAATACCTCTTGAGTCTGTAAAATATATATAATTTGAAAGTACAATGACCAATTTGTAGCTAATGTTCCTTGTCTATTGGTCCTGGATAGAAAATACTTGAGACTGTTTTTTTTTTTATAATTACTTATATTTGTAATATTATTAAAGTTTCACCCCAATAATATTTTTCATGAATAAATCTTAGCAGTTAAAACGGTTAATCAAAATGATTTCCAAAATGAAATTCTTACTGTCTATAAATAACAATGAAATGTAACTGTTCCTGTTAAGGGGTTTCCCGAATTTTCCCGCCAAAAAGCACATGGCTTCCAACAATTGTAAACATAGCATTCGATTTGTGATAATGGATTACAGCTTTAATTAATCTAATTGGATATAGATATTCAACTTAAGGTACAGTTAAAGCAATGGTTTTTTTTTACTTTCTTCTGGATTAAAACTAGTTTGAAAGATCAGTTTAAAAAATAAAGCTTATAAAAACATTCGTATTTTTGTCTAAGCTTTCCTTAAAATCCAGTATAAAATTCAAGTAATTCAACTTTATTTTTAATAAGTTCACAAAAAAAACCATAAAACATTCATGTTTTTTAATATATTTTTAATGGTACGACTTCCCAGTGGTACGAGTTTACGTTGGTACGAGTTAACTTTTTTGGTACGAGTTAACGTGGTACGAGTTTTCCGTGGTATGCAGGGGTCGAATTTAAGCTTTTTTGTGTACTGGCCAACCGGACCAGTGGACTGAAAACTCTACTGGTCCGGCTCCAAATCTATTGGTCCTGCGAAAATGACATTAATTTGACAAACACTAATATAAATGACAGATGTTTAATTTTATTTTGATGCTTTCGTTTACATAAGTTAAATTCCGATCTACTATATAATGCAACAATTCACGATCTTTTCCCCTTGATTATTTGTATTTGCGTTTCCTTTTGTCACTTTCGTATACTTTATTTCGATCTTCCTTTTGTCACTTTCGTATACTTTATTTCGATCTTCCTTTTGATTTTCAGTTATCTAATTTTTTTGTCCGGCGGTTTTACTCCTTCCAAAAATTTCCACATTTTATATTGTTGTGAAGGACGCTCACCCGAGATATTAATTAACTTGATCAATTGTAATACCTCCCAGTACCGTGTAATTGATTTCACAGGTAAATTGTTTTGTAAACAAACGGAGATTGCGATGCAATTAGTGATTTTTATCGACAAATTTCTATTGGTCCGCCGGACCACCAGCTGACAAAATCTACTGGTCCGACGTAAATTTTACTAGTCCCGGACTACCGGACTAGCGCTAATTTCGACCCCTGACGAGTTAACTTGCTTCCACTTAATGGTGCTAGTACCGGATATATGTGCATTGTATTGTCAAAAACAGCCCATATTTATGTAGCAGAAGCATATTCTACTGTCCAATAAATAACTAAAGGTTTACATTTTAACAATTTTGTAAAACTGCTATATTTTGGGGCCAAAAAGGGGTCTTACTGAACCTACTCCTTTGTGACTTTATTTGTCCTTTCACTTTTTGGCCTGTGACTTTCTCAGTCCGTTTACCATAATTTGTATCTCATGTTGTACAACACAAAATGGTTATTTTGTTAGAATTTAAATTCTTAAAAGTTCTTCGATGTGTAAAAGTCATAAAAGACTTAGTTGTTTTCTCAAAATTTCTACTTTTGGTTTTAAATTTACCTTCCTCGATGAAAACACATATTATTGATAGTAAACATGGTAAAGTATTTGTATTTTCATTTAGTTAAAAACATGTTATCAATTTGTCCATACCTTCATATACATAATTCAGTACTTCGTTAGGTACCCTTCGTTATCCACTTGTATTTATTCCGTTAAGTTAGATATCAATAGAGATTTTTGATATGAATGGAAATGTTCATTCGCCAAAATTGCTCACGAGTTATCTTTTCTTGTTTGTTTGTTTTTACATTTGATTGTCTCCCTTTGAGTATTTTTCTCCTGAAAAAAGGGGGAAGTGTCTATGATTTGCATTCAGCCATACATCATCTCACTAATTTCTAGATTTATTTGTTATGGGTTTTTCACGTCTGGCCGGTAAAACAAAACATTTATTATTCTTTTGTAGTTAACGCTTGTGGGTCATTTTGTTTGGTTCATTTATTTGTGTCATTATTTGTAAATTTTAATTGTTCTCTCAGAGAGTGTGATTATTATTTTATCATATTTTATCATATTCCGAATTTTCCCTCCCTAAATTTTAGTGACGTACCTCGTAGTATAAAATTGTTCCCTTTTAAAATCCAATCAGAGAGCTCCATTAAGTTCCCAGGGAAATCTAGCTGGTGCAGTCAGTGGCAGTGACTAGTGGTTGTCTTCTCATGCCAAGAAATTGCCTCCGTTGAAATTATGCAAACACCCCATAGAGCAAATTACATGGATGATTAATATTGACCATTTGGTATATGGCTGTGTTCTAAGCGACACGTACATGAAGGTCATAAATTGATTTCTTCAATGAAATCAAATCTTTATAGCTACTAATGACTGCCGTAGGGGGTCGACCGGAATTTTTAGCGAGGATTTCTTGGCATGTGGAAATTATTCCCAGCCCAGATTCTCAGGTGTGTAGACGTACAACATGTACAAGTAAATAGGGAATTTTCCACCATGTCACGCATGTGCGAGAATTTTTTCAGTGGTGTCGGCAAGGAATCTCGCTCAATTTTGTATTGCATTAAGTGTAATTAAGTTGAAGCCCCAAGAATACGTGTTTCTACATTTTCTTGGTACGAATCCTCCATCCCATTTGAAGTTTTTTTAAGGGTGACTAAACCTACCTTAACTTACTAGTTAGTTTGGTCAGGATTTATATTGAATATTATAGCGAAAACTTTGAAAAATTACGTATTGAGACATAATTTATTTAGAAAACGGTTTGCAGGTTATTAGAGTTGAATTATGAGCTTAGTTTTGAATAATGCATGGACGCAAGTTTGCGACGGTCGAGATTCAATAAACTGTCAGCTTGTCAGTTGCTTAGGTAAAACTTATTTATAGATTGCTTAAAAAAAGATCTTGATATGAAGTGCTTCTTTGGCTTTATTAAAATAGATATGAGATAAATAATTTACTGAACTTGCACGAGAATAATTGAATTTGTGGATTCCAAGTCAGGAATATGACAGTTCTTGACCATTCGTTTTTGATGCCTTTTGTTATTTGATTTTGCCATATGATTATGGACTTTCGGAATTGATTTTCCTCTAAGTTCAGTATTTTTGTGAATTTACTTTTTTCTCCGGTAAATTCACTGAATACCGCACAGGCACTTGTTTCTATCCATAGCAAGGTCGACTATCCATATAAATAGAAGAAAACAAGTGCCTGTGGAATAAACGTATTTACACTTTTGGTATTTAGCTGAATCTTGCCCCTGAATGATCTTAGATCTACTCCGAATCACCTTTTGACGTCAAGCAACAATCACTTTTAAATTGTGACGTGAAATATTTTAAATTATGATGTCAAAGTTTACGGGAACCTGTGGCCAAGTTCGGATGGAACTAGAGTTCTGACTAGAGTTCGATATGAACGGTAAATAATTTTGAAGAGTAAAGTCTCTAGATTACCGGAAGTACAAGGCCCCTACTCTGAATATGTTTACATTCAAATTTGATTGGATTGACGTAATAACATCCGGGATATCGAGTCGATCTCAAGGAACCCTGCCACAACCCAGGGTTCCTCGAGTGTTAATGGCGGAAAAGCTTTATCCAATCATAACAGGTGTTATATATGACCATGTCAATTCAATCTACTCTAGATATCCATCCGAACTTGGCCTGTGTGATTTTACGTAATGGCGGACAAATTTGCATACAAGTGTAAATATGGTCTATACCGTCAATAACCCTAAGCTTTTATTGGTACACCTATAGATTCTGTTTTGTCTTGTGATGGTTGGTAATCAGACTTGTCCAAATGTTGTTATATTAGTCAGATGCTATATGAAAGTCTAATTGCGGTCAATTTCAAGGTTATCATCTAGAAAGTCGTTAGCTTAGACTAGTCACTAGCTTTATTAACTGTTTGATCAGGTTCTAGACGCTACTTGTGACAGTGAATGTCTGGGTATTACAAATGTATAACCATATATTATATCATGAACACAAAGGTATAAAGCGTAATATATAAACTGGTATATTATATGCTTAATCAAAATTAAGTATATTTTAAAGACAGGCATACTTATACTTGTGAGTCGTAGAGCAAAAAAATAGGCTGAACCTTCCATAGATTAAGAATAAAGAAAAGGTAGTGGGGTTGCTGTCTATTTGATCAATTTCAGGAGCGTAGAAGCCGGGGTAAAACCGACTAACATCTAGATTGTCGACTATAGAAAAAAGCTTATTAGTAGGGTTCCCATTGTCCAAAAAAAGTCGTCTCGTTAACGAGTTTAAGTTAACAGATAACACAACGCTATTTTTTTTTTGGCAAATTATAGGAAAATCATTATATTTTAAAATCATGATTGTCGTCGTAAGTTCCCATAGCATGGTCACGATTTTCTAAATTTCGTGTTTTTACATGGTACCCCTAGACACTGTATTGTATGGGATATCTTTAACAAGAAAAATAAAATTATTACGCCCATTGTGTGTGGTTAAAATAGTACTTATAATATAGTTTATTATTAATACATTAAATATATCATACTAACAGAAGCGGGAAGTATTTAAGTGATTTTGTTTAGTTATTTCAGCATTTAAGTTAGACTAAAAGTTTACCCTAAATTTACAAAATTTTCATCGAAAGCAAAATTAATAATTACGTTTATCATATGTTTAGTAGTAAATACAGTAGTTATGAATATTTGATAAATACCCCGCTGTTTAATCTATATCGCGCAACTTTGATGCGCACCCTTTATCGCATACCCTTTATCACACCCCTACCCTTTATCGCATACCCTTTATCACACCCCTATTTTTTTTTTTTTTTTTTTTTACTGTCAGTTTTTATTTATTTATTTTTTTTTTTTGGCTTAAGAAATATTATTCCTCAAAATAGGTACGGTCATTCGGGCGTGACGCAATTTATTGAATGACGTCATTATTTGGTATGTACATGTGACGTCAAGAACGTTAAGTTTTCATATTTTTTGGCACACTAAATGCAACTATAAAAAATACAAAACACACGAAAAATACAATAATAAACAAAATATTTTTAAAACAACAGCACGCAAATTGTAAGGTAACCAAGGTGCTTTGGATAAGTAATTGAGCAGTTCTTTTATTGCTTTTAAAACAAGACAAAAGTAGAACTGAAGGTAACCCAGTGAACAGTTCATAATATAACTCTCCTGTTGAAATATATGATAAAGCGTATAAAACATGGCAAAATCCGTATCACATGCCGTATCACCCTCGACCAATATCATCCCTCGGGCCTAAAGGCCCTTGGGCTGATATTGGTGTCTCGGGATGATACGACATATGCTACAAATTTTGCCATGTATTATTCTCTATGTATCATCACGATACTTATAACTCTGACGAAAGCAATAAGACACGACGCATGTAAGCCAAATTTCATGTGTGAAATAATAGTAGGTTTGAGGAAATAAGCTATAAAACACAAATTAACATTTTAGCTTGATTAAACCCTTGACATATTTATTTTTTGCTTACACTATAGATAAGGTAATTAAAAAGGACAGTGTCACTCATAACATTTCTCATTTTTGCTTGTTTTGTGGTTGATTTATTTGTTTTGATTAGCCAGCTGAATTTGTAAATTGTTGTTTTCCTCGGAAGAATATGTTTGGTGTCTGTCAATATAATATAATTTGATGCGACTGTAGTAAAAGTGAGAGGTTTAGCGCTATTAAACCAGGTTCAATCCAACCTTTTCTACTATAGAAAATGCCTGTACCAAGTCAGGAATATGACAGTTGTTATCCATTCGTTTGATGTGTTTGGGCTTTTTTGCCATTTGATTAAGGACTCCGTTTTGAGTTCAGTATTTTTGTGATTTTACTTTTTTTCAATACTTTTAAACTTTTTGTTGAATAGATATTTTGTTATAATTATAGTATAATAATCAAATCGGTCGGTTTAGAGTCACACCCGGAGTAAGGCACATCAAGTCTATGTTATGGTCCTGCATGAAGCTTTCGACCTAAACCCCCCTCGGTATGAAAGACAACAAAAATGTATCAC
The DNA here is from genome assembly GCF_965363235.1 of Mytilus galloprovincialis. Classification (NCBI taxonomy): domain Eukaryota; kingdom Metazoa; phylum Mollusca; class Bivalvia; order Mytilida; family Mytilidae; genus Mytilus; species Mytilus galloprovincialis. The sequence goes on along the minus strand of NC_134845.1, from coordinate 81,375,019 downwards.
CGTTACTTCTATAAATTATACACCAGCAAAAATAACTGCAATAATTCCAAAGCCGAATTAGCAATAGGTTTGTTGGAGCAAAACTCTGAAGACAATGATCTTTATGTGCAAAATTAAGCTGGCAGCATGATTGGTTTTTTTTTTCGTCTGTTGCTTTTCTATCCCAAATTCATGTATTTAGTTTTGATGTTATATTTGTTATTCGCATCGGATTTTGTCTAATGCGCAATTCGTTTCTGTGTGTGTTACATTTTAATGTTGTGTCGTCATTTTCTTGTATTTAATGCGTTTCCCTCGGTTTTGGTTTATGACCCGGATTTGTTTTTGTCTATCGATTTATGAGTTTTGAACATCGGTATACTATTGTTGCCTTTATTTAGTTACACTTTTTTCCCGCTGCTTTGCTGCGCAAAATTTTATTCTCACTTCTTTACCCATTTATATCCTTAAATTAGTATTCTTTGTCATCCGGTCTTGTGCAAAGTCAGTTATTGTCAGTTCCGACCAGGCCAAGTTATTAGCTTTCAAACCTCCTCCCCTCCCTCCTTTCGAAATCAAATAGTCGTTCCCTAACTGAAACCTAATGGAAGGTAGTTATCTATTTATAGTCTGATAAAAGTACGATCATAAAAATATTTACCGTAAAAACTAGGACTGATTATACTGGTACAAAATGTTTTGCTAACTGACTGAATTATGTTGAAATTTTTAGAGAACAGGATTGTATACATTCTAGCTGTGAAGTAACCTTTTGTGCTTATGTAGCGTAAAGGTATTGGTCAATGATCAATCAATCAATACATTCTTCATATGTCTATGCAAAGTAAGGACCGAACCGGTAATTGGGTGGTTGTCGTTATTTCAAATCTGTTAAGGAGTAGGTCAAGTAAGACCCCTTTTTGGCCCCAAAGTATAGCAGTTTTACAAAATTTGAGGTGAATACTGACATTTTTGTGCTTTGTAAAGGATATTACCATAAAAGATTGGATGTGAAATACCTGAACGTATAAGATGTCTGCGAGTTGAGTTATATTTACGAATTATTTCCTTATACCGATGATAAAATTTAGTAAATGTTTTGACTAACTTGTGATATCGAAAACGCTGGTGTAATAATTTTTCAGTAATACATAAATTTCTCTTGGTGACAAGGGAACGTCACCATCTAAAAATGGATAATTAACGATAGGAAATGAAAAAATCATCTCATGACATATTGCGAAACAAACATTTATCGCAAGAATAAAATTTGGCGGAAAAAAAAAATAATAATCAGAACAAAAACAATTAAAAACCAATTGTTCAGAGAACAACTAAAAGTCTTTCCATATCAAAGAAATTTGAAAGTGAACTAAAGTAGATAATATGCTACTTCCGTTTAAGTAAATGTTACTTTTGGTCTCATATAATAGCTTCTTTCACACTAATTCCAAAAATATATAGTTTCTATATATTTTTGCCTGTAAACCGGGATATAATTGACCACTTCCGGTTTACAGCAAGTCACATCTAGTCTTTAGTGATTAGTAAATGTATTTAAATTACAAATATATGGATTCTAAGTACTTTGATATGAAAAAAGTGCAAAAATAGCTATTTCCGGTTTTCTCAAGGTCACTTCATGTTGTCATTTTTCAAGGTCATATATCACCTAACCTTTTTAACAAGGTCATATGGCTTTATAATACACTTAGTTGAAGTTATAATCAAATAACTATATATTTAAACATTTCAGAGGCTAACTCATATAAGATGCACTTTAATTGTATCAGATCAAATGTAACATATCTTCATTACAATAAAGCAAACATTTTGCGCTTGTTTGTTAATGTATATCTTTAAAACTGTCGGAGAAAATCTCAAAACAAGGCAAAATCAAAAACATTTAGAACTTGACCTTGACCTTTGACCTTGACCTAATTTTCTAAGTTAAGACCTAGGGGCATCAAATAAAAACATTACAGGGTTATATGGTTTATAGTTGATGAGTTGAAAACACATACTGACAAATTTATTTTGTAAAGGTAGATTACTCCTATAAAATTTCATCGAATCGTCTCGATCCAAATGAGCCAAAAACTACTGAGGATATAACGAACAATTTGTAAAAAGAATTTTGTCGATATCTTTTTTTGTTACGAATGAGATGCACACAGATGATAAACAGTGAATAGGGAGATAACTCTTACAAAGAAAATGGTTCAGCTTAACAGGGTGAAATTTAAAAGCACATAAACTATACGATACCATATGAGAAATATCTAAGTGACATATTGCGAAACAAACATTTATCGCAAGAACAAAATTTGGCGGGAAAAAAAATAATTGAAAACCAATTGTTCAAAGAACAATTGAAAGTCTTTCCACATACAAGAAATTTTGATAAGATAGTTTTTTCATACTGATGCGATAAATAATGGTTTAATTATATTAATGAGTGATATAAGGGAGATTATATGCTACTTCCAGTGAAATTAATGTCACTTCCGGTTTCATATGATAGCTTCTTTCACACTGATTCCAAAAATGTATAGTTTCTATATACTTTTGTATGTAGAATGAGAGATAATTGGCCACTTCCGGTTTATTGAAGTCATTTTTAGTCTTCAGTAATCAGTTTATGTATCTGTATGACGAAATATATGGATTCTGAGAACTTTTCTATGAAAAAAAATTGCAAAAAAGGCTACTTCCGGTTTTCTCAAGGTCACTAACGGTAGTCATTTTTCAAGGTAATTTGTCACTTAACCTTTTGTACACGGTCAAATGCCTTTATAATGAACTTAGTTAAAGTTATAATTAAATAACCTCATATCAAGACATTTCTGGGGCAACAACTCCTATAAGATGCCATTAAATTGTATAAGACTAAAAGTAGCATATCTTTATTACAATAAAGCAGACATTTTGCACTTGTTCTTTTATATGTATCTTTCAAAGTGTCGTAGAAAATGCAAAAACAAAAGTCACAATTGAGAACTTGACCTTGACCTTTGACCTTGACCTCATTTTCTAAGTTAGGACCTAGGGGCCTCAAATAAAAACATTCCAGGGTTTTACGGTTAACTGTTAATGAGTTCAAAAAATATACCGACAAATTTATTTTGTAAAGGTAGATAACTCCTATAAAATGTCATCTAATGGCTTCGATCCAAATAAGTTAAAATTTCCTGAGGATATAACGAACAATTTGTAGAAATTTTTTGTCGCTATCATTTTTTGTAACGAAGGAGATACACACAATTGGTAAACAGTAAATAGGGAGATAACTCTTACAAAGAAAATGGGTCACCTTATTAGGTTGAAATTTAAAAGCGCATAAACAATAAAATACCATATGAGAAATATCTAAGTGACATATTGCGAAACAAACATTTATCGCAAGAACAAAATTTGGCCGAAGAAAAAAAAAAAAAAATTAAAAACCAATTGTTCAGAAAACAATTGAAAGTCCATATCAAAGAAATTTTGTAAAAACGAAATTTTTTTATAATGATTTGATAAATAGATATGGTTTCCATATACTTTTTAGTTAAATAAGAGAGGTAACGTGCTACTTCTGATGAAGTAAATGTCACTTCCAGTACCATATGATAGTTTCTTTCACACTGATTCCAAAAATATATAGGTTTTATATACTTTTGCCTGTAAATAAGGAGATAATTTGCCATTTCCGGTTTATTGAAGTCATTTTTAGTCTTCAGTAATCAGTTTATGTATCTGTATGACAAAATATATGGATTCTGAGTACTTTTCTATGAAAAAAATTGCAAAAAAGGCTACTTCCGGTTTTCTCAAGGTCACTTACGGTAGTCATTTTTCAAGGTAATTTGTCACTTAACCTTTTGTACACGGTCAAATGCCTGTATAATGAACTTAGTTAAAGTTATAATTGAATAACCTCATATCAAGACATTTCTTGGGCAACAACTATAAGATGCCATTAAATTGTATAAGACTAAAAGTAGCATATCTTTATTACAATAAAGCAGACATTTTGCACTTGTTCTTTTATATGTATCTTTCAAAGTGTCGTAGAAAATGCAAAAACAAAAGCCACAATTGAGAACTTGACCTTGACCTTTGACCTTGACCTCATTTTCTAAGTTAGGACCTAGGGGCCTCAAATAAAAACATTCCAGGGTTTTACGGTTAACTGTTAATGAGTTCAAAAAACATACCGACAAATTTATTTTGTAAAGGTAGATAACTCCTATAAAATGTCATCTAATGGCTTCGATCCAAATAATTTAAAATTTCCTGAGGATATAACGAACAATTTGTAGAAATTTTTTGTCGCTATCATTTTTTGTAACGAAGGAGATACACACAATTGGTAAACAGTAAATAGGGAGATAACTCTTACAAAGAAAATGGGTCACCTTATTAGTTTGAAATTTAAAAGCGCATAAACAATAAGATACCATATGAGAAATATCTAAGTGACATATTGCGAAACAAACATTTATCCCAAGAACAAAATTTGGCGGAAGAAAAAAAAATAATTAAAAACCAATTGTTCAGAAAACAATTGAAAGTCCATATCAAAGAAATTTTGTAAAAACGAAATTTTTTTATAATGATTTGATAAATAAATGGTTTTCCATATACTTTTTAGTTAAATAAGAGAGGTAACGTGCTACTTCTGGTGAGGTAAATGTCATTTCCAGTACCATATGATAGTTTCTTTCACACTGATTCCAAAAATATATAGGTTTTATATACTTTTGCCTGTGAATAAGGAGATAATTTGCCACTTCCGGTTGATCATAGTCACCTTTAGTCTTAATTGATAAGTAAATGTATTAAGATTACAAAATCTATGGATTCCGAGTATTATTTTTTCATGAAAAATGTGCAAAAATGGCTACTTCCAGTTTTTCAAAGGTCACTTCCGGTTGACATTTTTCAAGGTCATATGTCACTTAACATTTTGGTAAGGGTCATATGGCTATAAAATGACCAAAGTTGAAGTAATAATCAATAAACATGATAATTAAACATTTCAGGGGAACTAACTCCTATAAGATGCCATTTGATTGTTTCAGACAAAATGTAACATATCTACATTACAATTAAGCAAACATTTTGCACTTGTTCTTTTATACATATCTTTAAAGGTGTTGGAGAAAATGCAAAAACAAGGAAAAGTCAACATTGAGAACTTGACATTGATCTTTGAAATTGACCTAATTTTCTAAGTTAGGCCCCAGGAGACTCTAATATAAACATTCCAGGGTTATACGGTTAACGGTTTATGAGTTAAAATAACATACCGACAAATTTATTCCATAAAGGTAGATAACTCCTACAAAAATTCATCGAATCACTTCGATCCAAATTAGCCAAAAATTCCTGAGGATATAACGAACAATTTGTAAAAAGAATTTTGTCGATATCTTTTTTTGTTACGAAAAAGATGCACACAGATGATAAACAGTGAATAGTGAGATAACTCTTACAAAGAAAATTGTTCCGCTTAGCAGGGTGAATTATAAAAGTGTTTAAACTATACAATACAATATGAAAAATATGGAAGTGACATCTTGCGAAAAAAAAACATTTCAGAATGTGGCAGAAAAAATAAATAATAATCAGAACAAATACAATAGGTCTTTTCACAGAAAAGTGGAAAGACCTAATAATTAAAAACCAATTGTTCAGAGAACAATTGAAAGTCTTTCCACATCAAAGAAATTTTGAAACGAAGGAAATTTCTTTATAATGATTTGATAAATAAATGGTTTTCCATATACTTTTAAGTTAAATGAGAGAGGTAATGTGCTACTTCTGGTGAGGTAAATGTCATTTCCAGTACCATATGATAGTTTCTTTCACACTGATTCCAAAAATATATAGGTTTTATATACTTTTGCCTGTGAATAAGGAGATAATTTGCCACTTCCGGTTGATCAAAAGTCACCTTTAGTCTTAATTGATAAGTAAATGTATTAAGATTACAAAATCTATGGATTCCGAGTATTATTTTTTCATGAAAAATGTGCAAAAATGGCTACTTCCAGTTTTTCAAAGGTCACTTCCGGTTGACATTTTTCAAGGTCATATGTCACTTAACATTTTGGTAAGGGTCATATGGCTATAAAATGACCCAAGTTGAAGTAATAATCAATAAACATGATAATTAAACATTTCAGGGGAACTAACTCCTATAAGATGCCATTTGATTGTTTTAGACAAAATGTAACATATCTACATTACAATTAAGCAAACATTTTGCACTTGTTCTTTTATACATATCTTTAAAGGTGTTGGAGAAAATGCAAAAACAAGGAAAAGTCAACATTGAGAACTTGACATTGATCTTTGAAATTGACCTAATTTTCTAAGTTAGGCCCCAGGAGACTCTAATATAAACATTCCAGGGTTATACGGTTAACGGTTTATGAGTTAAAATAACATACCGACAAATTTATTCCATAAAGGTAGATAACTCCTACAAAAATTCATCGAATCACTTCGATCCAAATTAGCCAAAAATTCTTGAGGATATAACGAACAATTTGTAAAAAGAATTTTGTCGATATCTTTTTTTGTTACGAAAAAGATGCACACAGATGATAAACAGTGAATAGTGAGATAACTCTTACAAAGAAAATTGTTCCGCTTAGCAGGGTGAATTATAAAAGTGTTTAAACTATACAATACAATATGAAAAATATGGAAGTGACATCTTGCGAAAAAAAAACATTTCAGAATGTGGCAGAAAAAAAAAATAATAATCAGAACAAATACAATAGGTCTTTTCACAGAAAAGTGGAAAGACCTAATAATTAAAAAACCAATTGTTCAGAGAACAATTGAAAGTCTTTCCACATCAAAGAAATTTTGAAACGAAGGAAATTTCTTTATAATGATTTGATAAATAAATGGTTTTCCATATACTTTTTAGTTAAATAAGAGAGGTAACGTGCTACTTCTGGTGAGGTAAATGTCATTTCCAGTACCATATGATAGTTTCTTTCACACTGATTCCAAAAATATATAGGTTTTATATACTTTTGCCTGTGAATAAGGAGATAATTTGCCACTTCCGGTTGATCAAAAGTCACTTTTAGTCTACATTGATAAGTAAATGTATTAAGATTACAAAATCTATGGATTCCGAGTATTATTTTTTCATGAAAAATGTGCAAAAATGGCTACTTCCAGTTTTTCAAAGGTCACTTCCGGTTGACATTTTTCAAGGTCATATGTCACTTAACATTTTGGTAAGGGTCATATGGCTATAAAATGACCCAAGTTGAAGTAATAATCAATAAACATGATAATTAAACATTTCAGGGGAACTAACTCCTATAAGATGCCATTTGATTGTTTTAGACAAAATGTAACATATCTACATTACAATTAAGCAAACATTTTGCACTTGTTCGTTTATTCATATCTTTAAAGGTGTTGGAGAAAATGCAAAAACAAGGAAAAGTCAACATTGAGAACTTGACATTGATCTTTGAAATTGACCTAATTTTCTAAGTTAGGCCCCAGGAGACTCTAATATAAACATTCCAGGGTTATACGGTTAACGGTTTATGAGTTAAAATAACATACCGACAAATTTATTCCATAAAGGTAGATAACTCCTACAAAAATTCATCGAATCACTTCGATCCAAATTAGCCAAAAACTCCTGAGGATATAACGAACAATTTGTAAAAAGAATTTTGTCGATATCTTTTTTTGTTACAAAGGAGATGCACACAGATGATAAACAGTGAATAGGGAGATAACTCTTACAAAGAAAATTGTTCGCCTTAGCAGGGTGAAATTTAAAAGCGCATAAGCAATACGATACCATAAGAGAAATATCTAAGCGACATATTGCGAAACAGACATTTATCGCAAGAACAAAATTTGGCGGAAAAAAAAAAATTAAAAACCAATTGTTCAGAGAACAATTGAGAGTCTTTCCACATCAAAGAAATTTTCAATAGAAGATAGTTTCTTGAAACTGATGCGATAAATAATGGTTAATTATATTTTTGAGTGATATAAGGGAGATAATATAATGCTTCCGGTGAAATTAATGTCACTTCTGGTCTCATATCATAGCTTCTTTCACACTGATTCCAAAAATATATAGTTTCTATATACTTTTCTATGTAGAATGGGAGATAATCGGCCACTTCCGGTTTGTTGGAAATCATTTGTAGTGTTCGGTTATCAGTTTATGTATCTATATTACAAAATATATGGATTCTGAGTACTTTTATATGAACAAATTGCAAAAAAAGCTACTTCCGGTTTTCTCAAGGTCACTCCCGTTAGTCATTTTTCAAGGTCATTTGTCACCTAACCTTTTGTTTAAGGTCAAATGCCTTTATAATGAAATTAGTTAAAGTTATAATCAAATAACCTTATATCAAGACATTTCAGGGGCACCAACTCTTATAAGATGCCATTAAATTGTATAATACTAAATATAACATATCTTCATTACAATAAAGCAGACATTTTGCACTTGTTCTTTTAAATGTATCTTTTAAAGTGTCGGAGAAAATGCAAAAACAAGCAAAAGTCACAATTGAAAACTTGACCTTGACCTTTGACCTTGACCTCATTTTCAAAGTTAGGACCTAGGGGCCTCAAATAAAAACATTCCAGGGTTATACGGTTAACTGTTTATGAGTTAAAAAAACATACCGACATATCGCCTTAGCAGGGTGAAATTTAAAAGCGCATAAACTATACGATACCATATGAGAAATATCTAAGCGACATATTGTGAAACAAACATTTATCGCAAGAACAAAATTTGGCGGAAAAAAAAAATAATAATAATAATTAAAAACCAATTGTTCAGAGAACAATTGAAGGTCTTTCCATCAAAACAATGTATTTTGATATGAAAGTTGTGAAACTAAGTTTAAAATGTCATTTCAATCGTCAAATGATAGCTTCTAGTACGCTGATTCCAAAAATATTTGGTTTCCATACATTTTTTTTAAATAAGGGAGATAATTTGTTACTTCCGGTTTGAAAAATGTTACTTACGATTATATTTGAATATTTACTTGACATTGATTCCAAAAATATCTGGTTCTATATACTTTTATATTAATAAAGTACAAAAAATAGCTACTTCCGGTTTACAAAAGGTCACTTCCGGTTGTTTCTTTCAAGGTTTAATGGTTTGATACCTTTTTCCAAAAGTTTCATAGCTTTATCATGTATACATATAAAATAAAAGCAAAGGTCAAAATCTAGAACGTCAAATTAAGCTATGACCTTGAGATCAATTTCAAGGTCATGAACTAAGGACCTCAAATCAAAAGACCATAGGTCTTAATTATATTTGGTTAATGACTTATATCACCAAACACGTATTTTTAAATACAAGAGGGGAGAAAACTCCCTTTTACGTTCAATGTGCCCTTGCAATAAAAATTTATGGGTTACGACATGTCGCAACTAACAATTTAGTAAAAATAATTTGTTGATATCTTATACTGTCTTTGGATATAAGTGAAAATAAGCCAAATTCAAATATTAGAATATGACCTTGACCTTTGACTTTGACCTTATTTTCATTTTTTTGGACCAAGGACCTCAAATCAAAAGATCCTAGGTCTCGATCACTTATGGTTTATAAGATAGAAATGCATATCACTTATATCAGATGCATAAGGGGAAATAACTCTCATATGGAGCGGTCATATTGCTTCGGTCAAAATAGGACAAATCATGCAAAGGATATAACGAGCAATTTTGTAAAATAAATTTGTCGTTATCTTTTACGGTTGCGAAGGAGTTGTGAGCACAAGGAAAACAGTGTTTCGGGAGATAACTCCTACAAAGAAAAGTATTCGGTTACTCAGGGTAAATTTCAAAAGCGCATAAACTGTTCAATATCATATACCAAATATCAAAGCGACATATTGCGAAACAAATGTTTATCGCAAGAACAAAATAAGCCGGAAGAAAAACAAATAAAATTAAAAACCAATTGTTCAGAGAACAATTGAAGGTCTTTCCATCAAAACAATGTATTTTGATATGAAAAGTTGTGAAACTAAGTTTAAAATGTCATTTCAATCGTCAAATGATAGCTCCTAGTAAGCTGATTCCAAAAATATATTGTTTCCATACATTTTTTTTTTAAAATAAGGGAGATAATTTGTTACTTCCGGTTTGAAAAATGTTACTTCCGATTATATTTGAATATTTACTTGACACTGATTCCAAAAATATCTGGTTCTATATACTTTTATATTAAAAAGTACAAAAAAATAGCTATTTCCGGTTTACAAAAGGTCACTTCCGGTTGTTTTTTACAAGGTTAAATGGTTTGATATCTTTTTCTAAAAGTTGTATATCTTTATCATGTATACATATAGGATAAAAGCAAAGGTCAAAATCTAGAACGTCAAATTAAGCTATGACCTTGAGATCAGTTTCAAGGTCATAAACCAAGGACCTCAAATCAAAAGACCATAGGTCTTTATTATATTTAGTTAATGAGTTATATCACCAAACGCATATTTTTAAATACAAGAGGGGAGAAAACTCCCTTTTACATTCAACGTACGCTTGCAATCAAAATTTACATCTTACGACATGTCGCAACTAACAATTTAGTAAAAATAATTTGTTGATATCTTATACAGTCTTTGGATATAAGTGAAAATAAGCCAAATTCAAATATTAGAATATGACCTTGACCTTTGACCTTGACCTAATTTTCATTTTTTGGGACCAAGGACCTCAAATCAAAAGATCCTAGGTCTCTATCACTTATGATTTATAAGATAGAAATTCATATCACTTATATCAGATGCATAAGGGGAAATAACTCTCATATGGAGCGGTCATATCGCTTCGGTCAAAATAGGACAAATCATGCGAAGGATATAACGAGCAATTTTGTAAAATAAATTTGTCATAATCTTTTACGGTTGCGAAGGAGATGCGCTAACAAGGAAAACAGTGTTTGGGGAGATAACTCCTACAAAGAAAAGTATTCGTTTACGCAGGGTAAATTTCAAAAGTGCATAAACTGTTCGATATCATATACCAAATATCTAAGCGACATATTGCGAAACAAATGTTTATCGCAAGAACAAAATTAGGCGGAAGAAAAAAAAAAAAAAAATAATCAGAAGAAAAACAATAGGTCTTTCCACAGAAAAGTGGAAAGACCTAATTAAAAACCAATTGTTCAGAGAACAATTGAAAGTCTTTCCACACCAAATAAATTTGGATAAGAAGGTAGTTTCTTCATACTGATGCAATAAATGATGGTTTAATTATCTTTTTGAGTGATATAAGGGAGATAATATGCTACTTCCGGTGAAATGAATGTCACATCCGGTCTCATATGATAGCTTCTTTCACACTGATTCCAAAAATATATAGTTTCTATATACTTTTGTATGTAGAACGGGAGATAATTGGCCACTTCCAGTTTGTTGGAAGTCATTTTTAGTCTTCAGTAATCTGTTCATGTATCTATATGACAAAATATATGGATTCTGAGTACTTTTACGTGAAAAAATTGCAAAAAAAAGCTTTTTCCGGTTTTCTCGAGGTCACTTCCGGTAGCCATTTTTCAAGGTCATTTGTCACTTAACCTTTTGTATAAGGTCAAATGTCTTTATAATGAACTTAATTGAAGTTATAATCAAATAACCTCATATCAAGACATTTCAGGGGCACCAACTCCTATAAGATGCCATTTAATTGTATAAGACTAAATGTAGCATATCTTCATTACAATAAAGCTGACATTTTGCACTTGTTCTTTTATATGTGTCTCTCAAAGTGTCAAAGAAAATGCAAAAACAAGCAAAAGTCACAACTGAGAACTTGACCTTGACCTTTGACCTTGACCTCATTTTCTAAGTTGGGACCTAGGGGACTCAAATAAAAACATTCCAGGGTTATACGGTTAACTGTTTTTGAGTTAAATAAACATACCGACAAATTTATTTTGTAAAGGTAGATAACTCCTATAAAATTTCATCGAATCGCTTTGATTCAAATACGCCAAAAATTACTGAGGATGTAACGAACAATTTGCAAAAAGAATTTTGTCGCTATGTTTTTTTGTTACGAAGGAGATGCACACAGAGGGTAAACAGTGAAAATGGAGATAACTCTTACATAGAAAATGGTTCGGCTTAGCAGGGTGAAATTTAAAAGCGCATAGACTATACGATACCATATGAGAAATATCTAAGCGACATATTGCGAAACAAATATTTTGCGCAAGAACAAAATTTGGCGGAAGAAAAAAAAAAAAAAATAATAATAATAAATATAAAGCAATTGTTTTGAAAACAATTGTCAGGCAGTCTTTCCCCTCTGATGAATGGACAATTGATTTTTTTGATTTATTGATTTGGAAAAAGGGGGGGGGGGGGTATTTGTTTGTTTGTTTGTTTTTGTAAAGGGTCTATATTATTTAGTTACCGGAGAAGTTTCATGTTTAGTTTGGAAAGTTTTTCTTTTATTTTAGATACAGCGCGCGCGCAAGATTGAGGAGACATCACGTGACGCGGGTTTATATTAAGAAAAACTTAGTCTTTTTATTTCTCTTTAGGTCGGGACGTTAAACAGACAACATGTATAGAGATGGAATGCACACAATGTAATTTCTTTTGTCATTGTAGGAAATTGACATTTTGATGAAAGTTCACAAGCAGTGCATGTTTTGGATTTAATCGATCCGGTGTAACTTTAAAACACATTTATTGATTATTTTCTGATAATGTACATTTTTCAGCACCTGTTTGTAACACAGATTAGTATTTCAATCTCGGAGCGGACATTTTATTGTAGGTTTTTACTGAGATTTACGGACCTAGCAAGCGATTTTTACAGCATTGCCATTTCTTTTTTCTAGGAAAAGTCTTGAGAGATATCTGCAAACAGTTTTTTTATGAACCTTCAATACATGTATGCCCTGCTGACTGCAAATTTTCAGGTCGATTGGACTTGTAGTTTCAGAGAATATGTGGATTTTTTTTCAGAAGAGACGTAAGAACAATAATAAAATAAAAATTTTCTTGAATAATTGAGAGTTTGTTCCTTCAATATACTGTCATAAATAAACAGTCATACATATTGATTGATTGATTAGTTGGTTGATTGATTGGTTGGTTGGTTGGTTGGTTGGTTGATTAAACACGTTTGATAGGGTCACTTAGAACAAGGGAAAAAAAACCAAGAGACCTTGCATCCCGTATTAAACGCATGACACGGAAACATACATTAAGTGATTGATTGGTTGGTTGGTTGGTTAAACACGTTAGTTAAACATGTTGGTTGAACACGTTGGTTAAACACGTTGGCTGGTTAAACACGTCGGAAAGGCTCAATTTAAACAAGCGAAAAAAAACATCTTGGATCCCGTATTTAACAAATGAAACGGAAACATGCATTGATTGGTTGATTGGTTGGTTGGTTGGTTGGTTAAACACGTTGGTTAAACACGTTGGTTAAACACGTTGGCTGGTTAAACACGTTTGATAGGCTCAATTTAAACAAGCGAAAAAAAAAAACATCTTGGATCCCGTATTTAACACATGAAACGGAAACATGCATTGATTTATTGGTTGGTTGGTTGGTTGGTTGGTTGGTTGGTTGGTTGATTAAACACGTTGGTTAAACATGCTGGTTAAACACGTTAGTTAAACATGCTGGTTAAACACGTAGTTTAAACACGTTTGATAGGCTCAATTTTAACAAGCGATAAAAAACCATCTTGGATCCCGTATTTAACACATGAAACGGAAACATGCATTGATTGGTTGATTGGTTGGTTGGTTGGTTGGTTGGTTGGTTGGTTGGTTGGTTGGTTAAACAAGTTGGTTAAACACGTTGGTTAAACACGTTGGTTAAACACGTTGGCTGGTTAAACACGTTAGATAGGCTCAATTTAAACAAGCGAAAACAAACATCTTGGATCCCGTATTTAACACATGAAACGGAAACATGCATTGATTGATTGATTGGTTGGTTGGTTGGTTGGTTGGATGGATGGTTGGTTGGTTGGTTGGTTAAACACGTTGGTTAAACATGTTGGTTAAACACGTTAGATAGGCTCAATTTAAACGAGCGAAAAAAAAACATCTTGGATCCCGTATTTAACACATGAAACGGAAACATGCATTGATTGATTGATTGATTGATTGATTGGTTGGTTGGTTGGTTGGTTGGTTAAACACGTTGGTTAAACATGTTGGTTAAACATGTTGGTTAAACACGTTTGATAGGCTCAATTAAAACAAGCGGAAAAAAAGAGACCTTGAATCCCGTATCAAACACATGAAACGGAAACATTGATTGATTGATTGATTGATTGATTGATTGATTGATTGATTGATTGATTGATTGATTGATCGATTGATTGATTGGTTGGTTGGTTGGTTGGTTGGTTGGTTGGTTGGTTGGTTGAAATTCAAACACTCATAAAACTGTTTAAATAGTGCCAAAACCACATAATTTGATGACCTTGACCTTTGACCTTGTGACCTTCGTCAAGGTCATTGCTCCAAAAGGTCATTGCAAAAGACCCTATGGGTCAAGGACCTTTTGTTTAAGAGTTTTGCCTAAAAATGGCTTTTTAAAAACCATCGATGGGAGTTATGTCCCTTATATGATGGTAAAATCAATATAGTCATAAAGTACAAAAGTTGCCCCTTAAAGTACCAAGCATTTTTCACTGCTTAATTTTTTTGTATCTATAACCGTTCAAGAATTATAGGGAAATGAAAAACTTATAAAAATCTACAATATGACCTTGACCTTTGACCTTGACCTAATTTTCTAAGTTAGGACCCTGGGGACTCAAATAAAAACATTCCAGGGTTATACGGTTAACGGTTTAGGAGTTTAAAAAACATACCGACAAATTTATTCCGTAAAGGTAGATAACTCCTATAAAATTTCATCAAATCGCTTCGATCCAAATACGCCAAAAATTACTGAGGATGTAACGAACAGTTTGTAAAAAGAATTTTGTCGCTTTCTTATTTTGTTACGAAGGAGATGCACACAGAGGATAAACAGTGAAAAGGGAGATAACTCTTACATAAAAAATGGTTCGCCTTAGCAGGGTGAAATTTAAAAGCGCATAAACTATACGA